>NC_058406.1:159725260-160417071 GCF_002201575.2 Neomonachus schauinslandi
TTTCTTTCTTTCTTTCTTTCTTTCTTTCTTTCTTTCTTTCTTTCTTTCTTTAATTCTCTCTTTCTTTCTTTCTTTCTTACAGAGAGAACAACCTGTCATGGGGGAAATAAATCTTGCTCCATTCAGAGTCACCTCAAGTTGTTTTTTATGGCGGTAGCACAGAATGTAGGGGGAAATGGCAAAAGATGAGCCAGAAGTAAGTAGAAGATAGTTCAGGAAGGGAAGATGGAGGCAGTAACACCAACAAGTATTTCACTAGTGCTTAGTTGAGACAGGCTTAATGTATCACAATTCATCCATGTAAATACTGTAAGGTAGGAAATATCGTAGTCTTCACCACATGGAAGAGAAGTTTGGTAAGATGCAGTAACTTACCCAAAGTCACCATGGTGACTAGTCAAGCTAGTAAGGGTGGGAGAGGAACTCAAGTGGTCTGTGCACAGAGTGTGCTCTGACCACTACCCAGTACAGCCTCTCAGGGACGAAGATTTGGGAGAGAATCAGACTGTCCCAAAGCACATCACTGATGCGTAGCCAGAATTGTGTTTTGGAAAGATTACTGGGCATACTCTGGAGAACAAATGTATATGGGCAGGTCTGGAAGCAAGGGTAGAAGTGAAAATCAAAGCCAGTTGGGAGGAGAGGAGAATTGGGAGACCTAAGAATTTAATCTTGAGTAACAAAGAAAATTGTGAAATCTCAAATATTCTGTTGGATATTTGGATGGTTAAGTGTGCAAGTCCAAAGAAGATGACTCTTGGAGAGTGACGAGAGCAAGATGGCCAAATAAGACATCCTTCATTGGTATCCCCTCAACAACAATTTGGCATCCATCCACAGACAAAAGTGCCGTTGAAGGGGGCCGTGGGATCCAGGTGGGAGACTGTGAAACCCTGGTGCAGTCCAAGAATGAGGAGAGATGTTTTGTGAGGACAAGTCCATACCCAAGCAGTTGGCTTACTGACTGTGGTCTTAGCTATAGAACCAGAAACATCTTTGTACTCCTGAGGACTCACCTACAGCTCTGTTTAGCTTTGGTTCTGTCACCAGCGCCTTATGGCAAGGAATCTAGGAGGAGTCTCACCCACCTGTAATAGGCAAACAGATCTTGGGCCCAGCTGTGGACTCCAAAATGACCCATGAACCAGCTCTAGCCCTTCTCAGCTGCAGTCTGGGAGCCCCTGGAGAACACTTGACTTAGTCAATCATCCACAGATGAGAAAGCCTTTGTGGAAGTCCAGGAGTCTAGTGGAGAAGTTTGAGTATGTTGCTGGACCAAAAAATCTGAGATTGGATTTACTGGAGAAGGTAAGAGGAAAAGAATCTTAACGACCCCACCAAAAAACTATTAGAACTAATCAACAAATTCAGTAAAGTTACAGGATAAAACGTCAACATATAGAAATCAGTTTTGTTTCTATACACCAACAATGAAATATCTGAAAAAGAAACAAAGAAAGCAATCTTATTAGTAGCCTCAAAACAATAAAATATGTAGGAATAAATTTAATCAAGGAGGTGGCCATCTATACACTGAAATCTATGACTTTGATGAAAGTAATTGAAGAAGATACAAATAAATGGAAAGATATCCAATGTTCATGGATTGAAAGAATTAATAATATTAAAATGTCCATATTGTCTAAAGCCATCTGTAAATTCAATGCAATCCCTATCAAAATTCCATGGCATTTTTCACAGAAATGGGAAAAATCAATTGTAATATTTGTATGGAACCACACAAGACTCTGAATATCCAAAGCTGATATATATCCTGAGAAATAACAAAGCTGGAAGCATCACACTTCCTGATTTCAAGCTGTATTACAAAGTGATAGTAATTAAAACATTATGGCACTGGCATAAAATCAGACACATAGATCAATAAAACAGAATAGAGAATCCAGAAATAAACCCACATGTATATAGTCAATTAATTTCGACAAAGGTACCAAGAATGTACAATGGGGAAGGAATAGTCTCTTTAATAAATGGTGCTGGGAAAACTCGATGTCCACATGCAAAAGAATGAAATTGGACCTTTATCTTACACCATATACAAAAATCAACTCAAATGGATTAAAGACTTAAGTATAAGACCCCCAAACTGTAAAACTCTTTGAAGAAAATACAGGGGGTAATTTCCTTGACACTGGTCTTGGCAATGGTTTTTTGGATTTGGCACCAAATGCAAACAACAAAAGCAAAAATAAATAAATGGGACTATATGAAACTAAGAAATCTCTGCACAGCAGAAGAAGTAATCAACAAAATGTAAAGGTAATCTATGGAATGGGAGAAAATATTTGTAAGCCATACATCTGATAGGGGGTTAGTATCTAAAATATATAAAGAACTAGTATGACTCAGTAGCAGAAAAAACTCAGACAACCCAATTAAAAAATGGACAGAAGACCTGAATAAACACTCCTTCAAAGACGACATTAAAATGGTCAACCAGTACATGTAAAGATGCTCAACATCAATTATCATCAGAAAAATGCAAATCAAAATTACAATTACATATTACCTTATACCTGTTAGAATGGCTTTTATCAAATAGGCAAGAGATAACACGTATTCTTGAGGATGTGGAGAAAAGGGAACACTTGTGTACTGTTGGTGGGAATGTAAATTGTTACAGCCACTATGGAAAACAATATGGAGGTTCCTCAAGAAATTAAAAATAGAACTATCATATGATCCAGCATTCCCACTTCTGAGTATATATCCAAAGGAAATGAAATCAGAGTGTCAAAGATGTATCTGCACACCCATGTTCACTGCATCGTTATTCACAATAGCCAAGATATAGAAACAACCTAAGTTTCCATTGATGGATAAATGGATAAAGAAGATGTGGTACACACACACTGGAATATTGTTCAGCCATGAGAAAGAAGGAAATCCTGTCATTCATGACACCTTACATGGACCTCAAGGACATTATGTTAAGTGAAATAAAAAGTCAGACAGAAAAAGACAAACACTGTATGACCTCACTTATGTTTGAAATCTAAAAAAACCAAACTCATAGAAACAGTGAATAGAATGGTGATTGCCAGGGGTTGGGGGGTGGGGGAAATGGGGAGATGTTAGTCAAATGGTACAGAATTCCAGTTATAAGACAAAAAAGTTGTGAGGATCTAATATATGTTGCTAAGAGAGTAAATATTAAATGTTCTAACCACACACACAAAATAATGGTACGGCAGGTGATGGAGGTGTTATCTAGCTTGATTGTAATCATTTCACAATATCTACATGTATCACATCATCATGTTGTACACCTTAAACTTACACAGTGCTGTATGTCGTTATATCTCAATAAAGTTGGAAAACACTCCAATAAAGTAGTTGTGTCTTTGTTTAGCTTTAATAACTTTTGGGGTCTATAAGCATAGACTTAGAGCTTTGGTTAGAGTGGGAAGAGTGTAGTAAGTAAATTGTCACTGTTCTGAATGACAACACTGTGGGAATAGGGAGGTGTGTACATAAACAGCAGGGTAATGGTGAGGGGCAGACAGGTACATGAGACTGATGATATTAGGGACCAGACAGAGGAACAAGGCCAGTGAGGAATTGCCTGTAGAGATGGGGAAAGAGCCAATACATTTTTTTTTTCTTTTTAGGATTCATTTTCTTTTCTTTTTTTTAAATTTTATTTTATTATGTTATGTTAATCACCATACATTACATCATTAGTTTTTGATGTAGTGTTCCATGATTCATTGTTTGTGTATAACACCCAGTGCTCCATTCGATACATGCCCTCTTTAATACCCATCACCAGGCTAACCCATCCCCCCACCCCCCTCCCCTCTAGAACCCTCAGCTTGTTTCTCAGAGTCCATAGTCTCTCATGGTTCGTCTCCCCCTCTGATTTCCCCTCCTTTATTTTTTCATTCCTACTATCTTCTTTTTTCTTTCTTTCTTTTTTTTTTTTCTTTACATATAATGTATTATTTGTTTCAGAGGTACAGATCTGTGATTCAACAGTCTTACACAATTCACAGCGCTCACCATAGCACATACCCTTCCCAATGTCTATCACCCAGCCACCCCATCCCTCCCACCCCCCACCACTCCAGCAACCCTCAGTTTGTTTCCTGAGATTAAGAATTTCTCATATCAGTGAGATCATATGATACATGTCTTTCTCTGATTGACTTATTTCACTTAGCATAATACCCTCTAGTTCCATCTACGTCATTGCAAATGGCAAGATCTCATTCTTTTTGATGGCTGCATCATATTCCATGGTATATATATACACACCACATCTTCTTTATCCATTCATCTGTCGATGGACATCTTGGTTCTTTCCATAGTTTGGCTATTGTGGACATTGCTGCTATAAACATTGGGGTGCACATACCCCTTCGGATCACTACATTTGTATCTTTGGGGTAAATACCCAGTAGTGCAATCAGCCGATACATTTTGGGAACTCCAATGCCCACTTTAAATTTGAAGTTGGTGTATCTTCTGTGGTATTTTCTCCTAAACTCTCAGAACTGGTCTGGCCCATTCTCCTGCCTTAGATCAGTAATGCTTGGGAAAAGGAAGGAAGTGGGGGAGGAGGGGGGCTGGCGTGAGGCTGAATATGGCCCTGGGGGTAGGTAAAGCAGAGACTAAGGTGCAGGGAACCCTGACTCAGGGTGGCACAGAGCTAGTACGTACTGGAGGAAGGGACCCTGGAAAGATGGGAGACAGGCACTTGGGAGACTTAACAGTCAGAAGTTGATAATTATTCTGGTAGAGGAAGTGAGAGTTTCTTTGGCAGAACATAGCAGCAGCACATAGATTATTTTAGGACATAGTTGTTTTGAATATGTACACTGGCTTAAAAATCTTCATAGTCTAACGAGAGGCAAAAACAAATGAAAATGAGAACTAACATCAAAGAGACACAGAAGCAACCATTGTGGCAAAGCGCAGCTGGGACATGTTGAATGACAAACACTGGGTGTGATCAGGGAAAGCTTCAGGAACTGAGAAGCATGGTGTTCTGCTCCATGTGGCGGTTTCAATTTTCATTGAAGTTTTAGGCTTTCTTCCACTTTCTCGCTTAGGGCTCACTTGTTTATTCCTTTGTTCCCGCTCTCTCTCTCTCTCTTTTTTTCTTTTTTTTTTTTTTTAATATATTTTTTAAAGATTTTATTTATTTATTTGAGAGAGAGAATGAGAAAGAGAGAGCACGAGAGGGGGGAGGGTCAGAGGGAGAAACAGACTCCCCGCTGAGCAGGGAGCCCGATGCGGGACTCGATCCCGGGACTCCAGGATCATGACCTGAGCCGAAGGCAGTCGCTTAACCAACTGAGCCACCCAGGCGCCCTCTCTCTCTTTTTTTCTAAAAGATTTATTTACTTATTAGAGCATGTGCATGAGCGAGGGGGTGGGTGGGGCAGAGGGAGGGGGAGAGAATCTCAAGCTGACTCCTCACTGAGCGCGGAGCCCAACGCAGGGCTCCGTCTCCCAACCCTGAGATCATAATCTGAGCCGAAATCAAGAGTCAGACGCTTAACCGACTGAGCCCCACAGGTAGCCCCTTTGTTCCCACTCTTTTATCTGCAAAACCCTAAAGGGTGCACAAGGATGGAGGACAGTGAGTCTTCCAGGTGCCTATGCAACCTCTACCTAAAAACTCGTGGAAGAAGTAGGGTATAAACAATGATTTAGGGCAGAGCAAGTGGTGAGTGGAGAAGAGAGAGCAGAACATTCCAAGTGGCAGGATAGGGTTGTTTGTAGTCATGGAGAAGTCACGCAGGAGAAGGGTAAGCTTGGCTCACCCCTCTGAGTGCGGTGGGAGAAATATCCAGCTATGTGCTCTTGGGACCTATTATGTGTCAGGCTCTGAACTACAGCTTTTACCCACATTCTCTCATTCTCTCCTCTCTCACCCAATGAGCCAAGAACTATTAATTACATTCTTTTTACAGATGAAGAAATTGAGGCCCAGGGATGATTAATAAGTGAGGTTTTTTTTTTTTGTAGTTTCAAGTTTTTATTTAAATTCCAGTTAACATACAATGTAACATTAGTTTCAGGTGTAGAATTTAGTGATTATCAGTCCCATTGAGTCCATCCCTCTGCCCACCTCCCTCCGGCCCTTCCAGTAGCCCCTCAGTTTGTTCTCTGTAGTTAAGAGTCTGTTTTATGGTTGCCTCCTTCTTCTTTTTCCCCTTATGCTCATTTGTTTTGTTTCTTAAGTTCCATATATGAGTGAAATCATATGGTATTTGTCTTTCTCTGACTGACTTATTTCACTTAGCATAATACACTCTAGTTCCAGAAATAAAAATTTTAAATCACACAGCTGGTAATTGGCAGAGGCATTTAATCCCAAATCCTGCTCAGATCCAAAGTTATTCCTAGAGCTGTCATACCAGTTAGATGCGCACACCAGGACAGGGGAACAACAATATTTCTAGTATCAGCACCTGGAAGGTCTGTGTCAATCTATTGGGCCCATAGTTCAGTCTGCAAGTCCTGCTTGAGATATAGAACATTGTGGTAAATCAAGTCATTCTCATTTAGTAGACTGGGGAGGCTGAGGTACAAAGGTTCAGTCTGTATTGTAAAGTGAGCAGACAAACCAGTATTAGGGTTTTACTCATTTCTGGGGTAGATTATTTATTTCTGTGGCATACTCTGCAGAATTAGGTTTCTGTGCACTTAATTGTTTTTGGTCTCAGAAGAAACTTATCTATGAATAACAACTACGGAATGCAGCTTGTGAATAATAAAGTGAGAGGGTTCGTTTTCCAGTTGTTTTATCCCATTGCTGTTCAGTTTACACAGAGAGCAAGGGGGCAAGGATTTCAGATTAATTGCAGTAGAGCACATTGAATAATGCAGGTCAGCACTTGCATTGCTCATGGGGAAACACTTCTAATGGATCCTTTCAAAAGTAGATTTTAAACAATGTCCTGAAAGATTTACCTCCAGAATTTTAAGAAAGTGCATCTTAATAAAGCTATTTTGGGTAGATTTTTTTTCATTACTCTTCGGTATAAGCCACAGCAATGCCTTTCAACCCACTGATGGCTTATCATTTGAGTATCTCTCATATACCCACAAGCCTGGTGTGTAGTGAAATTGGCGTCTGGAAGTCTAATGCAAGCAGTTCAGGACTGACTGAGACTACTCTGAAGATCATATTTTAATTGTTGTGGCTAAGAACATGGCTCATTGGCACTGCTTTCAAAATCTCCAAGAATACCATACCCCTTGTTTCCTTTCTTGTTCAGGTTTTCTAGAACTGTTCCTGGGCTTCCTTACATCTGCAGAGAGGCAGATTGGAGTGCTAAAAGTCATCCATATAAAGGCTAACCACTTTTATTGCTAGTAAGAATATTCTTCCTTCCTTCTACAACTCTATATGAAAAATAACATTCTGACTTTATGGCAAACTAACAAGGAAAGAGATTAAATCTATTACCAGGTGAATAAATATAAATAGTTAAAAATGAGTTTTTGTTTCGTTGTTTGGCCTCTGCTAGTTCAGAATTCTACTATCTGGGAAGATTTAATATTGGAGAAGTAAAAGCCCTGTTTGCTCACTATTTCATGGGGATTGCTGTCACTTAAAATGAATTTTTTTTTTGTACCTTTCCTTCTCTTTCCCTGCCAAGATTTAGGTTGCAGAAAGGAGAGCAATGGTTTTAGAGGCAACTTGATCATCTCTGCGTCATTTCTGTAGGCTTTGTATTATTCAGACAGATTATCCAGATTCTTGATTTTTTTTCCTTCATACTGTCTGTTTTATACCATTTTTGCTTCACAGACTAATATACTTGGTGTAAAGACTTCCACGAACGTAGGCAATTACTGCAATTAAGTAGGGTAGCAATTGACTAAAACTCTTGATCAGATTGGGTCTTTCCTCAAGCTCCCCCAGCCTAATCGCTCGTATCTTTTAAAGGATTTTTTTTTTTAACCCAAAAGTTTCCTTTTTCCTTCTCTGTATTTGAATATGTGTGTTCTGGCCAGCTGTATGACCTTGGACAAGATACTGAACTTTGCTAAGGCGGACTTTCCTCATCTATAAAATGAAGACATAGTTTGCTACCTGATAGAGTCTTTAAGGCTTGAATAAGGCAGCATATGCAGAGCTCTTTGTGAGCTGTGAAACCTCCCATAGATGCCTATAAAATATTAATGAACTGCCTCTTCTACTCTTACGTATGTGCTTTTACCTCTTCCAGTTTTGATGTCCCACAATCCAATATCTCAGATAGGCTTCCATTATTTCTTTCATGCACTGTACAACCAAACATTTGTCCCTGGCATACTAGTTAGTCTGGCTTCTTCCTGCCTTCCTGGGCAGTGGGTCTGTTTAGTCTGCTGCTGGCTGAAGGCTGTCTTCAGAGAAAGCACAGCTTGCTTTTTCTGAAACCAAACACCATTCAGTTTTGAATTCCTAGTCATTATGCACACGTTATTACTGTGTCTGTTCTGTCAGGCTCTCTTCTCAGCACCGATGTATGGCCCCTTGCTGGATGTCTTCTGTTTGCGCCTGCAGATCTGGTCTCCAGCCTTCTCCCCTCTGCTCTGTGCCCCCAAAGACACTGATCTGTAGGGACTGCTGGATTCCTTTTGGGTTCAGTTCCAGAAAGCATCAGCAGGCAGTCTGAGGGATGGATGGAGGGAGGGAAGTTGAGACATGTATTTTCCAGGCTCCTTTCTAAAGGGAGACTTTGGTGGGGAGCCTGGGTTGCTCAGTCGTTAAGCGTCTGCCTTAGGCTCAGGTCATGATCCCAGGGTCCTGCTCAGAGGGAAGCCTACTTCTCCCTCTCCTAGTCCCTCTGTTTGTGTTCCCTCTCTCGCTGTGTCTCTCTCTGTCAAATAAATAAATAAAATCTTTAAAAAAAAATAAAGGGAGACTGTGGGCTGGCTGTGCCTCTCCACAACAGGTCCTTGCTCCTCTCCAACAGCCTCTCCATTCCCTGGGCTCCAGTAATGCTTCCATTACGCCCTTCAGGCCTGGGAGTGCCAATGGCATGCCCCCCTCTCACTAGCCCCTATTACTGCACAGAAGTCATGCAGTGGTCCTTTGGTAAATAGTCTCTTATTAAACTTTCTCCAGTTACTCCTCTGCTTCCTGTTGGGGCCCTGGTGCATTTAAGCAATAAACAAGACATATTAAGACCTTGTTCTTTATGGAGCTTACATCCTAGAGGGGAAGAGAGAGAATTAACCAAAATAAGCAAAATCATAATAAATAGTGATAGTACCTTTGTGGTGAAAAAAATGGTTATTTGATTGAAAGAAAGCAGGGTGTTGGGCCAGGTACAACATTAGATAGGTTAGCAGGGAAAACTTTTTAGGAGGTGATATGTAATTTGAGATCAGATTGATAAAGTGAAGAGGGAGAATAATGTGCAGGCAGAGGAAAACCACTGGCACAAGGGGCCTGAGGTAGGAATGAGAAGAGGATGAAGAACATAGAGAAGGCCAGGGTGGTGGACATCATGAATTCAGAGTGTAAGGGAGGGAAATAAGGAAGGCCTGAAAGTGACAAGTGTCAAGGCGCCCAGCCTAACAATGATGAAAATATGGCCGTCTACGAGATCTGGTTAGTAACGAACATGCTCTAAGATGTTTTGTAACATATACCAGATTTTTCTGCCTACTGTGGTGTCTAAATGGGGTGCCTCTTGATTGGATGGGGGTCCCCAAATGTGGGGTGATGACTGGGGGGAAGCCAGTGGCGCAGGAGGTGAAGGAATTCACCTGAGGCAGGACAAAAGAGAAAAGTTTATTGAATACGCCACAAAGGAGTGGTGGGCAGGACAGCAGAGGAGAAATTGTCTGCCATGAGGCAGTGCGCAGGGGCTATTTTTAAAGGGGGAAGGTGAGGAGGTATGGTGATGCATGGAATTCTCCCCTTTTTGGGAACTGTGCCTAGTTGTAAATAGCCCATTGGTCAGTTAGGGCCTATGGATATTTCGGGGTGGGTCACCTGATGGGCCTGTTTCTATTCAGCCAGGTGGTCCCTTTCTACATTCCATTGCTCAAGCCTGTTCTCCTACCTACCTAGAGATTCCAGAAAGACAACGTATCAGTAATATTTTTCCCCCCACTGGAAAATATAAGGCTTGTTTGTATGTTTGAGTTTTATTTTCCAGAAATTGCATTGTGTTTTTTAAAGGTCAAGGTCAAACATTCCCCCCCCCCCCATTCTCTTTTTAAAAACATGTCTTGGGCTTCTGTTTCAGCCTGCCATTTTCCATCTCTGTGCTTGTCATCCAAATGCCCAGACGTGGGAATGTTTTACGCTTTTTCAAAACTCTCTTCCAGAGAGCAAGCTGGTCATGCTTGCAGCTCATTACTTCTCAGATCAAGCTTCCCTTGTGATTTTCTCCCTTTAAAAATGCAGAACCAGTTCCTCTGATAACATGTTTGCGAAGATCGGCCCCTCACTACAGGTGTCCAACTCTTGTAAAACTTTCTTATCTCACAGCCCTGCTAGCCTCACGTGTCTTCACTGGAAAGCCTCCAACACAGCCGCTGAGTCTACAGTCCTGGACCGCCTACAACCCCCTGATGATCACAGACACGGGGAAGGGGAGCAGAACAGATCACCCCAAGATGTGCCTTTTTGGCATATTGATTATTTTGAGCTGGTTATTTTTAAGAGGCTGCAGACATGGGAGAAGCACTGAAAACTAAGCAGAGGTTGCCCTTTTGTAAGAGACATTTACATTAATAAGGGGAATCTTTATTTGTTCCAGGTGGAGAAGAAGGACTAAATCTCTAGAAACTCTTATCAGAGAAAAAGGCAAGGGCTTAAAATCTGCATGACAACCCTACCTTGTTTGCCTTGCTTTTCCTGATAATTTAAAATAACTGCCCTCCCTCTCCCCAACATATTTTTTTTATTTGTTTTTAGCTGGAGATGTTATTTAAGGTGTGGGCTGGGGCCCTTCCCTGGGGCGTTACTCAGTTTTCCTGGGTCTCTCATATGTATACGGGAGGAATATATGTTATTAAACTTCTGTTTGTATTTGTCCTGTTAATCTGTCTTTTATCACAGTGGGGTCTCAGCCAAGAACCTACAAGGGCAGAGGGCACATTATTTTTCCTCCTATATGATGGAAAACGCTTGTCTTTGAGAAAAAGTTTTGAAGCAAATTCTTTAAAACTGTAAAGCAAAGAAATTTAAAACTGACACTATATCAAGTGTAATTGAGTCTCTTTACATCAAGCCTAAAAAAGGCAGGTGATGTTTGTGATTATTGAATCAGTACCCAGAGACTACAGTTGTTATTTGGTTAGTCTATTTAACTCTTGGGTTTAATAGTATCTTCCAAGAAACAAAATTATAATTGGTTCATTCAATATTTAGGAAAAGGAACTTGTGAAATGTTAGAATTTCAAGATAATTTTCTGGGAACTTGCTCAATGTGGGATGTGGTGAGTGGAACCTTGGAACTTCTTAAAATTCATTCCATACTTGGAGCCTTGATTCTCCGTTGAAATGCTGTGGACATTAACACACGTGGAACATTCGAAATACTGTCTAGACCAGAGAGGGAACTTGTTGACGGGGTAAACAGTTGGGTGACTGACATCACATTTAAAAACTTACATTGTGATTTCCAACAATTCTAACTTCAGCACTTCTTATGATAACCACTAGATGGCAGGAGTGAACAACATAAAAAATACAACATGGCTTCTAACCGAAAAAACTAGTTTTATGTATCTCCCGTTTTTAACTCCCTCCTCACTTCTCATAAGCTCTTGTCTTTTCTCGGTTTTTCATTTTTCCTCTTTCTGTCCCTCACTGTATTTGTGTTTCTAGTTATAATTTTAAATAATAGATCCTCAAGAATCACATAGCTGTTTCTAAGGAATCAGAGCTGAAAACCAGTGGCATGTACTTGTAATTTGAATAATAAAGCAGAAATTATTTTCTCTAATTCAAGAGGTCTTGTATAACTGCTTTCTACTTGAGCTGAGGATAAAGCTTCAGAGACTATTGAGACTCAGAAAGCCTCATGTTTCAGTCCCATACTCATGCCTGCAGGTTGTGTGTGTGTGTGTGAGGGGGGTGTTGTGTGTGCAGATGAGCAGGACTGAACCAGAGAGAATGAAGAAGCACAAAGACCTTTGGAGCTCTGTGTAAATGATAAGCTGTATTACTTCTCTGTGATACTATCAAAGGGTGGTTTGATAATGATCAAGGTGCTGTGCTGTAGTTATTCCTAAAAAAATCCACCCCTGTACCCAACCAAAAAAACAAACCCTCAACCCTACAACACAACTTGGCTGCAGGCAGCACTTGAGAGAAGAGCTACCATTTTACTAATCCATTCAAAGAAGTCATTAGTCTGAATAACAGCCATGCAATTGAGCCCCATGCTTGAGAGGTGTGATTTAGGCTCTCCGTGTTTCTCTTTCGTGGAGTCATTGTTCTCTGTGCAGTAAATCTTCCTTTCATCTTCTTTTGAAGACTAGGGTTCCAGTTTCTGAAGCGTAGAATTTGAATTCTGTCCCCCGATCCCTTAATAACTCAAAGGCAGGCTTCAGAGAGCTTCTTAGATATTAGCAATACCTCTTGGGGGTGCTCCCGGAGCACTGTTGGTGTGCCAGGGGTTTTGCAAGATCTAGCTGTCATATTATTCCAGACTCTGGGAATTAAGGAATTGAGGAAGAGCCAACTCTTCCTCCCTGTCTCCCTCTCTCTCTCCTTGCATCTTTCTCTCTCTGTTTTTTGGTTTCTCTCTCTCTCTCTCACATACACACACACTGTACTCACGAACATATAAACAAGAGAAGGAAAAATGCTTATTCCAGTTTGAAATTAAACCTGACTAAAACGAATGAGATTATGAAAATCCCCTTTGTGATTGTCATCATCCTGTTGATTCAGTTTTCCCCTGTTGTAGAAGTTAAATATCAGGACTTGATGCGAGGTTAAGAGAGAGGAATAGGCTATAAAATGAAGTAATTTCTGGGATCATTAAAGCTCACTGATAAAAGCTACATTAGCTCCAAAACTCAGAATTCAGGGTATAACTGTTCGTTCCAACTGTTCTACCTCTGAATTGGAAAGCAGCACAAGCATAATTAATATGACTGCTTTATCCGAATTGACTAGTTCACTCTCTGATACTGTCACTTACTAGGTGTAGGTTGTTAGTCAAGGTATTTAACACTCTGAGCTAGTTTTCTCATTGGTAAAACAAGATTGATAATATCTACCCCACAGTGTTGTTCTGAGGGTGAACTGAGATAACATGTTTTAAGTGTCTGGTAGTGTGCGTGGCTCACAGTAGGTGCTTAATGAATAGAACTTATTAATTTTGGGGTAGTGATTAAGGAGTAGTAGAATGTGGACAATGGAGTTAAATAGACCTTGGTATAAATGATATACACAATTAAAGGCTGCAAGATCTTGGGTGAACTACTCCATTATCACCTGTAAAAGGGTGGTAATCTCACATTGTTTACTGAGATACTGTGCCTGCTGTATGGTAATAATTCTGTAAATGGTTACTAGTATTATGGATGTTACCTGTTCATTCCTTAAAATCTTTATTGAAACCAAACCATGGTATATGTTTAGCACTATGTTGAGTGCTAAGAGAGAATATACAAAAGAATCATGTAATGGCACTTGCTTTCAAGAGGTAAACAGGTGAAAGCATGGTCACTTAATGTAACAATATGAAATAATCAAATGTCAGCAGTAAGCGATATGGTATATAATCAAGTCTGGTGCATTTTAGAAAAACGAGAGAATTTGGGAGCTGCCATTGTAGGGGAGGACATAGAGGAATAGTCAAGTCCTGGAGGGCTTTGAAGGATAAGTAGGGTTTGCAGATGTGGGGACTGGGATGCACAAATATAAAGTATATCAGATAGTGACACGTGTTATGGAGAAAATAACAGGGAAGGGGCAGAGGGAGTGCTGGGTTGGGTTACAACTTCAAATAGTATAGACAGGGGAAGGCCTCACTGAGAAGTCCTTAGGAGATATTGCTAGCCAAGCAAAGACGATGAAGGAGTGAGCCATGTGGATATCTGGAAAGATAGTATTCCAGGCTGAGGGAACTCCAGGTACAGAGGTCCTAAAGCAGATACATGCTTGAAATGTTGGAGAACTGGCAAGGAGACCAGTGTGGCTGGAATGCAGATATTAATGGGGAAAGTCAAAGGAGATGAGGTTGGAGAGGTAGCACTGAGGGGCTGATGGTTGAAGAGAGTGAGCAGATCACATAGGGGGTCTTGTGAGCCATTTTAAAGACTTTGGCTTAACTTTGAGTGAGATGGAAAATCTTCGAAGTATTCAAGCAGAGAAATGGCAAAACCTGACTTCTATTTGCAAAGGATTGTCTGCCGGCTGTTTTGAGAAATAGGCTATAGGGAGCCAAGGATGGAAGCAGGAAAATCATTTAGGAGAAATTTTCAATAATACAGGTGAGAGATGACAATGTCTTGAATCAAAATATCAGATGTGACAAGTGCTTAGATTCTGAAATTCTGGATATGTTTTGAAGTAGCTGGAAGAATCACACAAAAACAATGATCTCATGAGGTACTTTTGAGATAGTTAATCTTTGAGCCCTTTGATTTAGATTTATTACAGTTTAGAGATGAGGAGGGACATTATAGTTTTTCAAAGCCTCTTTCCTTTACTTCTACAACACTGTTCTGATTTGATCCCTCTCTCTCTCACCCTCCAATCTGTCTCCTTCACTATACATCCATCCCTCATCTTTCCATCCATCCATCCATCCATCCATACATCCACTAATATCTCCATCCTTTAGGAACCCATGATGTGCTAATTTTAGGAACTGATGCTGATGATTGACAGATGAATATAGCTCAAGACCTAGCCCTTAAAATGCTTATAGTCTAATAATGGGGATAGGCAGGTAAACAAAAAAGAAGGGAAACAGTCTGACAGGAATTAGATTAGAGAGATTGAAGACATGATGGGGCACAAGAAGATGTTTAGCACTTATCTGCATGTCAAAGAAAACTTCACAGTTGAGATTTCCCCCGGTTCCCTTAAATTTGAGTATTCACTGAAGTTCTGTCCTTCAACCCTTCTTTTCTTTCTCCTTTTGAGATCTCATCCATTCCCACCACTTTATTACCCCTATTAGTATGTCTTCCAGTTCTTATTCTCTAGTCTTGACCTTTCTTTCAATGCCGTCAATTAAGTTTGAAATTTTATCTTTCCTGAATCTGTGGACCCTCACCCTGATGCCTACTGTTCTTCCAGTGGGCGAGGTCTAGACTTCAGTCAACTTTGGCCCTTCTTTGTTTCCTATACCCAAACAACTACCAGATCATGTAGAATCTACCTCTGCAGTGTCTTTCTTACCCATTCTCTCTTTCTCCAATCCTCTTGCCACCAAGACATTACTTCTTAGCTTGACTGTTGTGATAGCCACATGTGATGACCATGGCTGGTTTCTCGAATCTATTCTATACTTGGCTACCAGACTTATTTTCAGAAAAACTCACCTCAACAGCTATCCACTGCCTGTGTGAGTATGAACTCTGGAAAAACATAGCACACAGTCAAACCTTATTTCCCTGTTGATATTTGTTCTTCTGTTCCCGCCAAATTGAGTGTCTCTTCCTTTCTTGCTTCTAGGCCATTTCTTAATTTCTTATATTTTTCTGAATGTATAGAATTCTCTCCCTTCCCATCTCTGCTTTTTAAAATCCTACCCATACTTCAAAGCCCATTTCCAGTTATCATCTATAGGTTGCTTTTTCTGTCTCTCTCAATCAAATAAATATATATAACTATGTAATAGATAAATCATACAATTGTAATATTTACATGTAAATTCAGCAAGCATGTATCTGCTATGTGTTAGGGTATATCTAGATTGATGATGTTGGAGATTATCTTTCTATCTATCTATCTATCTATCTATCTATCTATCTATCTATCTATCCCTATACACTTATACTGGTAGGCACATGTTGTTAATTCAGATATGGGAGTACATTGGAAGGTCCTTCACCTGGCCTAGATGGAGGTCTGGAGAGCCAGAGAAGATTTCTTAGAGTAGGAGAAAATGGGTTCCTAGGGCTCTTTCCTTCTCTGTTTTGGAGGTAAGATTTATTGAAATGAGAAAACTTTGAGACCAGATTCTTGTAGTTTTCCAGTGTCATGTTCTTGTGTAAGTTCTTTGCAAATTCTTCCTGCCCGAATGAAGTCCTAGTCATATCTTAGAAGTTTGGTGTGATGAAGCCTGCAGTGATTCCCACTTTCTTTGTGCTTCTTGAGGAGGTAAGAGTCCTGGGAATGTACATTTCTCACATATGGCAATTTGTGTTGATGATGGGAGTGTGTGTGAGTGACCTCTTACAGGACTGTTTACATTGCTCATGGTTTTCAGATCTTATTCTGCCTTATGGATTTACCTTATCACCTCTAGTTGAAAGGGCATGCATGAGTTGGGCTCCACTTAAAAAGCTCATTTTTTCAGGGTTATTGTGATATTGCATGAGGTCCCCTTTTCCAAAAACATAGCACAGTCCCTGGTCCATAGTAGGCACTCAGTGTGATATTGCTGATCTCTCTCCAGCATTTTCACTCTCCCACTGCTATAAGCTTCTTTTTTTTTTTTTTTAAGATTTTATTTATTTGACCGAGAGAGACACAGCGAGAGAGGGAACACAAGCAGGGGGAGTGGGAGAGGGAGAAGCAGGCTTCCTGCAGAGCAGGGAGCCCGATGCGGGGCTCGATCCCAGGACCCTGGGATCATGACCTAAGCCGAAGGCAGATGCTTAACGACTGAGCCACCCAGGTGCCCCATACTACTGTAAGCTTCTTAAGGGCAAGAATTGGACCTGATATCCCCTTAATCACTTAGCACAGAATAAGGTGCTTATTAGATGCTCAATAGCTACTTTAAACATAAAATCGTTTATCTTTTGGAAAACCAAATGGGAATCCAAATGCTGGTTCTCAATTTTGCAGTTCATAAGAATTATCCAAGAAAGTTTGTAAAAAAATCAGTTTTATAGGGCTACTCTGCAGATATTCAGTAGGTCTGGGGTGGAACCCATAAATCTTCATTTTTAATAAGCATTCTAAGTAATTGTGTTGTAGGTAGTCTGAAATTGAGAAACAACACCCTAAAATATGAGATGATTTGCCTAAGCTCACCGAACACACTCAGAAGTCAAGCTTAAATCTGACTTTATTTGTATATTGGGAGATCTGCTTGAAATATCGGTAAGTAATGATGCTGCCTCAGTAGATATTTTTCTCCTCTCTTATCTATTGAAACTTCAAACACCTGGGAGGTTTTCTGTTTTTTCTGGTTACTCAAATCTTAACTAAGAGACCTCATATCTTAGATACATTTGGCTCTTTGAGTAGGGTTTGTTTGGCCAATTTCAGTTGATACGTCAATTTTGAAAATAGACAAACCCTTATGCACTGTTGGTAGGAATGTAAATTGGTAGACACCATGGAAAATACTATAGGGGTTCCTTGAAAAGTTAAAAATAGAACTATCATAAAATCTAGTGATCAAACTTTTTGTTATATATCTGAAGGAAATGAAATCCATACCTCAAAGAGAAATTAGCACTCCCATGTTCATTGCAGCATTATTCACAATAGCCAAGATTTGGAAACTAACTGAGTGTCTATCAATGGATGAATAGATAAAGGAAGATATGGGGTGTGTGTGTGTGTGTGTGTGTGTGTACAATGGAATATTGTTCAGCCATGCAAAAGAAGGAAATTTTGTCATTTGTGACAACATGGATGGATCTTGAGGGCATTATGCTAAGTGAAATAAGTCAGGCGGAGAAAGACAAGGACTTTATGATCTCATATGTGGAATCTAGAAAGCTGAACTCATAGAAACAGAAAGTAGAATGGTGGTAAAAAGGAGCTGGGGATAGGAGAAATGGGGAGATGCTGGTCAAAGGGTACAAACTTCTAGTTATAAGATGAATAAGTTCTGAGGGTGTGATGTATGGCATGGTGATTATCATTAATAATACTGTATTACATACTTACAAGTTGCTAAGAGATAAATCTTAAATGTCCTTATCACAAAAAACAAATGGTAACTATGTGATGTGATGGAGGTGTTAGTTAATGCTATGGTAGTAATCATTTTGTAATATATGAGTGTGTCAAATTAATACTTTGTATACCTTAAACTTACACAATGTTATATATCAATTATATCTCAATAAAGTTGGAGGAAAGAAAGAAAACAGAATCACTTAAGGATTCCAACATATCCTTTTTGATTTCTGCATTTTTCAGAGCACTGATATAGAGTAGCTTTGTTTTGAAAATGAAGTATATTGGCACAATGTTTTTTATTTGAGATGTTAATTGTTCAAATGAATATGTACTGATGCTTCTGTCTACAGAACTCCATCAACCAGACAGAAATGATTTTGTTTTCATTTTTTATCTCTTGTCAACAGTAATGACAATTCTTAAAAAAGAAAATGATGAGACTGGAACAGATTTTTATTATTTCAAAAAGGAAACAAACCCCGCACATTTCAGTAAAAATACTCCTTAGTTTAGAGGCTCTCATTTGGTAAGAGAACAGATATTCCCTCTCATTCTCTGTGTGTGTGTGTGTGTGTGTGTGAGAGAGAGAGAGAGTGAGTTTTCAAAATATATGAGATGCCAAGTGCATATGACTCATGTTTTGTTGAATAGAATTGATACATGCTTTTTTCCCCCCAATAAAAGTTCTGTTGCTTGTATCTGTGTTCAGCATCTTTTCTAGACACCAGTGTCTCCTTGGTCTAACAATTGAAAATCCCAGTCTGTATTGAATGGAGATTATGACAATTTTAATCTTCACAGCCTTGTCTTAACTTGCCTTTCATCTCTTCTTCATCCAGTGTCCCAACAGGTACTCAATATGAGAATACAGATTTACTTTCTCATTTTTGAATATATACTTTTTCAAATCTCTTTCACCTGCTGTTTCTTTTGTCTAATATACACGTCCCTCTCTTGTTGGTTAGGTAAAATCCCATACATTCTTCAGAGCCCAGCACTACTGAAACGTTACCATTTCCACCACTAACAGTAGCAATAAAAACAACAACAATTATTTACAGAGAGGTTACCTTGTGCCAGGGAATGTTTCATGATCAAATCAACCCTACAAGGTAGTTGTTCTTAAATTCTTATTTTTCACATGAAGAAATTGAAGAAATTTCATAGACCAGAGAGGTTAAGCGGCCTGCTAGGTCACACAGAGAGTAAGACTAAGAATCTGTGTTTGAACCCATACAAGTCAGTGGTTTTAATCATAGTTCTGTGATGCACAGATGTTGTTCAAATATGATTATACATACTTAATCATCAGTTTTAATTATCACACTAGGTAGTATGCTCTTTGAAACTGGAAACCATACTGTAGCTTAATGCCTGGGTATAATAGGTATCAAATAAATATTTACTAAAAGAATTGGATAGGTGACCATCCCTTACATTTTTTTGAAACTTACAAATAAAGAACATTTTTAATTTCTAGAAGTGTTTTGTTCAGCAACATTTATAGTTTGAAAATAGATTCTTATATCCAGAGTTTTCATATACCCTACAAAGCCACAGATTTGAGAATAAAGTTGGTTGGCGGGAAAATAATTGGTATCACTAATACTTCTTTATAATAACTACTCTACTACTGCATGTGATTACAACTGCAATGTAGGGCTTTTAATTATTCCTGAGACGTATACTCATTTTATTTCACACAGAAATTAGGAAGCAATAATTGTTACATGCAAAGACACTAAAATTTTCTTTGTTGTTTGATATACCTGATACCCTTTTCTAATAAATATTTCTGTTTTAGAATTCTAAGTGATTCAACACTGAACATTCTCTTGCTTGTTGAGTGAGTTCTAAAGGTTTTTATTTCTGACCTGATTGTAATTTTACATTTGGTATAAAAGGTCCCAAAGTTTCCACATCATGAAATCTGATATAGTATAACCTTATGCAGAATTTTGGGGGAAATTTCACCTCTATCCCTGTTTTCACTTTCTCTGTTTTATAGATTTCCATTTTTATTGATCAACAGTTTCTAGAATAAGAATAATTCCAATTTCCTAGCACTCTTGATAAATAAAATCTACTTCACAATGATTTTTTATAGCAGCTGTTAGGTAAAAAATTAAGTTAAAAAAGAGAGACATACATATAGAGAAATAAGGGAATGAATATATAAGGAACTTTCTATCTATACCAGGATCCACAATAGATCCCCTTTAAATCAAATTAGTGAATATAACATGATTTTACTGATGAAAACTTAAATACAAGTTTTCAGGAACACTAACATCTAGCACAATTTTTCGCTAATAATAGGCATTGAGTAAATTCTTGTTGCTGAACAAATATGGTGAAGTGGGCATCTCAGAGTATGTTTGCAGACTGATGCAAGAACATTGCATCTGAAAGAACATTGGTTAAATGGGGGAAGGGAGACAAGAAACTTGGCTGGATGAGTAATGTGTCTTGAATGCCGGATATGGAGTTTTGGACTTCATTTGCCAGAGGATAAGGAGCTATGCTAGATTTCTCTGCAGAGAATTAACCTGATTAAAGCAATATTGGAGAAGATGGATTCAGTGCCAGTATGTGGTCCTGAGGATAGAAAAACTCTGGGCTCTTAATTAGAGGACAATTGCAATAGTCTAATTGAGAGGTACTGAGGGATAGACTAGAATGAAAGTTGACATTTATGGCTCTCAGGTCACAATCAAACAAAATAAAAATGGAATTCTTTAAGGTAATAGAAGGGAAAAGCTTGCATGCATTAACTAATTTCCATTTATTCCTTGAGCCATTTTTGAAAAGTGACCATGTCCCACACCCTGTGTCTACCAAGGTTTGAGAGATGAAGGAGATGGTATTTTTTGCCTCCAAGGAGCTCATGGTCTAAGAAGGGCAACCAAAAAATATAACCCAATAGTTACATAAATTTAGCAGATTATTTTTCTCCTAATAGTGACATAAGTCTTCTCTATAATCCTCATATGCCCTTTGGGTTTGTGCTTAATAGTGTTTAGTTAGACTGACCAGGATTAAGGTAAAGTCTGTGGTGTGCCATCTGTGAAAGGGAGTCAGCCTCCAGTTGATTTAAGGGTGTTTTTCAGATCCTATTTACTGCCTCAGGCTCCTTGGCTGCTGTTTAGCTAAGGATAAAAGAACTCAGACAGCTGAGGATAAAAGAAGTGGAAGAGAAAGGGGGAAAGCATCAAACTCTGCAGACACACCTAATTGGCTGACTTCCAAAAACATCCTCAGGTTTCCTCAGCTTTGATGCAGTGTTAAGATCTTGTTTTCATGGGCTGAATGTCTTTCAAATGGGTGATAGATCCTCTTGCCAGGAGTCAAAAAAAGAATAGAATGAGCCTTCTTAGTCTACTACTGCCATCCTTTCACTTGATTTGAACAGCAATCAACTGATGAAGAGGGCTCAGACTTCTAAAACGAAGGAAAAAAAATGCTTCTTTATTACTTACCAGTCTTGGGGCTCTGTCAGCAGTACTGAGAGCAATTGCCAAGTAAAATTATTTAGCAGGTGGAAAGTAGTTTATAAGTGCAATTTCCACCCCTTTCTCCCTGAAAGTAGATGACGACATAGACACCAGCAATATCACATAGTGTAAATGAAATTCTCTGGGTATTTCTTGCTGGCTCGCTCACTGGCCCAAGATGGAACCGAGTGTTGCATTGCCTGGGTTTTGGGGATGTGCTGAAGTGTGTAAGAAGGACGTGGGTGATTGCTGGGCACCTAGTAGGTGCTCAGTTAGCTCTTATGAAAGGCTGCAGTGTGTTTTCATCTTTCACATCCCTTTGGGTTCTCTTCTCAACCACTTTAGATTGCAGATACACAAAAGGTGACATTTAGAACAAAAAAGAAATTGTACTGGAAATGAAGCAAAACTGATCACATGCGGTTTTCAAGGGTTATGAATGCGACTTTGAAAAATAAGTAATGATGTGTGTGTGTGTGTGTGTGTATGTAAATATACAAATTAAACAAGGAACAGACCGTGGTGGCTTTAATGCTGTGGCTAAGTAAGCAAACCCAAACCTAAGCCTATAAATGTCTTAGGGTTATGAAACCAAAAAGCTATGACCACCAATCACAAACAGCCAACTAGCCTTTGAACTCTAACCAATCAAATAATTTCCTTTCTTTGTTTCTAAATCTTTTCTATGTAAGTCTTTCCCCAGACTCCTGTTGGTGGGGTGCTTCTAACCACTTCTGCTTTGGTGTTGCCCGATTCCAATAGATACTTGCTCAACTTAACTCTTAAAATTTTTAATATGCTTCAGTTTATCTTTTAACTATATATATACTATTATATATTGTGTATATTGTGTAGTATATATTTTATATATAAAATTAAACCTTCTGTGAAAACATTTTAGCCTGAAAAAAATAGAGTCACCTTTCTCCAAATTCAAGTGCATTCTCTGCGTATCTGCGTAATAGTCACTAGACAAGATCAATTGTATAAATTAAATAGATCCACCTTCTTTCTCTTTCTGTTTGCTATTTGATCAAACACTAGATAAAATTGGAGGCTTAATTTTAGACTTATACATGTTAACTCAAGTAAAAATCTTATTTTTTTTCTTCTTTTTAAATAATAGATTAGTGTTTCAAAATTAGATGCCCTGGGACACTTGGGTGGCTCAGTTGGTTAAGCAGCTGCCTTCAGCTCAGGTCTTGTTCCCAGGATCCTGGGATCCAGCCCCATATCGGGTTCCTTGCTCAGCAGGGAGTCTGCTTCTTCCTCTCCCTCTGTGCTCTCTCTCTCTCCAACAAATAAATAAATAAAATATTTAAAAAAATTAGATGCCTTTTTAAAAAATAATATTCATGGGGGGAGGGGCAGAGAGAGACTCTTAATCAGACACCATGCTGAGCGCAGAGTCCAACACAGAGCTCCGTCTCATGACCCTGAGATCATGATCTGAGCCAAAACCAAGAGTTGGAGCCTTAACCGACTGTGCCACCCAGGCACCCCTAGATGTCCTTTCTAATTGTTAATATTTACCTATGGTTTTAATTCCTTAGACATACCTTTTAGCCCGGACTTTTTTCAGTTTGATCTTTAAAGTTAAAGAATTGCACAGTAGTAAAAGAGAGGATGTAAGATGGTAAGACTAAAAATGATCTTCAGATTTTTTTACCCCAATTTCATTTATCCAAATGGATCACATAATTGGGTGTGCAGATTATATAGCTCTGAAGCAGAGTGTAGGATATTCTGACTTTCTAATTATAATTAAAACTAAAGTTATTATCCTTTTTTCCAAAGAGAAGAACAAGGACATTTAATGATACCTGCTTTATAAGGGGCCCTTTCATACCTGGTATGAGACTTCCATGGCCAGGACAGCTAATTATTTCTGCAGATATTTCACCAAACATATGAGCCTTCAAATAGATTTCAGCATTCACATTCCCCTCAAATTTTAGTAGACAGAAGCATTACCCAACGAGTCCTTTAAGAAAAGGCAACTTCCAGTACTCCATCCATGCAGATTCTGGTTTTGTAGCTTTGAGGTGGGATTCTGGAGTCTGCATTTTTCTCTGCTATTTTTTGGGATATTCACACTTTGAGAAATACTCTGGGCTTTTGAAACTGCTCCAAAGGCAAATCTCAGTCAAATGCTCACTGTCACCGTCCTGCCTCTCATAATATTCATTCTCCTCAGTACAAATATAAACTTCATCAAAGCATATTCTTGCTCAGAAATAAAGTGATGCATTTTTGTGGTTTTCATATGTTATGTAATTCTTTGTGAATTTAGGAACAGCCTTAATAACTTTAATTTCTTGCTTTAAAATTTGCATATGGGTGAAGGAATTACTCATGGATAATTCAACATTTAGATGAAATGCGAAATAATTACCTGCCATTCACAGACCTGACCGCAGTGTTTTAGAAATGGAGGAAGAATCTACAGCGTTTCTTCAGGAAAGGAGAGTTTTTGGAATAAATTAGAATTTATACTGGGCCATTTTAGGTTGTTCAGAAATGTTACTCATTTATTTTAATGTGTCTTGATTGTTTTTTTGGTCTTTCAGAAGTCAAGGTTAGCCTCACTTGAATGAAGTTGAAAAATGGCAAGGGAAATTTTGAAAGGAGTTTTTGTTTGTTTGTTTGTTTTTGCCAAACAATATATGAGGTGTTTGTAGTTGAAATGAGCTACGACCTGCTGTATTTTATAATTTGAGAGAGTTACAAAACTGAGCTCCCTCAAACTTCAGGTGGCAGTAGCTACCTGATTTCTAGAATATTCTGGATTGGCATTGTCCAAACGAACTTTGTGCAGTGACAAAACTATTCTGTATCTGTACTGTCAAATAGGGTAGCCACTAATCACATGTGTACTTGAAATGGGGCTAATGCAATTTAGGCTGAATTTTCAATTTTTTAATCTTACTGAATTTTAGTAATTTAAATTAAAATAGGTACATGTGGCTAGTGGTTACCAAATTGGACAGCACAGGTCTAAATAGTATATTCAGAATTCATCTATAGCCATATATTTAGAACTTACATATGCCAAGCCCATACCAAATTCAAAGTCCTGAAAAAAAAATTCATGTTTCTTTAAAGCATGATAACTAGGGTAGTGGCTATTAAATTAACCATTCAAGGAAAAGACACTCAACTTTTATAGGCTTTTATTTCCTCAGTGGAATAAAGAGGATTGTGGCCCAAAAAGGTTTCTCCAACTTCAACACTTTCACGATTTGCATTTAGATAGTTTCTAGATACTTAGGGAAGAACACAGAGAAATCAAGAATACATTTTTCTTGTCTAGCTGCTGTTTTCTCTATAGATTTTTCTTTCTGTGGGCTTTTTCACTTTCATGATTTCAGTTACCATCTCAGCTCTAAATCTCTGCACGTGTCCACTTACCCATACTCTTATCCTACAATTACAGAGAGGTAAGGCTATCTCTTTTTGGATATTCTACTTTTAAACTCAGTGTAAACATACATACATGTTATGTGCTGAATCGAGTGCCCCTTTCCCCATTTATGTGTTAGAATCCTAACCCCCAGGACCTCAGAATGTGACCATATTTGGACATAGGGTCTTTAAGAAGGTAACTAAGTTAGAATGAGGTCATTAGGGTGAGCCCTAATAGAATATGGCTGGTCTCATAAGAAGAGGAGGACATTGGGACATGGATACACACAGAGGAAGACCCTGCAGAGACACAGGGAGATGATGTCCATCTATGAACCAGAGGAGCCTCAGAAGAGACCGGTCCTGCCGACATCTTGATCTTGGACCTCTGGCCTCCAGAACTGGGAGAAAACCAATGTCTGTTGTTCAAGCCGTACAGTCTGTGGGACTTTGTTATGGCAGCCCTAGCAAAATAATATCCCAAACACCAAACTTAATGTTTTTCATCAGATTTGCACATTATCTCAAGCTTTTTAATTTTTTTTTCCCTTAAAGGATACAAATATTCTATCCATTCCACATTAAGGAAACAAACAAACAGTATTGGAATTAATGTGTTACAGTTTTTTTTTTTTTTAAAGATTTTATTTATTTATTTGACAGAGAGAGACACAGTGAGAGAGGGAACACAAGCAGGGAGAATGGGACAGGGAGAAGCAGGCTCCCTGCTCAGGATGTGAGGCTCAATCCCAGGACCCTGGGATCATGACCTGAGCCAAAGGCAGACGCTTAACCGACTGAGCCACCCAGGCGCCCCTGTGTTACAGTTTTTAAAGCTTTGGACTTTGGTGTTTCTATTATTTCTTACCTCCTGTTTTTGACAACTCTTGTTTTTCCTTGCTTTGCTGCTGAGATTCCACCTTAGAATCTCTGTATCTCGTCCTTTTATGCTCATTCTAATTCTCATTAACTTCTAAGACCTCCTCCAGGTGATCTTTAAATTCAGGGTGAGCTACCACTGTTCTCAACTTCCACTGCATTTCACATAACACTCCATTTAGCTTATTGACTTGAGTACAGGGTCCCTGCCGTATTGATTAAAAAAAAAATCCAGCTTTCCACTACTATGGGAGCTCTTGGTATCTAATAGGCACTCCAGAAACATTTTTGGAAATAAACACGTAATAATCTTAATTCTTTAGATCCTAAGTTCCTTGATAGTTATTCTTTCTCATTTTCTTTTTTTTTTTTACATTTTTACTGATTTATTTTTTTTAATTGTGGTAAAATATATATAACATTTACCATCTTAACCATCTGTAAGTATACAATTCAGTGGCTTTAAGTACATTTGGGTTTTTTTTGTTTTTGTTTTTGTTTTTTTGTAGCTTTTAATTTTATTATGTTATGTTAGTCACCATACAATACATCATTAGTTTTTGATGTAGTGATCCACGGTCCATTGTTTTCATATAACACCCAGTGCTCCATGCAGTACGTGCCCTCCTTAATACCCATCACCGGGCTAACAAATCCCCCCCTCCCCCCTCTCCTCTAAAACCCTGTTTGTTTCTCAGGTCCATAGTCTCTCATGGTTCATCTCTCCCTCCAATTTCCCCCGCCCATTTTTCCCTTCCTTCTCCTAATGTCCTCCATGTTATTCCTTATGTTTCACAAATAAGTGAAACCATATGATAATTGACTTTCTCTGCTTGACTTATTTCACTTAGCATAATCTCCTCCAGTCCCATCCATGTTGATGTAAAAGTTGGGTATTCATCTTTTCTAATGGCTGAGTAATATTCCATTGTATATATGGACCACATCTTCTTTATCCATTCATCTGTTGAAGGGCATCTCGGCTCTTTCCACAGTTTGGCTATTGCGGACATTGCTGCTATGAACACTGGGGTGCATATGGCCCTTCTTTTCACTACACCTGTGTCTTTGGGGTAAATACCCAGTAGTGCAATTGCTGGGTCATAGGGTAGCTCTATTTTTAAATTTTTGAGGAACCTCCACACTGTTTTCCAAAGTGGCTGTACCAACTTGCATTCTCACCAACAGTGTAAGAGGGTTCCCCCTCTCTCCACAACCTCTCCAACATTTGTTGTTTCTTTCCCTGTCCATTTTTGCCATTCTAACTGGTGTAAGGTGGTATCTCAGTGTGGTTTTGATTTGGATTTCCCTGATGGCTAATGATGATGAACATTTTTTCATGTGTCTGTTAGCCACTTTCTCATTTTCTTTAGATATGCAGGGTTCACTGAGCATTTACTATATGCAAGCCACTGTAATTATTAACCTTTTACTTCATTGGGGCTGTATGAAAAGGTTTATTCAAGGTGTATTTTCTTTTTGCTAGATTGCTTAACTGGGTAACCATTCAAGCATAAGAAATGTCTGCTTGATTGTGCCATGCTATTTAATACTGATTTAAAGTGAACTAGTTGTACAAAAAGTGGGTAACTGTGTGATTTGTAGTGAAATAACATGCTCTTGAATGTATCTTGGCTCTTAAATGCATCTGTGCTCTTAAGTGTATCTTTCCATTCTTGGAAGATATCCAGTAGTTGATTAAATTCAAAGAAATCCTAAATCAGTATGAAAAATCAGAAATTCATATCATTTTCAGGCAGGCTGAGTTCAATCTATTAAAGTTGGTTTTTATTTTAATCACAAATGACCATTTTGGCCTTATCATACATACATCAGGTCTCTGGGCCAAATGTTCTAAGAAATTTAATAGAAGAAGTATTGAGGGACATATGCAGTAGTGGTCTCCTTTTATTTCATAATACAGTTTTTTTTTAAATTATTTTACTTGTGTACATTTCTGAAAAGAAGAGTTCAAAATGGCAATGAAGGCAAGCCTGAGAAGTAATGGTCCCTCAGTCTGTAGCTTCTATAAATTGAAAAACATATGGGAATTTCCCCAGGAAATAAGATAAAAGAGAAAATTGGAAACAATAACAAAAGGAGAGCTAAACTTCATCTCTCTGTTCAGTTCACATAGGACATAAGACCATAGACACCATCTGCTTAAAATTCTGTTGACTTGGTGTATACTTCAAAAAAATCCTGAGGTACACCTGTTCCTAACTCTACCCTTTGCATTCTCCCTCCACAGAGGGAGCAGAATATTCCCGATGGATTCAGAGTTAGGATTAGGGCAGGAGTGGGGAATTAGTTGAATTTATTCTCCATTTCTGTCTTCACCACATAATATCATCAAGACATAAGAGCCTTACGAGGACTTCTAGTTCGGTTCTCTTCACACATGAGAGAAATGAGGCCCAAAGGAGTTAAGATCTGGGACAAAACCAGACGTTTTCTAATTCACCCAAGTGTCATTTTCACCAGTTAGAGAATGCTAACGATTAGCGTTCATTTGAACTGAGCTACTGTTATAAGAAAAGTGGACAACTGTGGTTTCTAAATATCTAGGTACAGATTGGGGCAGTCCTAATTCTCACACATATCCAGAGAGAAATGTCAGGCAATTTGATCTTACAATATAAAGGTTATTCATCATTAACCTGGTTGAACACCAGAAAAGGAAATTTTGATGAATAAAATAAAGCAACTGACACCCAAGTTTCAGAAGCTTAGATAATTTAAATGAAATTGAACTTTCTCTTTTTTTCTGATGACATTTACTGACTGGAAAGTCTGTGTTGTTATCTGGAGGACTGATATAAAATGGGATTGCATTGTTAAAAGTACTGTTTTTCATGTGACTCATAACTGGAAAAAAGTCAGTTCAATATTACAAATGTATAAGTTGATTAATGTCCAGTTATCTCAGCATATAAACTACTTCCTGGAGGAAAGCATTCATTCATTTTCTTAACTATTATTATAAAAACAAAAAATTGCCATGTTTTTAAATTATGGAAAAACACACCCATACATTTATTCTGTACTAGCACAACTATTATTATTTTGTGTATCCCCTTAAAGTTATTCTAAATGGCACTCTTTAAAAAAAAGAATCTTAATTTTGGTCCTCAGGGACAGAGATTTGAGTTTATTATGCTCTTTGTCATAGCAGAGTACATTATGGTCTGAGCAAGACCATTCTCATTTTGTTTTATTTTTCTCCTTCATTTTCATCCGCACTCCAGTTTCATATGTCCATTAGTCATTTATTCTTTAATCTGTGTTCATTGTGATGTATGCATATACACATTCTGGAAAGATCTATCATGCTATTTTGTGTATCTGTGCTGTTATTTTATATAAATGGTCTCATACAAACCTCATTCAGCTCATCCTACATTTTTAAGGTGCTTTCTTCATAATACTATTATTTCTGCTCTTCAACTCCTTTTTAGAGGTTTGTATTTCAACTATTACATTTTTCATATTCGCAATCTCCAGATTCTGCCTCCTCATGACTCTGTTGCTGGTTCATGTTTATAATATTTTCCTTGCTTCTTTGAGGCTATATATTTTATTTTAAAACTTTTGCCTAAAATTTTTATTTTAGCCATTCCATTAATTTGGCTTCTTCTACTACAAAGTGTTGAGCTTGTTGTCTTCCTTCTATAGAACTTGTGCTGCTCTTGTTCAATTTAGGGAGTAGGCTCTGGGGAGATAGAGTAAAGTGGACAGCCTCTGATGTTTCTACCTGGGCTGGGCCATGACCTCTTTCCATGGCCGTACCTCTGAGTGATCCACCCTTTCTCTCTTTAGGGTATTATACTGCTCTGATATTTGCTTCTCTTGAATTAAATCACCTAGACCACTGGTTCTAGAACTTTAGCATGCATCAGAGTAATCAGACATGCTTGTTAAAGCACAGAATACTGGGCTGCCCAGACTTTCTGATAAAATTAAGTCTGGGGTAGAGAAGAGTATTTGGATTTCTCACAAGCTACCCGTTGATGCTGATGCCGCTGATCAGAAATAACATTTGAGAGCTACTGACTTAAATAATGGCATAGAAAGAGGAAAAGTAAACAAATAATTGGGTGTTGGCTCATCTACCTCCACCTACTGTTTTTTGCTCCTCCTTACTAGTTCCAGGATCCATCCCTGAGTGGAAGCCTCTGTTTGGCTCTGACTGGCCCTGGCTGGTCCTCCTGTTACTTCACTGGCTGGAGCTAATTAGGTAGACAGTGATCCAGGGCCCCTTGAGGCAAGATCAAAGACCATGGAAGGAAGTTCTTCTTAGTCTATTCTCGTGATCATGATTTGGGGCCGTTTTCTACTCTAGGCTGTCCTTCTCCAGTTCCCTCATTACTCCCACCTGATTGGGACCTAACCAAAATCTGTTTCATCAGAGCTTTCTCACAGTTTTGTGTTCTTTTTTTTTTTTTAAGATTTTATTTATTGATTTGAGACAGAGAAAGAGAGAGAGAGAGAGCATGAGCAGGGAGGAGAGGCAGAGGGAGAGGGAGAAGCAGGCTCCCTGCTGAGCCAGACATGGGGCTTGATCCCAGAACCCTGAGATCATGACCTGACTGAAGGCAGACACTTAACCATCTGAGCCACCCAGGAGCCCCAGTTTTGTGTTCTTTTAAAATTTTTTTTGATTTATTTACTTTTGGCTAATAAAAATTGTGTATATTTAAGGTTCACAGTATAATGTTTTGATATATGTATACATTGTGAAATGATAACTGCAATCAAGCTAATTAACATATTCATCACATTTCATAGTTACTGTTTGTGTGTGTGTGTGTTGAGAACACCTGAGATTTACTCTTAGTAAATTTCAATTAAACAATCAATTATTATAGTCACCACACAGCATAGTACATCTCCAGACTTATTCATCTTATGACTGAAAGTTTGTATGTTTCAATCAATATCTCCCTTTTTCCACCCCCCCCTCTGATTACCACTGTTCTACTCTCTATTACTATGAATTTGACTTTTTTTTTTTTTTTGAGATCATATATAAGTGAGGTCATACAATATTTGTCTTTCTGTGTCTGGATTATTTCACTTAGTATAATGTCCTCCAGGTTCATCCATGCTGTCACAAATGGCAGAATTTCCTTCTATTTCAAGGTTGAATAATATCCCACTGTATATATATACCGTATTTTCTTTTTTTTAAATTAATTAATTAATTTTTTTATGTAGTGTTCCATGATTCATTGTTTGCGTATAACACCCAGTGCTCTATGAGATACGTGCCCTCCTTAATACCCATCACCAGGCTAACCCATTCCCCCCACCCCCTCCCCTCTAAAACCCTCAGTTTGTTTCTCAGAGTCCATAGTCTCTCATGGTTCGTCTCCCCCTCTGTTTTCCCCCCCTTCATTAGCGCTCACCATAGCACATAGCCTCCCCAATGTCTATCACCTAACCACCCCATCCCTCCCACCTGCCACCACTCCAGCAACTCTCAGTTTGTTTCCTGAGATTAAGAATTCCTCATATCAGTGAGATCATATGATACTTGTCTTTCTTTGATTGACTTATTTTGCTTAGCATAATACCTTCTAGTTCTATCCACGTCATTGCAAATGGCAAGATTTCATTTTTTGATGGCTGCATAATATTCCATTGTGTATATATATATATATATACACATATATATATATATATATGTATATACACACACACACACACACACACACACACACACACATATATATATATATATATATATATATATATATATATATATATACCACATCTTCTTTATCTATTCATCTGTTGATGGACATCTTGGCTCTTTCCATAGTTTGGCTATTGTGGACATTGCTGCTATAAACATTGGGGTGCACATACCCTTTCAGATCACTACATTTGTATCTTTGGGGTAAATACCCAGTAGTGTAATTGCTGGGTCATAGGGTAGCTCTATTTTCAACTTTTTGAGGAACCTCCATACTGTTTTCCAGAGTGGCTGCACCAGCTTGCATTCCCACCAACAGTGTAGGAGGGTTCCCCTTTCTCTGCATCCTCTCCAACATCTGTCGTTTCCTGACTTGTTAATTTTAGCCATTCTGACTGGTGTGAGGTGGTATCTCATTGAGGTTTTGATTTGGATTTCCCTGATGCCGAGTGATGTTGAGCACTTTTTCATGTGTCTGTTGGCCATTTGGATGTCTTCTTTGCAAAAATGTCTGTTCATGTCTTCTGCCCATTTCTTGATTGGATTATTTGTTCTTTAGGTGTTGAGTTTGCTAAGTTCTTTATACATTTTTGATACTAGCCCTTTATCTGATATGTCATTTGCAAATATCTTCTCCCATGCTGTCGGTTGTCTTTTGGTTTTGTTGACTGTTTCTTTTGCTGTGCAAAAGCTTTTTATCTTGATGAAGTCCCAATAGTTCATTTTGGCCCTTGTTTCCCTTGCCTTTGGCGATGTTTCTAGGAAGAAGTTGCTGCAGCTGGCTGCTTGTGTTCTCCTTTAGGATTTTGATGGACTCCTGTCTCACATTTAGGTCTTTCATCCATTTTGAGTCTATTTTTATGTGTGGTGTAAGGAAATGGTCCAGTTTCATTCTTCTGCATGTGGCTGTCCAATTTTCCCAACACCATTTGTTGAAGAGACTGTCTTTTTTCCATCGGACATTCTTTCCTGCTTTGTTGAAGTTTAGTACCATAGAGTTGAGGGTCTATTTCTGGGCTCTCTGTTCTGTTCCATTGATCTATGTGTCTGTTTTTGTGCCAGTACCATACCGTCTTGATGATGACAGCTTTGTAATAGAGCTTGAAGTCCGGAATTGTGATGCCCCCAGGTTTGCTTTTCTTTTTCAACATTCCTCTGGCTACTTGGTGTCTTTCCTGGTTCCATACAAATTTTAGGATTATTTGTTCCACTTCTTTGAAAAAAAGTTGATGGTATTTTTTTTTAAAGATTTTTAAAAATTTATTTATTTGACAGAGAGATACACAGCGAGAGAGGGAACACAGAACACAAGCAGGGGGTGTGGGAGAGGGAGGAGCAGGCTTCCCGCGGAGCAGGGAGCCCGTTGTGGGGCTCCATCCCAGGACCCTGGGATCATGACCTGAGCCGAAGGCAGATACTTAATGATTGAGCCGCCCAGGTGCCCCAGTTGATGGTATTTTGATAGGGATTGCATTAAATGTGTAGATTGCTCTAGGTAGCATTGACATTTTCACAATATTTGTTCTTCCAGTTCATGAGCATGGAACGTTTTTCTACTTCTTTGTGTCTTTCTCAGTTTCTTTCATGAGGATTCTATAGTTTTCTGAGTACAGATTCTTTGCCTCTTTGGTTAGATTTATTCCTAGTTATCTTATGGTTTTGGGTGCAATTGTAAATGGGATCGACTCCTTAAATTCTTTTCCTTCTGTCTTGTTGTTGGTGTATAGAAATGCAACTGATTTCTGTGCATTGATTTTATATCCTGCCACTTTACTGAATTCCTGTATGAGTTCTAGCAGTTTTGGGGTGGAGTCTTTTGGGTTTTCCACATAAAGTATCATATCATCTGCAAAGAATGAGAGTTTGACTTCTTCTTATATACCATATTTTCTTTATCCATTTGTCTGGTGATGGACCCTTAGGTTGTTTCATACCTTAGTTATTTTGAACAATGCTGCAATGAACATGGGCGTGCAGATGTCTCTTTGAGACATATATCTTTTGGATATATACCCACAATGGGATTGCTGGATCATATGGTAGTTCCCTTTACTGTTTTCCATAGTGGCTGTACTAGTTTACATTCTCACCAAGTAGCATTCCCTTTTCTCCACATCCTTGCTAATGCTTGTTATTTCTTGTCTTTTTGGTAATAACTATCCTAACAGGTATGAGGTGATATCTCATTGTGGTTTTGATTTGTACCCCTGATGATTAGTGATGTTGAGCTTTTCATGTAGTTGTTGGCTAATTGATGTCTTCTTTGGAAAAATGTCTATTCAGGGTCCTTTGTACATTTTTAAATTGGGTTGTTGGTTTTTTTTATATTGAGTTGTATGAGTTTCTTATGTATTTTGGATATTAGCTCATCCACAGATATATAGTTTATTAATATTTCCCCCCCATTTCATAGGTTATCCTTTCATTTTGTTGATTGTTTCTTTTACTGCAGAGAAGCTTTTTAGTTTGAATTAGTCCCACTTGTTCATTTTTGCTTTTGTTGCCTATGCTTTTGGTGTTGAATCCAGGAAATCATTGCCAAGACTAATGTCAAGGAGCTTATTCCCTATATTTTGCTCTAGGAGTTTTATGGCTTCAGGTCTTACATTTAAGTCTTTAACCCTTTTTGAATTGATTTTTGTATATGGTGTAAGATGAGGATCCAATTTTATTCTTTTGCAGGTGGATATCCATTTTCCCAGCACTATTTATTGAAGAAACTGTCCTTTACCCATTGTATATTCTTGGTTCTTTTGTCAAAAATTAGTTGACTATGTATGTCTGAATTTATTTCTGGGATCTCTATTCTGTTCCATTAGTCCATATGTCTATTTTTATGCCAGTACCATACTGTTTTGATTACTGTAGATTTGTGGTATAGTTTAAAGGCAGAAAATGTGATGTCTCTAGTCTTGGTCTTCTTGCTCAAGATTGTTTTGCTATTTCGGGTCTTTTTCATATGAATTTTAGGATTGTTTTTTCTATTTCTCTGAAAAATCCCATTGGAATTTTGATAGGGATTGCACTGAATCTGTAGATTGCTTTGAATAGAATGGATATTTTAACAATGTTAAATCTTCCAATCTATGGACATGAAATATCTTTCCATTTATTTGTGCCTTCAGTGTCTTTCATCTATGTTTTTTTAATGTACAAATCTTTCACCTCCTTAATTAAGTATATCTAAGTATTTTATTCTTTTTTTGCTATTGTAAATGGGATTGTTTTCTTAGTGTCTTTTTTGAATAGCTTTTTTGATAGTATGTAGACATACAACTGAATTTTGTATGTTGATTTTATATACTGAACTATACTGAATTCATTCATTAGTTGTAACGGTATTTTAGTATTCTTTAAGATTTACTACATAAGATCATGTCATCTGCATAGTTTTATGTTCTGAGATCCACTGATTTCCCTCTCATTTGTGCAGCTTCTCCAGGGTCAAGCACAGGCGCAGAGCCAACATCTTATGTTAGTTTATCATCTTGTCCGGCTTCCTAATATTTGTATGTATTTTCTTAAGAAACATAATACATGTATACTTTTACAATGTTTTATTGTCTATCTAGCACCTATAATTGTTATTTTGAAGTTTATAATTATGACATATAATAATTTTAATGATTATGGAATACTGTAATAATGCATTACTTGGGTAAACTATATTTTATTTTATTTTTAAAAGATTTTATTTATTTAAGAGAGAGAGAGAGCACATGCAGGAGAGGGGGAGAGGGAGAGGGCTAAGCAGACTCCCTGCTGAATGGGGAGCCCGACGTGAGGCTTGATCCCAGGGCCCGAGATCATGACCTGAGCCGACGTCAGATGCTTAACCAACTGAGCCACCCAGGTGCCCCAGTAAACTATATTTTATTTCACTATTCCTTACTTGTGGACAGTTGAGATGCTTTCCACTGCCTCAACATTAGTAGTTGCATTAAATGTATTATCTTTTTACAGCTACACAGGTATTTTTGGATACTTTCCTTTTTTTTGTTGTTTTCCAGTAGTCTGAAAGAGTTAAGGCAGCTTTCAGAAGTGCTTTAAAGTTCTGGGAGAATCTGGCTCTTTGTGTCTGATTCATTTTCTGAGTGGGTGGTGTATGGCTCTAACCTTGTCACTGACAGGAAAGTTCAGATTTCACACTGTAAAGAAAGAAGAAGTCTGTCCTTATAGCTCTCTTTGACTGAAGTATTTGCCTTCAGACAGTGATTATACATACTCTTCATCATCACACTGGTACTTGCCAGTGTCAGTTCTTCTTTGAATTGAAATTGCAGTTTCCTTTGTTCATCTGGGCTATTTTTAAACCTTGGCAGCTGACTTAAAAGGCACAAGTCGTGTTCCAGGTTTATCCTGTCCAAATTTAGTAATAATCGTATACCATTGAGTGCAACCAAAACAATCAAATGAAAGAAAAACATGTATTTTCTAATTTATTTGGCCAAAATGAATGTTCAGATGGCATGACTTTAGTTTTTATATAAACATAGCATTTTGGTAAGCAACATCTGAGAATAGGTTAATGAATCATCATGGGAGGAAACTAGAGAATCTTTGATTTTCAAAAGAATGCTTGCAGTCAAGTATGTCAACCTACCACCCAGAAAGCAAAACTCATCTACAGTGTGCCTGATGGTCTATCAGTTTTTGACTAAACCCCTTCCATGGCTGGATTACCACCTCATCAGAAAGCCCATTTATTCTTGGATGGCTGTAATTTAAAAATTTCTCCTTTTCATTTTTTCTTGAATTGAAACCTGTCCTTTTTTTTTTTTTTAAGATATTCAGTTGTTTCTTCTGTTTTTATCTCTACCTTTATACCCATTCTCAGAAATATTACCAATTTTTAAATATTTGGTCTTCAGAAACCACTTTCTCAGACCTCTGGTTAGGGTTAGGGTAAGGGCTAGGGTGAATGCAAGGGTACGTGCCTGGCATCCTGAAGTTCAGACACCTCTCCAGAGAATAAAACCCCAGACTTCTGCTGGGGTGAGATGAAAATTTTCTTTTTAACATCTACTTAATGGTACACTGACTTCCTTTTGGAGCCATACAGAAAAAGGGGTGTTTCTCCTTATCATAATCCTTTATTTATTTTTATTTTTTATTAACATATAACGTATTATTTGTTTCAGGGGTACAGGTCTGTGATTCATCAGTCTTACACAATTCATAGTGTTCACCATAACACATACCCTCCCCAGTGTTCATCACATAATCCTTTAAATATTTGAAGACATCTATATGGTTTCCCTGTAGTCTTTCTTCTTTGAGATAAGTATCCTTAGGCCATGCAGTCTTTTTGTTTTATTTTATTTTTTTCACAAGATGATGCTCTCTATATTCCTAATCATCTCAAGCACGTTCCTGGATATTTTCCAATCTGTCCATGTTCTCAAAATAAGGGTTGTAGAGCAGAAAATATTGGCTCACAGATATAGTGGAACCACTTTGCTTTCCTGAAATCTTGACTTGAGATATTTTGCTTTACAAGTATTTTAGAGACTTTCTTCAGTTTGTTATCATTTAAGAGTTCCCTGTAATATACCTATAGGTACCTATTATTTCCAACAGTCTTCTCCTAGAACATTGTTGTTGAGAGATGGCACCTCACTCACAGAGTTAGGTATAAAATTGATAATTATTAAGCTCTTTTGTAAAGGCTCTGTCATAAAGGCATGGTGCTTTTGATAGGAAGTATGGTTCATAATAGATAAAAACATTATCATTTATACTTGAGAGCTAATCTTTAATTGCAGCTTGAATTTCATGGCCCATAATGGGAGAAAATAAAATCAAAAAAAGAATTTGTCAACACACCACAACTAGTAATAGGCAGTTTTGTATGCCTAGAGGATTTGTGGTCTAATTATTTGTAGAGCATATCAGACTTAGATGAAAAGGGATCTTTCACTTCATACCCTTCTAATTGCTCAGGTCATTGACCACTTCTTATTCATCTCAACAACCTAGGAATCATTTATATTTTGAAAGATTATTTGAGAGTTGATTTCACTTTTTTACTTTTTGTTTTCTTTTTTTTTTTTTTTTAAAGATTTTATGTATTTATTTGTCAGAGAAAGAGAGAGAGCAAGAGAAAGAGCACAAGCAGGGGGACCGGCAGGCAGAGGGAGAAGCAGGCTCCCTGCTGAGCACAGAGCCTGCTGCGGGGCTCAATCCCAGGACCCTGGGATCATGACCTGAGCCGAAGGCAGATGCTTAACCGATTGAGCCACCCAGGCATCCCTTTTCTTTTCTTTTCTTTTTTTTTCCTAGTTTCTATTCTATACAGATAATTACTTTGATCATTTTGAACATCTTGATTGAATCCAGTCAGTTAATGTTTAATGACATTTATTATTCAAGTTAGCCACAAGTGTCAATCTGGCAATCCCTTAAAGTTATAAGAATAAAAAATATGTGGTATACTTAGCGGTTTGTCTTTTTTTATGTAATGAATTAGATTTTGAGACTTTTTCAATTGTGAAATTTGTGTACAAATATAATATGTACATAATATGTAGTATGTATATAATATGTATATATAATACATATACAAATAAATGTATATATCTCATATAACTCATTTGAAGAAATAGACATTATTAATGCCAGAAACATCCTAACAAGCTCTCCCTTCCCCCACTGTGTGCACTTCCTGATTCAGACCTCCTCCCAACAGACATCCTGTCCAAAAACAATCTTAGCTTTTGTGATAATTACTTTCTTACTTTTTTTTTTTTAAGATTTTATTTATTTGTGAGAGAGAGAATGAGAGACAGAGAGCATGAGAGGGAGGAGGGTCAGAGGGAGAAGCAGACTCCCCGCTGAGCAGGGAGCCCGATGTGGGACTCGATCCCGGGACTCCAGGATCATGACCTGAGCCGAAGGCAGTCGCTTAACCAACTGAGCCACCCAGACGCCCCTTTCTTACTTTTTTAAAAAATGGTTTTATTATCTAAGTATGTATCCATGGGCAATACGTTGCTTAGGTTTGCCTGTTTGGGACCTTAGTGTAAGTACCATTATATTTTGTATCTTTTTCTATGGCTTGCTGCTTTTGTTCAATGCTATGTTTGTATAATTTATCCACATGGGTATGTGTAGTGTGTTTCATTTATTTTAACCGCTGTATGGCTACATTATAATTTATTCAATTTACTGTCAGTATACAATTAGTTTATTTCTAGTTTTAACTCGTTCGTTTTTGTTTTTATCTATTAAAGGTACTGCTGCTAGTAATACTTTTTATATGTCAACTGGTACACAGGTGCAAAAGATTTCCCATCATTTACATCTAAAAATGGAGGTGCTGGGTTGCAATGTATGTGAATATTTAACTTTACTACATTGGACCAAACCATTTTCAAAGTAATTATATCAGCTATATATGAAAGTTCCTCTTATCCCATCCATGCAAATACTTGATATTGTCAGACTTGAAAACTTTTGCCAATCTGGAAGATATATTATGTACGTCATTGTGACTGTAATTTGCAAATCTCTGATTACTAATAAACTGAGCTTCTTTGCAAATGTTTATTGGGCATTTGAAGTGCCTGATTAGGTTGTCTTTTTCCTTTCTGATTCATAGACTTCAAAGTAATATTCTTTTTTTTTTTTAAAGATTTTATTTTATTAATTTGACAGAGAGAGAGACAGCGAGAGCAGGAACACAAGCAGGGGGAGTGGGAGAGCTAGAAGCAGGCTTCCTGCAGAGCAGGGAGCCCGATGTGGGACTCGATCCCAGGACCCTGGGATCATGACCTGAGCCAAAGGCAGACGCTTAACGACTGAGCCACCCAGGCGCCCTCAAAGTAGTATTCTTGATATTGGTCATTAAGTGCCATGAATGTTGCAACTATCCTCTACTAATAGAATTTTTTACTACATTTAATATATATTTTTTGAATTGACATCTTGATTTTAATGCAGTTGAATATATCAGTCTTTTCCTTTTTTGTCAGGATGCTTTTGAATTTTGAGTTCTGTTTAAAATATTTTCTTCTCTTTGTTGAGAGCATGAAAATAATTTTTGTGAAAAGGTTTATTGCTTTGCTTTCAATTATTATGTTTTTGAGTGGCAGGAAACATCTATCTGTGTTACATATGGACAAATTAAAAACAAAGAAAGATTTCCATTTCTTCGTCCTAATCATAGGACATTTGGTATTTATGGAAGAGACTTACTGTTCTATTTAGTGCTTAAAAACCAACTTTATAAATAACCAGTTTCTGAGTTGTTGTTTTTTTTCACCCATGTATTTAACTGTTTAGCATCAAACTAAAACAAAAGTCTGATTCTTCTAGAACCTATTGTTATATTTCACAATACCAAATAATTTCTGGAAAGTGCTAGGAAATGGCAGCAGCAAACTGTGCAGAACACTTGTTTCTCTGAAGATTCCGGAAGCCATCACTTAGTCAGGTGTAGACAAATACTAAATATTAAAGTCACATTGACAGCCGCTCTGAGAATGGAGTGTAGCTATTGGAGGGGAATTTCTTATTGTTTTAATCTTTCTATTTAGGTGATGATAAATAACCCCTTTTAGCATAAAAAAAAGTAAGATTAACATTTAAGTTCATGAAAGCATTCCTCAAAAGAGGTAAACTATACTTTAGGATGTTCTCTTGCTTTTTGGTTATGTCTGAGACTTTGCTTAACCCAAGGTCACAAATATTTCTGTTTTCTTCATAGAGTTTTATAGTTTTAGCTTAGAGTCAGTCTGTGATCCATTTTCAGTTCATTTTTATGTATGATGTAAAGAAGGGGTCCAGCTTCATTCTTTTGCATACGTGGAGATCCAGCTAGTTTTTCCAGCACCACTTGTTGAAAAGACTGTTCTTGCCTATTGAATTGTCCTAGCACATTTGTTGAAAATCACCAGACCATGAATTTAGGGTTTATTTTTGAACTCTTACTGATGTTTCATTGATCTATATGTCTATCTTTGTTACCACATTGTCTCAATTACTATAGCTTCGATGTAAGTTTGAAATCGGGAAGTGTGCTCTAACTTTGTTCTTATTTTCCAAGATTGTTTTACTTATTTTAAGTAACTTGTATTTTCACATTTATTTTAGGATAGCCTTGTGAATTTTCATAAGAAAGTTAGCTGGGATTTTGACAGGGATTACATCGAGCCTATAGATAAATTTGGGGAGTATTGTCATCTTAAATATTAAGCCTTCTGATTCATAAATATGGATTTCTTTCCATTTATTTAGGTCTTTAATTTTCCTCAGTAATATTTTATAGTTTTTGAGTATAAATTTTACACTTTTTTTGATAAATTTGTTCCCAAATATATTATTCTTTTTGACACCAATATGAATGGAATTGTTTTCTTAATTTCAATTTTTGGATTGTTCACTGATAGTGTATAGAAGTACAATTGTTTTTTGTGTATTGATCTTGTATCCTGCAATCTTGTTAGATTTATTTATTAGTTCTAAAAATTTTTATAGGTACCTTAGAGTTTTCTATATACAAGATCATGTCTTCTATAAATATAGTTTTAAGTTGCCTTTTCAATCTGGTTGCCTTTTTTTTTTCTTGTCCAACTGCCCTGGCTAGAACCTTTAGTACAGTGTTGAATAGAAGTAGCAAAAGTGGACAGTCTTGTCTTATTGCTGTTCTTGGAGGGAAAATATTCAGTCCTTCACTATTAAGTATGATGTTAGCTGTGGGTTTTTGTAGATGACCTTAATCAGATTGAGGAAGTTTCCTTCTATCCCTAATTTGCTGAGTGTTCTTATCATGAAAGCGTATTGGATTTTGTCAAATGCCTTCTCTGCATTATTGATGCCCTTTATGAGGTTGAAGAAGTTTCCTTTTCTTCCTACTTTGTTGAGTGTTTTTATCATGAAAGGAGATTGCATCTTGTCAAATGCTTTTTCTGCATTATGGAGATGATAATACATTTTCTTTCACTTTATTATATTGATGGGGTGTATTACATTAATTTGTTTTCAGATGTTAAAGCAAACTTGCATTCTTGGGATAAATTCCACTTAGGCATTGTATAGAATTTTTTTAATGTTTTAGGTTCAGTTTTTTAGTATTTTGTTGAGGAGATTTATGTCTATATAAGAAATATTGGTTTATAATTTTCTTGTGATGTCTTTGTCTGGTTTTGGTATCAGGGTAATACTGACCTCAAAGAATGAGTTGGGAAGTATTCTCTTCTTTTTCTTTTAGAAGAGTTGTTGAATTTATTCTTCTTTAAATGTTTGATAGAATTAACCAATGAAGCCATCTGAGCATGGGTTATATTATTTGAGAAATTTTAAAATTGTTAATTCAGTATCTTTGCCTGTCATAGATTTATGCAGATTTAAAAATTTTTTTTCTTGAGTCAATTTTGGTAGTTTGTGCTTTAGTAGGAATTTTTCCATTTCATCCAAGTTATTTGTCAGTGGATTAGCTCTTTGTTCATGATATTTTGCAATTAAAGGAAGGTTCTCAACAGTTTACTTAATATTTGGGATGGAGTTTTAATAAAAAACACCAAGTCCATCCCAAAGCTTGTAAACTAACCTGGTATAATTCCATAAAGGCTATGGATCACACTTTTTCTTTAGGAGGTGAAGTCCCTATTACTTCAAGCTATAGAGGGGAAAACCAAGGGGGAAGAAGAAATGCTTAATTCAGTCTCTTCTATCAGGATTTTTTTTTTCCTGAGACTTATGTTTCAAGGATTTCCTAATTTCCGTGAATGTACAAGGCTCTATGGAACTAGTTTATTTTATGACTAGATTGGGCTGGGCGAAGATAAGAAAGAGCTATGGTGCTGTTTTTATGAAGGAAGGCCTCTTTTATTTTTTTAAAAAGATTTATTTATTTATTTAGAGAGAGCAAGTGGGGGATGGGCAGAAGGAAAGAGAGAGAGAGAGAATCTCAAGCAGACTCCACGCTGAGCGCTGAACCCAATGTGGGGCTCCATCTTATGACCATGAGATCATGACCTGAACTGAAATCAAGAGTAGGACGCTTAAGGGACTGAGCCACCCAGGATCCCTGAAAGAAGGCCTCTTTTTAAACATCCTTTTCATGCAGAGTATACATAACTCTTAGGTCACAAGAGGGCATTTTACCCAGGACTAGCTCCCTGTATGGCTTAGGGCTATGGAGTTGGGAACCCTCACAGGGAGTAAGTACCATGATATCAAAGCCACTCACTTCTACCAGGGCAACTTACAATCAGACATGCTGTTTAAGGGGGTATCTTGGAACCTCAAAAAACTCTACGATCATGCAGAAAAAAGGTACAGCTATCTGAAAAGGTGTGAGGGAAAGAAGCTGTCTCCCAGCCAGACACTGTGTTGGGAAAACAGAAGGCTGCTGGTGGCTTCCTCTACTTTCAGAGCCTGTGCAGCCTCAGGGGAAATTCAAAGGGGCTCTGAGCCAGCTGGTTCTAGAGAACTTTTGTCTCTGTTTTTCCTGTGCCCATCTGACTCAAGCCAGTCCTCCACAGAGGGAGAGCCCCCGAGAGAGGCTCTTGGTGTCTCCCAGACCTCCACCTCTTCCACATTTGGTTCTCCCTCGTGAGTGTGCGCATCCTGAGGAAAACCAGCTCATGGCAGTACAGGCCAGCAGGCATCTTCAACTTGACTCTTTTCAACATGTGAGTACCCGAGTGTAGGCTGAGCTCCAGAAAGAGAAGCTGACTCCAGAGATGGCCATCCGCAGTGATAGAAGCCAGGAGCCAAAGACTAGGGAGGAGCAACAAGACTTTCAGCCCCCTCTGTTGGGCCCCACCATAGCATATGTCAGAAAAGCCACAGGTTGTCTTATGTTTCTAGTGAAGGTTACAACTTGGAAGCCAGTTTACCTTCTCACTGTGACTCGGATGAGACTGATGAAGGTGAACATACCTCCTTGAGCTCACAGGTCTGCTCAGAAACAACTAGAAACTTCTTTAGATACAACTGATGAAGAAGAGTAGCTCCCTGAATCCAGAAGCAATGCAGCAAAGTGGGTCATATCCAAATAGAACTGCCCATCCCAAAGATAAGTTGAAGACATGTAAACCACCCAGTAGTCTCAGATCTCTTAAAAACAACTATTTCTCCTATCCTGCCAGTTCCATTGGGCCAAAAGCTCCAAGTAAAACATGGCTTCCACTTGCTCCTGTGTTCAATCACAGTATTCTGATGCCTCCATCTGAGCTGAGCTCTACCTCCAGCAATGCATTTGGCACAGAGGATGAGATGAGCAGCTTTTCTGAGAGAGAGTTTCTTGCTGGCTCCTACTTGGGGCAGAATGCTTCCTTGGCAAGTCTTGCAACGATCTACAGGCCATTCCAAAAAAATTGGAGGTCCTTTCTGCAGAAGAGCTGCTGCCTACCATCAGGGTGGTCCTGGGCTGGCTCTGCACCAACCACAGCTTCCTCACACACATTGGCAGGGTCCACTGGATCTGTGAGATCACCAGTCTGTGCTGCTGAACCTGCTGCCCTCAGTGGGAGACCTTCAGAAACCAGGCCTGGGCCTGTCCCACCATCTCCATGACCTGCTGCAGAGCTGTAAGGGCCAGATCTTCCCAAGTTCCTGCAACTCCTTGGTTATGTCTTCACCTTATTTTTTGCCCCGTCCAGGTTTTCACTCTTGGCTAGCGCTGGGTTGGTGGCCGGACCGCCATCCTATGATTTCATTTGTTCCATCAAAACTAAGCATGATCACAATAGCCCAAGAATTAGGAGATTTGGTTATGCTTCTAATAATCTGAGAATAGGTATTTTATGGTGCAATATTGGTATTTTTTCCTGCATCTACTGCTCAAATTTTCCAATTTTGGCTTCTATGACATTGTCTCTTGCCTTCTTTTTTTTTTTTCCCCTGGCTTCCAGATGTCTTTTGGGACCTCTTGTCAATCTCTTATGTGGCATGTACTCCGGGGGATAGCTCTTTTTCTGCCATTAGTAGACCTCAAATGTGCACTCTGTAATTACTGGACGTTAGTTAAAATTCCCAACTGTGCTCAGATTGGCATGTGTTAAAACTAATAACATTAGTTTCCTCCTCACCACCCATTCCCAACAGTCTTCCCTGAAAAACCATCATATTTCAAGGCCAACTTTAATACTCTTTCAGGATCCCAAGTTCTGGAGGCATTGGAGTCCTCCTCTGTCCGGTGCACTCCGTACTAACTCAGCCTCAGATCCAGTTGCTCTCAGAAGCAAGAAATTCCATTCCTGGCTTTCTTTCACTCCTGGGTTCTCATTTCTCAGTTGTCCTAAGCTGAGCCTTTGTGTTTCAGTTACACTTCCTGTTACTTCCCTTTCTCCATGCTTTTAAAAGCATATTATTATATTTATTAGAAACATTTTGACAAACTAAAGAAAAACAGAAAAAAAGAGAAAACTCAAAGGTGGTTTAACCCAAACATTGCCACTTTTGTTGTTTTGAATTATTTATAACCTGCCATGCTTCTTCTGCATACGTGTTTTTTAGTTGTAATTATAGTCTATAAACATTTTTTCAGCCTATTTTTTTAGAATTACAAATGCTTCTTATATTATTGCATTATCTTTGTTGGCCCTTTAGTAGCCATTTCCTAGCATTATTTGCTTAAGTATTCATCTTGCTTTTCTAATATTTTTAGCATTAAATCATTAATAATTATATGATAAAAATCTTTGATCCATTAGGATTAATTCCTTAGGATAGATGACCAGAAATTGATTTACTGAGTTAAAAGGTCTATACCTTTATATATGTATATGTACATATATTTTATATTTCATTACATTTATATATGTATAGAGATACGTACATATGCATATAAATATAACTTTTCATGAGACATTGCCAAATGGCTTTCCAAGGAGGAATTTATTTCCCAAAGGAGAATAAACATTTTATACACTTTTATAGCCTATATTTTTCATTGAGTATATTATGATCATTTTCTTATGTATTTATTTTTTTAATGATGATTTAAAAAGTGACCATCATATGAGTATACTGTAATTTACTTAACAATAGTCTTATTTTTGGGCATTTGTTTCTATATTTTTTTCTCTTATAAATAATGTAAATAAATTTTTGTGGTGTCTTTGATTATTAGAATAAATTTCTGGAAGTAGAATTACTGAGACCCTTAATGATACTAGAGGACTAGAACACATTAGGCTCTTAATGATACTAAATAATAAAGATAATGATACTAAATTAGCCTCCAAAAAGGTTGTAACAATTCTTACTCCCAAGAATATGAGTGTACATATTTCACTGCATTCAATTCAGAGAATTTTAATTATTTTCTTGCCAAGTAGATAAGTAAAATTATCATTGTATTATTGACTACAGGAGATTGAAATTAATAGCTTAGTGGTTAAATTATTAATTTTAATGTTTTGTTCATGTCTCTTTTTACATTAAAATAGGATTTTTTTCATATTTTTAAAATTTTATTATGTTATGTTAATCACCATACAGTACATCATTAGTTTTTGATGTAGTGTTCCATTATTCATTGTTTGCGTATGACACCCAGTGCTCCATTCAATATATACCCTCTTCAATACCCATCACCAGGCTAGCCCATCCCCCCCACCCCCCTCCCCTCTAGAACCGTCAGTTTGTTTCTCAGAGTCCATAGTCTCTCATGGTTCGTCTTCCCCTCCGATTCCCCCCTTCATTTTTCCCTTCCTATTATCTTCTTCTTTTTTTAACATATAATGTATTATTTGTTTCAGAGGTACAGGTCTGTGATTCAACAGTCTTACACAATTCACAGTGCTCACCATAGCACATACCCTCCCTAATGTCTATCACCCAGCCACCCCATCCCTCCCACGCCCCACCACTCCAGCAACCCTCAGTTTGTTTCCTGAGATTAAGAATTCCTCATATCAGTGAGATCATATGATACATGTCTTTCTCTGATTGACTTATTTCGCTCAGCATAATACCCTCCAGTTCCATCCACATCGTTGCAAATGGCAAGATTTAATTCCTTTTGATGGCTGCATAATATTCCATTGTATATGGTGGTATATACCACATCTTTTTTTTTTTTTAAAGATTTTATTATTTACTTGAGAGAGAGAGAATGAGAGAGAGAGAGCAGGGGAGGGTCAGAGGGAGAAGCAGACTCCCCGCTGAGCTGGGAGCCTGACGCAGGACTCGATCCAGGGACTCCAGGATCATGACCTGAGCCGAAGGCAGTCGCCTAACCAACTGAGCCACCCAGGCACCCTATACCACATCTTCTTTATCCATTCATCTGTTGATGGACAGCTTGGCTCTTTCCATAGTTTGGCTATTGTGGACATTACAGCTATAAACATCAGGGTGAACATACCCCTTCAGATCCCTACATTTGTATCTTTGGGGTAAATACCCAGTAGTGCAATTGCTGGGTTGTGTGGTAGCTCTATTTTCAACCTTATACCATCCACTTTTTTCAAAGAAATGGAACAAATAATCCTAAAATTTTTATGGAACCAGAAAAGACCCCGAATAGCCAGAGGGATGTTGAAAAAGAAAAGCAGAGCTGGCAGCATCACAATTCCGGACTTCCATCTCTATTACAAAGCTGTAATCATCAAGACAGTATGGTACTGGCACAAAAACAGACACATAGATCAATGGAACAGAATAGAGAACCCAGAAATTGACCCTCAACTCTATGGTCAACTAATCTTCGACAAAGCAGGAAAGAATATTCAATGGAAAAAAGGCAGTCTTTTCAACAAATGGCGTTGGGAAAATTGGACAGCCACAGGTAGAAGAATGAAACTGGACCATTTCCTTACACCACATGCAAAAATAGACTCAAAATGGTTGAAAGGCCTAAAATAGGATTTTTTTTGTTTTTTCTTATTTCTTACTGTTATAACCTGCAACCAATTAAAAACATAGGAGCATGCAAATTTAATTGGACCCTAAATACAATTGCCTAAGTCAGATAGCTGACTATCCCCCATGTTCTTTGCCTTGCTTGCTGCAACCTGCCAAATACAGTGGTACATTCAGATAAGAGAACTGGTAATACTGGTGGCTTGAGAGGGGATAAGGTGACTCAGAACATGCAGTGGAGCAGAAGAGAATAAAAGAAAAAGAATAAACTATTTTTTTTTTAAGATTTTATTTGTTTGAGAGAGAGAATGAGTGGGGGGAGGGGCAGAGGGAGAAGGAGAGAAAGAAAGAGAATCTGGAGCAGACTCTCCGCTAAGCACAGAGTTCGACATGGGGCTTGATCCCACGACCTGTGAGATCATGACCTGAGCTGAAACCAAGAGTTAGAGGCTTAACTGACTGAGCCACCCAGGCGTCCCTAAACTATTTTAAAAAACACAGCCAGATATTTGGTTGTTTTCACATATGGAAAAAAATGCATTCATCACTATGGAAGATTCTCCCCTCAAGAAGCTTAGGTGGGAGGTTCCAAATTGCATTTGGGAGGTTCTAGGCTAAATAATATGAATAGAGTGAGAGCAAGGAAAGCTCAGGCAGTGCTTACTGTCAACACAGTAGAAATTGGAATTGTGTCTCATGGTGGGTTTTGGTCCTTTTAAGCCCAGGACCCAGTCCCATTCTTCAACTTACTGCTAAAAGGAGTAACTTCAGCATGTCTTGTCAGCTGTGGATGCTGGTGCCAGGGCATGCTCTGAGCAAGCAGCAATGGTGATACCAGCCAACCACCATCGTTCTGCCAATTTTTTTTATATGTCGGAGTCATGATCCCTAAGAAAGCCTCTGTTGTGTTCTGGGGTATTTTCTTGCTTTCCCTTGTAGGAGTTTTGGAACTTCAGGTGTTCAGCTACCATCAGCAGATACCCTGCTCTGGACTTACGAAAACACTGAGAGGCACCAGTGGACTGCCTTGAAGATGTTATTGTTGTGAATTCACGACATGTCACAGATGTCTCTTGCATGGCTTGCTGGTTCCTGGATGCCACACAAAGGATCTTGCTCAATCTATGGACAAACTATGAGGCAAAGAGCAAGAGAGTATTGTCAGTAAATTGTTGAACTTCACTGGGTTTACTTGGAGGGTAAGCACCATTGAGGTCAGCCTCTGCCAATAGGATCACTCAGGTAAAGCCCTTCAATGAAAAGCCCTTACATTACTTATTGTTTCTACTCATCCTAAAAGTGTTTGCCTTCTAAAAGTATGGTCTTTTGGCTTAGGCCTATGGGATTGTGGACAAAATTTTATATACTAGGAGACTTAATTTTCTCTTTGTATAGTTTTTTCTTCTCTCCATCAAGGCATATCAGGAATGATATACAGAACAACAGGTAAAATCTTAAACAGAATAAGTGCCTAAACCTTAATATTTGTATGGAGGCTCAGCTGACAAAAATAACTGTTAGAAGCTCCATGATCACCAGGGATTCTGATAATGAAAGCACTGTGTAATGCACAGGAGCTTATAACTGGATGTGGCTATTGTTTAAATGGCTGTAGTGGGAAAGGGACCTTCTATGGGCAATTGTTTTTTAACTCCTTTTACTCTGGAATGTAGGAAAGAACCCTATTTCACAAATGAGTAAGGTAGAATCAGTCAAGTTAAGCCACTTTCTCAAAGACATGCCACTATGAAGTGACTTATCTGAGATTTGGTTCCAGGTATACTCAGCTCCAAATTTGTCCCAAGAAGATTTGGCTCACTTATAAGCACACAAAAGCATAGGGTATTCAGTAACTAGCAGGAAGAGGACTCTTAGTGGAGGTCAGTAACGAACTACAGGGCAGCTTGTGGGACACAGAAACCCTTCGTCTTCCCCCGTCTGACTGCCCAGGTGATATGCAAACTTTCACTTTTATCTAGATGCCCCTGGGGAAGGAAAAGTTAGTGGAGGGGAGAAACAGCCCTGACAGAGTCTCAACTCTGACTTGAGAGGGTATTTACCCAGGAAGAAACTTCTTTAAATGAAAAGACACTGAGCTTATAGATAAGCTTTACCTTTTGAGTGGGATAGGTTAGAAGGTAAGATATATTCAGACGATAACTAGAGCTAGGTATTTCTTTTCTATGTATGAGTTACAGTGTATAAATTTCAACCTCACTATAAATGTTTGTTATATGTGCTTTTCTTTTTTTTTTTTTTTAAGATTTTATTTATTTATTTGAGAGAGAGAGAATGAGAGACAGAGAGCAGGAGAGGGAGGAGGGTCAGAGGGAGAAGCAGACTCCCTGCTGAGCCGGGAGCCCGATGTGGGACTCGATCCCGGGACTCCAGGATCATGACCTGAGCCGAAGGCAGTCGCTTAACCAACTGAGCCACTCTGGCGCCCTATATGTGCTTTTCAAGCAGCTAGAAACTATATTTATTCTGCTTGAGTATTATATTTTGACAATAATAATTTCTCTTATGAACCTAAGACTCATATTTCCATCTGCCTCCTCTACATAGTCTGCTGGAACTTACCATATATCTGAAATTCAACATGTCACACAGGGAAGTTATTACTTCTGCCTGAACTGGCCTTTTTCCTTGTAGGCGTTATCTTGATAAGTGGCATTTAGGTAGGTTTGAAATACTGGTTCTATTCTCTTCTAACTGTCTATCCTCTCCCTCAACCAAAACATTTACTCCTAAGCATATATGTATATACACACACAGACATATTGACTTATGCAATTGGGAGGGGGTTTCTGGCAAGTCTGAAATTTGTAGAGCCGGCTGGCAGGCTGAAAACTCTTGGGCAGGGTCTGATGCTTGCTGTCTTGAGGCAGAATTTCTTTTTCCTCAGGGAAATTACAGTTTTGTTCTTAAGGCCTTTATGATCTTTTAACTAATTGGGTGAAGCCCACCTCATTATGCTCATTATTGAGATAATCTCCTTTACCTAAAGTCGACTGACTGTAGATGTTTGCCACATCTAAATACCTCTACAGCAAGGCTAGGGGAGTTCTGTTCAGTAACTAGTACTGGATACTGTTAGTCTAGCCAAACTGAGACGTAAAAGTAACCATTGTACACATGCAATTTCTCAACAATTTTCTGAGCATTTCAGTAAACACTTACCAACAACTTCCTGAGTTATTAGTTAACTTATTAGTTCCAGATGTTTGCTGCTGTGGATACATGAAAAGTAAGATATATTTTCTGTCCTTGAAGGAATCACAGCTGAGACTAGAAATTGACATCTGATCAAATACATTATAATCACTGTAGTGTGAACAAAGGGGTAGGACACTGGAGAGGAGATAGTGACAATGCCTTGTGGGGAGTTTACAAAAGAGAGATTTCAGTCAAAGCACCTCTAAATCTACTCTTTCGAAATATTGTCACCACCGTACCGCAAACTCTCTTCAGCATGAGCTGGAACGTTGCCACATCCTCCTACCTCCTCTTCCCACTGGTACTCCTGCCTCCAGCTTGCCACCAGAATTACTGTGCTCTTATATATCTGATAAGGTCTCTGTCTTGGTTAAAATGCAATGGCTCCTCATTGCATCGAGAGTCCAAATTCCTTAGCATAGTGTAAATAGTTTAGGACTACATGGCTACAATCTATTCTTTCCAGATTTATTCAGCATTTCCTTTCTCTCAAACATAAATACTCCATTCCCCAGCCACAACAGCAGCTTGGTATTCTCTGAACCTACATTTCTTTTTCTTCTTCTTCCTTTTTTTCTCCCACATCCAAACATTTCACACACAATTCCCTTTCTTGGAAATGCCCCCATTCCCACTTTATCTAGCAAGATTTTATTTATTCTTCTAGACTCAACATAAATATCTCCTCTTCTGTGAGGGATTCTTCATTTCTGAGTGCAGTTAGTTGCTCTTCCCTTTGTACTTTTACTGTTATAATTCATATTTGGATTGTTTGTCTTCCTCTCTTACTAAACTGTGAGCTCCATAGTGGCAAGACCTATATTATTAATTTTGCATCATCCTCTCTCTTATAGCTAGCATCAAACCTGGAACATGTTAGATATTTAATATATATTTGTTGACCAAAAATTGCACATTTTTCTAAACTAGTGCCTCAATGTTTCTCCAAGTTAATGTGAACGTTAAAAATAAAGCCTGTTTAGAATCATTCTAGATAATTAGGTATTATTTCTTGCCTATTAGGTTGAGGCTGCACTCAAGTTGTAAAGATCTGAGTTCAAGTTTTTACTTTATCACTTACTATGTAAACTTGATCAAGCTAGTTCATTGCTCTGCATTTTGTTTCCTCAAATAGTATCTGCTCCATACTATTAAGAGAATGAAATTAAATCACATGAAAGCTCTGTAAATGGATGCCCTGCATAAACGTCACTGCTGCTTATGAAGCTGCTTCCTATGAAGTTATCTTGCGGACTCTGCATCCATGGAAGATAACTTATTCCATTATCAAATGATTTTTATATCAATATCAGGGAAATTTTTTCTTCTCTCTTTATCTTGGTCTGACGAGTAGAAGAAATTACATTCTGCCTTTAGTAAGAAACTTAGGAAAACATGTACATTTCTTTCTTGTTTGGGTTTGTTGAATCAAGACCAGGGGACATAAAACCCTAGTGGTTTCCTATTTGGTATCTTGTTACATTTATCATCTTTTTCTTTTTATCACTGTGTGTATGAAATTGGTTTAAAGGGCAATAAGGATTGCTTTGTACACTAGGGACAAACGTGAAGTTTTATTTCTTAAGTGCACATGATTCCTTGCCTTAAAACATTTAATGAGTTTCTATTTAGCATGTGAAATACAGAATAAAAAGAATATATGATACCTATTCATGAAGAGCTTGTAGGGAACTGGTGCCCTGAAACATTGTAATGTGAGAGCAACATTGTGTACCTATCAAGAAATGCCAAGATGACATCTTTAATCTTATGGATAAATTTATTTAAATGGCAAAATTCATAAAACATATTGATACTCATACTATCTGAGGTCTCTTCACACAGGAAAATATATTAATGTTAACCTATCACAAATTTAAAGGAAATTAATATAACTGTGATTCTCAAAATAAGTCATATCTACAAAAATAAATTGATCCTACCAGAAATTCTGGTTTCTAGCTACAAGCTTTATGGCAAATATTTTTCGTTGCTGTTTCATTGTTGCCTGATCCTTTTTTTAAAATTGAGATTTAATTGACACATAACATTATTAGTTTCAGGCATACAACACATGATTCAATATTTGTGTATATTGTGATATTACCTGATCTAAACACAACATATGCTTTTATCATTCTCAAAGAAAATCTGAGATTAATCAATACAAATGTGTATTCCTGAAGTTATAAAATCAATGAATCTTAAAGTACCAGGTAGAACTGTTTGTCTTTTCAAACAATTCATGTCTTAAGTGACTATTTCAAATGTATTGTTTACAATCTGCCTTTGGATTTTATACTTTGTGAAGCAGGAGAATACTACATAGTAGTTCATCTAGAGGATGTCTGTCTTGATTTTGCTGCACACCTGTTAGTAATTCCTGGCTCCTTTGGAAATGCCAACACACACCTTTCCAAACAAACTTCTGGATCTTCCTACTGTAAGTAATTTTTTTTTTCTTTTCTTTAATTAAGTCACTGTAATGCTGTGCTGAAGAGTATGCGCTTTGAGCCAACCATTCCTGCCTCAGTCACTTTCAAAAGCCAAGAAAATAGGTAAGTTTTTTATTTTTTTCCCGAGTTGATTTGCTCAGAGTTGTCATGCAGATCAAATGAGCCAATGTATGTAAAGCAGTTTGTGGATGCTGAGCATGGAGTGGCACAAACACAGTTATCAGTTACGCCTCTCTTCAATTATAACTAACTGGAAAATCTGAATAGTTTGTTCTGTACCGAAACCAAATGGAGAGAATCCTGGGCAGAGTATTTATGGGTGAACATTTAATTTTATGTTTTCAGTTTTATAAAGAAACTCTTGCCTCTGTCTTGGAAAAAATGAAATAATCTGAAATCTGATGTCAAAATAGAACAATTTGTGATCATTGAATGACACTGAATATTAGAGCTGGATTGATCTAGGACAATATTTTTTCTTTAAAAACAAGGCATCTGAGACCTAGAGGGGCAAAACAACTTTTGCATAACTGGTTATATACTAAGGGGTAGCAAGGTAGGAAAATCTACTTTGGCTCCTTCTTGGAAAGAAACATGGCTCACAACTTTTTTCCTCTTTAACCTATTAATGCAGCAGGTTTATCTAATAGAGGAAACTATATTTTTCAAATGTGTTGGTATCTATACAATATTTAAAGTAAGGCTCATAAGGGTGAATAAAATATTTTACAGAACAGAACTCCACTGCTAATTTGTTTTCATTCTTTATTTTCTAATAAAATGGAGATGTATCAGATTGGATGGGGTTTTTTTGTAACTAGCTGACTCTGATTAATTTATATGGTACCCATTTTAAGCCCTCCCACTTTCTGCTCTCTGAGGGCTTAGTGTGAGGATCGGAGGCTGGCATTCAAGTCAGAGCAGATGTGCATTCACTTCCTCCTCTCTAGCTTGGCTCAGGCTGTTGGTGTAATCACTAGTCAACTCTAACACTCAATTTTTGGATCACTGCCTTAAAAAATAATAACGTTCTGAATGAGAGTCTGGTTCAGAAATCTTGCCCCAGATAGAATGATCCTTCTTGTATTTGCTTGACTGGAAATTCTGGAAGGAGCAGATAGGTTGCGCAGGCATGTAGTTAATATATTTCTTCTTCTTTGTGTGGAATTGTGAGTGCAGGCTCCATAAGGAAGTATCCTTACTGGTGACAAACACCTTGCACATAACATTTGTTCCATGGGTCCAACCCTGATTTCATTTTCTTTTCTGGGGGTATAATACCATTTCTTTTTTTTTTTATAAAGCTTTTTTTTAAATAAAGATTTTATTTATTCGACAGAGAGAGACACAGCAAGAGAGGGAACACAAGCAGGGGGAGTGGGGGAGGGAGAAGCAGGCTTCCCGTGGAGCAGGGAGCCTGTTGCGGGGCTCGATCGCAGGACCCTGGGATCATGACCTAAGCCGAAGGCAGACGCTTAACGACTGACCCACCCGGCGCCCCTATAATACCATTTCTTAACAGGGGTGGCTATTCATTGTGTATGTTCTTCTTCTTTTTTTTTTTTTTCTGGGTTTCCCAGGCAAGTTTAGCAAGCAGCAAATGCTAAAATAGGTTTTCCCGAAGTTTAAACATGCTAATGGTTCACAGCATCTTAACTTGGTGGAGCAATGTTTTCATTCTAGCTGAACAGATTCTGAAGAGTCTTCTTACAGTTTTTAGTTTGATTTCTCTGTTGTCATTATGTTTTAAGAGAGGAAGGGATGCAGATTCAACAGCAAAAACTGTGGATGGTACTCTGGAGGAGCCACAGGAAGTCATATAAAAGTCAAAATGCTGAGTTGTAAACCTGAGTAAGTCTATTTGAAGTAGGGATAGAATGAATCTAAATTATTCTAAATTTCTAAATTTAGTCATTTTAATTTATGAAGTGAAATCTTGGCACTTTAACATTGGAAGGTGGTTCAAATAACTAGAAATTGATGAAAGGATCACTCATTTGAGCTATTTATGGAATAACAATTGTCAAATTTTTTGAGAGAAAGATGCCCTAGGATTTTTTTTTTTTACAATGTTCTATCCTAGTATGAACTAGCTTCTTTCCATCTTGATGAAGTGCCTCTAACCTTTTACTGGGTTTCTTCTGTAGCAGGAACTCTGGATCTGAAATGAGATCAGATTTTTAAGTTGCCACTAAGTGAAGATCATTTAGCATTTTCATTCTTCTAAGAGCTCATCGAGTAATTGCCCTCTAATAGCAGGCAAGCAGGATAAGGCATCATGAAGCTAATGAAAATTTAAAGTGGTCTCCATTTTCCATTGGCTTCAGAAAAGCTTATCAGGGCAATGACATACCCCACAGAAAATGACACACCTCTTAAAAGACATGCAGAAAGCAAGATAAGTCTTCTGGTTCCCCAAAGCATAGCAGTGGCTTAACTTGACAAATTCAAAGGCAAAAAGTCAGAAACTAAGACCCCTATAACTGAAAAGAACTGAGCTTGTCTATAACCAGGCATCTGCACAAAGATGTCTATGAAACTTTCACTTAAAGCTATCTCCTTTTAGGTACTGTATCAAGCCTACATATTTCTGTGAATCTGTCCCAGATGATTTTTCTTAACTCTAACTTCTAGTCCTAAAAAATACTTAAGTTGTATTAATGACGGAAGAGCAGTTTTTTTGGTTTGGATTTACCCAAAATCAGACTCTGAAACAGGGGAATAACTACATATATTTTATTTGGGAGGTGATCCCAGAAAGCATGAGAGAAGCTGTGGGGAAATTGAGAGAGAAAAATGGGAAAGCCAATGAAATGAGCATGAGTGAGTGGACTACCAGTGTGGACAGTTGGGGTTTGGTTCCTCTGGGCATCTTCTGAAAAACCATGTAGAATGTACTTCAGTATTGTATCACCAATGGAGAGGAAACTGGGTAATTTATCCACCAACTCTCATTCCCCATTGGTGTAGTGTTACCTGACATCTTGGGCTACCTACATATAAGTTGAACCAGCTCCTGTGGCTCTAGTAAAAGCCCTCAGACAGAGAAACAGAATCACACTTGAGAGCGCCACCTTCATGACTTAATCACCTCTAAAGGGCCCCATCTCCAAACACCATCACATTGGGGTTTAGGTTTCAACATAAGAATTTCTTTGTTGAAGGGCATAAACATTCTATAGCATTCTGCCCCTGGGCCCCCCAAACTTGTGACCTCACATACAAACTACATTTATTTCACCCCCAAACTCCAAAAGTCTTAACATGTTCCAGTATCAACTCTAAAGTCTAAAGTCCAAAATCTTACTTAAATATCATCTAAATCAGATATGGGGAAGACTCAGATATGACTTGTGATATGATTTATCTTGAGGAAAAATTCCTCTCCAGCTATGAACTTTTGAAACCACACAAGTTAGATGCTTCCAAAATACACTCGTGGGACAGACATTCCCATTCCAAAAGGCAGAAGTAGGAAAGAAGTGTTAAATTCATTTTAAAAGGGGTCTATTACACTGGGGTGGCTTTAATGCCTTAGTAGCTTACATAAGCAAACCAAAACCTAAACCTGTAATGCCTCATGGTTCAGAAATTGCAACCTAAAGACAACCAATCTCAAGCAGCCCAACTAGGCTTTACTAAAAAAGGCAACTTCTTAAGCTATAGCCAATCAAATAATTTTCTTGTTTTGCTTGTTTCCAAACTTCTCTATACAAGGTTTTCCTCTAGTCCCCATTGGCGGAGCAATCCTAACCACTTCCAGTTTAGTGCTGCTGGCTTCAAACTGGTTTTTGTTCAAACAAACTCTTTAAATTTTAATATGTCTCAGCATATCTTTCAACAGAAGAAAGGAATGACAGGTCCCAAGCAAGTCCAAAACTTAATGGGACAAATTTCATTTGACCATAAGGCTCAAGAATAATTCTCTTTGACTCAGTGTTTTGCTTTTCAGACCCACAGGGGTTGGCAATGTCCCTCCCACATCTTGATGGCCCCACTCATGCCAAGGATCTCTGCTGGGATCCAGTGGTTCTGCCAGGTAGAACTGTCCTTAGAAACCTGGGTGAAGGCATCATTGATTCCTCAAAGCTATCAAGTCCCAAGATGAGTTAATTATCTTTATTCTCAAACATGCCTTCTTTTGTGTTTCCTATCTGAAGGAGTAACACCATCCAGTTACCAAAAATAGAGTCATAATGAATTTTTTCCTCTTGTCATTTTCCACATTCCAGGTCACAAATTCTATAAATTTCATCTCAGTGGAGTTGGTATTCCTCACTAGTACATTTCTTATTTCTTTAGTGATGGGAATGACATTTAGGCCTTCCCAGGGTACATAGCTGGTGGCCTTCTGATTTCATTCTGACTTGCTCACCCCTCTGTTCCTTCTGATCTTTTCCTCATTACTTTGTCAAGGCAGTTCTGCATCTCAGTCTTGATGACATCAGGCCATTATGTCCAAGCTTTAAGGTCATCATAATATCAAGAGAGAATACTACTATACCAATAAACTTTCACCTCCCCAGTCCAAAACCCTAACTATTCACACCCATGTCCCCATTTCTTGCTAGTATGTATTTGCCAGATGCTGCAGCTTTTTTGGTGGATAAGTTATTTCTTTCTTTCTTTTTTTTTTAAGATTTTTAAATTATTTATTTATTTGACAGAGAGAGAGAGCAAGCAGGGGGAGCAGGAGAGGGAGAAGCAGGCTCCCCGCTGAGCAGGGAGCCTGATGCAGAGCTCGATCCCAGGACCCTGGGATCATGACCTGAGCCAAAGGCAGCTGTTTAACTGACTGAGCTACCCAGGCACCCCTGGATAAGCTATTTCTTCACATAAGACTATACTTGTCTGATCAGGACAATACTATGAGTACTATGAGATAGTACTTATCTCATAGAATTATTTTGAGGATTAAATGAAATAAGGCTGAGAACAGCCAGAACAAAAGCCCTGCAGTAGGGAGTATGCTCAGTTTGGTCAGGGTATAGCAGGGAGATCAGTGGCTGAAGCAGAGTGAAAAAGGAGGAATGTAAAGTAGATGAATTAACAGCAGTAGCAAGGTGCCATACCATGCAGAGCATATTGACTACAGTAAGGCTTTAAATTTAACTCAGAGTGATCAAGACCCACTGGAATATTTTAACAGACAAGTGGCATGATCTGACTTACATGAGAAGGTTGACCCTGTTTGCTGTGTGGAGTGTGGACTGAATGGAAGCAATAGGAGAAGCAAGAATACTAGTTAAGAGGTGATTGCAACTCAGGAAGAAATGTTGGGGTTTGGATTTAGTGAGGAATTGGGAGAAAGTACCAGATTATGGAAAATTTCCAAGTAAGTGTTGGCAAGATATGGTGATGGATTACAAAGGCATGAGAGAAAGACAGGAGTCAAGGGTCAAGAATGTCCCCAAGGATTTTGGCCTGAACTGGAATATGCAGTTACCATTTACTGAATTTGAGAATAATGAGGAAAGGGGATGTTTTTGGGGAGAAGATTAGGCATTTAGTTTTGAACATGTTAAGTTTGAGGTATCTCCAATGGTGATATTGAGTAAATGATTAGATATATGAATCTGGAGTTCAGGAACAGGTCGGGACTAGAAATACAAATGCCCACTTATATTTAGACAGATGATGTTTAAAGTTTTGACATTGTAAGAGATTACATAAGAATGAGAGCAGATAGAAAAGAGATTAAGATCTGGGGGCTGAAACCTGTTGAGCTAAAAAAAAATTAGTGTAATTGGAAACTAAGGTTATTATTAATAAAATTGGTTATGAAGAATTATTTTGCAAAACTTTACAAGTAAGGTGATTGAAAAACATCCCAATCAAATGTCCCCTAGTAAGATAATTGGGGCAAAAGCCAAAGAAAGTTATTATCCTTGGTCTTTGGAGTTCAGGGTAGGGTAGGTTTATTGAAAAATTGAATTTGCATGTAAATCCATGGGCTATAATAATTACCTCTGGAAACCAATTATAGGAATTAGGAATAGTCTAACACAGTTATTATTTTACGTGAAAAGGAGTACTGAAATTTGTTTTATGCTGCATAAAGAACTTGTTTGATATATATTTCATGAGCCTTGGTTGAGAGAGAACATTTGATATTGGAATATATGAAAGCTTCTAATCAAACATTTATGTCAGCAAGAGTTTTCTTTTGTGGAAAAAAGTTAATGTGATAAAAAAGTAAAAAGGGCATAATAATGCCCTGAAGATGCTAATCCATATTAGGCAAGATAGAGGGCAGGAAGGAGCCTTGCTAATGGACAAATCTTCACAACTGGACTGAAGTCAGGAGCTTGGGCCATAGACATGGCTTTTGACCTCTGTTTCTGCAAGGTGCCTCTTAACCTTCTGTTCTCTCAGCTAACTCTGAGCCCATTCTGTTACACTGCCTTAATAACACAGCAGTGGTGGGTGGTGACCTTTAACTCCCTTCAGACTTTTACATTTGAATGGGAGGAAACAATGAAGTTTAGTTTAAATGAATCTAGGATCTAATGCGAACAATTTCTGAAGGGGAGATAAGCTGCTTTAAAATGTGTTTAGAATATATTTCTTGTCAACTTCTCTCTTTTCCAGCTATTCCAAGCTGAGACCCCTGACGCTTTTGGCTATAGACTCATACTCTCCCAATAATGTGAATGAATTTTCATAGGCCTGTGCATGACTTACACATTGTCACCAAGCCTCCCCTTTCTCTGTCCTCCTTCACCTTTTACTTGGCTGATTGGAGACTGGAATAAATCTGGTATTCTAGTCATGACCATTGGGCTCTTGACTTCAACTTCTTTATCCCTGAACCATGCTCCCTCCTCTACCCCAGTAAGTTTTTTTTCTACCCATAGACTTGGGATCTGGTATACAAGGGAAGAACGTGGGGGTGCATGAGTAGCTCAGAAGACCAAACATCTTTTCTTGCTTTTTTGGTCCAGTTCCAGGTCTGAGTATTGACCCAGGTTCCCATCTCATTCATTCTAAGTAGTGTCCCTGTATGGCATTCCCCTCCTCTCTAGAACTCGGATCCTGACTTTAGCTGTGTATTATTTGACTAGCTGGACCAGTTCCCCTGAGATTGGACCATCTTTCTGCTTGGAGTTAGCTTATTTTTACAGATGTCTTGTAAATCAGCTATTTCTTGCTTGATAGTCAAGTGTACAGCTATCTTCTGGTTGTTTTTTTCTACCTTCTTGATTGTAGATCACAATGCTAAGTAGTTCCACAACCTCTGTTGTGAGAGTTGGGTCCTAAAACATTCTGTCTTGACCATGTGGCTTCTTCTCTGGAATGATCTGGTAATCTGTTCCCCAGACTCCCTCATTATTGTTTGGGTCTCAGCCTTCCCCTTTGCTCTCTCTCTCTCTACCTCCCTTCTGGCATGCTGTAGGCTTTCAATCATCTGTTCAGTAATTAGATAAATTGAGTTAATGAAGTATTAACACAGTAACATTCATATATATTATAAGAATTTGGTTTTATCTAACACTGAATTTCAACTTCCAGACTTAAGTGGAACACAATTTCAAATCCCTGTCTGAGACTCAGATTTCCTTTCACTGAAGTTGTGTCAATTTCATGAGCCTTTCTGAAGTCAGAAGCATCTTTTTAGGATTGAAGTGAGAACAACGATAGATCTTCCATGTATTCCCAATGACGATCAATGCTCATTTCCATGTACTTTCTTCCGATCAGAAGTGAGCAATTTTTCTCATGTTTTGTTTTGTTTTTTTCTTTAGCTTAGGTTAAAAACTGATTTTTACTGGTAAATTTAATTTTACATAACCTTAGTTCTATTACTGTCTCTGATCTGATCACTTTCAAGAGAGAATTGAAACTACTCTAATGACAGCCTATTCGAATGCCTGACATCTGACCATTACATGATGATATTTTAAAACAGAATAATAATTCCTTGACATCCTACTCCCAAAGTTATGTGCTTCAAAAGCACAGGTACATTTGTTGTTCCTGGAAGTGAGAAAAGCTCTGAGAATATTGTGGCTCTGTTTTCTGATCCCCAGAGCCTTTAACATAATAATGATGCTTGTTGCATTTATGTATCATTTTATGCATTAAAATAATGCTTCCACATATGCTTCTTGTAGCAGCCTAGCAAAATAAAAGAGCATGAATTTTGGATTAGGCAACCTTAGACTTAAATTTCAGCTAGCATCCTACCATCTGTGGTCTTGGTCAAGTTCCTTAATCTGTCTGCACTCATTTTTTCAATTCAAAAAATGGGGGCGATGCTACTTATTTAGGGAAGTTGGGAGGATTGAATCATATAATGTATGCACTGCTTCTGGCACATGTAGGCTTTCAGTACATCCTGGTTTGATAGCAACCTTGGGAGATTGAGAGGAATTGAAATGATAACCAACATAAATAACTTGCAAGGACTTTTTATGTAGGTAATAGGTAAGTATTTCCTCCTCACACATCAGTACAAGAAATGTTATTTTGGTTTAATTTTCTAAGTCAAATAAAATCTATGTGCCTCTACTCTCTATGGAGGTGAGAAATTAAATCTCAGTCATGTGTTTTAGTGTCTTCTCACTCCTTGGATTCCAAATTTGGAGGGGGAAAAGAAGGATGCTTGTGTGCATATAGAAAGATGTAGGAAGTAGAATGGCCCTCTCAGTTCTTATAGCTCCTCTTTCTGCAAAAGCTACTTTCCATGTTTCCCTCCAGAGAGCACTGATGTTCTCTGTAAAGCTCAGAAGTGCATTCCTTAGAAATCCTGTCCATGGACCATAGGCTTGGTCACTGAAGACCTTTGCTGATCAGTGCATGGCCTCCATCAGTAGCAAGGAACTACTACTAGAGATATTACCTGCACTCATGGAATCTCCCCAGACTCTAGAGCCTACCCTGTCAGGGAGAACTTCTCTTTCACTGGTCTCTGTTCCCAGCACCAGCCTTTATCCCTCTTCACACCATGGGTCTCCACCTCACATTAAACCTGTGAGGGCGTTATTCTTTATACCCAGCAGATTTTACTTTCAAATCTCAGATTCTTTGAGGCAGTGGAGCCTAGAAGCAGAGTACCAAGTTTTGGTTACTTTTGGGAGAAAGGGAAGGAAATAGTAACACTCATTCCTTTGAACTTATCTTATATTAGTGAAAATAATATATATGTAAATACAGTAGATCATTCTGCAATAATTGAGGTCTTCCATCACTTTCATGATGTAAGTTCTTCAGCCACCACACCATGCCCAGTAAAGAAAGACGTAAATCCTGGCTTCCCACCCCATGAGGATTTGCCCCTTCCTCAACTGCAATACTGCCCCACTGTTAGGAGGGAAGAGGTCGTTCAGTGACTGGTAGGTCTGATCAGAGTCCTCTGAGAGGGTGTTCACTCATCCCTTGGCCTCAAAACGTCCAACATGAACATGCCTGATGTCTCGCCAGACCTTCTCAGGACTGATCCCCATCATGACTTACATACCTCTTCTGATTAGTCACCACTAGAAACTCGGCTGCCTGTGTTATCAATTACCCATCTGCCTCCATTTCTGACCCAAACTGACCCTCCTCACAGGCTTCCCAAACCCTTCCACTGTGCCTTCTGCCCTTTATCCTCATCCTATTTTTGCCCATTTTCATTCCCTTCATCTTTTTTTCTAATAGAAATGAGGTTTTCTTTGATGTCACTTACCTCCTTCAATCCTTTCAAATGGAGGATGTGTTTTCTCCTAACTTTCTTACCTCAGAACCTAGAAGTGGTATATATGTTCCCCTTTACCTCCATTTTTTTCCCTATTGACTCCAATGAAATAAAGTCTGGAAAATGTCATCCAGTTTTTAGTTATCACTTGCACTTCACCACTCCAGTCCATGGGCTGTGGGGAACAAAGATATAGCCACACAAGACGCCCCAGCACCCGTTTCAGTGGCAGGAGAAGGAAGGCCATTGTGCTTAGGTTGTCATAGGGCCAGAGTTTCTTTAAACAAAGAAGTGGTATCATAGGTCAAAAGAATATTTGGCAACCAACATGACTTTGGAGTAGAGTAAAAACCCAAATGTGTTTCAATGAGCTTTTTAGATTAAAAAATATTACATTTTCTATAAATTTACTTCTTGTTAATTACATATGTTTATGGATAAACACAGGAAACAAAAGGAACAAAGGAACAAAACAGGAGAAGAAGATAAAAGGAGACAAATGATGTTCCCATATGCCCCATATTATATACAGGACTGAGGCCTGGTACTGAAGGGTATATTTTCACTAGTAATTGCTGTACGCTGAGTACATATTTTGCTAAATGTTGTCTAAGTACACACTCAACATGGCTTTATAAAAATTGAGCTTATGGGTGCCTGGATGGCTGTCAGTTAAACATCTCACTTCAGCTCAGGTCATGATCCCAGGAGTTCTGGGATTGAGCCCCACATCGGGCTCCCTGCTTGGCGGGGAGTCTGCTTCTCTCTCTCCCTTTGCCCCTCCCATGCTCTTGCTCTCTCTCTTAAATAAATAAATAAAATCTTTAAAAATAAAATAAAATAAAATATATTGAGCTTACACCCTGAATAGCAAAAGAATAGTTTCCAAATGCAATTTTAGAAGCAGTTCTGTTTTCTTGCTTGATAAGTTAAAATTTTTTTTAAAAAATTGGTCATTGCTTATTGTTTTGATTGACAACAAAGAAATTTTTTACCTTGTCTTGTTCTGAGACGTCATGGTTTTGGTGGATTGATTATTTTCAAGACAGTTTCCCAAGAGACACTGGCTTAAGATCTCAGCCTAAGTAAGATGAACAAGGAACACGTTTTGCCACCAGATGGAAACCTGTGGTAATCAAAGAAGTCAGGTTTCCGTCACCAGGCACATGTCACCCAGATGATGAAAGCCCCTTTTGTACACTGAGCATCATTTCCAGAAAGCATTAGGTAAAATTGGCTAATCTTTGCTCTGCATATATTCTCTCAACCTGATTATGTTATTTTCGTGGAACAAGATGAGGTCTAGGATCAAAATGTTAGACTCAAAATGAGATGTTTTCCATATTCATAATCCTTAGGTCATTGCCATATCAGAACTATATTAGATAATAAAATTTAAAAGCCCATTTTCATTCTGAGCTGCTCAATTTTAGTAACTGTTGAATTTCATCCCACCTCTTATCCCTGCACTAACTGCCTACAAGAAACACAGGAAGTTAATTATTGGCAGGCCAAATATTTGCATCCTATGGAAACCAGAGTATTCCATAATTTAAGAATGTAGCAAATATTTTTCCCAAAGCCAGATTTTGCGCTTAGTTGTGGGTTACATTTAAAACTAGCAGCGTAACTTCTTGAACTGCAATTGGGATCTTTTATCTAATTTGAGGTCTGAACACAGGTTATTAGCTCTTCTTCCTTTTTAAAATTTTACTCTGCCTGCTTCTGCCATTTCTTCATTCATGAGCTATAAAATATCAGCTTACAAGTTGGTAAGCCTCTATCTACTATTTTCTTTCAATGTGACATCTATCCACCAATTAAGGTTTTTCTGTGTAAGAGAATCTCACTTCAGAATGTCCATCATCAGATTTTATTTTCTCTTGCTTAACCTGCAGTTTTATGCAAAAGTTGTACTTGATAAGCGTCTCATTTGGTGTAAATAAGTTGGTTTACTTTACAAGGCCAGTTCTCGGGAAGTACAAACTATCATATGCAAGTGCTTGAGAAATGTAAAGTGCTATGAAAATAAAAAACATTATTGTTATTATTTTCTTAGAGCTTATAAATGACTTACATTTTAAGAATGACCTTTGGCAAATCCTCCAAGTTATTAGTATCATAGAAACAGCTATGCTTCATGGAGACCTTCCAATCTGGTTTTTGTATATCAAAATAAGGCTGTTGAAGATGGTTACTATCCCCAAGAGGGGCAGAAGCTGGAGTCCTTTCTATGCTTTCCCAATTGTCAGTCCATTTCATAGCAGAGCTGTGAAAAGGAAACAGAATTAAAGAAAGGGACATAAGATTAAGAAACAGTCTCCGCTCTGTTACTTTTCTCCAACATAACTCTGGGCAAATCATTGAGCCTGTTTGAGACTCAGTTTCTGTATCTGTAAAATAAGGATGACTATACTTGCTATACCTAGCTTTCAGAATTAAAAATAATCATGAATTTCAAAGTACTACACACAGTTGGTTATTACTAAGATTTAATTATTAGTGTATTGTTTCTCATCAGAGAGCCATGCACCCAAGCTGCACTGTTTTAAAATTACTTTCACTAAACTCCATTTCTATTAGCCAAATTTGAGGGCTATCATAAGATAATCAAAACTCTTTTTTATTTGCTTTGCTGTAAAAAAGTAATTGAGGAAATTGTTTACACCTCACATAGTATCTTTTTTATAAGGTCCAAGTGAGGTGACACATTTTTTCTCAGACTATTTGGGTTTCTTTTAAACATAGCTTTCAGGGCACCTGGGTGACTCAGTCAGTTAAGTGGGTGCCGTCAGCTCAGGCCATGATCCCTGGGTCCTGGGATTGAGCCCCATGTCTGGTTCTCTGCTAGAAGGTCAGCCTGTGTCTCCCTCTACCACTTGTCCTCTCTCCTGTGAGCACACACTCTCTTTCTCAAATAAATAAATAAAATCTTAAAAGAAATAAACACGGCTTTCTATTTTTATTTTTTAAGTCATGTATCTGATTGCGTGTTCTCTTCACACTAGCTTCTAGGCAGCTCTAAGTCCATGATTCATATCTAGCAAAGTATGTACGACTTCATGACATCTCACAACTGTCTTTAACTTATTATTTCTAGCTGTATTCTTTTCTTCATGATCTCCTCACTTTACCCTCCTCATATGCTGCATATATTTTGAAAACAACATGAGTTTTGGAATGAGGTGTTATCTAAATAAGGAAAGTAATTTCTTCTATAAGATAGAATAGTAATTGCCAGCATATATTGAACACTTACTATGTGTTAGGCCCTATGAAAAACACTATATAAATAGGATGTCATTTATTCCTCACCATGAAAATGGTCTTATTATTTCCTATATTTTACCAATGAAGAAATTGAGGCTTACAGAGTTTAATGGACTCATCCAGTGGGTCTCCACTGATGAATGGAGGGTGCTAAATTCCAACATAGGTTTATCTGGCTCCAATATTCATGCTGATTAGTCATTACACTATACTGCCTTTTCATGCTAATTATAATAATGTGACAAATGACTAATATTATTGTAGAATTACCAAAGATTTTTGATGTAGTAGAATGTTTAATCTTTATCAAAAGCATCCACAATTTTTAAAAAATTAGGTGTTTTAAGACTCTCTTATTCATATCTTTGCTTGAAAATTTGATAGAGCAGATCTTTTACCACTCCTTGCCTTTACTGCCAAAAATGGTATCGATGTCTGTCTCCTTTTGTGAGTTGGTATGATACCCAAGAGAAATGTATGCCTCATAATGACATATGGAGAAACATATCCAACAGTCCTTTTTTAGAATGTAACAAATACCTTCTGGCACTTTCTAGCAATCTTTTGCCACAGTTTGTTCCTTCAAGGTATACTTCAAATACCTTTGCTACTCTCTTTCTTTTCATAACTTCAAATGTTTTTATTCATTGCAATATCTTCCTGTTCAGATTTGTTTAAGCAGAAAGGTTCTGTTTAGTCCCCTTTCTTTTTGCTATATGGTAATTGTCCTTAAGGACAAAATTTTTTAATTTTGTAGACATGGTTATAAAAAAATGGTTGAGGAAATGTAGGTCACACAGTTAATAAAAATTGGTTAACAGCAAGATCCTGGCTGGGTTAGTGGGAAGGTGATGTTTGATATCACAACAAGGAAAGCATTGTGGAGTAAATGACTTCTGAACTAGCTTCGTATTGAAGAATTAGGCATCTTGAAGCTGGAGTGCTCAGGACTTGTAGGCTTGTTCCTCCTCAGCAAAACCATATAAAAACCCTCCTCCTGCCGCAGGACAGATTCTTCTCAGGAGAGAGAAGAGCAGTGTTCAGAAAGCCTGGAAGATGCAGTGAAGTTAGGGAAGTCATTTCCAGAAAAATTGGTAACTGAGGCAGTCATTTTTAAGAGAATCGAAGGAGACAAGATATCTATCACTTTAACTTTTGAACAGGGTCTGTGTATTAACTAATAGGACTGGGAACAGCTGGAACTGTAAGCATATAGTTCATTAAAACTCTTAGAGAGGTGATTTTTGAGCATGATATTCAGAAAGAATGAAATGCCTTTACAACTGTGCCATCATCCTAGTACAAACCTGCGTGGGACAAAGATCAAGCGGGAACACAAGAGATCTGCCAAGGACACCAAATCAGACCGTGAAAAAAAGAGGATAAGAACAGAACCAGCAGGGAAATTTTTTGCTCAACGTTTGCTAGAAGTTTCATTAAATGCTTACTGAAGTAGAATTAGAATTGAATTTCTCAAATTCGTCTCTTTTTTTTTTGTAATTTGTTTTTGTGCAGGGCCATTTTGTCTATTATGTAACATAGGCACAATTCCAAGGGCTATAAACTTTCAGAAGATCTACAGATAAATGTGCCACCTAAAAAATGACCTATTAGCTCTAGAATATGAAAGAAACCCCTGCAAGTCAAAAGGAATTAATACTTAATGAGATATCCACAAAACATAACATTACATTACTTGTTTGCAACTTCACTTAATGCTTATATCTTAGGATAGTGGTTAAATAATAAGAAAAAAATGAAATATTTGCCCTCAAATAAATAAAATTATGAAAATACTTTCCACAATTTTCACAGCAAAAATATTCTTGATATATGATGTGGGTGTTTTAAAAACATGCTTGATAGGATATGCAGGGAGTTCTTTAAGAAGATTAAAATGTAAAAGGTTGTCATAAAATAATTCAGGATGAATTTATATACATATATGTTTGTTTTAGTCTTCTATTGCTATGTAACAAATTACCACAAATTTAGTAGATAAAAACAACACGCATTTAACATTTCACAGTTTTCCTGTGTAGGACTCAGAAATGTGTTACCTGGGTCCTTTGTTGAGGGTCTAATCAGATTGAAATCAAAGTGTTGGTTGGACCTATGATCTTATTTGGAGACTTAAGTAATTCGGTTGGCTAAGAGTCATCATAGGAGTGACATCCATCAACTTGGTCACATGATGTAATGTAGTTATAAGAATGGCATCCATTACCTTTGCTATATTGTATTGGTAAGAAGCAAGTGGCAGGTTCCACCCACACACGAGAGGAAGGGATTATGCAAGTGGGGAGTGGACAATACATCCTAAAATGAATTATTGGGGGTTACTTTTCTGGTGTCTGCCACAGTGTTTAAAGTTAACTTTTCTCTTTAAAAAAAAAAAGATTTTGAAATAATTGACAATAACTGAACCCATATTAGTGTGTTTGTGTGTCTGTATAAACGCATGCTTGTATGTCTGTATAGAAACTTGGTGTATTACAATAGATTATATTTGGTAGTAATTACAATTAGTTCATACATTTTTGTGTTTGAGTATATGTATTCTTTTACTCCAAGATGGAGGAGTCAGGATCACCTGACTCACAGTTGGAGTAAGTGATTCTTGGGACCTACCTATTTTTGGAAGGAGCCTGGTAACTGGAATAGGAGCCTTATTGGAGAGGCCTTGCTTGTAGTTAGGACTCACAGATGGAACAGGATTTCTGAAGATGAAGTGAAACTCGGTAAGTCTCAGAAACAATGGAAGTTTGTTTTCTTGGATTTGATTCTTGGATTTTTGGAAGCCACACAGTTTGAGGGACAGAAATATACATCTAACAGCAGTAGCAAAATTTTAAGATGAAGATGAGGACAGCTGGAAGGGAGGGTCTCTGGGTGATATTATTAGTTTTTAACCTATCACATTTGGAGTCAAGCTGTGAAGGAACCCTAGAAGATAGGTAGTTTCGTTTGCCAGCACCATAAAACGTTAAGATGGCTGTGTACATTCATAGCTCCCAGTTAAAATTCCTACTCTGAACAAATAAGCAACGTATATTTGGAAAATCGTTGCTTCTCTGTAGGAGCGCTTTACACCACAACCATTTGAAGAACTTTCAAATTCAGTATATTTTATGTCAGAGCGAATAAAACCACATTTTTAATGAGTAAAAATGTCTAGTCTTCTCCATTTTTTATTTTCTCTTCTACCAATTATTGCAGATGCTTGAACTAGCCTCCTCAGCTGCAAATTGATGGATACAGAGAACCAGCCACATGGAGTGTTCATATGATTGTTGCCATCTGTCTTTAAATATAACACTCTAACACGCGTCTCTAAGTAACATAACAAGAAAATCTCCACCTGGAACCACAATTCAAGCTTAAGTCTACATTTCCCAAACATATAGATTATGGAAAGATCAAGAACTAAAGAGAAGATAACTTATGTGAAGAAAAAATATGAGTATTATAAAAGAAGAAAGGAGAAATGAAAGAAAGTAGGGAATTAATTGAACAGCAGGAAGGAGATGGACAATTTCCAAGAACAATATATTCCTCCTACTTGAAAGCTGGGGAGCTTAATTTCTTCTCTTTCATAATTACTGGGAGAGCTTCTTCAGAACTAATAAATTTTATTGGTTCAGTTAAAAAATATTTATTATACAGGACCTACAGAAATCTCAGTATAGTTGTTCTGACTCTTTATTAAAATTTTGTATTTTTAGATACTATATAAGTTAAGGTATACTATATTTTAAATAGGTTAGAATTGCTCTACTTTTGTCGCTGAATTTGGAGTGAATTAGAAGAGCTTTAGAATGCATTAAAATTAACTTTATGCATATAAAATCACCTTTTGAATTTTTTTATAAAACTCGTTTAACCAATTTAAGCTAAAGGAAACTCTATGAACTGATTTGAGAAAAGCAATTGCATCCTGGAACATCATAAAATGAGAAGGATTCAAAATAATTAAGCCCACTCTTACTTATAGGGAGATTTCTAATTAGAAGTTTCTCTTAGAGAGTATAACATTGCGTCATCAAACTTTAGTCCCTTTTTAATATGTCCTGGATATAGACCTTCAGTTAGGGAAATTCATATCCATAATCTCCATTTAAGAGAGTAGATTTGTACTGACTACATCTCAAACTAAGTGGGATTTTGGAAACTCCCCAATTCTGTTTCAGTTCCCACGGGAACATTACAATTTACAGGCTAGATAATACTGTTTAAAGACAGAAAGTGCTTCCTCTATACCGATACTCTATTATTTTTTTTTTCCAAAAAACATTAGAGGCCATAAAGGGTGAATCTTTATACCACCTACAGAGAAGTTGGTAGATATGTAGAGATAAAGATATTATCTAATCTTGGTCGTCTTCATATTTTGAAACATCTTGTCTATGATGAGGGAATGAATGCAAGTGCTTAGGTTGACTCAGAGTCTTAGCTGGAATGAGAGGATATGCAAAACCAAGTCTGAGAACAATACTTCCCCCGTTGTGGAAAGAAGAAAACCACCCACTTGAAGTTGGAGAGTTTGATATTGAAGATAAATCCAGATTTGGAAGATTCTAAGTTGGAAGACTAATATCTATCAAGACTGGAAGTCAACTACTCAATGACTAGGTGTCCCTGAGAGAAATATTCCTGGCCCTAGAAAATACACAGGAAAAAGTATTTCATGGAAAAGCCCTATATAATACCAAAAATGAGTCATTAATGGCATCAGGAGCAAATGGAAACTTGTGATGAGTTTCTTTACTAAATTAAACTGACCTAAAAAATTAATTAACTTCTTAATATCAAAGTAGAGTTCATAATTAAGAAACTGGAAAGCACTAGAGTACTGGTTGGGGAATAATCTAAAATCACAGATGAGAGCCAATTTAAATAAACTACATGAAGCCTCTTATTGGGCATTTTCAAAATTTAGAATATTATTACAGTTTTTATGTTTGCTATGAAAAGAGCTAAGTCCAGTTTTCTGTTATTTCCTAGAGTGTTTCTGATTGATGTTACAAAGGTGAGGGGCTGGGCTTCTTCTGTTTCCAAAAGCTGTGATTAGGAATATGCTTTTCAATTCATTGATTCAGTAAGGGAGAAGGAGAAATAACTGAGTAAATGAAGGGAGTCATTATGTTGCTCAAATGAGACAGTATTATGAAAGGGAAATAATAAAGATTTTGGGGTGAGATTAAATTAGCTGTGTGGCTTTACAAGTAATTTGAGCTTTCTGATTCTCAATTTTTTTTAATTTGTAAAATGAGGATAATGACACCTAATTGGACATGTGGTCATGATCCATATAGAGTTTGCAGAAATCATCCTGTGAAAAATGATATTGATTTTTTATTATTGAGATATCCAGTATTCTGGAGTTTATTGGAAAAAAATGAAAGATGATTCTCCTAAATACCTTGAAATTATAGACAAAGAAGGTCCACAGTAGATTTTATTCTCTGTATAAATAAAGATGAACTTGATAATAGAAAAAAGCCTACATGGTTAGGTTTTACAGTGAGGAATAAAGTCTAGGACATCTTGTTTTATAGGCATTCTTTTATTTGGGCCATTCTGACATCTGGCTTACATTGTATTGCCCTGTTTGCTAAGCTTGGTTGGGCAAGTTAGTTGAGCTTTTTTTCTAGCAGGGAAGTAGAATATGAGGTGAATTCTCAACCTAATAGAATGATCTTGGGATAGACTTAATGGAATTATTCTGTCTTGGCATGTTTTGGGAAATTCTGCTCTGTTATAAAAGAGATATAAATAAAGTCTTGAAAGATGGTACTTCACATTTCATTTGTCCCAGTGACTATATAAGAGCAATAATAACATAAGAAGGCAGTCTAACACACACTGCCATCAAATGTAAGATCTAAGATTTGGGTGTAAATTTAGCGATAACAGGATGAAGGAGGATGTTTAGTCTGATTTAGTTTCCAGCAGTGGGTCTACCTTCAGCTACAGCAAATGTAGTTTTCTCTGTGGTCCAGCTAATAGATTAGGGAACTAAATTAGAGTGTGGAATTAAAGCCCCAGCTAATAAGTATTTCTCTACCTATCCTTGTTCTTTATGGATACGTAGCACTGAGGGGTGTTTTATGGAGGGATGCGCGGTTAAAGACAGAATGTGGATTTGAGATCTTAGGTTCCTTATATCTCTGTCTGTATATTTATATAGATACATTATTACTTACCTGCAAAAAAGGTTTATAATATCTACCTAACTTCTTTTCTTCTATAATAGAGTGAGACTTGTATGTTGAAGAGGTTTTGGAAAAAAGCTGATTATTCGATACAAGCCTAAGGTCATGAGCAAGAAGTTCTGTGAAAATTGTACAAAGAATGAGACAGAAAGAAGCCCTCTTTCATCTTTCTCTAGCTCTTTGCTTACCCCTTTTGCTTTTTTTCAGAATAAGAGGAATAGGAAATGAAGTTGTATTAAATATTTTTTTATTTTCAAAGCTTGCTTGCATTGTGACTTCAATGACAGTAATTCAACTGAAGAGTTGAAAGACAACGCATGTCATGGTTAAGAACAGGGATTCTGGAACCGGGCTGTTGGGTTTGAATCTTGTCTCTACCACTCACTTTGACCTTTGACAGGTCATTTAGCATCTCTGCTCCACAATTTCCTTTATGTCAAATGGGGATAATTCCACACAGTTGTTGTGAGGATTAACTGAATTATTTCATGTGTAGTACTGAGAATAGTGGTTAACACTTCCTAAATTCTCAGAAAGTGTCAGCTATTTTTCTTCTTAATCGTATTACTGCAAAGGTGGCCATTATTTTTTCCAGGAAATTTGTGACAGCCCCATGCTGATCCACTGATTTCTGAACTTGTAAGGAGAATGTGAAAGGGTATTTGCAATTAGTTGCTTTATTTTTGGGGGTCCCAAGGCCCTGTTTTCCAGAATTGTGGCATTCTGACTCAGAATAAATTAAGACTTTTCTCCATGTTATTATTATTATATGGGGAGATGAGTTCAGCTTTGGTGGGTGGTATAAGGGTTATGTTAGAATTTGTTCTCTGTGACAAACTGAAATCAGATTAATCAAAGGATCCTGTCGTACCAAGGGATTGCAACAGCTTGTGTGGTATTGGATGCTGACTGTGACCAAGCAGTATAGGACTCCATGATACTCTTGCTCCTTCTGGTGCCTGTGTCCATTGTGTATAAGTATGCCTAAATCTCTACAGGTAGGAAGTGAGGCAATTAAACACTCTTCCTTTCAGCTAGAAAAGTCAGAGCTTTAGGTCCCTTATTGATATTGTGTCTGGCAGAAAGAATTAAAGCTTTAAAATTAAGCAAATCAGGGGCGCCTGGGTGGCTCAGTCGTTAAGCGTCTGCCTTCGGCTCAGGTTATGATCCCAGGGTCCTGGGATTGAGCCCCCGCATCGGGCTCCCTGCTCCGCGGGAAGCCTGCTTCCCCCTCTCCTACTCCCCCTGCTTGTGTTCCCTCTCTCACTGTGTCTCTCTCTGTCAAATAAATAAAAAATAAATAAAATAAAATTAAGCAAATCAGTTGCACTTTTGATTGGCAGATTGCACCTCGGGAGAGAAATCTTCCTGTACCTATCTTTTTGTCTTCCCTACCTTCTTTTCTCTGATGACGTGCATGCCTCACAAATGATACACATAGTTTAGAGACAATAATTACTCAATAAGCAAGAAATTCACATTAATTTGTACAGAGGAGACACCTGCCTAAGCAGAAAGGAGCCCCTCGTTTCCTTGTTCTCATTTACAATGTAGGTGTCACCAAGCATCGAGTAGAAAATATATTTTGAGTTGTTGGACTGGGTAGGAATTGAACGTCGTGTTTCTGCCTCCTACGCTTTATCCCTGATGAACAAGCCAGAAGCACTGATTGGGAGCTCCATCTCCGGACATTATTTTGAGATATAAACGCTCCCCTGAAGGTGACAGCCATTATAGGGGCAGTCTGCATTGAAAGACCAACCTTATTTCCTCTCCTCTCCTACTTAAAACAACAACAACAACAACAACAAACTGTTAAATAAGAAATGGCACACACACAGAAATGTGTACAAATTATAAGTATATAGTTCAATGAATTACCATAGTGTGAACCATAACAGTGCAAGTATCCCCAAGTCTTTCTGTGACCTCTTCCAGTCTCTCCTTCCCCAAATGCAACCACTATTCTAACTTCTAACACAGTTAGTTTGCCTGGCTTTGAACTCTATATAAAGGGAAACACACAGTATGTACTTTTCTGTGTCTGGCTTTTATTTTCTCAACATAATATTTGTGAGATTCTGGCAGAAGTATGGCAGACTCTGTCATGACTACTCTGCCCACATTCTCTAAGACTTAACCATTGTCGTGAAGAAGGCAGAATCCCATCTGCCTGAAGGCTTTTTTTTTTTTTTTTGGCATCTGAGAGCCTGAAGTCCAGAGAGATTAATAACTCTCCGGCAGATCTCTCTCAATGACTGACAGGAGCTTGTGCATAAAAAAGCTCCCTCACTCCTTGGGTGGAATAACTCTGGGGCATGTATATTTTACCGATTCTTAGAGTTCGGCCGGGGGGATTAAGCTTTACCTACTCACAGTGCTAACTGGCTTGTCAGTGTATACTTTATTGGCTAGACTTCCTTCCCCGTCTCCTTTCCTCACTTCTCTAGTAATGTTTCCTGAGCTCAACTTCCAAATAAATAAATTGGGCTTGGATTCTCATCTCAGGGTCTGTTTCTGGGAAACCTGATCTAATAACAAGTAATTTGATCCATTCCATTGCCTGCAGTACACTATTATATGAATATACCTTAATAATTTATATGTTATTATGTCAATGGACATTTGGGTTATTTCCAAATATGGCTATTGTTAATGATATTGCTATGAACATTTTTCAAATCTTTTGGTAAATGTATGATTGTGGAATTTCTGGGTCAGAGTATATGGAATATATTCAACTTTAGTAGATGATACCAAAATATTTTTCAAAGTGGTTGTAAAAATTTATAACATAAAGAGAATTCCAGTTGCTTGTAGTGCTGGAGAATTTCAGTTGCTGCATATCTTTGTCAGTATTTGTTATTGTCTGTCCTTTTCATTTTAGGCATTTTACTAGGTAAATAGTAATTAATATTCATTATGCTTTTATTTCTATCACCCTGAAGATAAAAGATGTTGATTACATTTTCATATGTGTATTTGCCATTTGGGCATTCTATTTTGAAGTGTCCTTGTTATGGACTGGATGTTTGTTCCCCTCCGGACTCCTGTATTGAAGCCTCAATCCCCAATGTGACTCTATTTGGACATAGGGCCTTTATGGATGTAAAGTTAAATGAGGTCATAAGTGTGGGGCCCTGATCTGATGGATTAGTGTCCTTATAAAAAGAAACAAGAAAGTTGTCTGGCTCTCTCTCACCTGCCCACATGCACTGAGGAAAGGCCATATGAAGGTACAACAAAAAGGTGGTGGTCCACAAGCCAGGGAGACAGTTTCATCAGAAACTGGATCAACTGGCACCTTGATCATGGGCTTCTAGCCTCTAGAACTGTGAGGAAATGAATTTCTTTTGTTTAAGCTACCTGATTTCTGGTGTTTGACAGGGCAGCCTTAGCTGACTAATACAGATTTTGGTACTGAGAAGTGAGGTGCCACGAAAACAAATACACCTAAAAATATGGAAGTGGATTTTGAGGGGCACACTAGAAAAATTGGAGATCGTCGTGAAGGGATTGCTGGTAGAAATAAGGATGTTAAAGGCAATTCTGGTGAGAGCTCAGAAAGAAAGAAAGAAAAGAGGAGAGCTGGAGAGAAAACCTCCATCTTTTTAGAGAAAAAATAAATAATCCTGAACAGAATGTTGGTAGAAATATAGACATTAAAGGTCATTCTGGCAAGGTCTCAGACGGAAATGAGGAACAGGCTGGGAAACTGCAGGAAAGACAGTCCTTTTGACAAAGTGGCAAAGAACTTGACTGACGTGTTCTACTGTTCTGTGGAAGATAGAACTTGTGAACAATGAGACTGGATATTTATCTGAGGTGATTTTTGAGCAAAATGTTGAAGGTGCAGCCTGGGTCCTTCTGACTGCTTACAACGAAAAGTAGGAATAGAGAAATGAATCGAGGAAGGAATGGTTGAGCAAAAAGGAACCAAACTGAAAGATTTAGAAAATTCTCTGCACCTCTCCATATTGCAGAAACCAAGGAGGCTTGTTCTGATGAACACAGTAAAGGTGTGGACGAAGCCATTTGATGAGGACATCATGGGTGTGACTCATGGACTTACTCAGCCATCTCAGCAGAAGCCAGAAATAGAGATGCAGTTATACCAGCCGAGACGCTGCCAATTGGAACTGAAGGGGAGAGAGAAAGCGGGATGGAGTGAAGGAGAGCCGTCAGGCTTCTTGGATTCTACAGGACTGGACCACAGAGCTATTTGGCTGTGAACATGCCTGCTCTGTTCCTCAGGGAAAGGGACCAATGACCCCCAGAGTGATTCAGAGATCATCGGGACTGCCACTCACCACAGGCCCAGGGAGCTGGCTGTTTCCTGCTTCAGAAAACCCTACTGACAGGCCTCTCACATTGCCTAAAGTGCCCCACTGAGCCAAAGAAATAGTGCTGCCCCCCCAGGGCCGGGAAGGCAGGACATTGAGCCAAAGGGATTATTCTAAAGACTTAAGATCTAATGGAATTTGCTTTTTTTTTTTTTTAAGTGCTTGTTCAATAAATTTATTGTCCTTAGCTGAAAAATCTTCATAGAAAATTATGTTTGGTTATTTAGCTTTTAGCGGCCCACTCCAGAGCTCTGAGGAAGTTTGTCTTCTGAGCTACTCAGTCTTTCTTCTGGGCAAGAGACATTTTGGGATGATTCTACCTCTGTTTTTTTTTTCTTTTTTAAAGATTTTATTTATTTATTTGAAAGAGAGAGAGAGCATGAAGCAGGGTGAGGAGCAGAGGGAGAAGCAGACTCCCTGCTAAGCAGGGAGCCCGATGTAGGGCTCGATCCCAGGACTCCGGGATCTGAGCAGAAGGCAGACGTTTAACCGACTGAGCCACCCAGGTACCCCCCACCTCTGTTTTTTAACATCTTTCTTAGGCTTCTTCTCATAGACTGGATTCTCTTGTATAGCAGCCTGAGCTTTCTTCTACATCTCCTCCTTTATGTCTGGAGCTACACTGTTCTTTATATATTGAGAGAATTGTTTCTTGTAAGCATCTGCAACTTCTTCCATTAGGTAATGAATATGATCCGCAACCTTCTGACCCATGATGTAATTCTGATGTACTTCTGCATTGAATTCCTTGTTTTCTGAATCATAACCAAGGAATCATTTTGTACTGTGAGTGACAAACAAGCCTCTGTCCACAGCTTACCTTCAGGGCCCCATTCCATTCTAATGGAATTGGCTGGGACCTGTCACCCTTTCTTTGTTCTTATTTCTCCCTTTTGGAATGGGCATGTCTATCCTGTGCCTGTCTCAAGATCGTATTTTGGAAATACATAGTTTGGCTGGTTTCACAGGTTCATAGTGTGGAAGAATATTGCCTTAGAAGGAATTATATAGCGAGTCTCACCCATATCTGATTTACATGATACTGAGACAAGACTGATTAAACTTGAGAGTTGATGCTGGGATGAGTTAAGAATTTGGGAGCTGTTAGGATAGAATGAGTGTATTTGCATGTGAGAAGGACATGAACTTTGAGGGGCCAGAGTTAGAATTCTATGGACCAAATTGTGTCTCCCCCCAAATTCATCTGTTTAAGTTCCAACCCCCAGTGTGACTGCATTTGGAGAATATAGGGCCTTTATGGAGGTAATCAAGGTAAGATGAGGTCATAAAGGTAGGCCTGACCCAATGGGATTAGTGTCCTTATAGGAAGAGACAAAAGTTAGCTATGTGAGGAGATGGTGTGTTAATTAGCTCGAACTGGTACATGTTCCTCCTCTCTTTTTCATTCTCATTTTCCCTACCGTGAGAAGGCAACTGTCAGCAAGCCAGGAAGAGAGCCCCTACCAGGAATAGAATTGGCCAACACCCTGATCTTAAACTTCTCAGTCTCCAGGACTGTAAGAAAATAAATTTCTCTTTCTTAGTCCATACAGTCTGTAGTATTTTGTTAATGGCAACTCTAGTAGACTAATATAGTCCTTCTAAATCTTGACTTTTTCTTTTGTATTGAGAGATTATATTTTTTTGTTTGTTTTTCTTATTGATTTGTAGGTTCTTTATATAATCTGGAGAACACTTGATTGTAAGTGTTTCATATACCTTCTCCCACTCCATGACTTATCTTTTAACTCTCCTATGGTTAATTTTGATCAACAAAAATTAATAATTTAAATGTAATTTAAGTAGCTTTATATCATGATTAGTTATTTTGGAGTCTGTTTAAGAAGTGTCTTTCACCCTACAGTCATCATGGCAGTTTCTTATGTTGTGATCTATGTGCTGACATGGTGGCCACTAGTCCCATGTGGTTATTTAGCATTTGAAATGTGGCTAATCTGAACTGAGATGTACTGTAAGTATAAAATACACATTTCAAAGACTTCTGATTACATAAATTACATTTTGAGTGTATTATGTACACAAAATATTATATATATTGAATGTATTAAGTATATATAATATTATATGTATACATAATTATTAACACCTGCTATAACTCTGTTTGGTGTGGAATTCTTGGTCAATGAACTTTTCCATTCAAAATCTTTGGTCATTGGCATTTAGTGCTGCAGTTTGGAAATCTGAGGTCAGTCTGACTTTTGTTCTATTATGTTTTTCCTGGATGCAAAGATTTTCCTTGATCTTAGAATTAAATTTTTTCTCAAGTGTATTTCTTTTCATTAATTTTCCTTGGTAATTACTTACATGCATTACTTGAAATTCAAGTACCTCCTCTGTTATAATTTCCATTTTTTCTCTCATACCTCTCTTTTTGTAATTAATATTATGAATTTATCTTTTCTTATTTTTTTGTCTTTTTATTTTTTGCTTATTTTAATATTGCATACTTTTCTTTTGACCTCGGAGTGAATCATTCTGGCTTATCTTCTGTAAGTAAGTTCATTTTCTACCGCATCCAAGATGTTCATTGACTTAATTTAGAGTTTCGGGTTTTAATTTTTTTAGCTTTTTTATTTCAGTCGTTTCATTTTAAAATAATTTTAGATTATAGAAGTGTTGCAAAGATAGTAACAGAGAGTTCCTGTACAGCCTTCACTGAGTTTCCACTAACGTTAACAGCTTACATAGCCATAGTATATTTATCAAAACTAAGAAGTTAATGTTGCTAAAATACTATTAACGAGGTATAGACTTAATTTGGATTTCTCTAGTTTTTAAACTAATGTTCTTTTTCTGTTCCAAGGTTCAATTCAGGATACTGCATTACATTTAGTTGTTATGTCTTTTTAGGCACCTCAAATCTGTGACAATTTCCTGGTTTTTACTTGTCTTTTGTGACCTCAACAGTTTTGAAGAGTACTTTGTAGGACAGTAGTTTGCAGAATGTCCCGCAATTTGGATTTTTCTGATGATTTCTTGTTTTACATGTAGCCTGGTTTGTTTTAATCAGGTGTGGTAAGACATGCAGACATGGAAATGACTGCTATGAAGGAAGAGGTTTATTATTAGATTCCTGGAAATAGAATGTGTGGCATGCCAGGGAGTGCTGGCTACACGACGCAGGAAGCCGCAGTTGGTCAGGAGGCAGGGGAAGCAAGTCTGAGAAGTGGGGGTTGGGGAGAAACATGGGCAAGAGAATTTATTGTGGTTTCCGTGGAAAGGAACAGGGGATGCAGGATTGGCTGTTTTGAATAATTTCAGTGGACTCGGGGACATAGGGACTGTCTAGTTTTCTGGTACTGGCTCTGGCATGAGTGGGTAGGTGGGCAGTGGTCCAGAGTGTGAGAGCCTGATAAAGGAGGTGGTGGGGATATGAGCTCCGGATTGGTTAGTTTTCATATGAAAGGTGCAGTAGGAGGTGAGTCCTTTATTTATCTCTAGGAATTGACCAGCCCTGGAAGGGTTGCCCTTGAGGGTCAGTTAGACCCCCAAATATCAAAGCATCAAAAAATATAAAATCAAAAGACATGATTGATACATTTCTCATGATTGGATGGGGAGGGTGTCTCAGTTTAGATTTAGAATTAGCAATCATGCTTTTCATGTTGAAAAAAAAATCTTTCCTGAGTTTAGAATACTCTGCTTTCATTATTTCCTAGTTTGAGTGTTTCCTGTATCTTTTTGATAAGTTGGAACTTTGAATAGTTGTCTCTTATTCTTGCTGCAACTTTGTTTTGTAAGAGAAGTTTACTTTCATTCTTCCACCATCGTCTTTGTTGAAACAATGTGTCTTTCCAATGACTGGTATCTTCCTTTCACTACCTGGTGATCCATACATGAAGTTGTTTGTTTTGTATTGAAGACAAGATGACTCCAATCCAGAGTGTGTGGGTCTTCAACCCAATCTTTTCTTCACAGGTAGAGGGAAAATGGAAATGCTTCTATTTAACTTGGGTTGGTATGTTTGTCTTCAGATTTCAGAAGCAGCATCATGTTGGCCATGGCCTGCTGGTAAATTTACCTGCAATGGTTTCCATTTCTTCCCTCCTCTTTTTCTACAAACTGAGTTTTTTTCCTAGGACTATATTGCTGGTAAATTTACCATGTTGTTTAAAAGAAAGTGTGGATCATATGTAATGCTCATGGAATTATTAAAATTATCATATTATGTGCTGTGTTAGGTTTGGTTCCCCAGACGCAGTCGGAGATGGCAAGTGATTTATTGAGGGAGCACTGGGGCATGAATTGCATCACAGAGATTGTCCTGCTTTGAAGAAAAGAGATAAGAAGTTTGTACCTCTGCATTAGTCACTGTCTGTGGGTTTTCCATAGGGGGTGGGAAGTGGGGAGGCAAAGTGTAACTCTCAGGGTGAGTCTGCTCCCATTGGTTGAGGACAAGTTTCCAGAGAAGGGCACAGTTGGAAACCCTGAGCAGACAGCACTCACAGCTGCTGCAGGATGGGTGAAGGGCCTCAGTGTTTCCTGCATGTACACATAGCTCCAAGTGTCAACCAAAAAGATGTAGTTTCCCTTTATATTTCTGGTCCCTGGATCTTAAATATGAGTAAGTGAGCACCTAAGGTTACAAAGGAGAAGGTATCTGACAAATCAAAAATCCTCAATAGCTATGTTTCCCATGACGTGAGTTAATTTTAAGTTTAGCAGAAAATAAGTACTAAGCATATACCGCCTGTACTTAGAAGTGTTTATCAAAAATATACCTTCTTCCCAGAGGTAGTATAGTATGCTAATTATCCATCAGAGTTCCTTTTATATTCAAATCCCCAACAACCTAAGCTGTAATGGACGTTGTCAATCTAGAAACAGAAGCCGGTTTAAAAAGCATTAATAGGAAAAACAACAGCTGTTATAAATAGTTCTTCCTATGCCATTTAAGTATATAGGATAAGCTGCTCCCTGAGACTGAAAAGAATTGGGGATATAGAAAAATTTGGTAATGCATCCATTCAAAATTCAAATACAAATTTCACTTCAATATATTAATTCAATAAGGTGATCAATTAGTGCTCAATGATGAACAGTGATCTGGGTTTGGTGGGGGATCAACATAAAGGAAGCCCTCAGTGGATCTTGCAGACTTCTCCCATTGTTAGAAAATCAATATAACAAATTATCTTTTTGTTCTAGAAAACTTTTTGTTCTTTTATAACATGTCCTGAGTCCTAACATGTACAGTAAATATCCATTCATCTTATAGTTAAGCTATGGTTAACTTCTATAATTCAAAACATAATCAGGATTAAATGTATTCAGAGGAGAGAAAAATTGCTGCCATAAAACACAGAAATTTTATTCTTAAGGAGAGATATGAAGTTGTGCTTTAAGTCTGATGACCTAGAGTCCTGTCTTAAAGATTCAATCAAGCATACTTGTTTATCTGTTTGTTTGTTTTTTTTTTTAATTAGGAATCTTAAACTTTTCATAGACTGTAGTAGAGTAGAATTACAGATGTGGCAGCCATGAAAATTTGCTGCTTAGGTCTCCAGGGGCAGGGAGCAGAACTGACTGTTGGCTTCATCTGATGTCCCAATGGACCCAACATTGCCTTTGTGCTGAGGCCCTATTTCTTGTGGGATGCTCTCAGCCAGTGACTGAGCAAGGTGAAGGTCCTACATCAAACCCATTCTTGAGAGATGCTGGACTCCTCCTATATGTTTCTGGATCAAGAATTCCCCATTGGCCCAGTTCAATCTTCCTTGAAACTGTTCTGCTGTCAATGACTCCTCCTACCCCATCCTTCTTACTTCCCTACCTTTTTTCACAGGACTTATGGTCTAAAGGCTCCCTCCCCAAAAAAATCTCTTGCATGTACGATCTCATGTTGGCAGATGGTTCTCAGTGGACCTAAAGTAACATAAGTTGTTATGAGAGTGGTTCAAGAAAACAGGTAGTAGGATGAGGATGTGGGACTAGCTCACAAAGCACTTAGTGGGCAAAGAAGATGCCACCCTAAGCAGATCAATCCTGGCACAACTTGCTGGCCCAACTACTCAGTGTTCTACCAGTGGTAACCTGGTAAAATGTTCCAGTACAGGGAAATGCCCTCATGGAGGTGTGATGATTCAGACATTTGAGAGCTATGGGGGTGAACTTTAAGATGATGGCATTGGATTGTTAGTACTAGGTGGTATTGCCATCCTGCCAAGGGATAATGAGAAACTGAGGGCTGCTAAAAGCTAAGTGTGGGAATGAGGGGTCTCTTTGGTAGCTTACAAAGGGTTACATCTTCTGAGTAGATCAAAGACAGATGTACAATAAAATGAAGATTTGAGAGTCACAGAGCTCCAGAGACATTTGAATGCTCATCATCTAAGACAGGTCTGTTATGATAAGTTCCATGTTCTGCATTGTAACGCTGGAACCCTGAAGCATAACATTCGAGATTTAGGTCAATACTCTTAAGAGGGTTAGCTCTGCACATTCTCTAGAATCCTCATAGTTTGGAAAATAGTCTATCCTTTGCTAGAAGAGCCTGTAGAGGCCACATGTAAGGTGACAAGTGTTCCGCTTAGGAATGGTTCCTAGTTCCTCTCCTGGCTTCCAGGCTAATTAAAGTTAAATCCCAGCAAATCCCAGCTGGTAAGCCTGATAAGGAAGAGACTATACACCAAATGCATTATAAGACTTCCCTATAACGTACCGGCAGGAGCCAGAGTATTATACCCGGGATTGGATTTCCAGGGTGATTTGTCAAGGAGCTGGAATATAAGCTAGAACCAGCAGGAATTCATTTATTTGGTGGTACATGCTCTGGGCAAGTCTTTTGTCCAGACCATAGAGGATGAGACAAACTCACTGATAAGGTGGCTCTTAGAAGCTTGGAAGAATTGAGGGTCAATGCTCAGCCCCCAGTATGACATGATTCTAAAAGGAAACCAACAAGTTACTTCATGGCAATTATCTACATTAGGCCCTCCTTCTGTCCTAGAATGATCAGCAGTTTGCCTTTATAGGGATAGATATATATTCTGGTCATAAATTGCCCTTCTTGCCTTCAGGGCCTCAGCTACTACCTACCACTACTATCTTAGGCCTAGGGGGTGATCCATAGGCATTAATCCCACACAACATGGTGTCTGACCAGGGACCCACTTTCCAGTGAAGTGAAGGAATAGGTCCATGGAATATACAGTTTGTGTCATATAATACACCATGGAGAAGCAGCTAGAATATCCTTCCAAAGGCACAGTTTCAGAAGTAACACTCTGAAAGAATGGGATACCATCTTTCAGCATACAGTACATATATTAAACCTCCATATGGTGCTGTATCCCTAGTAAGAATACGTGGGTCCTGGAATAAAGGCCACCATTTCCAGTGGCCCACTGGGGAACTTTGTACTTTCTGTCCCTGTATCTCCAGGGTTCATTGAAGATCTTAGTCCCCAAATCAGGCATACTCTTGCAGGGGACACAGCAAGGGTCTCATTGAACTGCAAGCTTCATCTGCTGTTAAGGGCACTTTGGACTTTTCATGCCCAGAGACCAGAGACAAGGGATCACCATTATGGCATGGGGTTAACAACACTGAGCAGTGGGAAGATATAGGACACTTTTCTACAGTGGGATAGGAAGGAATATGTGTGGCTCTCAGGTGATCCTTTGGGCACATGCTGGTACTCCTTTGACCCACTGGGACCATGACTGGACATGTTGTAGCAGTGTGACCTGAAGAAAGCACGACTGGTAAGGGGTCACACCCCTCAGGAAGCAGATCCTGGATCACACTGCCAGGCAAGGCACCCACACCTCCTGAGATACTAGGTGAAGGTACAGGGAATTTTGAATGGAAAGTGGAGGAGGACAAGGATGAGTGCCATTTATGGCCCTATGCCAAACTGCAGTGATAAAGTTCTAGTTTATCCCACTCACCTTCCTCAGGGAGAGACCCATAGGAGCCTTCATGGAGAAGCAGATCTGGAAGATACAAAGGTGGACTGTGGTAGCTCTAGAATATACTGCTGAGATCTCCTGTAGGGAACATAGCTGACTGATGGCCCTGGCTGCTACCCCTAGAGTCTACACTGTGTTTGCACTGAGCTCCTACTTAGTGACTGAGCATGGCGGGGCTCCTAAGGCAGGCTCCTTCTAGTGAAGTGCGGGACAACTCATATGGGTGACATACGACATACTAAAAATATTTTATACGTAAATACACACACATACTTACATACATATGGATATGAAAGAAACCTCTTAGTTTCTATTATTTCTTTAGTAAGAGTTTTTAAATAATGTGAAACCCCAGTTTCTTGGTTTAGTGATTGTGGTGGTAATTTTGCAATATATACAGATTGTGGTGATCATTATGTTATGCCATTATGTTATCATTATGTATCAGATCACCTGAAAGTAAAATAATATTATATGTCAGTTATATCTCAACAAAAGAAAGAAGTGTCAGGAATGTCACAATTAGAAATGAGCAGAATAGACACCAATTAAATATAGTCATGACATCAAAAACAAAATAAAAATAAAAATGAGCAGAAGACATGAAAATAGAGAGGCACAGATAGCCAATGTTCTTCCCTCATAAATAAAGGAATTTTAAAGGAATCTCCTGTGGTTAAAGGAATCATAAAAACAATGAGATTTTTTTTTCACCTTTTAGATTTTCAAAATTTGGTTGAATTTACCCAGTGCTTTGAGGATATTGGTAAGATGGTGAGCTCATATACCATTTTGGGGGGAGTTAATTGTTAATTATTAATTATTAACAATTTGGAGGACATTTCTACTATTTATCTAAATTTTAAATGACATCTCCTTTGACCAAATAATCTTACTTCTAGGAAGTATTCATATTTGCATACATACAAGCACATTGAACTCTACAGCGTTGTTTCTAATAGTAAAAACTTTCTGGAGGCTAATATTCATTGAGTGCTTACTTTGTGTTAAACACAGTTTTAAGGGGCGCCTGGGTGGCTCAGTCGTTAAGCATCTGCCTTCGGCTCAGGTCATGATCCCAGAGTCCTGGGATCGAGCCCCGCATCGGGCTCCCTGCTCGGTGGGAAGTCTGCTTCTCCCTCTCCTGCTACCCTTGCTTGTGTTCCCTCTCTGGCTGTCTCTTTCTCTGTGTCAAGTAAATAAAAAAAAAATCTTAAAAAACAAACAAACAAAAAACCCACAGTTTTAGATTTTTACATGTATTAGCTTATTTAATCTCCATAGCAGTCCTAGGAGATAGGTAATTTGTTATTCCATTTTATAGATGAGGAAACTAAGGCACAAGAAGTTAAGTCACTGGTCTGAGGTCTGCTTATTAGTAGAAATGAAATTGAACCCAGACAGTCTGGCTTCACTGTCTGTGCTCTTAACCAGTATCTACATTACTTCTTGATAAATGGTGGCACAGATTCACAATTGCTTAGCCACAGTTTTGATATTCAGCTCTGATAGCTGAAAGTGCTAATTATAGAACACTTGATGGAAAATCTGACCTAACCCAGTTCAAATGGCAGCAACGCCTGAAATGAACTGACATGAAGCTATTTATAGTTATTATCTATCCCATTTAGTGACACATTAATTCATGTTTCACTGCAAAAATATTATTGTGTTTGATTGTAGGGTGATGTTCCATACCCTGTTGGGGATTCATAATATATGGCATATACCATGTATATGGAGGACTAGATGTTTAGGAGATAAAATTAGTAGTAGTGGAAAATTGGGGTGGAATGAAGGAGAGGGAGGCTTGAAGAGTGACTCATAGATTAATACTTGCAAACCTATGGATCGTTGAGCCATTCACTCAGAGAAAATTACAATGGAATGGGTTTGGAGGAAGCATGAGTTTAGCTTGATGTGCCTTTGAGAAAGCAGCTGGGACATCAGGTAGGTAGTTGTGTATATTGATATGGAAGTCAAGGAAAGCTCCCTGCGGGAGATTGAAGTTTGTGTTTCAGAAGTAGGGTGTGTGAGGGGCACCTGGGTGGCTCAGTCATTTGAGCTTCCGACTCTTGATTTCAGCTCAGGTCATGATCTCAAGGTTGTGAGATTGAGCCCCGAGTCAGGTTCTGCACTCAGCAGGGAGTCTGCTTGAGATTCCCTCTCTCCCTCTGTCCCCCCGCCTCTGTCTCTCTCTTTCTCAAATAAATAAATAATAAATAAATAAATAAGATGTGTGAAATGCTGCTAACAAGTAAGACAGGACTCAATTTAGCCATTTATAGATTATCAACAACTTTAGTAAGAGCTGTTTCCATGGAATGTTATTAGTGGAATCCTGGACTGAAGAGCGAGTGGTAGGTGGAAATGGAGATAAAAAATACAGGCAACACTCTCAAGAAGGTTGGCTCTTAAGGGTGGAGAGGAAGAAAAGTGCTAATTGGAGGACGCTGTGAGGTTAGAGAGAAGATTATTGAAATTTGAGCATGCTTAAGAACACAAGATGGAAAAGGCATAATCAATATGCAGGTTTTCTGAGTAAATGGGATGGTGTAGGAGCCAGAAGGCTGGTGGAGGAAGAGGCCTTAGACGGGAGGAGGAATAGGTGTTCACTTGTTTAGGAGAGAAGGAGGATGGAACATGTGCTAATTCTGTGTACACATAGAATGTTTGGAGTCAAGAAGAGGAAGAGGTCCCATTAGATAACCTCAAGTTAGTGCCTCATCCTGTGGGCAGGGGATGCCCATGTAGATTTCATGATAGGAGAAGAGATTTATTAATTGTGGCAGATCATTAAAGAGACCAATAGAACACTGTCTTGTGGTTTTAATTAAGAGTCTGTTGAGATGAGAGTTAATTGCTTATTTTGGTATCAAACTAGCATTTTCTCCAGCAAGGCTTTCTCCTAATAAAGCTGTTAGGGTATAGGTATAAAAACATGCCCCACAGAGAGCGTTATGCCCCTTCAAGCAGACCCCTCTCTGCTTAAAGAACATGGGTTGTTGGTCCCAAAAAGTATAATTGTCCATTTCTAAATAATTACTGTTTCCAAAGTAATAATATGAAAGTTATAGTGTAAAGTTTAAATCAAGTTGGGGCTCAGAGTTAAGTGGTTTTGCTTGGAATTCCAGCTCTGCATTTACTCAGCTGGGTGTCCTTGGGCAAATTATTTCATTTTCTGCAACTAACTGCCTCTTCTCTTATAATTGGTTAATTAATGGAGAACAGAATAGTCCTTGCACCCAAGAAGTACTCAACAGATGTGAGACCCTACCCAGGCCCTGATAGATAGTAAGTGAAGGAGTCAATAAACCAGGAAGTATAGCTTCAGAGTCTAGGGCTCTTAAATAGTATGTAAGAATAGTATGCTCCTTCTCAAGGAGCCCACATGTTAGTTGCCATTTTTTAAATTTATAAATATCATCTAAACAAATATGGCCTTTTGAAGTATGCTTTTACATTTTCAGTTTGTTCACTAAAAGTCAATGAAGAATAAGTAGTTCATAAAATATGCTCTGCAAGACTGTTTTGGGTGATTTAGTGACTATGGCTAGATCCCTCTCAATGTGTTGGCATTAAGAGGGGGAGAGTGTGGGAGGGAGGGAGAAAGAGAGAGAGAGAAAGGCTGAGAGAGACAGAGAGACAGCAGACAAGGAGAAGGCTCTCTGGTGTTTGTGTCTTTTCTTATAAGGGCACGAATCCCATTCATGAGAGCTCCACCTTCATGACCTAATCATCTCCCAAAGGTCCCACCTCTTAATACCATCACATTGAGGGTTAGGGGCAACATGAACATTTAGTCCCCGACACTCCTAGATACTATTTGTGAATTTAAAATATTTGTTAAATGAATCGCTCATAGTCTTGTATCAGGGTTAACTATATTCTTTATTTCTTGTGGATTTCAGCATCAGTGTTCCTTGGCTTCTTGGTTTCTTGGTTTCTCTTAGATTTTTTTTTTCTATATAGGTATTATTTTAGCTCTTTCTCTTCCTCTGCATCACTGTTTTCCCCCAAAAGTGTTTCTTGCCATTTCTTCTGTGTCCCTCAGTTCTCGGTATTTATGCGTATTGCTACTTAATCCTTGGACCTTTTAAACCTGATATATGGAGATCTGTGTTTCCCTGTAAGATAGCTGCCTACTTTTCAAATGGTGATACTGAATAAAACCTTGGTTTCTTAGAATAATTGGAATGAGTCACTCTATTCCGCTTACCAGAGTCTTCTATGGACATCTCGTAAACAGTTTGGGTATTTCATGTTCTGTGTTTTAATTATTTTGGAACAAAATATTTCATTAGTTTGCTTTACTTGTAAAAGTATAATGTCCATTTACCATATAGACAATATGATCTCTACCAGTAATCATAAAGATTCTGATTGTTTCTTAACTTGTTACATTAATATAATTTTCAAATTGAAGTATTTAAATGGTCTTTTGAAAATGGTGATACAAAAAAAAAAAAGGAAAGAAAATGGTGATACATTTACCTCTTGAGAAAAAGTCAGTATTTGACTTTGTATAAGCACAATAAATTATATTTTCCTTATCCTTCTTTTATTCCATAGTTCATAACCCATGTTTATATATCCAGAAATGTGTTTCTTTACAATGTGATACTTCATTTTGTTGTGTGTCAGAAAAGATAATTTAAAATGTATCTTTAGTGTCACAGAAGAAGTATTATTCATTTAATATCAACTATCTGAAACAAATAAAAATGCATTCAATTTAGAATCATTTGGCTTTTATTTTATTTATTTATTTATTTTATTTGGCTTTTAAACTTTGCTACTTTGTGCTTAATTTCAGTCATGCCTTTCTCTATTCACCCTCCACCTTCCCCCCAAAAAGACTAGGATTAAAATCACAGATTGTATTAAAAGCTATTGAGGAACAGTGTTTCATCTTAATGTTTGGTGCCATGCCCAGTATGTGGCAAGACTCTGCAGATCATGAAAATCAACATTATCATTAATGTCTTAACACCAATAATTTGAAGGAAGAACAACCCTTAATTTAAAAATAAAAGTGAATCAGCACTAAAGATGTTGCTGCCACCAGAAGTCTTATTTGTCAGAATACTTTTAACATAATATTTTAACTATAAATTATGGAAAATTGTCTTCACAAGAAACAATAAAAGAAAGAAAAATGGAAAGAACATTTATGAAGTTATTGTAGGGTGAACATGGGTAAAGTTTGAATATTTCTCCACTTGAGGAATTGCTATGGCTTTAATAAAAAGGACATTTTTTCATACCTATACTTACTATTATGGACAAAATTGAAATTGTTTTCTGGTGACTATATTAATCACCATAAAAGTAATTTACTCAGTTTTCACTGCATTTAGTGCTTTCCTAGGCATATATAGAGAAGTACATGGGTTTTGATTTTTATAGGAGAAAATACATATATTCATTCTATCAGGGAAGATTATACCTTTTCTAATACAGTGATATAAGCATCCATTGTTTAGTGTAGAATACTGCATTAAATAGATTTCTATTGACTTTAGAAAACTTTATCTCAAGAATGAAGAATGAATCTAAGTAGTGGAATCACACACAACCATCTGATTTCACCAAATCCTCTTCCTAATTTTCACAACTTTGACTGACACCATTAATCACCTCCTCAGTCTGGAAGCCTGAAGTTCTCATGATTTTTATTACAATAACCTTCCCATTTCTCTTTTTATGTCCTCTCAGATTGTGCCTCTTTCTCTTTTGCTTTAAATGTGGCTCCCTCCTAGGGATACACTTTGGTGTTTTATTTTTTTCTGCACGTTTCTTCTCAATAATTGTTCCAGTGTAAATTCCATAGTTTTAAGGTATACTAAACTACCCAAGAAGCATTTTAGAGATTCTTGAATTTATTCTTTTATCAAAAATTATAATTTCTATGTATCCATCATAGGTGCTAGGGAAGTAAAGATGAAAAAGATACAATCCCTGCTCATTATTATCTCAGAGCCTAGAGAGAAAGACAGATATGGAAACAAACACTCTTCTACAGTGTTTCTTAAGGACTGTATTAGGAGAACAAAAAAAGTGCCATAGTGGAACAGAGGAGACAGTGACCAATTCCACTCTTAGGGGAAAAGCACCAGCAACCAACCAGCTTCCCATCAAGGCAAGCATTTCCAACAAACTGCTAGCTACTTGTACCCAGGAGTTCCAAACAAATGCGTATTTTACTTCATACTCACTTTCCTCAGTCTTCTTGATGTGCCAGTCTGAACCAAGAACCATGAAAGGAATAAAGTTCAAAAATTATAATGACCTGCAGAAGATCCTAGTCTTGAAATTTTTCTAAGTCAGCACCTGCTCTTCTCACATTCAGGAGAACCTCGAGTAACTCAGAAAACATGTGATAAGGAAACTCCTATTATGACTGTCTTTGTTATGGTGTGTGTGTGAGCGTGTGCATGTGCACGCGCAGTAGGTGGGGAGGATTGGTGTTTTAGCAAGTGTGGACAGATGGTGAGCTTGCCTGGTACTTAAATAAGAAATTTGGATATTGGGATGGGTTGTGAGCTTCCAAGTGAGAAAGCAAATTGAAGCAAAAGATCTGGGCTGCTAAGTGCTCTAGGGGATTCCCTATGAATTTAAGAAATTTCTCCCTGAGGCATTTCTCTCAGATTTCCCCCCACCTTCTGTTTTGCTGTTTTGCCTTTTTTACTCTTAATTAACTTCTTCTTTAATTTTCATATTGTTTTGGTTGTGTTAAATTTTAGTCTCTTTCATTTAAAAAATATTATTTTGACAGTTCTTAGTATATTTTTAATTTTCTTCAAAAAATTAATGATTATTATTCATTTTAATCAGTGATTTTTCATTGGTCCTTTCCAGATCTATTTCTTATGTCATTTCTAAATGCATATTTCATAATTTCTTATTGCATTTTATGAGTGTTATTCCTTGATTTTCTCCTTGTTAATTCCTAGGACAAAACTTCTTTTTCCTTATTCTTCCATTATTTTTTATTTTATCTGGATTGAATTCTTCTGTATATCTAGGTAATTTGTGGACACACACATATACACACACACACATCAATGATAGCACCACTAATGGATGACAAATACATGTTTTACAAAGAAACTGCCTAACTCTATATAAAAAATTCATTCACATAAGAAGGATCTCTATTTGGGTTACATTTATTTATTTATTTATTTATTTATTATTTTTATTTTTTTAAGATTTTATTTATTTATTTGACAGAGAGAGACACAAGCAGGGGGAGTAGGAGAGGGAGAAGCAGGCTTCCCGCCAAGCAGGGAGCCCGATGCGGGGCTCAATCCCAGGACCCTGGGGCCACGACCTGAGCCTAAGGCAGACGCTTAACAACTGAGCCACCCTGGTGCCCCTCTCTTTGGGTTAAATTTAGTTGTGAAAGGTAAAACAATAAGATTTAATAGAAAAAAATAGTCACCTGTATTACAAAGAAAAACCCCTTAAATTTTCAAAGTGTAAACCAGAAGGCAAAGAAATTGATGAATTACATCTAAATAAAATATTTGTTATGTTAACTAACTGGAATTTAAATAAAAACAAAACAAAACAAAAGGGAGACCATAAACAAAGTTAATGGATGACACAATGGGAGAAGAGATTTGCAATGTTTAAACCTATCAAGATTTTATTTCTTTGTCATTTAAAATATCATATCTTTAAAAAAAATCCTATTTATCTTACCAAGTTTTTTAAAAATGAATTTTCTTTTCTTATATATGTGTATTTTTTTTTAAATAAAGATTTATTTATTTATTTTAGAGAGAGAGAGAGAGCACATGAGCCGGGGGAGGGGCAGAGGGAAAGGGAGAGAAGTAGACTCCCCACTGAACGCAGAGCCCAGTGAGGGGCTGGATCCCAGGAACCTGAGATCATGACCTGAGCTGAAACCAAGAGTTGGCCTTTCAACTGACTGAGCCACCCAGGTGCCCCGTGTGTATTGTTTTTGTAATTTAAAAAATGATTAGTGTTTCGGTGTGTGTGCAAAATGTATAGTAACAGTGGAGAAAATAAACACTGTGTTTCTCAAGGCATGATTCAAAAATTGTCTCTGTTGGAACTTGGTTGATTGGTTTTAAATGCAGATTCCTGGTCTCATACTAGCTCTATTTAAACTCACTCTGGCTTTGGGTGATTCTTTTCCACACTGTAAGAGGTAGAAATAGTTTTTTTCTTCTAGCTATCTCTGTAGTGAAGAAGTAGGATTTATTTCTTCCCAGCAATCCCCATAGAGACCCATAATTCCTTTAACAGGTTGATTCTACAATTTGTTCTCCAGAAATCCTTACTACCCTTTGGCTACCGGCACTTACATACATGGTAATTTCATTGTAATTTTCTCTGTATCAGAGGTACACAAGATTTAATGGAGTTGTTTTTCCTTTGGATAGGTTGGTTTAATTTTTATATGAGTGGCTATATGTTTTAAAATCCATACTCTGAAGAAATTGCTTCTTTTCTCAGAATATGCCCTGCCATCAGTGGTATTGCTAGTGGAAGGTTAAGTGGAAAAGTGGGCAAAGTAAAACAAAAAATTAAGAATTTGGGAGGAATAAAGATGGTCATTTTCCCACAATGATGCTTCAGATATTGAAGGTTCTGAGTTTCCACTTCTTAAGGATAGATACCTCTTATCCATGTTCAAATCTGAAGATTTGACAAGAGTCTTAGAATTCAAGAAAAGAGCATTTTGCATATTGCCAAAATCCTGCTACCATCTTGGTAGCTACATAGCCTAATGATCACAAGTGAAGATAATCAACGTTGATCTAAATGATTAGTGAAGATTAGAAGTAGTCAAACTTTTTCTGTAAAGGGCTGAAGGTAAATATTTTAGATTTAATCGCTTTACCTTTGTAGTGTGAAAGCAGCCATAGACAATACACTAACAGTGGGCATGGCTGTGTTTCAATAAAACTTTATTTACAAGAACAGTTTATAGATTGGCTCACAGTCTGTATTTTCCAGACCTCTAGCTCAGATATAAAACACATTGTATCATATTTAGCTGTGATGTGTAATTCAGGATTGGTTATTGACCCTAAAGATCAAGTCAGGAGCTCAGTAGAGGGATTTGTATTGGTAGCAGAAAAATAGATATCCTGGTATGGAGACTTATCAACACAAAGTCATAGTTCATTAAATGTGAATGTGTTTACAATGACATATTAATGCCCTTTAAAAAGATAAACTAGTGGGTTTCCATTTCCATGGAGATTTTATGTAACATAATGGCCTTTTCACTATGCCATTTTAAGTAATTACCATTAGCAATGAGGTTCTTAATTCAATATAATTAAGGAATGTAAAGGTCAGCTAGTATTGCAATGTATCCATCACTAAAATTTCCCTATATTTTCCCACATTTTATAATTGAGATTTCTTGTCAGACTTTTCAATATTATTTTGAGATTTGGCTATTCCTACCAAAATGAAATGAGATTATTAAGAAATAGTCAACATTAATTCACATTAAAAATTCCATTTAGCATATTTTTCCTGTTATGTTAATCAGAAGAGGTTTTCATTCATCTCCAACGCACCCTTGCTCAGTGTGGGTGAATGGAAGGGATATCACTTATTGATCTCAGTCAGATTTAATGAGCTGCAGTTACTTGTTAGCTTATGTTCTTCTGCCACCTTTCTTCTTCTCTTGCCCAGTGACCCAAATAGCCATTATAGTGGCCTTGCTTGTACATTTATCATGTCCTTCCTGATTGGACTACTTTTGAAAGTCAGGCATTTTGAGCTTGCAACCCTTACTTGCACATGTCAATCTCCATATTTAGGGTTACCCTTAAAACATAACCAGTCACTTTCTAGTTCTTTAATAAGTGAAATAAAACTGGAAATCATATTCCCCATATAATATATGGCACTGAGAAAGTAAACATTAAAAAATTACTTAATAGGAAAAAATACTTTAAAAAATTGCTAAGAGCATAGTCTTATTATAGATTCCCAAATTTAAAAGGGTTTTCTAGAGCTCTCAGTTTATCTCTGAGAAGTCTCTGTTGTAAGCATCACAGAAAAATGGGTACTAATTTTATGGAAGTTCTTGGGAGGCAGGTGCCGCAGTCTTTCTGGATTTCATCATGTCACTACTCTTTGAGGAGTGGTGGACAGTGTGTCACAGTATGACAATAAAATGGGCGATATTTTCCCCATGGCTGTTCTAGCACCTACAGGTCACGTGACAGCAAAAGCCTACCTCTCTTACTTCACAGTCCTTGTGAAGTTTTCTTGATTATTTTACAATCCCTATTTCTCTTTCATTCTATTTTATTCCCTCTCCATTTTCATTGTTGCAGTTGAATAGCTCATTGTTATCTCACTTATTAGATTAATCTGCTGACTGACTTTTATAACATCAGCCTTGACTTCTGTAATTCTTCCTTTACACTATTATCAAAATGAATTTTCTTACTTGCAGAAATGATTATTTCACTTTCCTCATCAAAATTTTTCAAGGATTCCAAATTTTTTCTAAGAAGAAAATTTGGAATCCTAAACATGCTATCTTAGTCTATGTTCATTGGAAAACAGAGTCTAAGACAAAGACTTTCATGCATGTGGTTAAGTTGGGAAGCAATCTAGGGAGCATGAACCTTCCCTGAGCAGATATGGCCTGTGTTATTTCTGGGCAGAAGCTTTTAAGAGTTAGTGTTGCTGCCATGTTCCCTTTTCCCCACCATGATGACTGGTGAAATATCACATGACAGCCTGAGGGACAGAGCCTTCACTGGCCACTGGGTTTTTGAAGTTTTCACTGCTGCATATCTAGCTAATAAATGTCCTTACTCATACAGATTCCATGAAAGCCACAAACTTTGTCTTTCTTTTTTTCCATCTTCTGTTTTTACCCCATGCTGCTGCCTTGTATTCTCAGATGGCTGCTACAACTCCAGGAATCATTTCAGGGTTCAAAGCAGGAGAAACAATAAGGAGGGGTGGTACCAGGTACATTATTCCTTTTTACCCAGAATGAAAAAAAACCTGAGAACATTTTCAGCAGATTTCCTTTACCTCTCCTTGGCCAAGATTGAATTAAGTGGCCTCTGCTAGGTATTACGAAAGTTGTGGAAGAGGGCACAATGCCACCCCAACAGAAATTGGGAAAAAGGGAGAATTGTGAGCAGGCAATTGACAGTGTATGCCACAAGCAAGGGTATAATTACTGTGGGAAAAGTTCCTTTTCCAAATTAAGAAGAAAACACTCAATACCATAACTAGGCCAAACTCCATTGGGATAAACTCAAAATCTTCATTTCAAGTCAATAATGAACTACAGAAAACTACCTTTGGAATAATTTCACTTTGTATGCCAACCCATAAATTTTTTGAGCTAACCCCCGTTTCCCAGATTGTTATTATACAGTTATAGGGGCTTTAGTAAAAACAAAAAAGATCTGGCTGAGGCAAGATGTATCTGAACTATCACTTTTTCCCATATACAAGGCACTTCATTTTGCTATGAAGGAGAATTAGATTGATCTGCTCATGATATTCTTCCACAAAAAAGATATTAGAGGGACTTAAATATTTTTTGAAGACTTAAGTAATTATGATTTCAGTTATTGTACAAAGCTTATTGATCTTTCAGAGATTTAAAATCAACTGGTGATATGTTCCAATACCCTAATAAATATTAGGGCTGCTGAGTTTTATATCCACATTACTATACTTTCACTTTCATATTTTCCATTTTTGGGAAATCACATGTACTGCTCTTATCCTCCTTCTTCTTTTTAAAATAAATCTCTTTAAAATGGCATGCTCTTTTTTAGAAGAGTTCCACTTTTAATTTGGACTTCTTGATGTACATTATACAAAATCAGTGCTGCTTTTTATATTTTAAAATCCTCCGTTGATGGTATAATGTGTTTGGCATATGTATGGGGGTGGTGGCTGAGAAGATAGGCATTTCAGCAACAGTTTTTCCTAAACTTGAGGGCTGTCCTCTGATTTGGTTTGAAAATCTAATCACTAGTCATTTTTTGAGTTCCTTGAAGATCTTAAATAATATGGAAATGTACAAAGCCTGCTAATGTTTATAGCTGTTTTTCCTTAGGTTAACTGATAATGCAAATTCTTTCCCCTGATTCTGATATATGAAAGGTTGGGCTGAAGTTGCTGTTTCCTTGCTTTGCTTGATCATCAAGGTTATGATTTTGGAAGACATGTTTATGGTTCCCTTTGAAGTGGCTTCACTTCAACAAAATAGTCAGGTAGAGGCCTTAGCATCCTGAACATCAGGCATTCTTTTCAGCTTCTCTGGTCTACTAGTTTATCACAGGACTGGAAAGTATTGGTTAGCTAGAGAATGTGACCAGAGACTGGATCTCCTAGGATTCACTTTGAAGCCCATGAAGTCTGTGACCAGATCTCAGTCCTATGAATGTGTGAAACTCTTGGGAGAGCCATATGAGATTCTTAAAAGAAATTTGGTGTAAAATATTCTTGTATTAATTACATTACAATTGACATTAAAAGTAATAGAATATCCTTTAAAATATTTAAGACTTGAAGACTCATCAAGTTGCTTAATGCTATGAGCAAGATGAAATTTAACTATTAAAATACTAAAAAAAAAGATTATAGTTTTTGTGACACTACTTCACTTGTTCACTTGCATAGTGTGTAGTAAAAGATTCATCTTGCCCAAAGAATGGTTAAGCCCTTGACTAGCTTCTGAGAGAGAGCTTCAAAGTCCTTGGAATGTCCTGCCTGATAAATGTATCTTTGCCAGAGGGGATTGGGCCATGCCAGACACTCTATGCCAGCAATGTGATTTATGGTGGGGGCCTTGGGCCACACAGTATCTGCTTCAGGGTCTGGAGACCAAGGTCACCCACATCTGTGTGCCAGCCCCCAACAAAATCTTAGACACCAAAGTTTAGGTGAATTTCCTTGTTTGGCAGTACTTTCGGTGAGTTACCATGCATTAATGCTGGGAAGAATAAATGCTGTCTGCAAGATTCTCAGGAGAAGATAACTGGAAGCTCCGTCCCTGGTCTACCCTGAGCCCTGCTCTCTGTGCTTCTTCCCTTTTTTGGTTTTTAATCTGTATCATTTCACTAAAATGATACAGGACTCACTTCCTGAATCATGTGAGTCCTCCTAGCAAATCAATGGACTGCGAGTGTGATCTTGGGGACCTCCTAAATTATGCTCAGACTGACATCTTTTGCTATGGGAAATTTGCTTTAGGTCTAAAAATATATGCAAACAATCCCTGTCCTTCCTCCCCCAAGCCCTGTCCACAATGAAGTCTTCTTTGGTGGGCTCATGGACACTGCACTTGGATGACTTGAATGGTTGTGGCACCTATTTCGCTGCACCCCTTCAAGGGGAATGGTGGCTGGTTTCTGATGCAAGTGCTTCTTTCCTCTGTTTCTCGTGAATGTGACCCTCGCACAGTCTATCCTTCATTGCTGCTTCTGTGGTCAGCTCTAGGCTGAATCCAGAAGGAGATTAGGAATGTTTCTATACAGCAATTATCCTTCCAACCCAACATCTCATTGCTTCAGCTTCCGATTTTCTAAACCATTGAGCTATAGTGTCAAATTACCCTCAGCTAAACCCTGCTGGCATTAGCTAAAAATGGCTTAGGACACTTCTTTTGGGAGACTTCGCTTTATGATTAGGGATAAAGAACATTGGCTTTCTGAAGAAGAAACAGTAGAAGAAGTATTTAGGGAAAAAAAAATTCAATGCCTGTTTACAGTGACCCCACTGGGTCAAGATGAGGTAAGGAAGATGTCCTCTCTGATAAGGGAGTTGAATTTGGAGTAGCCTTTCTTCATTTGGCCATTTCCAGTGGTTTTCTTTTAGGCTGTATTGATAGAATAACTTTTTCCCCACCGAGTGGAGAGATCTGAAGCACTTTATATGTCTTTGAGTAGAAATTCTGGCACCTCTAGTTATCCCACCAGAGACCCCCTCCCTCAGTTACTTGCACCAGTCTTTGCTTCTCCGCAGATATCAACCTCTTTATCTAGCTCTTTGGAATTAACCTTTATTGTGATTCTCCCTTTAGTCGTAGACAACTTTTTTTTTTACTGTGGATTCTGTCTTGACTTCATGTAGTCCTCTGTAGCTCTCGTTATACTTGTCTCATTACATATCTCCCCCTGCCTTTTGAATGAACTGTGTCGACAACTTATCCTTGTGTTCGCAGCACCTAGCCTAGTTCCTGACATAAAGCAGTTGCCCGATTGTCGCTTCTTGAATTAATGAATGGATGACAGGTAAGCGCACTCCACTTCCATGTCCCCAGCTGCCTCCAGGAACATCACTTTAGGTCAAAGACTTGGGACTTTCCATTTCCTGATCCGATCATTTTGATAATTTATGGGATATGATAAAATGGCTTTTCTTTTAGCTTGATTAATAAAGACATCAATGAAATTTTTTTTTTTCAAACAAGAAGATGGAAAATGATCAACAAGTCCTGGAGCGTATTTATTTAAAAATCAATATTTAATAAGCAGATCAGAGGGAGAACAATTGCTAAATATGATATAAAATAAAAATTGGGTCACTAGAGACAGAGAGGGGAAACAGAGAGCCTTCTTACAAGTTGTCATTTTTCAATTAAAGATTACATTCTATTTTGGTAGCATCTCTGCTGAGAGCATTCCCACAGTTTTTAATAGTTCAGTCTCAGCTGTCAGGAACATTTGTGTTAATTTCTCTTGTTCAGCACACACAGAAATTGCTGTGCCTGTTGTTTGCAGATACCAGAGTTGGCTTCCTAATAATGTGACTGGAAATGTCCATCAAATATAGCTGTAAAAATTCCCTTCTGTTTCCTGAAAACCTGGGGATGTTATAGATTCATCTGCTGGAATGACAAATCATATAAAAACTAAAAAAAGAAAAAAACAGATGTATTTAGAGATTCTATTTTTTTTTCCTACATTAGCAGACTGGCGAAAATGAAGGGAAGATACCATGTGATGATCTTGTTAAGCTGTTAGGCTGCATTATTATTAGTTTCATGGACGGGGGACTTGTATGTCATTCTGATAACTGCACGTGGATGATAGGTATAGCAAGAATTAGACAAAGAATACTCCTGAATCTTTAAGTGAATTCAAGTACTTCCTGTTGTCAATAATCTTTTGAATCTTCTCCATGGGGAGATTACTGCTATAACAAATCACCACAAATTTAGCTGTTAATGGGTATTCAAACCATATCCATTTGTTACCTTGCAGTCCTACAGGTCAGAAGTCCAAGTGCAGCATGGCTCAGCTGGTTCCTTGATCTGGGTTTCACAAGACCCAAATTAAGGTGTTGGCAAGGTGTGTTCTTTTCTGTAGGCTCTAGGGATGAATCTGCTTCCAAACTCACCGGGATTGTTGGAAGTGTTTAGGTTCATGGGGTTATAGGACTGAGGTCCCATTTTCTTGCTGGCTGTTGGGTGGTAGTTCTTGCTTCTAGAGGCCACCTGCATTCCCTGGTTCGCAGTCCCCCTTTGTCCATCTTTAATGACAGTAGTGTAGGGTTGAGTCCTTTTTTTTTTTTTAAAGATTTTATTTATTTTTTGACAGAGAGAGAGAGACAGCGAGAGAGGGAACACAAGCAGGGGGAGTGGGAGAGGGAGAAGCAGGCTTCCCACTGAGCAGGGAGCCTGATGCAGGGCTCCATCCCAGGACCCTGGGATCATGACCTGAGCCGAAGGCAGACGCTTAACAACTGAGCCACCCAGGAGCCCCAGGTTGAGTCCTTTTTATGCTTCCACTCTTCCTGACCTTCCCTCTTTCTCCTCTCTTTCTCTGCCTTCCTCTTCTGCAGATCTCTCTTCTGATTCCGGCTGGAGAAATTTCTCTGCTTTAAAGGGCTCATGTGATGCTATGGGGCCCACTTAGATAATATAGGATAATCTCCTTATCTTCAGGTCTTGGGATGGGAAGACATCCTTATAATCCTGCCTGACACAGGGGTTGCAAGTAGAAACAAATGTGGCTGGATGGTGGATGCAGGTTTCCTGCTGATGCATGTAGAATACTGCATGAGTTAACTCCCATAACCACTGTTCACTGAGGTCATGCTAGAAGGCAGGCACTTTGTACACGTGACCTAATCCTCAAAACAATCCTGAGAAATGGGTGCATTATCACTTTAGTGGTGAGAAATACAGTTCCAAAGATAAAGGTATTAGGTAACTTTCCTCCAGTTATACAATTTTCAAGTTGTAGAGCTTTTCAGCCCAGAACTGATTGACTTGATCTGATCGACTTGTGGATTAAAGGAAACAATGTCTACATAACATCTAGCAGAGTGTTTGACCTATATTTTATAATAGCTGAGTGGCAATTGATGGGTTCTTTAAATTTTTCATTTCTTTTTTTCCCACTATTTGTCCCCTCCCCCCACCCTCATCTCACTATTGGCTCACTACCTTCACTCCTGTAAAAATAAAGGAAGTTCTGTCCTAACCCACAAGAAGGAAAAGAAGGAGGTAGGAAATTCCAGGTATTAAGAACCTACTGTATGCCAAGTATAATGCTATATATTTTTCATTCTTTTCTCATTTATGTGCATTGCATTTGAGGATGACGGTAAGATAATGAAAGTGATATTTTAAGAAGATGGAATAGTGTGTAGAGAAGGAAAGTATATTTATTTAATGCTGCAGCAGGCAGTGGAAGCACCTGCCACCACCCAGGAGAGAAGTGGGGCTCCCCTTGGGGGCAGTGTGGGCTCGCCATCAGTCCCTAGACCCCAGACCCTCTCCCTCTGTTAACAGTACGAATAGTAACTCTCTGGCTTCAGCGACAGGACAGACACTGCTAGCGCTCAGGCAGTAAACAGTCAGCAAATTATTGCAAAATAAAAGCATACACATGGATACTGCAATAACATCTATCAGAGTCATTAGAATTCTTCAAGAGTTTAGAATTTCCAATTTAAAAAAGTGCACTGTAAGGCAGATATTCACAAGCTTACAAATAGATATTAAATTTAAAGATTGCTGCATTCGATTGAAAAGAACATTATTTTTATATGAAACCAGCTATTTGGGGAAGACAACTTGAACATTATTTTTGTCCTTGTTACTGAAGGTACATCAATAGATGCGTAAACAGTGTTTTGAATTCTGTACAAATCATGAAACCACTTGTTTTCTTAAATGCCCTCCACGAGCTGCAAAAGAATGTCAGAGGAGACATGAAAATGGTGTTGTGTACATTCACATTTAAAATTAAATGGATTCAAGCCCCATGTTGGGCATAGAACTTACTTAAAAAAATAAATAAAAAAGTAAAAAATAAATAAAAATAAATATATTTTAAAAATTGTAATCTTTTTCCAAGACTGATATCACTTTCAATTTTATGGATGAAAATGAAGTTGCTAAAAGTATAAATCATGATGACCTAATAAAATGGATTTGTAGAAAAGTCAGCTAGAAAACTCATATGCACAATCAGGATATATTAATAAATTATTTCTTGTTACTTTGTGTAGAACTATGACACCAAGAATACATATTTTTTGGAATTTATAAGTTTAGGTTATTGTACATGTATCACTATTACCCCTATTACATTTTAAAAGTAATAAAGTATTTTTAAAGAAAAAAGATCAATGTTTTAATACTTTTAATTGCACCTTTTCCCCTGTCTTTTGAACAAGGGGCCTAACATTTTTAGTTTGCACTGGGCTCTGCAGATTATGTGGCTAGTCCTGCTTTCCTTTATCTAGCTTTTAAATTTCTTCTTCCCCCTTCGTCATTCTTCAACATCTCCTGTCTGCAACATTTATCCCTTCATAGATTCGGGGTTTTTAGCCAGCTCTTAGGACATTCTTTATTATACATAATTTGCCTATAACTGTGGACAGCTAGTGGATAGTGGTGGTGGCTTTAATATCTGAAAAGCTGGGTTTATGATGATCATATCAGACTTTTTTTATTCAAATATACTTTAAAATTTATTCAAATATACTATAAAATTACATTTCATAAAAATTAGAAAGATTAAACCTACATCAGCTCACTAACTTAAAAAAGTAAAAAGATATAAAAAGTGAAAGATTTAAAGAAATAAATTTGAGTATAATCTCAGCTCTAAAAAGTAGTTAGGGGCATCTGTCTAATCCAGTAATTTTACGGGTGAGTAAAGTGCTGACTATAGAGTTTAAGTGATTTCTTCAAGCTAACTTGGTACTTTTCTTATCCATCAGTAGTTAATGTGATTCTAAATGATCTACTTGTATTAAATGAACCCATATGACTCCATTAACCTGAATTGCTTTCTTAGAATTAAGGTCTTCCTGATGTTCTCCTCTGTAACTAACAGCAGTAGTACATGGAACCTCTGTGTTCTTGTGTTCTTTCTTGCCATTCCCTTTCTTTCTTCTTCGCTTACTTTCTTACTTGAAGAACAAAACTGGTTTTTGTTTTGTTTTCTGTGTCATGTTTTTTACTTACAAACTTCTGAGACTTACAGAACTGTGAGCTGTGTTGACTGATGACCAAGAATGCCTGTGACTGGCTTCTGCTTGGACCAGGTAAATTCCTGATCTGGTCTTTGTTGACCTTTTCTGTGTCTTTTTGCTCTTATTTTTCTGTTAGAAAAAGTAAGCTTATAGACATACATTATTCCACATGAGGAGTATAATTCTATTTTAGCATACCTTTTAAGTTACTCTGAAATTTAAAGTTAGTATTATTACCTAAATAAAAGACTCTTGAATCAGATAACTAATTTCCAATACTAGCTACATATTTGTTAGCTTTATGACTTTGGGCAAGCTACTAAATTCTCTAAAAATGGGGCTAAACATATCTACCTCATGGGGTTTGAAGACCAAAAGATCATTAGACTCTTGAGAAACATTCATTCTCTGCTCACCATTTCCCTTCTTGCTTCAAGAAAGTATTTAATTGTCCTGTTTATAATTTGTAACAAATATTTGTCTTCTTAATAAATATATTTGGCAAAAAAAATAGGGTGAAAGAATGAATCATTAGTTTTATAATTTATATTCCTGCTTCTCTAGTTGAAAATAATGCTGGATTTATGATATTCTTATATGTATTTGGGATAATTTCAGGACTTTGTTCTTTATTTGTTTCATTGGTATGTTTGTCTTGAAAACCGTTTGGTTTTCATGATATGTCTCTATGCCTGATGATGCTAATACCATTCAATATCCATCTTTTTCAGATTTTTAGTAGCTATTCTTGCTTGTTTACTTTGTATCTATGAAATTTCATAATTATCTTGTTTCAAAAATTCTTCTGTCATTTTTATTGAAATTTAATTAAATTTATAATTCATTTTAATGATATTAGTTAACACCTTTATAATGTTAAATGTTCTTATCCAACAAAATAGCATGTCTTTGATCAAGGCTTCTTTTGTATGTGTTAGCAACTTGGAAAGTTTTCCATACAGGTCTTGGAAATTTTTGGTCAACTTTATTCTAGGAATTTAATCTTTGGGTTGCTGTTATAAATTGTATCTTTGCTCTCATCACACCATTTTATTGGTTGCCTTTTGAATTTATGAAAGTTTAGCTTTAGACTAGTACCTTATGATTTATTGAAAAGCATGAATTGCTAAAGAACAGTAACAGTCTTATAACAAAACAGCTGTCAAAAAATAATCCTCTATCATGTATTCAGAATTGTCATTTTTATGACACTGGAATGAATTCCCCAAAGAAAATTTACACTGTAATCCCTTGTACTAACCACGTTTGCTCTGAACATAATCCTCAGCTGACCCAGATGATGGGTTCTTGGCATGCTCTGTCACTTACTGTCAAGCTAACATGAACACGTATTTTCTGGTCTTATTTTTTTTCCTGACACTGGAGTCAGAAAGAAGAAAAAAAAAATCACTGCATGACTAATTCACACTTAGGATAGAATGTTTATTTTATGCTGCTCAAGCAGATTCACCTCTTAAATATCATTCTGTCCTCACCCATGAAATTATTAGATGTTAAAAATAGATCTTAGAGAATACCGTGAACCCAATAAAATCAAATAGTTCAGTTTAGATTTTGATCAAGTTTCACTTGATAGATTATTTTTCTGAGCTAACTTACTAAAACGAGTCAGCTATATATGGTTGCAAGCTGCCCGAAAAGGCTGAGGTGAAGCCTTTGAGAAATGTTATTGAGTCAAAACAAGAGGAGCAACCAGCAAAATGTGGGCCATTTGTGCTCATTCTTCTCTTTCATATGAGTGTTCTTGGAATGTGATTAGTTGCTTTTCAATATACATATGGACCCCTTGGTCTAGAGTAGATATGGGCATGAACACACACAGAACTGATGGCCTTGAAGGCCGGAGTCACATAGCTGACAGCCCAGTGCTTTGGTCAAATGCAAAGCTCTTGCCCAACATGGCTGCGGTGGACTGAATGTTTATGTTCTCCCCAAATTCATATGTTGAAACCTATTTCCCAGTGTGTTGGTATTAGAAGGTGAAGCCTGTGGGAAATGATTTGGTCATGAGAGTGGAGCCCTCATGAGTGGGATGGGTACTCTTACAAAGGAGACTCCACAGAGCTCTCTAGCCCCTTCCACCATGTGAAGTAACAGTCAAAAGACAGCTGTCTCACCAGACACCAAACAGGTCAGTGCCATGATCTTGGACTCCCCAGGCTCCAGAACTATGAGGAATACCACATATCTGTTGTGTATAAGCCACCCAGTCTGTGGTATTTTGTTATGGCAACCCAAGTGGAATAAGACAGTAGACTTATAAAATTAAGTTTTTGTCTTTTTCTTCTTTTTCTTTCCATGGGAGTTTATGGAGAAGATTAGGCAAAATAAAGAAGATATTGCAAAGAATATAATAATAAGAATACAAACATCACTCATTGAGAATTTGCTATGTCTCAGGGAAGTTTTATTATGGATCTTCTCTAAAGTCTTTATCAATTAGAATATATTTGGTGATTATAGAAAAATTATACAGAAAATAAAATCAGAATAATGGCTATTAATGTTTGTGCAAAACTTAGACACAGAATATGACTATTTCTACATACATTTTGCTCAGCAATTGTGGACTGGTTAAAACCTTTGTTACAATAGCTTAGATGAGAGCTTAAGGATACTTAGTCTAACTGAGGTAAACTGAGGCAGAGAAGCAAGATCTGGTGCAGAATTAGAACTACTAGTTTTTACTTTTGTTTTATTTTAACCAATAAATATTTTTTCCCAACCCTTAATGTAGAGTTTGACTCTTATGCCAAATTTGCTTTCTCTGTAAATATTAATGAAACTGTTGGCACTTAAAATATTATACTGGTTATTATTTGATTGACAAATGTTATCAGTATCATAATCTTAAAAAGTATGCATGTGAATATTTTTATTGAACTACAAAATAATTTTATAATAGGAAGTTTTTCATGATGTAGGACAGATATCTTTGTATCTGAAGAAATTATACATGAGATTTCATCTCTGTGCCTCTTAGTAAACATGAAAACCATTATTACTTCCAGATGCAAGTGTTATTAAATAAGTAATCTGAGGATAAAAATACAAGCAGTAGTATTATTTCAAATATGAATATTTTAAATTAACTTGGCACCAGTATATTAACTATAATATTTTCTATGAAGGATATATTGTTACTTATTTGTAGAGAGATTCTAATCAAATGTATCCCTGAAAGACAGGGTCAGTGATTGACAGCTTACATGAATAATAATGGAACTGAAATTTTCAACGTGGTTTTGCAATATATTTTCTGTACAAAAACAAGATAAGATTTCTTATTTAAAATTCTCTGTAAATATGAGACTAACATCTTGCCAATTTGTTGGAGATACTTTTCTTTTCTGAAAGGCTGCTCTGTGAGTACGTCATCTGGTTGATTCAATAATGTTTGGTTGGGGTCTGTTTGAGTTACTGTTGACTGAGTAAAATTTCAAATTAACTAGGTGACTATAAATATCCCCTAAGCCTCAGTCAAGTTAGGTTAGTTAGGCAAAAGTTTGAAATTCACAATCAGAACAGAAATAATGTCATCTCACTACTCTATGGAGGGGATAGATATATGATTCTGCTTTTTCTTTTATCTGAAGGACAAGTTGAACATGCCATAGGAATTGAATTAAATTTTATATAATATGAACATGCCATAAGAATTGAATTAAATTTTATATAAAATCTCAGCAGCTAACTGAACTGTAAAAAAAGAAAAATCAACTTACTGATTGTTTTAGCTACAGTGGCAATTAACTAGGCAGATTTTTTCCTCCACTGAATTAGCATTAAATAAAAATCCTTTCAATAGAGCAAATAGGCTAAGTTTTGAAAATATGGCACCTAAGATGCTCATTAACTTTTTTTAATTGACATATAATTCACATACAATATCCTATTAGTTTCAGGTATACGTCATAGTGATTTCATATTTTTATGCATTATAAAATGATCCTCAAGATAAGTCTAGCTACAATCTGTCATCAAACTGCATTATTACAATATTATTGACTACATTCCTTGCTGTACATTACATGCCCATGACTTACTTACTTTATAACTGGAAGTTTGTACCTCTTATTCCCTAATACCTATTTCAGCTGCCCCCACCCATCCCGCTTCTGGTAACCTATGGTTTATTTCCTGTATCTATGAGTCTGTTTCTGTTTTGTTTGTTTGTTTGCTTAGATTCCACATGTAAGTGAAATCAGATGCTGTTTTTGTCTTTCTCTGTCTGACTTATTTCACCTAGCAAAATACTCACAAATTTCATCCGTGTTATTGCAAATGGCAAGATTTCATTGATTTTTTTTTTAATGGCCAAGTAACATTCCATTGTATATATATACCACATCTTCTTTATCCATTCATCTATCAGTGAACACTTATGCTTCCATATCTTGGCTTTTGTAATTAATGATGCAGTAAACATCGGGGTGTATATATCTCTTCAAATTGGTGTTTTCGTTTTCTTCAGATAAATACCCAGAAATAGAATTGCTAGATCATATAGTAGTTCTACTTCTAATTTTTTTTAAGATTTTATTTATTTATTTGAGAGAGAGAATGAGAGAGAGAGCACATGAGAGGGAGGAGGGTCAGAGGGAGAAGCAGACTCCCTGCCAAGCAGGGAGCCTGATGCGGGACTCGATCCATGGACTCCAGGATCATGACCTGAGCCGAAGGCAGTCGCTTAACCAACTGAGCCACCCAGGTGCCCCTCTACTTCTAATTTTTTGAGGAAACTTCATACTGTTTTCCACAGTGTCTGCATTAATTTACATTTCCACCAATAATGTATGAGGATTCCCTTTTCTCCACATTCTCACCAGCACTTGTTACTTTTTGCCTTTTTTAAAATAGCCTTTCTAAAAAGTGTGAGGTGATTATCATCTCATTGTGGTTTTGATTTGCATTTCCCTGATGATTAGTGATGTTGAGCATCTTTGCATATTTCTGTTGGCCACCTGTAAATTTTCTTTGAAAAAATGTCTATCCAAGTCCTCTGCCCACTTTTAAATCAGGTTGTTTTTTTTTTATTAAGTTGTGTAGGTTCTTTATATATTTTGGATATTAACCCTTTATCAGATCTTTGATAGCAAATATTTTCTCCCATTCAGTAGATTGCCTTTTCATTTTGTTGATTCTTTCCTTTGTTGTGCAAAAGCATTAATGTAATCCCACTTGTTTATTTTACTTTTGTTGCCCTTGCCTGAGGAGACTGGTCCAAAAAAATAGTGCTAAGACTGATGTCACAGAACTTACTGCCTATGTTTTCTTCTAGGAGTTTTAGGAATAAACTTAGGTGAAAGACCTTTACTCTAACTATAAGACAGTGATGAAAGAAATTAAAGAAAACACAAATAAATGGAAGGATATTCTGTGCTCATGGATTGGAAGAATTAATATTGTTAAAATGTCCATACTACCCAAGGCAATCTACAGATTCAGTGTAATTCCCATTGGAATACCAATGGCATTTTTCACAGAATTTGAAATTCTTTATTTTAGAATAAAGAATAAAGAATCCTAAAATTTGTATAGAACTACAAAAAACCCAAAATAACCAAAGCAATCTTGAGAAAGAACAAAGCTCCCTGATTTTAAACTATACTACAAAGCTATAGTAATTGAAACAGTGTAGTACTGTCATGAAAACTGACACATAAATCAATGGAATAGAACAGATAGCCCAGAAAAAAACCCCACATATATACAGTCAACAAATCTATGACAAAGGAGGCAAGAATATACACTGGAGAATAGACAGCCTATTCAATAAATGGTGTTGAGAAAACTGGACAGTTCAATGCAAAAGAATGAAACTGGACCACATCATACACAAAAATATATTTGAAATGGATTAAAGCCTTGAATGTAAGACCTGAAACCATAAAGATACTCATTTACTTATATAATTGAGGCTTTTTATTTTTTTTGGCATCTATATGATTAAGTTTCTATTATGGACTGAAATTAAAAGTGAAAAGACAATCACTCTCAAAGTTCAAAGACATTTTACCATTGCACTTCTAAACATCATAGCTATACTGTGTATTGGAGTTTGTGTGGTGGGGGTAAGGGAGAGAAGTAAAGGGGAATGATAATATTAAGAAGGAATTAAGGCAAAAAATAAGTGTAAGGAATGCTTGGGATCTCCATATACAGTTAAGAAATGGTTAAGTGGAAGAATGAGAAAAGGAGAGAAGATGTATTTAAGAGGGGAGTTAATTATTTAAATAGGCTGTTGGAAAATATCTTCATTCAAACCAATAACATGGTAAATAACAACCACGAACATTAACAATGAAATGACTATGATAATTTAATCACAATGTTATAAATTTGATCTCTTGAGTATTTCTCAAACCTTTGCTCTCCTGTTTATCCTCACTGCCCTTGGTCTGGCCTTTTATGAACCTTCCAGTTTCTTTTCGTACAGTAAATTTCTTACCCTGGTGATCCAAATTCCATACTCAAAACAGAGTTGGTCTAAAACACAAACTTGATTCATTTTATCTACCTCTTGAAAGCCTTCTGTGATTCCCTGTGGCCCTATAAAAATTTTGAGCTAATTATAACTCTGGGCCCTGAATTCTTTCCTTTCTAATTTGTCATTAAACCGTGTTACTGCCCCTCTGTTGCAGTGCCCCACACAGGTTGACATTCCTTTGATACATTGGGCTTTTTATTGTCTTCAACCTTTTAATTTGCTGGTCACTTAATTTTATTAATTACATTGTGTTGAAATTATTTGTTCATGTGTCTCTTTGCCCTACCAGATTATGACTTAAATGCAGAGACTGATCTTAGTTATGGTCGTAGCCTCTTTTCTACCTCTGCCATATCTATACCAAGTCTGTCAAATGATTAAGATCACAGTGGTTACAAATATGGGAAGAGGTTTGACTATACCCATGTTAATAGAGGTGCCTTAGAAATTATGTTCAGGTGATCAAAATGAAAACTGTAGGACCAAAGGACATGGAGAGTTGAAAATTAGTTGATAATCATCACTAAAAACATATGGGTTAGGTGAAACCAACCAAGTCAATTTATAATAAATTTTTTGGTGTTTCTAAAAAGTTACTTACATTGCCAACTTATTCCTTCACTTTTTTTATGGTGGGAATATTCTGTTAAAAAATGCTGCATTCAAAATGAATAAAATAGTGGTTTTTTTATATTCATATCTCGAAATAACTCCACAGATGGTCTTCAAACTTTCCAAGAAAATAAACTTTGGAGAGAAATCAAACATGAGATTTTTCAACCTAAAAATACACCCCTCAACCCCAACAAAGTTATGGGTATGAGGTAACTAGAGACGATTTGACTTTGATTAATTAGTACTTTTGTTGGTACCAATATTGTCACTTTTACTGCAGAAAGATATCACTGAACTCATGATTTTAAAAAATATACACTTGAGTTAGTAAAATTATTCACATATGTTCAAGATTTGAACTTTTATTTCATTATCAGCATTAAATCGCCATCGTTGTCATGATTATCATTATAATCATTGTTAGCAACTCTCTCACCCGTTATTGAGTATGTGATATTTGTCAAGTACTTATTTGTTAAGTAGTTTTTCTACATATTTTTACTCATTTAACTTCTAGACACCCATAAATGTATGGCGGATACCAAAGGGGGCTCACTTAATATTTATTCGAATCCCTTCTCCCTTACCTTTCTATATTATAGTGGTTAGAAAGTGAAATAATAGAATTCCCAACCTCTCCTGTAACGAGATGTACCCATGTGATATAATTTTAACCAATGAGATAAGGGTGTGATGCAGGGTCGTCGAGCGTGATGGTCAAGAATTCTTGAGACATTTCACGGTGCAAAAAGGTGCTTTTACTGTAGCATGGGGACAGGACCAATGCGCAGAAAGAGTTGCGCTTGTGACTGTGAGGAGTGATTGATTATCTACTTTTAAGTTTTCAGGAGAGTAGAGATAATGTAAGTCTCTAAGGGGTTTCTGTATGAAAAATAGGATCCTGGACGTCTGGCTATTGTCAAGATAAGGTTGCTTTTAGTCTCTAGCAAAACATTAACATTAAGGCAGCCATGAGTTCCTTGAGGAATGTCACGCTCTGCATGTCTCAAGTATTTATCAGTGGGTTGTAAGTTGTGAAGAGATGTATTTTTAGCTGCATTTCTCTTGCCTTTGTTCTCCTCCTCAGGTGGAAATCTCGGGGAGAAAATCTCTTCCGAAAGCCTTTCAAGGCAAAGAGTTTTGCCCTTTGCCCTTCCCCATGTTTACTTAAAACTTGCCTTGATGTCTAAAAGTACAGCAGACACTCTGAAAACATGAGGAAGAAGAGATGATAAGGAGAGAGTTGCAGGAAGAACCACCTGGGACATGAGACTATCATAAAATAGCACCATCCAAAAGCAAACCGCTTCCCTGGTAAATGGCAACAATAACAATTAAACAAGTCAGTTTCATCAGAATTCTATAGATTTGATCTCTTGAATGTGTCTCAGACCTTTGACTACCACTCCTTCCCCACTGCCACTGGCCTGGCCTTTTCTATGCCTTCCCATCTGTCTTCTGGAAGTCAGCCTCTTCCTCGTGCTGATGACTTCCAGAAAATAGCTTCACTCTTGGGTTCTCAACCTCTGTGTTTTTGGTTATGTGAGAAAAAGAAAGCCCTTATTTAGTTAGGCCACTGTGGTTGAGGTTTCCTTATACAACTCAACACAAGCATGACTAATTCAGATTGATTCTACTCTTCCTCTTTTCTGGATAATAAATCAGAGAGGCTTTGAAACTTGCCCAAAGCTCCACAGGTTATGAGTACTTTTTGCAAGATTCAAATCTAATCTATCAGAATCTGAAGCTGTCCTTCTGTACATTAGAGAGGTTTTTGTTTTTCTTTTTAATTAGGCTGAACAATTGTCAGTGGCAATTGCATATGGTTCATCCTAATTGGTTGAGCAATGACTGTAACAATAACTTATATACAGCACACACAGACTCACTCACTAGAATTCTAAAACTGCACCTCAATGTTTCCTGGTTAATTCATAAAATTCAGATTTGATTAATTTAGTTGATGAATAAAGAAATACTAGAAAGACCAAATTAATTAAATTATTACCTCTAAAGCCATTTTTTGTGTATATACATAGTGCTAAAATGTTATAACACCTGGCACTGTGCCTAACACTCAAAAGGGGCTCCAAAAATATTCACTGAATAAAATATTTTTAATTTGGTAATCTCCTTTGCAGAGGACTTTTTAAAAAACATACATTTTGAAGGGGGAAAATTATTGCCTAAAGTCTTGTTGCCTAAAAATATAGTTATTTTTACCTAAAATATAGTGACTGGTCTGATGCTCTATTATATTATCCCTTAGAAACAAATTACTGGTTTGATTGGAGTATTCTTCCCCACTTGATCTGACTCTTTTTCTTATTTTAAAACATGGCTAGGTCATCCACATTGTGAAGTCTTCGTAATAACCACTGTTAGTATTACTCTGTACCTTGTACATACATATGTTACTGCATTAATTACAATTTCATGTTAATTTTCTTTATTAATTTGTGAGCTTATTAAAGACAAGAACTTTGTGGTCTTTATATTCCTATGCCTTGATGAAATTTGATAAATATTGAATGAATGAAATTTATCTGTGATTTAAATTTGTTTAATGTGCAACTGTATATTTTGTAAAAATGAATTTATTTGAAAATTTTTCAAATGGGATAACATGACAAAATTTTGGGCATATTGGAAAAGTATTCATTTGAAAGAAAAGTGAGCTAAAATTGGATTTTGAAGGAATATTTGAATATTAAGAGACATATAAAATATTTCAAAAGAGAAAGAAATGGAGAAGTGGGTGGTAGCATATGTTTTGGCTATAAAGGACACCCAGGCAAAGCACATCTGTGGTTTCAATGATGCTTCATCACTTTTTAGGTGAAAGTAATATCTGTATGATAGGCAGCAGAAGGTTGGCACACGAGCACAGAAGAGCTTGATGGTTGTGAATGTGGTCAAGTTTTGATCTGCTTTAGAAAGTTCTGCTTTGTTGCAATGTTTTTTGATATGAGGTCATCATCAATGGAATCAGGATATAGCTCTAATATATGTAATTCTCTGTGTGATAGAAATATTTGATTTGCCGTGTTGGGGAAGGCATCAGCTATGGGCTCTGAGCATCTCTAAAAGGTTTTGTTGAGTTTTACAGATCTTAAGGCTTATGAGTCTCTTGATCCTGAGCCATCTTTGTAGCTAGTCACATAGACAACAGAGTATGTCAAGGTAATCACAGTATGGCTTCTGTGTAACTAGTTGCTTCTCTAGGAGAGGGGAATTGGATTGCTTCTTGGTTGCTACAATGTTTGCTATTCACTCAATAGGTGTTGGCTCCCTTAGCGTCTCTCCTGTGATGCAACTGTAGGTGTCAAGGGCAGGTCGCCCCCAAAATATGCCCTACTTCGAGAAATTATTGATTATTTTGAATTAAAGTCATTTAAAGTGCAAGAAGAACACCCTGACCTCCCTTCATCTCCAGAAAGCAGATGATAAATCTCCCATGTGAAAGGTACCCTACCTGTACCAAGTGACAAAGAGATATCTTCATTACCAGAGATGAGGAATTCAGAGCTGAGAAGGTTATATAAACAAACCTTGTTACTTTTACTAATTTACCACTCCAAATCCTATTTAGAATTCCTTACTAATTGGAGCTCCCAAATATACATTTTCTTTGTCCTGTCAATTCCTCACAGATTTATGTCTCTGTCCAAAACATATAGAGATAGCATGATTTGGCCATTTCTTTGGGTCTCACTTTTATTATTGGGCCTCTGTGAGCATGTAATCAAGCTTTGTTTTTTTCTCCTGTTAATCTATCTCATGTCAGTTTAATTCTTAGACCAGTTAGAAGAACCTTGCATGGTAGAATAAAATTTTCCTCCTCAATACAACCCATAGTGTGTGGAGATGTCATCCAGCCCTTCACATTACCTTTTGGGAACCAGGACAAATATGCAGAAACTCTTGCTGCTTGCTGTATTGTCAGTAATAAAGTTCTCTTTGACCCAGGAATCTAGTGCCTTCTGTCAGCATGACACATCTTTCTACATAGCACTGTGCCAAGCTAAATTGTTAGTTTGCAAGTGGGTGAAATCTCAGACCCTTCCTAGTTTTTGAAAGTTGATTGTCTCCTTCATAAAAGCTGTGCTTAGTGGGCGCCTGGGTGGCTCAGTCGGTTAAGTGACTGCCTTCGGCTCAGGTCATGTCCCAGGGTCCTGGGATCGAGTCCCGCATCAGGCTCCCTGCTCCACGGGAAGCCTGCTTCTTCCTCTCCCACTCCCCCTGCTTGTGTTCCTGCTCTTGCTATCTCTCTCTCTCTGTCAAATAAATAAATAAAATCTTAAAAAAAAATAAGAGCTGTGCTTAGTGGATAAATAAAATTTTATATCGATTGAGTGGTATCCAAGGGATCATTTTTATCTAGGGACATATTTTGTGGCTTGCAAAAATGAAAGCTAACATGGAAAATATTGTTGAACAAACATCTTGAGGTAAAGTGACTCATATTCTGATCAATCTGTAAATATATTTTTTCACCACACTGAATGAACATATTCTTACACTGATGTTAAATAGATTTTTGACATAGGTAGGTCATTTAAAACACTGGATTTCAGGGTATTACTTGCTGGGTGTGATAAGTAAAAGGCATAGCTGAAGCAAAAGAAAGACTGAACACTTACTGGAGCATTCAAGAAATTTCACTTATACATATATAAAAGTCAGTAAATAGTTCTATTTAAAAAGTGACAGTATGTTGAAGGATGACGAAGTAAGTAATGCAATAAAACTAAGATGTTTTTATAGACACTGGGAGACATGGTTATACATATGAAAGAGACAGTAAATTGTTCTGTTCAAGCACTAACATTGTATTCAAGGGCAGTCAAGTGAATAATGAGATAACAGTAAGATTTTTTTTTTATAGCACTGTGAGACATGGTTAGTTGTAATAGTCACTGTATTGTAATCATTGCTGACTGAATGTTTAATCCCTTCAAATGTTGCATCAAATATTCTAGAATAAAAAAAGTGCATGAACAAACACAAAATGTTGGAAACTGCTAACAAAAGAACAGAAGTGGGAATAAGGGAGCAAGTGAAACAAAAGAGAGAGTAATTTAAGTTTGCTAGCATATATATTAAAAAAAGATACCATAAAAAAGTGTTCATTAATTCAGAAACTTTAACAATTGTGAGAGGAGAGATTCCAAAGTGGGGAGATCTATTTATAAACATTTAACCATCTAGAAGCAATAAGTATCCAGGGAGGTAGAATTTTAATTAAATGCCTAGAGGTAATTTAATGATGTAGGTGAATTTAAAATTTTAAAGGAAGTAATCAGTTATAAATATAGATAATTAGACTGAATTTCTATAGTGATATAATTAAATGAATGGCATGTCCTTTAGTCTTTGGTTCATTCATTTAATAGAGTTACGCCAACATACCATCCGTTGTTACTGTCTTTAAAGAGTTCATATTTTAGTGGGGAAGAAAGTATAAACATTTGCCTACAATATGCTAGATTTAATTAGTTACTCTAATAAAGGCACAATGAGGTTTTGAGACTAATTTCTGACTCAAGCGATCACAGAGGGCTTCATTGAAGCAGTAGCATTATTTCTTGTTAAGACCCAAAAGCTCAATAGAATTTTTCTAGACAAAGGAATTAGAAAGGGCATGAGCCAAGGCACAAAATGTGAAGGAGCCAGGCATGTTCAGGAAAAGCTGAGTGGTCTGGAATGGTGGTGGAATATTGGATTTTGTTTTGTTAGCCAATCTTAGAATCTTTTTCTAGTCCCCTTTAAAAGATGAGTTAAGCCCATTTATATTTACTGATACAGTATACGTTTGGCCTCTGTTCTGCCATGTAGTTTAATGTTCTATGACTCTAGTCTTTCACTGGGTGGTTCATTACTCATTCTTTCTTTGGAGGTGTATCTTTTCATATTTTAAGAAGGTTTGTATTTTTTTCTAATAATTACCTTTGTGCTAATATCTTTTTTTTCAAAGATTTTATTTATTTATTTATTTGAGAGGGAGAGAGAGAGTGAGAGAGCAGAGCAAGAGGGAGGGGCAGAGAGAGAAGCAGGCTTCCTGCAGAGCAGGGAGCCTGATGTGGGGCTCAATCACAGGACCCTGGAATCATGAACTGAGATGAAGGCAGACGCTCAACCCACTGAGCCACCCAGGTGCCCCTGTGCTAATATCTTTATATAAAACCCTTAACCTCTCTTTCTCCCTCTCTCCTTTATGCTCCCTTCCTCCCCCTGTTTCTCTCTATATCCATTTTATATCAGAATGGGAGAAGATATTTGCAAATGATGTATCAGATAAAGGGTTAGTATCCAAGATCTATAAAAAACTAATCAAACTCAACACCCAAAAAACAAAGAATTCTAAGTTAAGACATGGGCAGAAGACAGGAACAGACATTTCTCCAAAGAAGACATACATATGGCCAACAGACACATGAAAAAATGCTGCACATCCCTTGGCATCAGGGAAATACAAATCAAAAGCACAATGAGATACCACCTCACACCAGTCAAAATAGCTAAAATTAACAAGACAGGAAACAACAAATGTTGGCGAGGATTCGGAGAAAGGGGAACCTGCTTACACTATTGGTGGGAATGCAAGCTGGTATAGCCACTCTGGAAAGCAGTATAGAGGTTCCTCAAGAAGTTAAAAATAGAGTACCATACTGTCTTGATGATTACAGCTTTCTAATATAACTTAAAGTCTGATATTGTGAGGCCATCAGCTTTGGTTTTCTTTCTCAACATTCATCTGGCTACTCAGGGTCTTACCTGTTTCCATACAAATTTTAGGATTATTTGTTCCAGCTCTGTGAAAAATGTCAATGGTATTTTGATGGGGATTGCACTGAATGTGTAGATTGCTCTGGGGATGATAGATATTTTCACAATTTTATTCTTCCAATCCATGAGCATGGAATATTTTTCCATTGCTTTGTGTCTTCCTCAATTTCTTTCATAATTGTTCTATAGTTTTTAGAGTACAGATCCTTTACCTCTTTGGTTAGGTTTATTCCTAGATATCTTATGGTTTTGGGTGCAATTGTAAATAGGATTGATGCCTTAATATCTCTTTATTCTGTCTCATTGTTAGTGTATAGAAATGCAACTGATTTCTGTGCACTCATCTTATATCCTGCCACTTTACTGAATTCCTGTATGAGTTCTAGCAATTTTGGGGTGGAGTCTTTTGGGTTTTCCACATAGAGTATCATGTCATCTACGAAGAGTGAGAGCTTGACTTCTTTGCTGACTTGGATGCCTTTTATTTTTTTTCGTTGTCTGATTGCTGAGGCTAGGACTTCTAGTACAATATTGAACAACAGTGGTGAGAGTGGGCATCCCTGTCATATTCCCGACCGTAGGGGAAAAGCCCGCAGTTTTTCTCCATGGAGGATGATATTCGCTGTGGGCTTTTTGGAGATGGCTTTTATGATATTGAGGTATGTTTCCTCTATCCCTACACTGTGAAGAGTTTTAATCCAGAAAGGATGCTGTATTTTGTCAAATGCTTTTACTGCATCAATGGAGAGGATCGTATGGTTCTTGTCCTTTCTATTATTAATGTGATGTATCATGTTGATTGATTTGGGAATGTTGAACCACCTTTGTAGCCCAGGAATAAATCCCACTTCATCGTGGTGAATAATCCTTTTAATGTACTGTTGGATCCTATTGGCTAACATCCTGGTGAGAATTTTGGCATCCATGTTCATCAGGGATATTGGTCTGTAATTCTTCTTTTTGGTGGGGGCCTTTGTCTGGTTTGGGGATCAAGGTAATCCTGGCCTCATAGAACGAGTTTGGAAGTTTTCCTTCCCTTTCTGTTTTTTGAAACAGCTTCAGGAGAATAGGTATTAGCTCTTCTTTAAATGTTTGGTAGAATTCCTCTGGGAAGCCATCCAGCCCTGGACTCTTGTTTGTTGGGAGATTTTTGATTACTGTTTCAATTTCCTTGCTGGTTATGGGTCTGTTGAGGTTTTCAATTTTTCCTGTTTCAGTTTTGGTAGTTTATAAGTTTCCAGGAATGCATCCACTTCTTCCAGATTGCCTAATTTTTTGGGATATAGTTGCTCATAATATGTTCTTAAACATTTTTTTTAAAGATTTTATTTATTTATTGACAGAGAGAGAGTGCGCACAAGCTGGGGGAGTGGCAGGCAGAAGGAGAGGGAGAAACAGACTCTCCTCTGAGTGGGGAGCCTGACATGGGGCTCGATCCCAGGACCCTGGGATCATGACCTGAGCTGAAGGCAGACACTTAACTGACTGAGCCACCCAGGTACTCCACTCATAATGTTCTTAAGATTGTTTGTATTGCTTTGGTGTTTGTTGTGATCGCTCCTCTTTCATTCATGATTTTATTAGTTTGGGTCCTTTCTCTTTTCTTTTTGATAAGTCTGACTAGGGGTTACCAATCTTATTAATTCTTTCAAAGAAACAGCTTCTAGTTTCATTGATGTGTTCTGCTGTTTTTTGGTTTCTATTTTATTGATTTATGCTCTAATCTTTATATTTCTCTTTTCCTGTTTGGTTTAGGCTCTATTTGCTGTTCTTTTTCCAGCTCCTTTAAGTGTAAGGTTAGTTTGTGTATTTGAGACTTTTCTAATTTTTTGAGATAGTCTTATATTGCTATGTACCTCCTTCTTAGGGCTGCCTTTGCTGTATCCCAAAGGTTTTGAACAGTTTTGTTTTCATTTTCATTTGTTTCCATGAATTTTTTAAATTCTTCTTTAATTTCCTGGTTGACCCATTCATTCTTTAGTAGGATGCTTTTTAACCTCCCAGTGTTTGAGTTCCTTCCAAATTTCCTCTTGTGATTGAGTTCAAGTTTCAAAGCATTCATGGCCTGAAAATACGCAGGGAATAATCCCAGTCTTTTGGTACCAGTTGAGACCTGATTTGTGACCCAGTATGTGATCTATTCTGGAGAAAGTTCCATGTGCACTGGATAAGAATGTGTATTCTGTTGCTCTAGGGTGGAATGCTGGTCCAGTGTGTCATTCAAAGCCCTTGTTTCCTTGTTGATAGTCTGCTTAGATGATCTGTCCATTGCTGTGAGTGGGGTGTTGAAGTTCCCTACTATTATTATATTATTATCAATGTGTTTCTTTTTTTTTTTAAAGATTTTATTTATTTTTATTTGAGAGAGAGAGAATGAGAGAGAGGGAGTACATGAGAGGGGGGAGGGTCAGAGGGAGAAGCAGACTCCCTGCCGAGCAGGGAGCCCGATGCGGGACTCGATCCAGGGACTCCAGGATCATGACCTGAGCCGAAGGCAGTCGCTTAACCAACTGAGCCACCCAGGCGCCCTATAAATGTGTTTCTTTACTTTGGTTATTAATTGGTTTATATAATTGGTTGATCTCTAGTTAGGAGCATAAATATTTGTAATTGTTAGATCTTCTTGTTGGATAGACACTTTCAGTATGATATAATGTCCCTCTTCATCCCTTATTACAGTCTTTGGTTTAAAATCTAATTTGTCTGATATGAGGATTGCTACCCCAGCTTTCTTTTGATGTCCATTAGCATGATAGATGGTTCTCCACCCCCTCACTTTCAATCTGGAGGTGTCTTTCTGACTAAAATGAATCTCTGGTAGACAGCATATGGATAAGTCTTGCTTTTTAAATCTAATCTGATGACGCTGTGTCTTTTAATTGGAGCATTTAGCCCATTTACCTTCGTAGTAACTATTGAAAGATATGAATTTAGTGTCATTGTATTACCTGTAAAATCTCTGTTTCTGTAGATTGTCTGTTTCTTTCTGGTCTGTGTTACTTCTGGGCTCTCTCTTGGCTTACAGGACTCCCTTTAATATTTCCTGCAAGGCTGGTTTAGTGATCACAAATTCTTTTAGTTTCTGTTTGTCCTGGAAGCTCTTTATGTCTCCTTCCATTCTGAATGACAGCCTTGCTGGATAATATATCCTTGGCTGCATGTTTTTCTCATTTAGTACCCTGACTATATCATGCCAGCCCCTTCTAGCCTGCCAGGTCTCTGTGGGTAGGTCTGCTGCCAGCCTAATGTTTCTAACCATGTAGGTTCAGAACCTCTTGTCTAGGGATGCTTTCAGGATTTTCTCTTTTTCTCTGAAATTTGCAAGCTTCATTATTATATGTCAGGGGGTTGATCTATTTTTACTGATTTTGAGGGGGGGTTCTCTCTACCTCTTGGACTTGAATGCCTGTTTCCTTCTTTAGATTAGGGAAGTTCTTAGCTATGATTTGCTCAAATATACCTTCTGTCCCTCTCTCTCTTTTTTCTTCCTCTGGGACCCCAATAATTCTAATATTGTTTCTCTTTATGGTATCACTGATTTCTCACAGCCTCACCTCATGGTTCATTAGTTGTTTTTCTCTTTTCCTCAGCTTCCTTCCTTTCCATATACTTGTCTTCTATGTCACTGACTCTCTCTTCTGCCTCATTTACCCTAGCTGTTAGAGCATGCATTTTAGACTACCTCCCAGTGAAAGCATTTTTATTTTTGGCCTGATTAGATTTTATTTCTGCACTAAGAGATTCTCTAGTGTCTTTTATACTTTGTTTCAAGCCCAGCTAGTAACTTTGTAATTGTTATCCTGAATTCCAGCTCTGACATTTTACTTATATCCATACGGATTAGCTCTGTGGCAGAGAGTATTACCTCTTGTTCTTTCTTTTGTTGTGAATTCCTCCTTCTGGTCATTTTTCCCAGAGAAGAGTGGATGAATGAGAGAACAAAATAAAAAATACCAACCACAACCCAAGTGAAATACACACTAGGCAAATTCGAAGAGGTCAGAAACCAAAAAAGAAAAGAAAAAAAAAGATAAAAAAGTGGGGGAGGTTATAACCTCCCAGGTAGATGAAACAGGGTGATCCACTTGGTCCTGAGTGTATTTTGGTCTGTTTGTTAGAAGACACTAAATCGGGGCGCCTGGGTGGCTCAGTTGGTTAAGCGACTGCCTTCGGCTCAGGTCATGATCCTGGAGTCCTTGGATCGAGTCCGCATCCGGCTCCCTGCTCGGCAGGGAGTCTGCTTCTCCCTCTGACCCTCCCCCCTCTCATGTGCTCTCTCTCATTCTCTCTCTCTCAAGTAAATAAATAAAATCTTTAAAAAAAAAAAAAAGAAGACACTAAATCCCAAAATTGTAAAGAAAGCAAAACTTATATATATATAAATGTTTATGTTTATATATATATTTATATGTATATAAAATTGAATGAAGTAAAAGGAAGACAAAATGAAGAATATATCTATAAAATGTAAATGTAAAAATGAAAGTTAAAAAAAGACTTAAAAACCAAGAGTTGACAAAATAAGAGACTAGTTGAAGAGGAAAAAAAGAAAAAAGAAAAGGAAAATTTTAAACTGAAAGACAAACAAATCATGAGAAAAAAACTCACATTCTATGTACTATTTTCCCCTAGTGCTGGAGTTTTGCAGTCCTATGTGCCCCTTAAACTTGGTGTTCAACCTGTTGTTCAAGCTGGTCTTCTGGGGGAGGGGCCTGCTGTGCTGATTCTCAGGTGTCTTTGCCTGGGTGGATTTGTACCACCCCTCACCAGGGTGCTGGGCTCAGTGTAAGCTGCTTCTGGTTGCTCTATGTGGCTTTTGTTCCCTGAAGGCTTTCTGAGCCTGTTTAGAGGATGAAAATAAAAATGGCCACGCCCCCAATCTCTAGCCCCAGAGCTGAAAGATAGCAGCTCCCTCTCTTCAGGAAACCCCCAGGAAAAGCAGTATTCACTTTTGTGTGGTGCCAAACTCTGCAGACTCCTGCAGTATGCACCTGCACAGATCCTCCTGGGGGAAGGTGGAGGATGGCTGCGTTTCTGCTCTTTGCAGAGCCCCTACTTGGAAAGCAGTCCCCAGATCATGCTGCAGTTCACGGTTTATGGCAAACTAAACAGAGACCCCTTCTGGGCTCTCTGATTGTAACCGGTTTCCTAGCTCCAATGTTTAGGAACTCTGCCGGCTCAGGCACCCCCATTCTTTCTGTGACCCTGGGCTTCCTGAAACCATACTGTCCCACCTAGGATCCTGCCCCACTTTGCCACCTGAGCACCTTTCGGGCAGGGACATCTCTCACTGTAGCCAACTTCTAAAGGTTCTGATTTTGCGGTCTGGGGTTATATCACTTTCTGGTAACCAGCTTATGGCGGCTTCCTCCCCTGCCATTTATCTTCCAAATATCCCCTTAGATTCACTTCTCTACACCTCCTACCTTGCAAAAAGTGGTCACTTTTCTATTTGTAGAATTCCAGCAATTCTTCTTTTACATCTCAGATTGAAATCACAGAATGATTTGATAGTTATCTAGTTAAATTCAAGGGCCTAGATGAAACGAGGTCCCCTAGTCTTCCACTATCTTGCCTCCCACTCCCTCATTTTATTTATTTTTTAGAAAAATTTTTGCCAAATACCCAAATTTTAATAGCCATCGCTTTGTTTGTACATTATTATTTGCAATAAAAATGTTGTAAAAATTGACTAGTTCAGATTGCAACTCAAATAATTGCACAAGTGTTTTTCCTTAAGACATAGCATCTTACTGCAAAAGGGCTTCATATATACTTTCCTTTTTCTCACATAATATTGCAAGGGTCAATATTTGATAAAATTAGCTTTTGGGGTGCTGGGTGGCTCAGTCGGTTAAGCGTCTGCCTTTGGCTCTGGTCATGATACCAGGGTCCTGGGATCGAGTTCCACATCAGGTTCCTTGCTCAGTGAGGATCCTGCTTCTCCCTCTTCCTCTGCCTGCCGTTCCCCCTGCTTGTGCTCTGTCTCTCTCTGTGTCTAATAAATAAATAAAATCTTTAAAAATAAATAAACTTTTACTGTTTAATAAAGGAACTTCTTAAATGAATCTTACTTTTTTCCTGAGTCAGTGTTGATGAAGAATACAGTTTAATGCCATAGTTTTTATTCATGGTAAGAGGCCACCAGTTTTATCCATCATTGCTTTTGCAAGGTAATATAACTACTCTTGTTTTGCTTTTTGTTAGTGCAAATGTTAAAACAGTGACATTTGTGTGGTTTTTGGGGTTTCCCCAGGGACTGCCGAGCACACTTTGTGAACTGCTATTGTAGAGTATGTCTTAGTGTTGGCCTTTCTGAGACTATTTTACCAGGTGTGTAGTTTCAATATATAGTTTAAAGTTTTCTTGCTTTCATCTTTCTTTCTTTCTTTCTTTCTTTCTTTCTTTCTTTCTTTCTTTCTTTTTTCTTTCTTTCTTTCTTTCTTTCTTTCTTTCTTTCTTTCTTTCTTTCTTTCTGTCCTTCCTTCCTTCCTTCCTTCCTTCCTTCCTTCCTTCCTTCCTTCATCAGTTCTGTTTCATTACCATGGGTTTCTTCTTTTGTCATTAATGTATGTTTCAACCTCTTCACCAACTTCTGTATCTAGCACTTTCCCTTTAATCTTTTTAGTCTTTCTTCATCTTTCTCTCTCTCTCTCTTTTTTTTTTTTGGTAATTTCATCTTTTAAATCTTTTAATTGTCTTAAACCATTAAAGCATTAGAGTACCCAAAGCACATGGTTTTATTGTACAGACATTATTCTGTTCGTAATTTTTTTTTTAAAGATTTTATTTATTTATTTGACAGAGAGAGACACAACAAGAGAGGGAACATAAGCAGGGGGAGTGGGAGAGGGAGAAGCAGGCTTACCGCCAAGCAGGGAGCCCGATGTGGGACTCGATCCCAGAATCCTGGGATCATGACCTGAGCCGAAGGCAGACGCTTAACGACTGAGCCACCCAGGCACCCCTGTAATTTTTTTTTCTAATAATTTTGAGTGGGATTTGATCCAAATCCTTTTTCTTTTTCTTTTCTTTTCTTTCTTTCTTTTTTTTTTTTACTTACTCCCCACAGTGAAGTGCATCCTCCTGGACTTTTAGAAGAGTGTGGTCACCCAGCATGCCTTTTCTACTCCAAATGCCTTAGAACTCCCTCCTCTGTGACTTTTACAAAAATATAGCTTTTTACTTTCTAAGTCATTTGCCTTCTCCATTGATAAGTTTCTAGAGATTTAGTCATCAATGTCTTCCTAGTATATACAGAGATGCCCTTACAAACAGAGATTTTCCTCATAAATGTATGTCTTTCACAAAAGGGCAACTTCTACTCAGTTTTCAAAACTTCACCTGTATCTACTGTTTCTTAAAAATAATCAGCCTAAAATAATATTTATGCCAAAGAGGCATATTTTAGGGTGGCATATTTTTCACTTTCTGTTCTCCTTCTCCCCCTAGTTCAGTTGTAGACATCTACTTGAGTCTTTGGTTTTGCTAATTGTTTTGTGTAGGATAAGCCCTTCTCTTGTGGCAGAAGTTGGGAACAAGAGATGTCAAATCAAACTATGTAATTATAAAGTTATGCTTGCTTCTGTCCCACTGGATATCATATCATATGGCTGAACCAAACATTGGCAAGGCAGGGGAGGATACTTACTCATACCACTGGGCAAGAAGAAGTTCATATTTGTGAATGATAATATAATCCACCATCGTCCTGTTCAAATACGGTTAAATTTTTGCTCTGATACTCCCTCTGAGAGGGAGTTGAGCATGCTACAATAACCACATGAAGAGGAAGAAGGAAAGAGAGAAGCAATTTTAATCAATTCAAATGGAGGATAAGGTACAGAAAGTTTTAAAAACTGGGCTATTTGAGAGAAAGAATTTTAACTTTTTCGATCAATGTTCAGTTCCAGGAATGAACTAATGTGAAACAGATTAATATGGAAATGCTTCTGAAGGGGAGCAGATTTTGCCACCCCAAAATATGTCTTTTTTGGCATAAGGATTATTTTGAGTTAAAGGCAATCAAAACCCAGCAGATTCAGGAAAGGCGCTTTACCTCCCCCTCAGCTGCCTAAATTTACATAAGAAGGGGGGGGTCTGTATAGGGAAGAGAGCTATTATCAGAGATACCTTTTTACATAAGCAACTTACCTGCAAAACTGTATAACCTTTGTTTTCTAAACCTCTCCTCTACTTTCCTGAATGGCTTTTTCCCCCATTGTATCCCCAGACCCCTGCCCCTTTCCTTAGCTCAGGATGTTATATAAGCCTCAATGACCTTTCTCCCTTTGAGTCTCATATTTTATAGGGATCCCATATGCACAAAATTTGTTTGTTTTTCTCCTATTAATCTCATGCCAATTTTATTATTAGCCCAAAGAACGCAGTAGGGAAGAAGGGGAAATTTTTCTGTTCATTCGCTTCCCATTGCAAAGATTTAGAAATCCAAAATGTACTTCACAAATACATGATTTAGTAAACAAGAAAGACATTGCCCCTTTGTCAGAAAAGAATTAAGAGTTAAAATCTAGTGTGGTAGGATTGCTAGATATTACTGAGGCAGTCTTTGGTAGTTAAAAGATCCAGAAATATGCCCTTTGTGGCAAAAGGCTTGTTAATTAAGCTTTCAGTAAAGGGCATGAAGGGGATAGAATATGCCAGTTTGGCATAAGGATTATTTTGGATTGGTTATTTTGAGAAACTGCAGAAGAAGTTCTAAAAATCAAGTAGAAGTTGCCCTTTTGTAAGGAACATTTACAATTATAAGGGAAATCTCTGTTTGTTAAGAGTGTCTCACTCTCTGTAATCAGGAAAAGGAGGAGGGCCAAATCTCTAGAAATTTATCAGTGGAGATGGCACCAGCCTAAATCTGCATAACAAACTTACACTTGTTTATTATACTTCCCATCATAGCCTTCTATAATCTTCCTTTATCTTTAGTTGTAGATAGTATTTAAGGTGTTGGCTTGGGCCATCTTGAGGAGTTACTGAGTTTTCCTGGGTTTCTCCCATGTGTACAGGAGGTATACATGTTATTAAACTTCAGTTTATTTTTCTCTTGTTAATCTCTTAAAATAGGGTAGTCTTAGCCCAGAACCTAAAAGAATAGAAGGAAATTTTTTCCCCCTCCCTTACAGGCACAAAACATCAAGAAAGACAGAAATGAGGCACTTCATAAATGTATCTGAAAAAGCTGGCTGAGACATCTTCAGAAAAGAGGAATACAAAAATTTCCACCTACTGTCCTAGAGAGAATGAAATTTATTTCTCCTGATACTTTGGATAAGAAAAAAGAAGCATTCTGTAAAACAATGAAAACTCCCAAGTCAGCACTGAGCAAGGAATTGTGTCTGAATTTATAATAGACAAGTGGTAAGGAAATCTCTAAACTGAGATGTTAACATAAAACTGATTCTAGCTTGGTGACGTCTGTAAGGCCCAAAGCAAGAGCAAACAGAGAACCTTTCTAGGGGAACATTTCTAGCAGTAAGTCATGCAGGATTCTTATTAGGAAAAAAATTCCTTGCAGAAGAACTTGCTCTCTCTCTCTGTCCCCTTCACTTTCTCTCATGTACACACACACACACACACACACACACCATACACACAAATACTACAAAACCATACAATGATATAATTCAAGTTGAACGTCAGTCTAGAGACATAATAAAGAGGACAGTTAGCCAAGAACTTGAGATTATGAACAAAATGAAAAAGATGATTAGAAAAAAAGTACAGTTGCCCCTTACTTAGAATTAATAGTCTGAAAATTCTGAAAAGCCAATATCCTGCAGGAGAATGATAACTGGAACCTTATTTTTCTACTTTTTCAAATGAGAAAAATTATAATGTGCTACATGTTACTCCCAAACTTCCAGTTTCCTAAAATATAATGGAGGCACTATAAAATCTTTACATATAAGTAAAAAAAATCTTATCATGTTAACATGTAAAATGCTTAAAACATTGATTGTTAATAGTTGTTCTGTATGCAGTAACAGAAGGTTTTCATGCTGTACCATAAGCATGGAACTTGTACTTTTATCTGAAACAGCAAACTAAGAGCAATAAATAAATCTGTTAGAAAAGTGCAGACGTGCTTTAAATGCAGCGTGTTTTAGACATGCTTTATAATAAAACCAAGGCACTTTCCAGTTATTAATTGGCATGACTCAACAACAAGAGTAAAAACCTGAACTTGAATGGTGGAGGGAGGAAGGGAAGCTCATTGAAATGATCACTGTTTTGCAACCAGTTGCAAAGGTATATGGTGCAGACAAAGTGGGTAATAAAGGAATAATTCCAGGGAAGATATCCAGTTAAGAGGAATAGTTATGAATTCTCTACCATTTTGATGTTGCTGTGGAGAATCCTGAACAAGAGGACTTTGACAAATCTTCATGAAACGTGAAGGGATAGATGCTTTAGGATAATATCTCTTAGTAACTAGAGCTCTGCTTACATGCCCATTTTTTTTTATGTTGGTAAACATATTGCTTCTCTTAATGCTAGCAATATCTAAGATACACATCCCCTTCACTGACATCAAGCATGACATGTAAAAACATCTAACTTTGATTTTTAACATTTACCAATCATATTTGGACTACAGTTTTAGACATTTCTCCAAATGTCATTTTGCTAAAAACTGTTGTACTTAGTTTTTAAAAATATAAATATAAAAATTTCCTATAGAGAAATCAGCCAAAAACATTGCACTGAGACATAGGTATACTCTGTGAGGTTTGAATATAAAAACCATAATTGATACTACCAGGAAAATGTTGAGCAAGGAGGCTTCTGTGGAGGTGTGTTCATATGTTTAGAATAATTAAATAGATAAACGAAATATAACACATAAGGAAAGAACACAGCAGACAGAAAAAAAAAGAAGAAGAAGAAAGAAAGAAAAGAAAAACATCAAATTAGGACTTCTAGAAATAAAATGTGGAGGTATTGAAGTAAAACTTTAATATGAAGGTTAAAGCAAGTATGAGAGCTAAAAGAATTAGTGAACTGAAAGCTACATCTTAGGAAATTATCAGAGTGCATGCTGGCAAAAATGCATTCTTTAGATGAAACTATTTAAAGAAAGGCTAGAATTAGAAGGTTCAAGGTAGGAATTCTGGAAGGGGAGAATTGAGAGAATTAAAGCAATACTCAAAGATGTAGTAGCTAACCATTTTTCAGAATTGATTACTGATGTGAGCCACCAGCTTGAAAATGCCCAATAAGACCCAGTTCTATGTCTAGTCTCCTCATAGACATGTCTTTTTCCTGCTGCAGAATGTCAAAGGGAAACAGAAAAAAACTTGAAATCTTTCAAAGATAAAGATAATTAACCTACAAAGGAACAATCATTAGACTAACAACAAACTTTATATACTAGAAATCAGATAATAATGTCTTTAAAGGTTTGAGAGAAAACAAGCTACCAAATTAGGGTTCTATACCAGCTAAACAAAAATTCAAGGGTGAGGGTAAAAGTGTTGCTGTAAGAGTAAAGAAATAGCTACTTCATAAATAAGGAAACTAAGCCTAAAAAAAGTGATGAAAAAGGAATTTGGTAAACATTTAAGTAATTTGAAATAAGAATTATTTGTACAAACTAATAATAGTTTTAATGACTAATTTGGAAGTTCAATAACAGAATGGGATTAAGTTCTGTGACTGAAAGGTGGAAAGGTAGTCAGTTGAGTTAAATGATTATTTCTAATATTCTTTTATTTTGGGCGAGGAAATATATATTGATTAATTTTTGACTTTGTTAAGTGTGGGTGCTCAAAATCAAAGATCAATGTATTAGCAATTAGAACAAACATAAAATGCTTTAATTTACCAGTTCATATGCAAAGATTTTCAGATTGGATTAAAACAGAAATAAACAAAACAAAATCAAATCATATGTTACTTGCAAGAGACATCCCTAAAATAAAAGAACAAATAAAATTTTGAAATAAAGTGAGAAATAAATGCCAGATAAATATTAAATTGAATAATTTAATTGATATATATATATATTGATAAGATGAAACAGACTTTAAGGCAAAAATTATTAGAGGGGCATCTGGGTGACTCAATCTTTGAGCATCCATATCTTGGTTTCAGCTCAAGGCATGATCTAGGGTAGTGAGAGTCACACTCTGGGGAGTCTGCTTGAGATTCTCTCCCTCTCCCTCTGCCCCTCCCCCCACCCCACTCGCATTTTCTCTCTCTCTCAAATAAATAAATGAATAAAATCTTTTAAAAAATCATTATTAGAGATAGAGGCACAATCACAGAAGGAAAAACTTACCAAGAAGATATGAGTCCTGAATCTGTGTGTACCTAAACAAATAGCAAAATAAAAATAGGGACTCCTGGATGGCTTAGTCAGTTGTGTCCACTTTCTGCTCAGGTCATGATCCCAGGCTCCTGGGATGAGCCCAGAATTGGACTCCTGCTCAGCAGGGAGTCTGCTTGTCCCCCTTCCTCTGTCCCTCTCCCCGCTCCTCCCCACTAGCTCTCTCCACTCTCTCTCTCAAATAAATAAATATCTTTAAAAAAAATAAAAATAAACAAAAATAGAATTAAAATCTGACAGTTATGAGGTGAAATAAATCCACAATCACAGTGAAGAAATTAAAATAGACATCTATTAAAATTAATAGATGATAAAGGCACAAAATTAGCAAAAAAAAATCAAGAGTCAAACAACACAATCAACTAACCTGTTTAATGGATGTATCTTGGGAACTTTATGCCCATTAAATAGTGAGGGTGTACTGGGTAACAACGTAAATCTCAAGAGATCGAAAACTTGAGTTTAAGCCGATCACATTTTCTGATCACAATAAAATAACTTTAGAAATCAACATGAAAATAATAGTCACACCCCTGACGTTCTATGGGAAAATCAGAAAATTCCTCTTGAATCAAAGAAAATATTATAACAGAATTTAGATCTTTAAATCTAAACAAAAATGGGGAAAAAAACCAACTCTTGAGTAGAGATGAATGGAATGTGACTAAAGTTATAAGGAAACTTCCCTAAGTGCAAAGATTAGAAGACTGAGGAATTAGTGACACGTGCATCCAGCTCAAGAAGTTAGAAAAGGAACAATGTAGCAAACACAAACGAATGACAACAAAACAGTCATGTTAAGAGAATAAATTGATCATACAATTGCAACCGCACACAGGATCCCCTGCTATCTGAAAGTGGAGGGTTCCTAAGAAACTCTTAACCAAGCTGAAATGGGCTAAGGTGAAGAAACCATGACCACTGATTCCTATGGAAACATATTTTCTCATTCCCAGGCCCCCAAAAGAAGCTCTCTGAGGCTTTTCTGATATCTTAGGACACATCTTGTTAATGGATGCACACAACAAAGCGCACACGTGCTCACAGACACAAATCCAAGCTCCCGCAGCTTGATGCTGAGACACTGAGTGTAGTCCCTGGGAAGGAGTGGGTGGTGCCTCTGTGGCCGCTTGCAGGGCGCGCAGCCTTCCTAAGGGCTTATTGCAGAACAAGTGCTGACGCTACATTTGCTTTTGATCTTTTTTTGTGGAAGTGAAAATCCTGTTCAGATTTCTTTAGGTTATCGAAAACAGATACTCATATGGATCTTTCATAAAAGTGAAATGGTGTCAATGAACTTTTGGAAAGTGGGGGATATCTGTAAACAAAATCAAGTTCTCTGAAAAGACGAATAAAATAGGCCAATCTGTGGCAAGTCTTCATAATTCCGACATTTTCCATTTGTTCCCCCAACCAGTTAACCATGATTCGCAATTTAACGAATCAACTTTAAAAATATATTAAATTCTCTGTTCAAATAACTGCGGTCATTTTAGTCTCCTCTTAGGATATTGACTTATAAATTCAGCAAAAACAGCTAAATATGAATCTTATATGTACAGAATGATTACAGTTTATATAGTAGTTACAGTTACATAGTAGTCGATGTCAAAAAAGAAAAAAAATGGTGTTTTGGCAACTAGATTGCAATTATGAATGTTTAATAATTATGAAAATTATGTGATATATATAAAATTTACAATGAGACGTTGTTTTTTCTAATAAAGAATCTCATAATTCACTAATCTGATCATCTAAAGAGAATAATGTTTTTCCAAGCCTTGTATAACTGTCAGCCTTCAGAAGATTGTCTCGAGGTTTTCAGATAATTTATTTGATGGGTATACTCATGTGTGTGAGTATTGCTCAAGAAATTCACAAATTGTATAAATCTGTTAGATCAAGAAGAAGGGGCAAAGAGGGGAAAGGAAATATGGTAAGACTAATACCAATGGGAGAAAGTGTTGAAGTAGAATGATAATCACTATCCCAAGTAACTATTAAAATACAAGACCTTTGAGGAGGTGGCAAGACTATTTGAACATCAAGAGTAATGAGAAGAAACTTGCTCTTTTCTCTACAGTTATGAATATGAGGCAGAGGTGGAGTAGCAAGAGCATGGATCTAGAATTAGATAGGTCCTATCATCTATCACAAGATGCATGGCCTTGGGAAAGTTACTTGACTCCATGAGCCTGATGTGTTTTAACATATAAAATGGACCTTTGAATAGTAAGAACAAAATATGCTAAAATGTTGTGAAAACTAAACAAGATAATGTAAAGCACCACTTAGCAATAGGTGCTAAATAAATACTACCGCACCCTACCCTTTCTTTGTGTTCCTATAACAATTTCTACATATTTAATGAGGATCATTTAATTCATTAACACACTGACATTTGTTAAGTCTAACTATAGTTGTGAATGCTGTTAGTATAAATAACAGAAGTTATTCCATGGTATTTATGTTAATATAATTATGTGAAATAAATGGCTATATGGTAGAATGTTTTTTTAAAAAATGTTTCCTCTTGATCAGTTGCTGCATATGGTTATATTACTGCTACATTTATAGCTGTTCCAGTAGAAACTTCTTTCATTTCAATATGTAATTTTAGATTTTAAGAACATAAGATAATCAGTAACACTTCCGTCACTGTGATTTTCATGTTTTCTCTGGGAACCATGGAAAGAGATCAGGGATGTTTGTTTTAATGAGAAACCCAGAACACCCTAAGATAAGCCACTCTCTCTCACAGTGAACTTATTGCCTGCAGTATCTATTCAAGTTGTTAGGCTTACATCATTATCATCCTCAATCTTAGATTTCTGAATAGTTCTTTAGTGGTGCCAAGTTTCTTCATAACTGTGGTAATCGTCATTGTTATGAGCTTTATTTCATTTCCCTACCCTCTAAGAGCAGTCCTGAGGTTTGAATTTATTTAACTAAATTACAGGCTGAGACTCTGCAATACTTCTGACTATCAAAATTATCCTAGGATTAAAAAATAAAAAGGAATTATACACCCAGCTTGAAAAGAACCAATGTTTACTAGCTAGTTTATATTTGCAGTGAAATTCTGCATATGGAAATCAAAGTAACTCCAGGAACCACAAAAGACTAATAGCAGAATGTTTAACATTTTTTATGTCACGTTGAATTTAGGTTTTATAGTTTTAGATTATTGGATAATGATCTTGGTGTTGACTATTCCAACTTAAAAAAAGAAAAAAGGACTGATGATTCAACAAACTGCACTCTTGCTTTGCTGTTGGCTGTCTGCTAGGCACCACCAACCCTGGGCTGCTGGTGGGACACTTCAGTGCTCAGGGAGGAAGGAGGAGGAATGGAAAACAGTAGAGAGTGGTAAGGTAGGTTGCAAAGTGAAGGTTACAAGCCTCAACTAAGAGTCTTAATGGTTTTTTATTTATTTTGTTTGTTTGTTTGAACACTGGCTGCACGAAATGTCTTTACAGGGTTTATCTGGTCCAACACGTCAAATCTATGATCTTTGTTAAAGGAAAGAACTGTGTGCTTAGGCATCCTAAAGCCCTGCTGTGGGATTGCTCTTTAAAAACAGCTCACAATGAGGGGCGCCTGGTTGGCTCATTTGGTTAGGTGTCCAACTCTTGATCTCAGCTCAGGTCTTGATCTCAGGGTCGTGAGTTTAGGCCTTCTGCATGGGGCGCCCAACTCGGAGCCAATAAATAAATAAATAAATAAATAAATAAATAAATAAATAAATGCTGACAATGAGAATATGACAGAATATCCATATTGCTCAGAGCAGGAGAAGAGCATCAGAGGTCAGCTGTCCAGAGAAAATCAGCAACAGCATGGGTCACAAATCAACTAGGTCAATGGAACAGAGGGATGGCAAAAAAAGTTGGAGCTAGAGCATAGAGATACCTCCCACAGCTCTAATTATCCAGAAGAATCATGAATTTGGTAAATTTAATTTCTACTGAAAATTATTAATGATACGTGGGTTATAAAAAAAGAGAAAAGTAGGTAAAATCAATAAGCAATAGACTGAATATAAATACAAAGACAATATGTCAATCACTGTCAGGAAATACTTATTGAGATTAGATTTGATGGATCTGTTGTCTGGTGAGAATACATGTACTTAAGATGTTTGAATGAAATTTTACATAAAAGGATCATATATTATTTTTTAAAATAAAAATCCTAAGTCTTAGTTTTACAACCTGAATTTTAATCATTATTTTGTTAGTTTCTATTATGTGACAAGTTGTGGAAGCTACTGGGTTATAACCCATTGAAATCATATGGATGAAGTAGATCTCCTATTCCATTATTTTAATGTGTAATGCAAAGGGGGATTGATGTGGCTGAGGGGGGAACCAATGAACCTACCAAACCTTCAAAACTTGTTGTAGGAAGGAGTTAAAGATTTGGGAGGGTAGAGTAAGAGAGCATTTAGAAATGAAAGAGATAGACTGAGAGAAGAAAAAAATACAAGAAGGGCGTGCCAGAGAATAAATGCGGTGCAGAAGTACCTTGATGAAGAAAAAGTGGCAAATATGCCTTTAAACATTTTATTTTCTTACGTGGGATGGGATTGAGTGAAGAAAATAAATATTTTTTTGACATTTTATTGTTTTTGCAGTGCTATTTTAATTTTGGAATATTTGTGATATTCCAAATAAATTCCGTTTTAAATACTTAACCTTTTAGGATAAATGTAGATGATTATTATTTTGTGAAATATTTTTATGATGCACTCTAGCTTTAACATACAGATTGGATTAAATTTTTTTCTCTTTAGTGACAATCATCTCAGCATATCAACCATTGGGAATATTATTTCCCTCTTCAGTTTTCATTTGCAAATTTCATTATAGCATGATATGGTTACCATCTGGTGTTTCTTATATAACATTATACTCAGGCTTTTTAGCTTTGAAATAATAATATTTCAAAGTGAATGGAAATCCTTTCTGAGAATATGGTTTCATGTAAGTAACACATTTATAAAACATAAAATGTAGTTTAAGTTTATATATATTGTACATATTGGAAATATGCAGATGGAATAATCATATGAATTTAGAAGTCCTATTGGATTTTAATAGTTTATTATGCAACTTATCAAGTTCTTCAGATTAGCTTTTTTGCTTAATATTACATTATCATTTTTGATGTCTTAAAGCCTTGAAAGCTCTATAATCTTTTTTTGATAAGTGGATTAAAATTTGTCAGCTTTCATAAGGATTTCTTAAGGATCTCCGCTGAATCATTAATTTGTAATTATGTAGGGTAAGTTTGATGAATGAATAAACATGTGAGTTTGTCTTTCCTTCCTTCCTCCCTCCCTCCCTCCCTACTTTCCTTCCTTCCTTCCTTTTTTTCCTTCCTTCCTTCCTTCCTCTTTCTCTTTCTATATGTGTGTGTGTATTTGTGTGTATTCTATAAATATATATAGTTCTTAATTCTCTGTGTGAATTAAGATCCTACTTTAATCCTTTCAACCTTTGGATTCTACTATAATCTTATAAACTTTCACTTTTAAAATTAAAGTTATATGTTTCAATTCTAAATATCATTTTATCGATCCAGCAGAATGCATATACATATAAGGATTTAATTTGTCTTTAATTCATCTTAAGGCATCTTGGGTCCAGGGGCAAGCACACTGCAGGGCCTATGGTTGGTGTTGCTCAAGGTTTGTTAAACTGTATCCAAGCTGCATCATTTGTCTTATAAGCTCACGTAACATTGTTGCTTTACATATGTAATAAATTTTCATCTTTAATTAAAATAGTCTGAACATCTAGAAACTTAGTTCCATTTTTGTGCATGACTGGCATATTGACCTCTTCAATTTCTGTACTTTAAAAGCTAAGTTTAGAAGGTATACACATAAACAATTGAGTAGATGTAGCAGACCCCAAAGACTTCCTCATATAGCATAGTCTCGTAATGAACTACTCCTTTTTAAAAAATATTTTATTTACTTATTTTTAGAGAGAGAGACAAAGAGAGAGAGAGTGAGAAGGGGGAGGGGCAGAGGCAGAGGGAGAGAGATTCTACGCTAAGCACGGTGTGGATTCCGACTCCGTGCTGAGCAGAGCCCTGCATTGACCTCACGACCCTGAGATCATGACCTGAGCTGAAATCAAGAGTTGGATTCTTAAATGACTGAGCCACCCAGGCGCCCCACAGTGAACTATTCTTCCCAGTATTTATGGCCCTGTGTATAGTTTCCTCCCTCTGAATTAGGACTGGCCTTTGACTTACTTGTAACCAACAGAGTACGGCAGAATTGATGTGCATAACCTAAAAGGCTAGGTGAGAAGAAGCCTTACACCTCTGCCTTAGTCTTTTAAACTCTTACTTACTATGAAGGAAGTCACATAGGAAGTCCAGCCACTCTGAGACTACCATGAAGAGAAAAGCCAGTAAGACTCCAGCTATTCCAACCATCTTGTCCAAATATATGACTGAAAAAGCCAAAAGATGACTCCAGTTTCAATCACCATCTGACTCAAGCAGAAGGTGAGAGCTGCCCAGCTTTGCCACTAAGCTTTGGGTGGTTTGTTATGCAGCAACAGATAATGTAATAGTACAGTACAGGGGAATGAGTATAGAATGGGAGTTCCCATCTGAGGGGAGGGATGGTGGTGATGGTGGAGAAAGTATAGGACAGAAGACATAGAGAATATGGACAGTTTGAAAAACCAAGTGGTATGGCAGTAAATGATGCTTCCTCCATGTAAGAAATCCTTTTGAACTGCAAAGTTTTTTCCCCCACTGCCCTCATTGTCTGTGCTCATAAACCTTTTTAGGGAGCCTAAAAATCCATCACTCATTCGTTCATGTATTTATTTAAGAAAGTTTTGCTAAACTGTTACAAGGTCCAGGGCTCTGGGCCAGATGTGACCAATAGGTGAGGTAGCTGGGCTGTGTCGTTCACTTTTCAACAACAGTGGTGGTACAAGGAAGGAGAAAACATTGATGGCAGCTGAGGTGGAGGCAAAGTGAAGGAAATGGAACAGATTTGAAAGGAAAGAGGTGAAATAGAGATGAGAGGCATGGACTGAACAGCAGCACCTCTTTCTCTGAGGTGGGCAGAAAGCAAGATGCAAGAATGAGGGAAAGGTAACTAAGTTTTTAATGGAGGAAAGATGTATACCAAATGGCATCCCTTGTCCCAACTGAGCAGAGGGTGAACTAATTTGCTGGAGGCAAGGCAGGCAAAGGAAGGAGAGGACTGATTCAAGAGGAAGGTGGTACTGCTGTGGTTTATGTGCTGAGAAATGGGATAAGGAGCCAAGCAGTGATGAGTAAAATAATCATCGTGCTACAGTAAAGGTCCAGCTGAGGTTGGAAATCATAAATCTGTATTGCAGCCAATCACCATGGTAATATAAAATCTCCCCTAAATCTAGTTCCCAAAGCAGAAGAAATGGAAATGCATGTGGAGTCTAGGTCTGAGGAAGAAATTGGGATATATTTTCAACAATTACTTGAGCAACTAATATTGCATCTGAAAAACTAAATATAAAAAGATTAAGCATTATGGGTATTTAAACTAATATACACAAATCTTGGGTCTGAGCTCTGACTCTTTAAATTCCTGGAAGACCTTGGGAAAATCATCTAGTCACTTAACATTTTCTCCTCACACATAAAATGAGAATATTTATCTTCTGGATTTCTTAGGAGGCTAAAATGAGAAAATTTAAGTAAAGTCGTTTATGTACTTACAGGATAATTTTACTATAAGATATTATTTTTTCTTTGACGGGAGGTAAAAATTCATTTCATGGATGGCTTCAGTTTCAACTTGTTGCCCTTTGTTAATATACCTTTTTATCTGCATCTGTAGAAAACATTTTTCTACTAGTTATTATATTTCTTGCCTTTTTGCAGCTTGAATTCCAGTTTGCTATGATCTTTGTTTGTTTTCTTTTCTATGGAAACCCTAATTCTACTCTGTTGATATCCTTTCTCTAAACTGCCTAGTGAGATTAGCATAATATGGAAGCTTTAGTTCTTAATCTGATTCAAAGATAAAAGACTCTATTGATTATCTAATTTCTTGGATCATGTTCTTAGAGCTAGCCTTTTACCACATTTCTTTATTCACAGAATTGCCTATTATTTGAATAATTTTCTTAACTTTCATCCATTTACATATATCTGTTGGTGCCATTAGTTTTTAAACACAGTCTTTAAGCAAGATGTGACCAACTCTTTTTTGCAAGGTGTCAATAAAATCCTGACATGGATGAGTTTGCTTTCTTATTTAAATATCCCTTTAGTATTTGCTGTTTTTCATTTTTTTCATGATTCTATGAATAACAAGTCAGCATTTGTAATTTTCAAGTGAAAATAGCAGGCAGACTGAGTAGCTGAGCTGTAAATTGAAAGAGAATATGGCTTCATTTGATTGGAGTGACAATTTTCAGTTCATTCAAGGGGGATGTGCTGCATAAAGAAAGAGGCTTTGCAGACAGTTTCTCACCAAAAATAGCCTGGCACAGTTCTGATAATTGGAATAAAGACATTCTAAGGAAGGTGACATAGTATCTAATAAGATGGTTGAGATGTTACCCAGGGATAACAGTGAAATGGCTCTGAAGGAACTAAATAAGAAAGACGATTACATTCTTCTTTAAGTATTAATCTGAATCTCCACACAGCAGGTATGATTAGCTACTTATGGGAATCAACAATAACACCACATTTTTAGCTAAAGAGTCTAGTTACACTAAGAAATCAAATTCCAAAGACCTGGGTATAATCTCATAGAAGTAGAACTGCAGCGTGATTGTGGCTTAGCAGCAATAATCATTTGACTATGCCTTAGAAAGGACTGCCAAGATTTTAAGACATGGACAGAAAAGAGAAGCCCCAGAGCCAAAGCTGCTTTGTTTATCCAGGACTGATTTAGCCGACACAAATACATTCCTGGAGAGCTGGACTTTATTTTGAGTAGGGCAGATTAGTCAGGCTTTTCCATGATTTACAGAACATAGTCTTGAGATTGTTTATCAACCTATGTTCTGATTCTAGGATCATCAAGACACAGTCTGGTGAAAAGTATGCTTTTCCAGGTCAAGGAAAAGATGTCCTAAATATAATAATTGAGCAAACTGTTAACTCAAAAAGAATGTCTTCCACTGGAAATTAATTAATTGACTTCCTGGCTTATAACATTATAAATTTGGTTCTTATGAATCAGTCAACCTGAGTCTAACTCCAAGTCTAAGTTCTGGTTCTGTGGTAATGGGAACCAATGATCCAAGTTCTCGAAGTATAGTCACCTGACTGCTTTCGGTGAGTTCACAATATGAAAACTACTATCATATCCATGTTCTTTTTGTATCCTGAATTATGACTGATTTAAAAAAATAAAAACCTAAAAAAATCAGAGCTATTGTGTCTTGTTCTTTGGTGAAGATGGTCTATTTGGTCTGCTTGGCAATCTACTCCATCATAGTTCCCTTAAACAGGTATCAGCATTTGTGCTAACATACAAAAAAGGGAAATTTCAGCACCTTTGTCAATGTTCATGGCCATGAAAGAAAGAACTCAATAAGTTCTTACTCAATGTTCCACCCTTTCTCAATCTTTTGGATTTTGGGTCATATTTTCTCCTCACCATGTGCTAGACCAGTGGCACCCAAACCTGGTTGCATCCAGGATTACAGATAATTATATTATTCTAGACTAGGTCAGATTAAATAGCATTCAAGTACCAAAATTTGTGTATTTAATGAGGATCTCTGGTGATTCCATTGCAGCTGCTCTGGTACTGATCTTCAGTCTGACTATTGGGAGCCTTGGTCTGGGCTCTCCCATGAACACTGTGGCTTAGATTGCCCTTGGTACATACCCCTCCCAAATCTACAGAGAAGGTTAAGAACAGTTGTGGAGTCAGACAGTCCTGAGTTTAAATCTTGATTCCAGTCTCACCAACTTCGGGTAAGTTACTTAACTTCTCTAAGCTTTGGATTCCTCTTCTGTAATTGTTATTATGGGACCGTTGACAGTTTAAAAACTTTTTAAGGTATGTATATCCCTTGCATAGTGCCTAGAACATAAAGTGTCCAATAAATGTTAAATTTTGGTGCTCATCTTGATCCTGAGATTCCAAGTTTTATGCTGGAAGCTTAATGAAATAGCTCTCCCTGGGCTCTCTTTAATCCCTGTGATGAAATCTGACAAACAAAGATGATTTAATCATCATAGAGGAGCCTCAGGCAGCCACAATTATGCAGTAGTGGTCAGAAGTTAAGTGTGCTTTCAAGACTTTAGCAAAGTTGAAGGCTAGGAGTCCTATTAACATTATTCTTTTATACCTAGGTCCTGCTGCAATCGTGCCCACAATTTCTAGTTTTAGATTTAAATAATCTATGAACACTAATCTCTCATTGGAAATCTTTGACTAGATTTTTCAGTAATATACTCATCAAATTCTATATTAAGTTTTCCTTACTTTCTTCCTGAAGTTGTTTCTATTGCAGTACACTTGACATTCCTTGGTCTTTTCTCATGATTGCATATATTAGATTTATAAGCAGCCTTTTCCCTCTGCCCTCCTCTAATGTTCTTGTAAGAATGGAATTAATGTCAAGGAATATGCTCTCTTAAGTATTCTTACTGGGGTATTAATACATTTGGAAGTTGTAAATAAGTCATAATCTGAGGGAATAAGTGGGAGCCAAAAACCTGACTCATAATCAATTCATTGCTACTATTTGATTCTCTTTTCTTTTCCTATGACAAGTGTGGAGTTATCCATTTTTTATTGGTAGAAGTATAATTATTATTTACCTGTTTCAATAATTCTCATATTTTAGATTTCAAAGTCACCATTATTGATGTGTAATTGCATGTGTTCTTTAATTGGTTTGACTCAAAGTAGACCTCCTAAGATCTATATGCTTCTTATTTATTTTTAATCATTCTAGTTAAACCATTTATAGTGGTAGCCAATGGTGATACCCTTAGTTCTGAGAGCTGTTGATGGTTGGCTAATACATGGGTTTTTCATATTTTCCTGCATTAATATCCAGATGATATTTATGGATGGGAAAATTTGTCATGATAGAATTGCTATTGGCTCTTAATTTAATTTTTCCCTCTTAATCTTGCTTTCAAATATATACCTTTACTTTCTCAAGAAAAATATGCAAAAATTAGATCTAGAGGCTGATGTTACAATTTTATAATAAGTTAAAAAGGAATTTTCAAGACTCCAGTGGGAAATAAAATAAGTAAGGAGATAGGTTTATCTTCAGGTCTCAGAAGTCATCAGATCAAAGACTTTAGTTTGGGAGAGGATGGAAATGCCAGAGTAAAAAAATATATTATAGAATATGGAAGAGGGAGAAGTCACCTCTTTAATTACCAGGAGAGAGTAGAAATAAGACTGAAATTTTGGAACATTATTTGCATGTAAATTGCTTTTCTTCATCAAAACATGAGTCTTAATTTGTCATGTTATAAACAGATAACGTTACAACTTTCTCTAAAGCAAGGAGAGCAAAGTGGCTAACCTAATTATAACATTAATTTTCAGACTTCTGTAAAAAAAGAAGCATTTTAGTTATTTTCCAATTTTTATTTCTGTTCTCTAATGGAGTTTCTTTTCTCTTTCAGTTCCCCTTAGAGCTCTCACATATAAAGGGAAGTAATGAGAGAACACTTTGTTAAAACACACATACACACACACACAAACACACACACACATTATGGAAATGTGTTAGTTAAAGGTACATTCAGTAAAAAAGAAGTAGAGTTGTTTTTATATTCTTTTTTTCATTTGATCAGTGCCTTTTCACTTAAAGATGTATGTTCAAATACCTCCTGGTCACAGAAAGGACCTCAGTCACACAAAGCAAATTAGTAGTAATGGGTATTTGCCCTGAATCAGAGCAGAATGCTAGCATTCCTATGGGAAAGATGATCCAGCAGTTTTGCTCTAATTTTTATAATGATAAAATTCTCATCAGTACTTTTCATAGACCACTGTATCGGTCAGTCAAATGTAATGCTAACTATTGGATTCAAATATTTATTTTCTTGTCTTAATAGAAAACATGATTCAGAACATCGAATCAAGGGGGATAATCGTGTAAAATAAAAGTAGTGAGGATAAAAGAAACAAATGTGAAGGGAATGATTGGAATTTAGCATACCTTGCAGAAAAAAATGTACTTTTTAAAGTAGGGCTTTTCGTTAAATTAGAGCATTATGACAGTCAAATCTCTTGGTTCTTAGATTGTTTATACTCAAGAACTATCTTGAACTTCGTAGGTGTATTAGCTGGAACTTGGTGCGATTACAATCCTTTCAAGATCTAATGTGGACTGTGGCTTACAGTGAATGAGAAACAGAAAAACTTGACCCCAAAGCTACTAATCCAAAACATTCCTGATTAGTTGGGCTTCGTTTTTGATGGTTTAAAACTTCCCTTTTCTATTCTAGAAAAAAGTAATCTTCCTTTAAAATTTGGCATTTGATAATAAATATTATAGATAGAAATAGAACATAACTAAAACACAATAAGCACCACATTTATCTAATTGTCAAAAATAACCTCATGATAGTAAATGTTTTTTTAAAAAGTAAGGAAAATGACTATGTGACAAGATAAAAGTTATTTTATTGTAAAAAGGAATGTAAACCTATTATTGATTAGCATTTAGAACATTGATTTTAATAAAGTTATATGTGAAACCTTTGCTTTCCTTTCAAAAGAGTTATTTTTTCTTTTTCATTCAACATTTTGCTAAAGTTAAACATATGTTGAAGATGTCACAGAAAAATGTGAAGACAAGATTCTTAGTTACTTCCATCCTGTGTGTGTGTGTGTGTGTGTGTGTGTGTGTGTGTGTGTGTTACAGCAGGCTGGTTAATATCAACCTATAGCACGGTAAAATGTACTGTTTGGGGTGATCTTTCTATTGGATGAGAATCAACTATATCTCTACCAGAAAAATAATGCATTTGCATTGCGATGGACATGAATCATTTGCATTGCTACCAAGTCTTTTGCAGTTTAACTTCTGTCTCTGAGTAGGCCTAAAATTGCCTTGCCAATGGAAAGGAATCAAAGGAGAACATTTTATACAACCAGATAATTCCTGGAGGGTCCCCTAGACAACACTTCACTGAAGCTTTTCACTGAAAAGACACCCAGTCATCTCTTTTGCCCATTTTCCAGTTTTGAACAGTTTTTTTTTTTTTCCTAACCACACCATTCAGACAAAGGCATATGCTGTTTGCAGTCAACTAACTTTTATCATCTGTTTCAAAGTGTTACCTGGGATCTTTCTGCACTTTATGACTGATATAAAATTGATTCAAATTCCCAAAGCTTTTTGTGAATTTCCATAGAGCTTTTTACCTATTCAAGGTTACCTCTGGCTTTCAACTCTTGCTTCCACTGAATTCATTCAGTGTATCAATTGCCTCACATTCTTAGAGTTCTCCTCCATGGCAAATGGTCCCTTCAGTTACACAAAGCATCTTACTTGGTTTCTGCAACTTTCTCCAATATTTCTGAATTGCAAATAACTTCCATTTAGATATCTAGGGAACTTTCAGGTGATGTGGGGCCAGAATTCCTAAATTTTATCTCTCTCTACACCTTAGATCTATGATCTGCCTGCTATTGCAACTCTGGCTCCCAAGAAATAAAACTCAAAGCCTCCCTGTAAGTTAATAATATAGTCCTAAATAGGAGATAATGGGGGTCTTACTAACAGGACTGCCTTGGAAGACTCACTGCTTGGTTTGGTCTAGGCAATTGGTTCTTTTGGAAACCACACTTGATTCTATATTGAACTACAAAGATCATTGTTCCTTAAATTACAAGTAAAAGTGTCATGGTGTAATTTTAGAACAACTTTAGAATAAATTTCATGTTAATTAATCACATTTAGTTTCTGTTCAATTTGTTTTAAGAAGTGCTTCATACCTTTTGTGGGAAAGATATGAAGACTACCTATGTTCATTGATGCAAAACTTGAGAGCTTTTGGTCAAACAGAAATGTCTTTCTCTCTCTTTGATACCCTCCTACTTTCCAACCTTCCTTGTCTTCTTTCTTATCACATATATTTACTTAGCATCTACTAAGTGACAACCACCATTGTAACCTGAATTTATAATTGTTAACAAAAGAGAATCTGTTCTCATATAGCTTTAAGTCTGTGGGGAGAAATATAATTAAAAAGGGAAATAAAGTTTTATAATAAAGGCAATACTGAGATATATATATATGTATATATATATAACACATCATATATATAGGAGAAAATAGCAAGAATATTGATATATATATCAATATCAAAATATATACACACATATACATATATGTGTGTATATATTTACATATATGAGAAAATAGCAAGAGTATTGAATTAGTTATCTGTTGCTCTGCAACGAATTACTTCAGAATTTTACATAAGCATTTAAAAAATCACTTATTATCTCAGTTTCTAGGTATCAAGAGTAAGAGAACAGCTTAGCTGTGTGATTCTGGCTCAAGAGTCTCTCATAAAATTATAGTCAAAATGTCGGACAGGGCTGGGGTCATCTGAAAGCTTAAGTGGGTCTGGAGGATCCACATCCAAGATAGTTTACCCACATGTCTGGCAAATTGGTAGTGGCTATTGGCAAGAGACTCTTCCATAACATTATTGAGTCTCCTTACAATATAGTGGCTGGCTTCCCATAGAGTAAGTGATTTAAGAGAGAGCAAAGAAGAAGCATCAATGCCTTCTATGACTTACCCCTGAAAGTAACATACCATCAATTCCTGAAATATCTTATTGGTTACATATGTAAGCCTTATTCAGTGTGGGTGGGTGGGTCACTGTTATTAAAAAATGTGAATAACCATTTGGGGAGAGTCATTGGTGGCCATCTGGAAAGCCAGCTACCAAAGATGCTCAGCCAAATTTGGGTGGAAGAGAGTAGTTTAAAAATTTAGTCTTGAAAGTGATATTCAGGTCACAGAAGATGAAAAATATTAGGAAAACTAATTGATTTTAAGACTTTAGTTATTTTAATTACCCTCTTTGGATTGATTATGTGAACACCTCTACATATCCTGGATTACAGTAATTGAAATGACCAGAAGTCTTTGTTCAGAAACAGTTGACTGAAAGCTCCATGGAAAAATGCTGTTTTCTAAATCATGGCACCTGGAAACTATAAAATTATCAGTATTAAAATGTTCAAGAGAACCAGCAAGGACTTTTTACTTGTTAACAATTATACCAAATCTAAATTGGTTCTATGTTCTTTTTTTCCTTCTTTTTTAAAAATATGCTCCACCTTTCCCTTCCAACCATATTTTCCTTGTAAAAAAATTATTTCCCCTTTATTTTGAGTGTCTTAGATAGTATTTCCCTAGGGCCAACACTTGAAAAAAAATTAGGCTTTCATTTTGAGAAAAGAATAAGACAAGGATATTCACTATCACCACTGCCATTTAATATTGAATAAGAGTTTTCAGTCAGTGCAGTGAAAAAGGAAGAAGACATAAAAGACATAAAAACTGCAGAAGAATGGAACTATCATCATTTACAGGTAACATGATTAGGTATATGGAAAGTAAAAAAATAAATATATAATTATTGAGTGAATATAGCAAGATTTCTGGACAGAAAAACAACATACAAAAATAAATGGCATTTTATAAATGGGACATTTATATACTCAGGAACAAAAAATACCTAAGAATAAATTTAACACAAGACTTCTCTACAAAATACAGTAAAATAGGGCGCCTGGGTGGCTCAGTCGGTTGGGTGACTGCCTTCGGCTCAGGTCATGATCCCGGGGTCCTGGGATCGAGTCCCACATCGGGCTCCCTGCTCTGCGGGGAGCCTGCTTCTCCCTCTCCCACTCCCCCTGCTTGTGTTCCCTCTCTCGCTGTGTCTCTCTCTGTCAAATAAATAAATAAAATCTTTACAAAAAATACAGTAAAATATAATTGATAGAAGTAAAAAGATTCAAATATTTGAATGTCCTTCTTTTTATATACATTATCCCTACTCTTCACAACAAACTTAAATGATTGTATTTTTATTCATATTTTCAGGGTAGGAAAAATGCCATCATGGCAGAATTGTGGTTGGTATCCAGATTTATCTTAACTCCAAAGACTGTTGCTTTTCAATGTACCAAGTTGCATCTCAATAAAATATTGTATTAATAACTATCATTAATTAGCAAAGGTCACTACTTAGCTTCTTATGGAATAAACTTGGACTTACATTTGAAAAACGGTTAAACCTTGTATGAAATTTTTAATTTAAATAGGACAATTTTTACATACAAAATTTAGAGTTAGATTGCACATAAATTAGTGATGACAAAGGGTAAAGGCAGAAATATTAAATACAGCATATACTGTGCTCCTTGTGACTAATACAATATTATTTACAGGTTTGGTTGCTGTGGTGACGGTCTCATATGTTCATTTCCATCCAGAAATCCAGTAGAAGTTTTCTAGCAGTATAAGTAGGTTCCAAATTAAAAAATATTATTTTAAGACATCACTTAATTTTCATGAATACAGAGAACATTGAATTATATATAATTCTATTACATCACATTATTGGAGTAGTAAATTAAAAGATGTATTTAAATCTGTAGTCTTCAAAGATTAGATTTGGAGAAGAGGATTCTATTTTTCCCCTGGTATTCCCTTGGATTTGCATATTCCTAAAATGACATGGCTTTACTCCCTTAAGGCTGAAAGATTTGTAAGCTTTCACATATAGGAGAGCAGAGTTACAACAGGAACTTCTCAGTTTGATTTTTTAGTACAGTCCAAATATAAATAGATTTATTGGGAGGGTAAGATCTCAGAAAGGCAGTCAATACTGAAAAAAAACGAGCAAAACATTTGAGCTAAATGAATTATGCCTAAGATATCAGTCTCCTCACTGTATGAAACATTCAGTCATGTGGCAGTGTTTTCCTGCGTGGTGGCAGGCTCTCAACCTTATGGGGACCTACTTCCTATTTCCATTCCATATGAATATTTGACATAGAACCTTTTTATTGATGACTGAACTTTTGGTATTTAAAATCCAAGGCTTGGGGCGCCTGGGTGGCTCAGTCCTTAAGGGTCTGCCTTCGGCTCAGCTCATGATCCCAGGGTCCTAGGCGGGAAGCCTACTTCTCCCTCTCCCATTCCCCCTGCTTGTGTTCCCTCTCTTGCTGTCTCTCTCTCTGTCAAATAAATAAATAAAATCCTTAAAAAAAAAAAATCCAAGGCTGCTCTCAGTTAAGTAAGTTCTTCTTTGCCACCTTTGCATTGATTTTGAGAGCTAGGTTATTTGAATGTGTCATCTGCATCCAGTTGAATGACTATTTTTTTTTTCCTTTTTATGTTTCTGGGTTTTTGGATTAATCTATATGCAGGGTTCATTTATTTTGACAGATGGCAAAGAATTTTTGTTTTCTTTTTTCCATATCATCTATTTAATTGCCATAACCCTTGTCAGAATTTAAAATTTCCTTGTCCAAACTGTTGTCAGTATCTGGAAATTTTGAATTGATCAGTTTATATAGAAATTAATACTTCACATTCTAGTAACTGATTGCCTAGTGATGATTTCCAACTGGTTATGATGGATGGTTTAATCCTGGAAAGTGTGAAACATTTCTACATTTGTGTGAACACAGACTTCTGCATAAGTTGGGTTGCAATAACAGTAGCCAATTTAATGCCATCCTAAGTAATAATATTCATGAAATTATAGCATTTATGTGCTGGTTATATTTTTATAATATACAATAAAATAATCATTAAAATGGCAATACTATCATACTCCACATAAAATTTTCTGTGAACCATTGGTAAGATATTGATTGATCAGTGGGACACACAAGCTTAAAAGATAAAGCCCAGATTTCAGATTCCAAGACATGCCAGATTCTTTATAATCTCATCTCGGCCAGTTTCTGTCTTTAGATTTTCTTTATTATATACACATCTTTCCTGATTTTCTTTATGTTGTTTCTTTAAAAAAAAAAAAAAAGCTCTTTCCTTCAACTTCTCCACTCAGAAAACTCTCATACCATTTTGTATATACTTTCCTGGAACATTATTTTGCATACTTGGTTGTTCGTATGCATTACTTCTCATAGACTGTGCTTCTTGGAGACTATCTGCGCCCCTGGCTTTACTTGAAGCGAAGCCTTCAGGAATTACTGTTTACTATATGTAATGTTTGCAAACATCAGTGATTTTTGAATTTTTATATTTACTCAATTCAACATAAGAAAATCCTTTTTATTCTATTGCTTGACAATAGAATTATGACATACTTATCAGAGAAAATTTGGAAAAGTATTAGAAATTCCTTTCTGCAAGGCTGATTTAGAATCTGGGATTGCTTTAATGTTAAGTAGTTATTTGCTTTTGCAAGTCAGGTTTGTGAGTTCATTTACCATACAATTTTCTTTAAAACTTAGGACATCCAGTCTGTTTGGTCTTTTCAGTTATGTGGAAAAGTAACCACAGCCAAGGATCTCGTCTGGTTACAGTTAGTAAGACTGGAGAATCTCTTATTTCCTGATTTCTGTGCTTGACAGTTCTTTCAGCAGTTAAACTGAAGTAACTTAGCATTAGTTAAAAGCCTCGCTTTCACTGACAGAGGAGTCTTAATGTGAGATAATGAAGAAAGGTCACCCTGAAGCTTTATCTTCATCTATTTAAGCTACAGATGTGGCTGCTTTGCCCAATATTCCAAAGCCCCTGCTTACTGGACTCTGTCAATATCTTCCTGCAGTTAGTAGTCAGAAAGTGGCTCTGAGCAGAGCTGTTCCATCTCTGCTTGCAGACTCGGCAGGTCTTGCTTAGTTTCATCCCATTCCTCAGTACCTTGCAAAAAGCAACAGCAAGGAGACAACATACAAATATTCTCTGAAATTTTCCAATAGCTTTCCCTAGATCTAGAGACTCAGGAAATATATTAGCCGCTTTCCAGATGACTGTGGATGACCATTCTAGCAAATGGTCTGCCATGGTGTGGTCAGGTTCGGCTGGTCTCCCGTCTGCGCTGTTGTTTCTCACCGTGTGTTGTCCAATTCTGATTGTGCTTCATATCTTAGCCTTTGTTACTGTCCTATCCCACTTCTAGGCACTGATTTCTTTATTAGGTAGGATATAACTAGTAGGTACAGAGGCTCAAGTGAGAGAAAAGTTTATTTTGTTCTCTTGTAACAATATGGAGGTAGGTCCAGCAGGGTGGCTAGCTCTGTACCACAAAATCACTGAAGCACTCGGTTCCATCTGTGTTACTGCCCTGCCATCCCCTGTTATATTTAGGTGTCTGTGGAATCCAAGGGATCCAACAGTGGGCAATTCCAAGTGCTAAGGGTTCTCATTCTAGACAGTGATAGGATTAAACATGAGCTATATCTGCATGTTATGATTTATTACTGATATATTTAGGCCTGTTATATTAATCATGTAAATTGCATATTTGTCATTCCATTGGTTTGAAGATCTAGTTTTTCTTGACTAGTCTTTGCTTTCTTTAGAAAGTATGACTTCAAATTAGGCAGGTTATCCAAAGTAAGAATACTTTGAAGGGGATCCCAAGTGGTAGGGTCTGTGCAGAATTTGTTATTGCTTATAATGTCTAGGGCTCCCAAGGAGGATGATGGCATCAGTAAAGGGAAAAGCTAAAATCAGGAGGAAAACAGTGGAAAAGAAAAAAAAAATCCCAGCAACATAAAAATAAAAGCACTAAAAAGGAAATGAGTAAAAATCTCATACAAATATTTGTTTGTTCTTTTGTTTTCCTCCCAAATCCCTCTGCATGGTAGCACCAGCCTGGTAGATTATATAGTTAGAAATATTTATTTAAATAAGAAGTGGGGAAAAAAGAATAGTAATGATGCAATGATAACACATTGTATTTGTACAGCATTTTAAAATTTCCACCTTGCCTAAGAAAATAAAACCTAACCTTTGACAGAATGGCATGGAAAGAAGAAGAGTGAAAGAGATAGGTTCCGAAAGGGAATTGTCTTTCAGAAAAGCCAGTGCTTTCTACAGGAACCATATGGTAATTCATCAATTCTGCCCAGCCAATGAGATGAAAAAACTCCAACCTTTCTCTGAAGGAAAATAGATGAGACCCTTTATTGATCTTGATCAGGGGGATTGCAGTGTTGTTGAATAAGCAATATTAAACTGATCTATGTTTATCCATTTAACTGTTTTGTGAGCTTCTTTGGAGGAGATACATCTCTTTTAATACAAGCAAAGAAATAGCTAGTGCCCTTTATAATTATGCTGATATAAGGACAGACCAAGTAAGTCTGAGAGAGAAAATCCATCTAGAATCAAATGATTACATGCAGTGTGGACATAGAATTTGATTAAAAATTTAAATGAGCATTTTACTTTTAATAATTAAAATGTAATTCAGAAGGAAATTTTAGATAACCCCCATATTTCATTGAAATTGCAACTTTCCCATCTCTGCATTTTAGAAGACTGCATTATTAAACATTATTCATATCTTGATCACCTTAAGTATCACGTGAATTATTTAGAGAAGTAACCTGAGACTTTTAGTGAATCATGTATGTCCCCTTTGTATGACTTAATTTCTTTTATCTATGGAACAGAAATAACATATATTTTGATGCAAAACATTGTTTTTTTTAAATGTTTTATTTATTTATTCATGAAAGTCAGAGAGAGAGAGAGAGGCAGAGGGAGAAGCAGGCTCCCCGCCTAGCAGGGAGCCCGATGCGGGACTTGATCCCAGGACCCTGGGATCATGACCTGAGCCGAAGGCAGACGCTTAACCATCTGAGCCACCCAGGCGTCCCAATGCAAAACATTGTTTAAGACAGAAACAAATTGATATATATTTCAAATCACTTCATTTTTAAAATAAACTTCCTTTTTTAGAGTAGTTTGTGATTTACAGGAAAGTTGAGAATATAGTATAAAGGGTTCTCACATGCAGCCTCACCAAATTTCTCTTATTATCAACGTCTTGCATTGGTATGGCACATGGCTGTTATTGATGAACCAATATCAGTGCCATATTGTTAACCAGAGCTCATAGTTTATTCATATGTCCTTAGTTTTCACCTGTTGTCTTTTTCTGTTCCAGGACTGTATTCAGGATGCCACATTACATTTAGTCATTACGCCTCTTTTGGCTCTGCTTGGCTGTGAGGGTTTCTTATAATTTTCCTTGTTTTTGATTTCCTTGAACATTTTGAGGATCGGTCAGGAATATTGCAAGGTGTCCTTCTCTTGGAATTTGTCTGATATTTTTCTCACAATTGGACATGACTGGGGGTTATGGGTTTGGGGGAGGAAGATCATAGAGGTAAAGTTTCATTTTCATCATATCATATCGAGGGTTTGTACTATCAACATGATTTATGATCGTTGATGTTGACCTTGATGACGTGGAAGTGTTTGTCAAGTTTTTCCACTGTAAATCTTTTGTTTCCCCCGTCCATGCTATAATCTTTCCAAGAAAGTCTCTATGCATGTCCAACACTTAATGAGTGTGGAGTTATATCCCTCGTTCTTTAGGACAGAATAGCTACATACATTATTTGGAATTTTTCTGCATGGAAGATTTGTCTCTTCTCTCTCATTTATTGATTTATTTAATCACTTATTTTATATCAGTATGAACTCATAAATGTTTATTTTATACTGTGGGCTATAATATTACTTGATTTATTTTTTTTCTCAGATTATTCTAACTTTGGTCACTGGAAGCTCTTACAGTTGACTTCTATGCCCTTTTGACATAGACCCACAACACGTGTTTGTTTGTTTTTTTTCCACTTTTTTATTTTCTGGCATTGTAAAATGCTCTGGGTTCATCTAGTGTATTTCCTGCCTCAAGCCTAGAATCAATGATTTTTCTAACGACCCCTGGTTGTTTTTATTGGAGAATGGTATGGGAAATGGTGAGTGCTAGGTGTGTTCACTGTTGCTGGAGCCTTGTTTCTTCTAGCCCTGCCAGCTGACTGAGCAAAGATGTGTATATAATTATATATATATGCTAACCCATTTATGTATACAAATGTATAAATATTACTACATTCAGCTAAACGTGGGTTCATACTGATATGTCCAAGTCTAATCAGTTACCACTTGGATCATGCCAGCCCCCACTCCTTACTTACCTGTAAAGTTCCACACCAACAATGAGAAACCTGGCTCCCACCATCTGCCATCTACTTACTTAATTGTTCTAGTCCAATATAGGGGTATAGCAGCATCAAAATCGTGAATGCCTAAAATTGTGACTCCCCCATGGGGAACAGCTTTATCCACTAGATTATAGTCCTCATGTGCAGTTCCTTTTGCCTTTAGTCTCATAAAACCCATTCATTTCCAAAGTTAACTTATGTCAGCACCTTTTCTCCCATCTTCTTCAGTGAGATTGTTTTAGATATTTATATATAGTTATTATCACAGTCTGCATTCCTTCCTGAATCCCCTGACCTCCTAAATTATTATTTTTAAAAATTTTGTAGACATTAGAATTTGTTTTTTGTGCTGTAAAATTTTATGGGTTTTGACAAATGCATAATGTCATGTATCTATAATTACAGTGTCATACAGAAAAATTCCCCATGTGCTTTAGATGCTCATACCCCTGGCACCCCCTGGCCCCAACCACCAGCTCTGGGCAACCACTGATCTTTTTACTGATATCTCTATAATTTTGCCTTTTCCAGAATATCATATAATTGGAATCATATAGTAGATAGTCTTTTCAGACTTGGTTCTTTTTACTTAGCAATATGCATTTCAGGTTCCTCCTTATCTTTCCATGACTCCATAACTAATATTTTTTATATTTTTGAATAATATTCCATTCTCTAAATGTACCACAGTTTATCTGTTCACCTATTAAAGGATATGTTAGTTACTTCCAGTTTCTGGTGATTATGAACAAAGCTGTTATAAGTATTTGCAGGCAGGTTCTAATGTGAACATGAGTTTTCAAATTAGTTGGGTAAATACCTAGGAATCTGAACAGTTTTTTAGTTAAGAAAATTCAAATTAGGGGTCCCTGGCTGCCTCAGTCAGAGGAGCATGCGATTCTTGATCTCGGGATCATGAGTTTGAGCCCCATGTTGGGTGTAGAGATTACTTAAATAAATAAAACTTAAAAAAAAAAGAAACTGCAAATTATCTTCCAAAGTAGATGTTTCATTTTGCATTCCCACCAGCAAATAAGGAGAGTTCCTGTTGCTATGCATCCTTGCCAATATTTGGTATTGTCAGATTTTATATATGTGGTGGTATCACGTTGTTTTAATTGAAATTCCCTAGTGACAGATGATGTTAAACATTTTTTCATGGATAAGTGTGATGGTTCATTTTATGTGTCAGTTTAGGTAGGCTATAATATGCAGATATTTGCTCAAATACTATTCTAGATGTGTCTGTGAAGTTTTCTTTTTTCTTTTGAATAAGATTAACATTTAAATCAGTACATTTTGAGTAAAACAGATTGTCCTCCATAATGTGAATGGACTTTATCCAATCAGTTGAAGGCCTTAAGAAAAAGACTGACCTCTCCCAAGAAAGAGGGAATTCTACCAGCAGACAGCTTTCAGAGATGAACTGCAGCTCCACCCTGGGCCTCTGGTCAGATGGTTCACTGCACCCTGCAGATTTTGAATTTGTCAATCTCTACAATGGTGTGGGTCAATGACTTAAAATCTCTCTCTCTCTCTGCACGCACACACACACACACACACACACACACACACACACACTCTATTGGTTCTATTTCTTCGGAGAACCCTAAAACAATAACTATCTGTCCTAGTGTTGAACATGAAGATAATTGAATGATTTATGGGTAAATCAGATAAATCTGAGTAACAGTGACACTTAGATACTCATTATAGTATAATTTTTTCCCAGTGCTAACAGCTCTTGTGTTGTTTTTCAGTCTTAAGTAGCACATCCATGCTCAGTTTAGCTTCACCTCAAATGTAGATTAGGGAAAATGATAGCAACATTATGGTATGTGGGGCTAGGGACATAGGTAGGCTATGCCTAATTGTATTTCCAGACTTTTATCATAGTTCCAGAGAAAGAACATCTTTGCTGGTTTACAATTTATGGGAGTTGTAGTTTTCTTTAGTAACCACAGAAGTAATTACTATGAGCATATTTTTTAAGGAAAAATGTTTTCTTTATGACATTACCTTATGCTTCTCCTTACTATAATACTGAAAAACACTGAATTCTATTTGGCTCTAATGCAGAAGGGTGGAAAAGAAGAAATAGGTGATTTAAAATGAGGTAAACCCAGGGGTGCCTTTTGGATCTTTCCCTTATGGTGTAGCCTTGGATAAATTTCTGTGCATCTGGGTACTCCAGTTTCTTCACTTGTTTACATGGTGTGACAGTTAATTTTATGTGTCAACTTGATGAGGCTATGGGGAATGCAGATATTTGGTCAAACATTATTCTGAATGTATCTGTGAGGGTGTTTCTGGATAAGATTAACATCTAAATTAGTAGCCTGAGTAAAGATTGTCCTCCCTAATGTGGGTGGACCTCATCTAATCAGTTGAAGTCCTGAATAGAACAAAAAGGCGGAGTAAAGGGAACTCTTCTGCCCGAATGCCTTTGAACTGGGACATTGGTTTTATCCTGCCTTTGAGCTCAAACTGAAACACTGGCTCTTCTTGGGCCTTGAGCATGCTGGCATTCAGACTGGAACTACACCATTGGGTCTCTAGATTGCCAGCTGCAGATTTTAGGACTTAGCCTTCATAATCACATTGGAGCAAAATCCATATTATACATACATACATATATATATATATATGACATATTGAATATATATACACACAAATATATCCATATACATAGATACATACATGTCACATATATGTATACACATACATGTAAGATAAAGTTTGCCTTTTCTACAAAACCATTTTCATATCAAGTATCATTTTATTAATGTCTATTAGAACATAAGAAAGGTTCTGAAACCAACTTTCTATAAATTAGAAAATATTTAATTTAACATGATAAGTATGTCTGGCTGTCCATAATACACAAAGATAAAGTTATGCACACTGTTTATGCCTGGTTGAGTTTTTTCCTTGCATTTCTCCATCTTCATCAAGGATGAAAATTCTGGGTCAGGTAAGTTGTGAATAATAATAATTTCCTCTCTCTGGTTCACAATATAAAGAATGAATTAATCTTAATCCAAAATCATGATAAATAAAATGTCCACCAATTACCTTTCAATGTAAATGAAGAACTAAATTGTAATAATTGTTATGAAGTGTAATAATGAATGCATTGTAATAATATACTCCTTGTAGGTGTGAAGTTTACTTCAATTATTTATGCAGGGTTTTGAATAGCAAATGGATTTTTCTTCTAAAAGTTGTTCTATTTTCTTCAATCAAGTAATGATTAAAAGTTTGAGACTGAGAAATAAGATGTAAATATATTTCCAATTTTATGTCGTTCAAACTTCCTTCATTTTTAATGCCCTCTTCAATGTGATACAACATATTTTGGGAACATGTGGAAGATAAGGTGATGACTTTGAGTCTTGTTTGCCATAATAATAATACTTTTGGAAGCCTTCACATATGTTGACAGTATTGTTAATTTCTCCCCCAAAAGTTTAGCCCATAAAGAATGCTTAAAATGCCAGTTAAATATACCACTTTTATTACCAAAATACCACATAGAAAATATCTGCCAACTGCAGTTGCTTTACATTTAGAAAAACGTGAAATTCACTTTTGAGCTCCCAATCTGTCAAGACTTGTGAGGTGTCTGAGATTTTGCCCTTTTCCTGGTAAAATACATGAGACTCCTGGGACAGAGATGAAGAACTTATTACTCATGGCAAATGATGTAGCGTGAGCTTCATATTTCTCTTGCATCCCAAGTCCCATGGGGGTGACATGGAAGTGGCTGTGGTCAAGGTCGATGTGTGTCACAGTTGAGAAACTCGAGTTAAGAAAACCCTAATCTTTTAAAAGGCTTCAAGTAAACAGGTCCGAACTCTCGCTCAATGAAAGACATTGTCTTTATTATCCTGGGCATCATACAAGTTTCCCTGGTGTCAGAGGAGACACTCTCTCAAGTTTCCAACATTTCATGCTATACAGACATCTTTGAGAAGATATTCTGGAACAAAACTATCAGTGTTTCTGTTTGCAAGATATGCAGAAATGCAAGAGACACATTGCAAATTGTCTCTCAACACAATCTCTACTAGACTTTTCCTGGGACAACCAATACATTTCAGGATGATATAACAAGGTTAATTATTTTTTGACAAAGTACTAGATATCATGTTATCACTAAGATGTACAGTTTTGAATTTGTCAGTTGATACATCATTTTAAAAATCATACATTCCATTTCCATATATACTGTAGGAATAATTTTTTGGAAAGTTTGTGAGCTTTTCTTTTCTCTTTTATCCCAAATTATGAACTAGATAAGGTAAAAATACTTTTTGTATTAATAGTCATAGAAAGTGAGGGAATTATATTAATTTTTTTATTTGAAAATATTGTGGGGTCAGTTTGCTAGATTTTCAATTATTTTTTCATTTTCAAAGTTCTAATTCTTTCTTTTGCAGGGACATCATTAAAATTAATATATTGAAATCTGTTACTTTTCTTGAGGTTCGTACATGTAATAAAATTATTTTCTAAATTTGTCATCAAATGCTTTTTTTTTTTTAAAGATTTTATTTATTCATTCGAGACACAGGGATACAGAGAGAGAAAGCACGAACAGGGGGAGAGGCAGAGGGAGAAGCAGGCTCCCTGCTGAGATAGGAGCCGGATGTGGGGCTCGATCCCAGGACCCTGGGATCATGACCCGAGCCAAAGGCAGACGCCCAACCATCTGAGCCACCCAGGTGCCCCCATTTTTTTTTTTAAAGCATGAAGTTCAAATGAAATAGGAGTTTGCTGAGGTACAGAGGTAATTTTTTCAAATATTGTCACTACTTACTCTTTAAGTTCCAGCATTAGATCTTAAACATTTCCTATAATTTTCACATTATCATTTTTAACATAATAAAGCAATCTTTTTATGGACAACTTGTTTTAATTTAATGAAAAATTACTATTACCATCAACTAAGAGACTGTCATACTACCAATAACCTTTGAAAAAATGCACAGAAAGCTTTTAACAAAAACTTCTTTGGAGTATATGATTATGCCACTAGCAGGGAAAAATTACTTGTCCTTGTTCACAAACCACTGTAAGTTATGGTAATACAAAATTAAACTGTGAAATCTTAATGTGCCAATTATAGTGACAGACAAAACCATACACCACAAAATCAAGACATAAAATTAAGTAATCATTTTCTAGCCCATGTGTGGGTGTTTCCAGTGAGTGCGTTCTGCCCGTGTCCCTTCCCCACTGTTCTTAAAATCTGCTGCCGTGCTTTTTTGTGATGTGTGTAGTTCTTCCTCGGGACTTGGGAGGTGTGTTTTAATATATTCTATGCTGTATTGTTTTATATTCTGTCCCTTCCCATCCTGTTCTCTTCTATTCTACCTCCATTCCATTCTAGTCCATCCCCTTCACTAAAAAAATAGTGGTCCCAACTTCATTTATTTCATCATTCATTCATTGTTTTTGATCTGCAGTTAAAAAAGGTAACACGTTCTGTATGTTAAAACAACAAAAGTTGTTCCTAAATCTAAAAGTCATGTAATTACTTCTAATAGAGATGTGACTTTGGTATTAAAATGATAACACAGAGAAATAATACACAAGCATCAAAAATGGCTATAGTATTTGTTTTAGAAAAATTACTTTTATTTGACCCCAAGATTTGTGTTTTCTTTTATAACACATTCTTTGATCCACAAATCTACCAGTCTTTGAAATTTGAAAGAAAAAAGCAATAGACTGTTACATTGTTCTTGTCAATTCTGATATGGACTGGACAAATTGTGTCACAATACTTTTTTGTTTCTAGATCATAAATAATCCTGTTCATGTAAGTACCAGGTAACTAGTCCCTCCCTCTGCATATAAGCAATGTCCTTAAAAGGATGTCATAGGGAATTAAATGAAAAACTCTTGTTCTGGGCCTCCTGAGTGGCTCAGTCAGTTAAGCGTCTGCCTTTGGCTCAGGTCAAGATCTCTTGTTCTGTGCTCTAAGAAATAGTTCTAGAAAATAGTTGTTGGAAATGGATGAGAAAGATCATTTTGCTACTTAAATTATCAAGTATATTTGCTAAAATTTCTCTGAAGATTTATTTATAATATGATGAATGCCAAGTGGTGAGATAGGATCTATTTGTCCATGCATTGAGGACATGGAATCAAACAAATTGGTTTGTTTGAGTTAGCACATTTTATTAGTCTGTGTGAAAGATATATAGAATATTTAACTAAAAAGGGAGAGTAGAAGAGTACTAAGTTAAATAATTTGTCAAATGCCCAGTGATAATACATTTCTGAAAATTATGATTACAAAGTTAAATATTCCATCTTTAAAGTTAAGAAATCCCACTGTTATGCATTGTGGTTTTTGCAGGGAGTAGTTATTTTCCTTTGTCTGAAATCTTAAGAAAATTAACTCATGTGAGGAAAGAAGTTATAAGTACAGCTAAAGGTAGAAGAATGGCTTTTATTTTTATATTTACATTCATTTATTCTGTCTTTCTTTTCCTGATGGCTTGTGGTCAAGGTGGTACTATTGTATATGAAGTGCTTTTGTTTGTTTTTTGTTTTCTTTTTTAACTTTGGGAGCAAGGCTTGTTAAAATGAATTTCCTACAAAGTATAGTTTCCATAGCAACTGTAACTTTTATTTTCACGTGTACCATTTAGAATTAGTTGACAATAATAATTATAGACTACTTTAAGATAAAACATTGGCTGTACAGCAAAGACGTGTATAAAGACATGGTTTCAGGAAAATTGTCCTGGTTTACTTTTTGAAGGAGGATTTGGTTTTCTTATTTAGAGAGATGATTGAAATTCTATCTACATATCCATTGTGAAGTATTGAGGTGATTGTTGTTACATGTCAAGGAACATCTACCTCCCATAATTTCAAAATCTCTTTTGTTACCCTAAATTTTTATTTCTCTCTCTCTTCCTCTGTCTCTTTCTGTTTGTGGGTGTGTGTGTGCGTGCACGCACATGCGCATGTGTGCACATGCATCAAACTTGTCAAAATTTCTTTTGTTCAATTATTATTTCTCTGGAAATAACTTGAGTACTGAACAATAGAATAATGTAGAAAATCCATATATCACCTTATCTTCTTTTAATTAGAAAGCCCCTTAGACTATAAACCTTCTAAAGAAGGCATAGTAAGGAGCATATAATTGGAAGAAATGTCACTCAACTTAGAACATGAAAAGGAAATCCAAAAGTTAACCTATTTTCCCTGTTACTTCACATTTAGTTGCTTCATGTTGTTGAAAGCTAAATGTGTTTTTCTACCTTAATGGTTTTACATAAGTTAATATATAAACATGAAAGTATTTTTCAGAGTCATTGGATTATTACCAGTGTCCTATTAAAATAGTATCATCCTGAATGTGATGGTCAGAAATGAATAAAACAGGATTTAAATTATTGAAATTTCCCCTGAAATATCATCTTATTAGTGCTATTTCTTTGTTCAAGAATAAAAGTAAGTGGCACAGCAATAAAAATTCTGTGCCGCACAACTAACTATAGTGCACATCAGTAGACAATAATGATAAAAGTGTTTTGTAGGATATAAAATGTTCCTCGGAGGTAGAGAAAAGCATAAGCAGATGAGAATTCTCTCTATAACTCTTAGCATGCGAGGGTCCAGTGGGGTAAATAACGTGCTGTGATGGGGTGCTGTGGCTAGTGGAGGAGGTAGAGGATGACTACTAGCTGCTATTCTGAGACCAACTGCAGCAGTGAATGCTCTGGTCACCCACCAACTCCTTCTTCTAAAATTTCCCTCACAAAGAGAGGGGCATGGGATTCATGGAGGGGCTACTTCTGAACATGCATGGAGAAGCCGACTGGGGCAGTTCCAGGGTTTGACGTTGGTGGCCATAAAAATCCCTCGCTCAGATCTCCTTCTGAACGGAACATGGCTGACCGACAGCCTGAGCTGTTGCCTTCTGAGTGCGGGGCCCTTTCTAAAAGAGATGGGCTACTTTTGCTCACGACTCTGCGTCAACTCGGTTGACATTTTCTCAGAACTAGGCTATTATCAGAGACTCTTTTTTTTACCCAGTCCTTCTCTCTCCTTCTTCTTTACCCGCGTCAGATTTGCATCATGGTCTGAAGGTTCTTCCCACCTTCTCTAGACTCCTGTTTATCCTTCACAGGCTTTTTTTTTTTTTTCCCTCCAAGTAAATGTCTTAGATGTCATCAGTATTACAATAATCACCCGTCTTGGCATCTGCTTCTCAGAGGACTTGAATTAACATAGAGTTTGGAGAAAATATAAATAATTTGGTGGTGGATGTGGTAATCATGAGCTATATATTGGACATTCAGGTGTAGATATTGAACAGGCAGTAACATACACAAATCTGAAAATGCAGGAATTGAGACGGGTTAATCTGGAGATAGAAATTTGGGAGTTGACTATCAGTGATATTTAAGCCATGAAACAGGATGAACAATGTAAATAGAGAGGAGAAGAGGTCTGAGGATGAAGTCCTGATTGAACACCTCAACCAGAAAAGATGAGTGAGCAGGGCATCAGGGGGAAATCAAGAGAGTGCAACGGGCAGGAAGTCAAGTGAAGACAGTGCTTCAAGGAAGTCGATAATCTTGTAAAATGCTGCTGATGGATCAAGCACCAAGAATTCTGAGAATTAAGGATGGAATTTAGCAATGATGGGGTAATTGCTGACCTTGAGAAGAACGGTTTTAGGATATGTAGGGATGGGAGGCTGATTTGAAGAATAGGGAAAAAATAGTGAATATAGAAATGAAGTGAGTGAGTATAAAAGTGCTGTCACGGAGTTTTGCCATCAAGGAGACCAGAGAGTGGGGTGTTTCCTAGAGGGTGACATAGATTCTAGGAGTTGTAAAAATTCATTTGTTTGCTTTTTTTGTTTGTTTTTAAGATAGGAAAAATTAATCACATTTATATGTTGATAGAAATGATCTAGTAGCGAGAGGGAAAAGTGATGGTATAATAGGGAGAGGGATAGGCTTTCTGAAGCAATGTCCTAGAGTTGGAGAGGAGGGATAGGATGGACAGTTCAAGCCCCATAATAAGAGGAAAGGCAGAGTGAATAGGCACAGGTGGAGGTAGGTGGATAAATGTGGATGTCGGCCCTTCTGGAAAATTTGATTCTATTTTCTGAGTGAAAGTGCAATGAAAAGGATATTTATCTAGAGAGAGTGAATACATTCAGGAATTGCAGTATGATTGCCTAGCAGCATTAAGAACCCATTCGTGTTGTAGGCAAGAATGTAAAATGAAAGCAGTCTGCATACGTTGTTTTTTTTTCTGTCCTCGTGATCAGTTCTGCGGGGGCAGGCACACGGAGGCACAAGATTGGATTTAACTGGGATTTGGGTCTTACCAATTCCATACCAGGAAGAGAGGGGCAACGGAGTTGAGGGGATAAGCAAGGGAGTAATTCTTTTTTTTTTTTTTTTAAGATTTTATTTGACAGAGAGAGAGAGACAGCGAGAGAGGGAACACAAGCAGGGGGAGTGGGAGAGTGAGAAGTAGGCTTCCTGCAGAGTAGGGAGCCTGATGTGGGGCTCGATCCCAGGACCCTGGGATCATGACCTGAGCCGAAGGCAGACGCTTAACGACTGAGCCACCCAGGTGCCCCAAGGGAGTAATTCTAATAGAAGGCAAGGGAAGACGTTTCCCATTAGCCCTAAAGACATACCACATAAGCAATTGCCAGTGGGGTTTATGAGTAAAACTCTCCTAAGTGACATTTTTCTTTCGTGTATCAGCATGGCTTGGAAAGAAGTTTGGGAGTGGTGGTGCTTTGTGAAAGAAAATCACCAAGGGAAGTACTAAAACATGTCATTTGCCAATGGATATCTTGGACCTGAATTGAAGGATCGATAAGACAGAGATATTAATGGTTAATATTTCAAAAGAGCAGACTTTTCATGTTAACAAAATGTTTCAGTGGAAATGTTTGTCAAAGCATTAATCTTACCCAATGATAATCTTTTGCTTGGATAACTTGGGCCAGCATATATATTTTCTACAAGAGCTTAGTCAAAGATTTTAATCAGAGTAAGAATTCCACATTGAAACACAGCACTGAGATTTCTACCTCAGTTAATTCTTTGTGCATCTAATACATCATACTTAACACTAATTTGCATTAAAATGATAAATGCAACAATTCCTTGTATATATAGGGAAAAAACCAGTAAAACATGAACATCATGCCACTTCTACTAGAGATACCATAGTGATTTCTTAAAATTGCTCTTTTAGGTGTTCAAACATTACCTCTGTGCACGCAATGTTTTTAATTAGTGTTCTCTAAATAGCTTAAAGAAAACCAGTAATTCCATTATTTATATTTCCAAATTAAATATTGTTTTGTAACAATAATTCTTACAGTTATGAAAAATATCAAATGTTTTTTAAATGATGGGCTATAAAATTAACAGTTATTTCATATGTTACTTAAATTAACTTTGGTTTGCTTATATGTACACTGCTGAATAAGTACACTGATATTTTCTCTAACAGCAAAGTTGACTAGGCAATGGTATTTAAAATTTTCTTTTGAAATGTCCACATCTTGACAAAATATATACTGCTAACATACCACATTTGTGAAGAACATGTTTAGAATCTTTGGTGGTAGAAAAAAAATATATAGAATACATACAGTTTTTTCATTTTTCTTTTTTTTGTTTTTTAGCTATTAATTATTCTATTAATTATTCTAAAGATAATATTTTTCTTGTCTAATAATGACTATAAAGCATGACAACAGCTGTTCCTTATAAGCACCATTCCACCTCTGAGAATAAGCTGAAATTTTTCTTAAGGCATATTAAACCTCTCCATCCACAAGAAATTGGCTTGCCTGGCTATGAAGTGAATCCCTACCCACAGGTTGTGTGGGAATAATGAAATCTATAATATGACTTTTAGGAGTATCATTTTTGGGGTCCAGGAGATTAGGATTCATTCCTGGCTCTGTCACCTGTACATGGAGTGTGTGAATTTAGGCAGGTTATTTCATCTTCGTATGCCTCAGTCTTATCATCTGTGTTCCCCTCAAACCCTCGAACAGAATATTAAGTACAAGAGAATAGGACTTAGTCTGGTTTAAGAATCTCCAGTGCCCAACCCACAGATATGTTCTAAATAAATATTTGTTGAATGAATAAATGTAATGGACTAATACTTAAAACAGTATAATAATAATTGTTTAGTGGGGATATTTTGGGGTTAATGACATAATACACAGTGAGTATAGAGCACAGACCTGGATCAGAGCAACTATTCTTAATGAGGAGAGTTCTAGAGAAGCCACGGTAAGTTTGGCTTCTGTATCTAACTTGTGTTTTGCCTTCAGACTATGGATGGGATTTATACTAGAATTAGTGACCCTATGCCATACTCCAGCACCTGTGAATTGTGTAAGAGGGAAAATATTTATTTTATTACCATTTATAGCTCCTAAATCTTTCATAATATTTGGGAGAAGTGGAAATAAGCCAAGCGGATTAAAATATTTTAGCATACAATCTAAAACTCATGACATCATTGAAAATGTTTTCAGAACTTAAGCATGCATACCAGAAAACCGGAGGGAGTATATATGATATTTTATTGGTTTAAGATGCATATTTAAAATTTTTACATATCCAAAATCTGGATGCATTTTATAATCAATGGCCTCTTATAATTGATTGGCTTCTCTCTTCTTTCCTTCCTTCCTCCTTTCCTCCCCTCCTTTTTTGTGGTTCATAATATAATAGGGTGTTTTAAATAGACTTGGTTAACTATGGTATAGCCATATATTAAAGCAGTATTTCTCAATGTGTATTTCTTATCACCATCCAACCCTGGCAAAGAGGCTCTTAGGCATTTTTTCCCCCTAATTTTCCACCCCATGAAATTTTAACACCATAGATATACTCTATATCTATTCATGTATTGCATGTATATATCTGTTTTATGAATAAAAGGACTGATATTTTTGCCCCCCCAAGAACCAATTTCATCCCCTTGGGGGCACTATTAAACACACTGAAAATGCAGGTATTAAAATGATACTCCATATCACTCTTAGTTTTTAAAATCTCCTTAACTAGAATATTGGGAATCATAAACTAATTCTTAGGTTTAGAACTTTTGGTTTTAATCATATAACAGGATGTCCATGAATTTTATCATTATCACGGATGACCGTCAAAATGTGTGCAGTTTGAACATTTGCTATTTGCCCCAACAGTTGGAAAACTATCCATAATATTTTTTTGTTAACAAATAAAAGATCTTCAAGTTCAACCAGTGATATCATTCAACATATCATTCTCATTTTATGAAATAAGACTATTTAATAATTTCACTGTATATATTCAGGATGTTCACTACTTCACCTTTACATGTTTGTGATTTTAAAGACATAATTTGAACACTATATCAATAAAGAGATTTTTTAAGACCATCTGATTTGCCAGGGGTGCGGGAGACACCTGCTCTAGACTACATTACTGCATTCAGTGGGGAGGACGAGGAGGCACAGTTCTCGAAGCCTCTATGTAACACTCTTCTGCTGTCAGCTAAGCAGTCTGGGGATTCCCACCTCCGATAGTAATGATGGGAATCAGAACTTAGTCCCTCTGTGACCAGCGGTTTGCACCAGAGGGAAGACAGGGTCACCACCTATGGCCATCAAATCAGGATTTTCGCTTGCAAAGCGAATTGTTGTATTTAACAGCTTTAACTGATGGAAAAAGGAGTGATTTCTTTACTTGGAGAATGTCTTTAAATAGCGAAGTTGTTGAGTATGTTCCTAAAGATTCACTTATCTTTGCTCTGGGCTATGCAGTTTAACTCCCATTCTCTTAGGTTAGTGGTGCAAAGAACTTCTAAAATTAGTGATACGTAGAACTTGAAACTTTGTTGTATGTATTGCACTATTATTTTATATTTGACAATTCAGACATTTGGCCTACTTGTATTGGGTTGTGTTAAATGACTAGTTTTGAGACTCACTGTGCACTTGGTTTGGGGGATGTGAACTATTCTAGCAGACCAAGCAATATATCAGTAAAAACTAACACGGGTAGTACTCAAAAGAGACTCTTCAAGAGTATACAGACATCCATTTCAAGGCTTTATCAGTTGAGTTAGTTGTACACAAGCTTTTGTACATAAATTGAAAGTGAATTCAAAACCAGAAATCATCTCCCCCACTGCTCCTAGTACTTGCCCTTTCTCTGCCTTTTAACCGAAGCATCTCCATGATACTCCGGGCATAGACATCCCTCAAGTTAACACTGATATATGAATCAGTGGCTATATTCTTGGTGAGCTTCTTCAGAGCTTCCCGCTGTCTAACGGCTGCTTCCTTGAGCTTTAAGGTGAAATAGCAAGCGGAGAAGCGGTCGTTAATAATAGCAATAGGCAAGGCCAAGACAAGGATTCCTGATAATATACACATGAAGGCCACGATTTTGCCTGTGGTGGTGTCAGGTCTAATGTCCCCGTAGCCCACAGTAGTCATGGATGTCGTGGCCCACCACCATGCACAAGGGACACTTGTGAAGGTTGTGTCAGGAATGCTTTGCTCAGCAAAATATTCCACCGTGGAAAATATAGAAATTCCCACAGACAGAAATAGGAGCAGTAGGCCGACTTCTTCGTAACACTGGGTGATTGTCATCCCGAGTGAGCGTAATCCTGGAACAGAACAACTGTCGTCAGTCACTGGCACCCCTTCGTCCCTCGCCACCTTCCACTTCCCTCTCTTCCCCTCTCCTGCCCGGCTCTCTGCCCACAAACGTGCATTTCACATGTGACATGTCTCCAGCATTGGGCAGTGTTCTGGGGATACGGAGATGATAAATCATAATCTTTTTCTTCAGGGAGCTCATAGTCTAGTTGGTGGGGCCAGATTGCAAAGGATAGAAATAAATCTAGTTAGATTCATTCATGCACTTATATATTTACTAAACACCCACTAGTTATACAAAAAAAAAAAAAAAAGGTGACAGATGAGACTACAAGGCAGGCAGGGGATGTATGACAGGAATTATACTTTAGTCCATAAAATGGGAGACCTGTGCATCATGGCAAGTGGAGGGCTCACTTAGCCAGACCTGCATTTCCATGTGTCACTTTGGCACACTTTTCTAACATTTTATGTGTCTGCTTTACTCATGCTCCTAACGAAGTGGAACACTGTCAGGGCATTGTTATCTGAAAGCCAGAAGCAGTAAAGGATGTCCACCATGAGAATGAAGTGAAGCAGCAGGAGTGAGTTAAGCATCAGTGACCGCACTGACACACAAGAACATTCTACGTACATTCACGGGGCATTCTTAAAGGTTTATCAGGAGGGATTCCTCAACTCCCGTGATACCCACTCAAATTCGCACCCATAGTACCAAAGCTATAGGGAAACATTTCCCTTGAGTACATAGAATTTCTGCTTTCCTGTAAGGAGATAGACCTGAATACAGATTATTCCTTCACTGCAAAAAGGTATGGGGGACTGAAGCTACTGGGAAATTCACTCACTATGAGGCATTGGTGCATTCCCTACTGCTCTTCTGAGGATTCACTGAACCCCTGGGAGACATACCCAAGAGAGCCTAATCCGATCTCCAGAGACTCAACCCTAAGGAGAGTCAGATGAGCCCATAATGGGACTACAATTTTGAATAAGGTATCTCCCCTGACACCTGAGTTCACAAACACTGCTGAAGGTGTATCCACATTTCGAAGTCATATCAGCCTGAAGTCATAATGATGCTGTCTCTGAAGGTCAAAGCAATGCCTCCTAGAATCATTTTAATTTTTATTCACTAGAGACTATTTGAAATTTCATTAAAATGCCGTTTGTGCTCTCATTATTTTAAAATTTGGTTCTTAAAACTTCAAGATGTTCTTAAATTATTTACCAGCTATTTTTAAAGATTAAGGAATATTAATTTTGACGTTTAACTTCAAAAGAAGATTCTTTTTAGATTGTCTTTAGAATATCTTTTAGAAAGCTGACCTTGATGTGTCTGCATTGAATTGTATTTCTGAAATATATTGACAGCATATAGAAGAAAAGCACAATATTTAGAAGACTGTTTTCATTTCAAGATGAAATGTTCTAAATAATTTTGTAAAGAAACACAAAGTGGTCTAAATTTCTGCATGCTACATCTATTAACTCAGATAATCCTTAAAAAACAATATGAAATTGATGTAATTATTGTGCCATTTTACAGATGAAGAGACTGAGGCACAGAGAAGTGGCATATCTAGTACAGAGCTGCAGAGCCAGGACTTAAACTTTGGCTTTCTGGCCCACCATTGCCCTCCTGTTATTCTAGAATACCTCTCATCTTATATTTATAGTTAATACATGGGGAACTATGTCATCTATGTCTATATATTGCAAAATGTAATGCTTAAGATAAAATTGTCAAATATTTATGTAAGCGTTCATATCCTTTCAATAAATTAAGGCTTCATTAATACTTTGTACTGCTTTGGAACTAAAAAAAAAAAAAAAAACCCTTGAAGAGGTGACACGGTGGAAATTACCATTATTTTCTCTTTCTTTTCTTTTGGGAAAAAATGTAGTCTTTACTGGGTGTTTTTAAATCGAATCTTGTGAGGAGTTTATAAATACTAGAAGAAAGCATCCTATTATGGGTGTCAGAAAACAAAGAGTGGTACTTGTAAAAGTTGTTGGAAACCCCATTATCAAATCCCTGCTATGTGAGAGTAGCTAGGAAAATACACTACCAAAATGATGTTGGGAGAAGTCCTAATTACCTCAGACATGTGGGGAAAAAACATATTTGAAGTTAATTTCTCCCTATATTAATAAGGAGAGACAATGACCGTCAACTTCTTTTAGGTGACCAGTTAGGCACATATCTGGGGAAATAAGGTGGTAGTAGGACTTTCTAGCTAAATTATTTGTATTCTTGTGTATCGCATTTATATGTACCATATTAACATGGCATTCTACTCCACTGTGTCTTAGTATAGTCCACACAAAATCCCTTGTGAGCTTGTTAAAATGCATGCTCCTCAATCCACCCCCAAATACTAAAATCTGTCTTTTCACAGACTAGGTTCAGAATTTGCCTTTTAACGAGCTTTTCATCAAAATCTAACATAAGGTAACTCCAGAACATCCAACAGCCACTGAGAATTGCTGCCCTCAGGAACACAAGAATCATCTTTAATGGATTTGTGTGACTTCCCCTGACACTGACTATAACTTTCATGCACAATTGAGTGTTGTGTGGAGATTCTTCTAGGGCGAGTGTTCATTAGATTTTCATTAGATTTTAAGGAATTCCTGTTACTATATCTCTCATGCATCCCGGTTTAGGGACAAGAAAATTCTCATACTAGATAAAGCATTTAATCAGTGTCTTCAACTTTACAAAGCAAATATTTCCATTGTTTCTTCAAAAATCATGGGATGGCCACCAGTGCCTGGTCATCCCAGTTTCTGCATGGCTAAAGAAAGCCCTGCAAGGCTGACTATCTTTTTTGCCCAGGAACGTGTGTGATAAGCCCTTCCTTGGACACAGAAGAGAAACTGGCTTATGTCCCTATAGATTATGAATAATTTATGCATATTTTATGTGTTGTTTATGCATATTTTATCTAGAACCTTCTAGAGGCAGAGTGTCTTTAATTTTTGTACAACTTCTGAGCACTGGGTTAAAATAAATTGAGGGTAACAAGGGGTCAAACTGTTTTTCACACGTCTTAGGGAGAGAAGGAGTGTGAGGCATCATCTCTATACCTGTGATAGCAACTTCAGGGTTTTGCTTCCCAATCCCTTTTTGGAGACCCTGGTTGGGTAAAGGATGGGAGTTGGTAATTCTGAGTATCAATTCACGGCACTTCTCTTGGACTGTAGTCAAGCACTAATGTTCACAAACAATGGCAAATTAAAAAAGCATCACTGAAATTTGAATACCTGTGGAATGTCTGCCCAGCTTTAGCATGCGTAGAGCCCTGAGCAGCCTCAAAACCTGCACAATGCGCCCCACATTTTCCAGCTCCTGTGTCGTCTGGCTCCCACTCAGGCTCTCCACCAGAAGAGTGATGTAGAAGGGCAAGATGGCAAGGAGGTCGATGATGTTTGGCACCTTTCTCAGGAAGCGGCACCTGTCCCGCACACACAGGAAGCGCAGGACAAACTCCCCGGTGAACCAGCTAATACACACATATTCCAGGATTTCCAGCAGCTGCAGGTCCAGCCAGCTTAATTCAGCTGACATCAGGGCCATGTTGACGATGGACACCACCACAAAGATGATGGAGATGACCCCAAAGATTCGAGCAGCTGTGGAAGATCCAGGTTTCTCCAGGATGTTCCAGAGCTTCTGACGGACAGTGGGACAAGGTCCTTGGGAGAAGTCCTGTTCACTCTCATGTTGACTCTCCTGGTCTTCTGTGTCCTTCTTAAAGTCTAACGTTTCACTCAGCTCCTTTCTTCTGAAGTATCTTTTAGAGAAAACAACTTGGTGATTAGTCTAACTTGAAAAAAAAATACAGACGTCAAAAGAAAATTAAACTTAGCAGTGAGGTCATGCTTTTTATTTTGGTAAAAATGCAGAAAATGTCCATTCATATTTAACCCAGGCTGTCTCCTGCCCACAGTACTCAAAATTTCTGTTTAGGATTAGTATTTTTAAAATGAACCTTTCTTGGCAGAAATTTATACAAAAAGATTTATACATAGCAAATCTACTTTAATGCATTTTATTACCCATTTTTCTTGTAACAAGAACAGAAGTTTGCCATTTGGAACTTTTGTGTATGTGCAATGGAAAGGTCCTCATGAAGAAATAGTACTAATAGCAAGATAATAACATAGTCATCATCAAAGTCCCACAAACATTCACAGTCAAGGAACCAATTTTCCATCTCCTGTATTTAAAGCAGTTCTCCATCCAAGTTTAAAGTTAGTGTTCTTCAAAAACGAATGATGTACTATATGTTGGCTAATTGAACGTAAAAAAATGCCAAAAAAAGAATAAAAAATAAAAATAAAATAAAGTTAGTGTTCTAGGCCTGATAAATGGTAATGCTCCCTACTGAAACCTCCATCTCTATCCGTGCATCTTTTGGGTTTTAGCTTTTCTGATTCATTTATTCAACCATCAAATATTTATTTCAGGCCTGACCTCCTTTGCCTTAAAAACGAATTGGCACACATTCGTTCAAAAAAGGAAGAGGTCCAAAAAGTTCCAATCCAAAGCTGGCTGTGACGCCTTCCAGACCTCCCCGCCACCCCACCTTAACAGCTCGGAAGTGGCCTCAGGTATTGTGAGGCCCGGATTCAGCGAGGCTTGTGTGAAGCTCCTATCTTACCTCTGCTGCCCTCTCTCCACTGCGCCCGCCTCCCCGCCCAGCCCCCGCGCGCCTCTCGGGTACCTGTCCCTGCAGCAGGAGTCGATGCTGAGCTCGTCGATGCCCCAGTACTGGATCTCCTGAAGGAAGGAGAGCGCGCACAGCTGCTCCATGACGTGCAGGCGGCCGGTGCGGTAGTAGTGCAAGACGTAGCGGAATGCTTGCGAGCTGCGGTCGAAGAAGTACTCGTTGTCCACGGGGTTGGCATCATCGCAGAACTCCAGGGGGCTGGGCACGGCGGCCAGGGCCCCGGGGCGGCGGCACGAGGCCACCACCACGGCCAGCTTGCCAAGGCGCGTGTGCGGGAAGCAGGACAGCGCCTGCTGCGAGAGCACGAAGCGGCTGCCGCCCACGTTGACCGTGAAGCAGTCCCCGAGCGCCAGGGGCTCCCCTTCACCCTCGCTGCAGAAAACGCTGGAGTCCAGCGAGGTCAGGGAGCAGCTGTCCAGCGGCGAGTCCAGCGGCGCCCGCCCTCGGGGAGGCAGCTCCATCCCCGCCGCCGCTGTGTGAGGGCGCCACAAAGTTGGGGGGCGCGCCGGAAGCCTCGGTCCGGCGAGGGTGGTGGCACGGCCCCTGGTGGCGGCCGGGATTTCCCTGACTCCCGAGGCGGGGGGGTGCCTCCCGCCCGCGCACCCCTCCACTCTCCACCCGCTGTGCTCGTTCCGCCAGTGGCCGCTAGGGCGCGGCGAGCGCGCGATTACAGCGCACCAGTGCCAGGGCGCCCAGGCTGAGGCGAGGGGGGCGGGGGTCGCGCCGGAGGCGGGTGGGAAGCTCCGACGCTGTCTAGGCGGGGACAGCCCCGGGGAACACTGCTGGGCGCCGAGGCCCTTCCCGGACTTACGCCCCCCCTACTGAGTTCCTGCTGGAGATTCCCAGCCCCGGAGGTGTACGGATTGAATGCTTCGCTACCTAGGGCTGGAGAGGGCGGGGAGGGAGAGGTGGGAGGTCTAGAGTGGGGGAGGAGGACAAGAGGACTCTTGGGGGGAACGGACCGAGGCAAGGGGGATGGTAAGACTCACTCCAGCCCAGGAGACCGAGAGGGAAAGTTCAGAAAGCAGGGGAAGTGGTGGCCGGGTCTGAGTTCTTTCCAACTTGAGGCTCTGTCTTCCTCCGTCTTCTTTAACGGCGGCGGCTTCAGAGGCCTCCCCGGCAGTGGTCGCTGGGGGCGTGAGCACGTGGCGGAGGGTGCCCAGGGCGAGGGGGCCGCATCATCTGCTCCCATTCATTCTCATTCAAGTCTCATTGTCACTCACGCTCTATTTCCTCCTCCCTCCCTCTGGTTTTGACCTCCTGGTTGAGAAATAAGGATAATTGGTGATGACTTTTAACTGAAGTCCCAGGGAGTCACTAAGAACAAGGGGTCACCATTGCCAGTTTCCGCCGCGTATCGAGGCACTTTGCGCCCTTCGGTTTAGCCATTTCTGCCGGTACAAGTTTCCCGGAAAGCAGGCGTTCTAGGCTCGTTCTCCGGCATACAGCGGAGCTCTCATTTTAGGAGAAGGGAAGGCAAAAAGACAAGGAATAGAACGGGCGTGGGCTGGGGCAGGAGTTTAAATAGTAACGACGACTCGGTAAAGGGAGCAGCCGAGCGCCGTGCCCAGGTGAGACTAGAGGTGTGCCCACCGGGCCCCTTGGAGTAGCGCCCCAGCCAACCTGTTGGACACGGGGCGGGGGTGGGGAGGAGGGCAGGGTGACTCACCTTCCGCTCGGGGCACATCTGCGCAGCGCTCGGAGGCCGCGGCTGATCTGGTTGCCTTGGTTAGATCCTCCTGGTGTACACGTGAGGTCTGACTTGACGGGTCCAGGAGGAAGACTGTGTTCGAGGCTGAGCTCGGCGCTGGCGCTTGACGCCTAGCCTCGCATCATCTCCACCGCCTCCGGCTCCGGCCCTTCGGCCGCCCCCGCCCAAGCTAGCGAGCCATTCGCGGTTTCGAGCACCAGCTGTGGGGAATGCTGCGAGCCGAGGGAGGTGAGACCGGAGGAGGAAGAGAAGCACTCCGTGACTCTGAATATTATATTCATCCTGCAGACACCTCAAGGATTGCTGTTTGGATTCCCGGTTTCCCCGAGCTGTGTGCTCACAAACGCTCAAGAACAAAATTTTCCATAAGTCTGCTAAACTCAGGATTAGGGTAGTTACAGTAACTGCTTTATGTGGCATGGTTCAAGGTTTTCTCAGTATTTCCAGCAAGCATCTGGGAATCCTGCATTTTTCCAAAAGTCTTTGCAAGAGAGTGTGAAGCACACATCTTTTTTTCCTTTTAAGTAGTTTTAGAAAGTATATATAAAGAGATGAGCAGGGAGCTTAGTACAGTGGGAAAAACTTTTTCATAAATTGACTTGAAACGTGGCTGTTTGGTTCTGGCTTTGCCGAATGGCTGTGGGACCTCCAGCTGTCATTTACTTCATGGGCCTCAGTGCCTTCCTCATCAACATTTCATGTTTCAATAAAAACGCCCAACGTTCATTGGGGGCTTACTTTATGTCAGGAAATTTTGTAGTCTTTTTACTCATTCAGTACCTTATTTAGTCATAATAACAATACTATGAGGTAGCAGCATACCCATTTTACAGACGGAGGAAATTGAGGCAAAACAGAGAAATTAAGTGATTTACTTAGGGTCGTACAGTCCAAATTCAAACGCAGGACTGATTACCAGAGGCAGCACTTATAAACACGATGCTTGGGACATCTCCTTTTTTATGTGACTTTCAAATAAATCAAAGTGTGTTTGCTTTTATTTACTTTTTTATTTATTTTTGCAAATTTCTAAAGGAGGGCAGGAGTTTAATGATGTATTTTTCCTGATCTTTCAACAAATGTTTACTGAGCATCCACTATGCACCAGACCACTATTCTAAGTGCTTCAGATAGATCCACGAAGAAAAACAGACAAGATCCTTGTCCTTGTGGAACTGAAGTTTTTCCTGTGAGAATAAAGAGCAACTTTAGCGAAAATTAAAAAAAAAAAAACCCAACAATACAGTATTATAGGTTATGGTTCTTTTGACAGCTATCCATTTGGTTAACTTTTGCCTCTGTAAAGAACTCTTCCATACAGAAAATATGGAGGAGTTAAAATTAAGAAATACTTCATCATTACATTTAGGTTCTGTGTTAATTTATTTAAGGTAGCAGAGCTTCTCTTACACAGGAAGAAAAACTCCCCTAACATCTCTGTTATAGATTATTTGGGCATTGAAAAAGGCAAAAGTCCACAGTTCTGCTAAGCCTTATTCATACCTTCGTGTAAATAACTTTCATCAAATGATGAACGTTAAAGGTCTACCCTAGCTTTACAGATTGTGGTGAGGAAGGAGGAAAGCTTTCGGAGGAAAATGAGAAGGGAGATCTTGGACAGGTAACCAGAGGTTGGTTAACAAATGGTGACTGAGGCTTGTAGGTCTCCTGCCCTGCCACCAGGACCCTAGACTTCAGTTGTAGTTCGTGGCATCCAGTAGAAGGAATTATAACAATAACCACCTTCTAAGGGTAAAGCCCAAGCTAAGCATCTGAATTCTCACAATCCCATGAAGTATTGTCTTCCTTAGTTACAGATCTTAGCTCAGAGGCTCACAGGCACTAAGGAACTTTTCCAGTTTTATAGTGAATATGTGAAGGACTATATGAAGGGATCAAAACGGCGGTCTTTCTGACTCCAGATTTTATCTCAACTGCTAAGAGCCTAAAATTTTCAACTGGGTTTCATTTGTGATTGAAACAATTTCTACTAAATAAAATAATCATAACTAGAGAAATGATGACTAGTTAACTGGGAGTATATAAACACAAATGACCCATTTTAAATTTAGAGTCTCTTGGGTAATAAAAATTTCTGCCTTCTTCCCTGTCCTGTTCCCTTTAATCTATTGTTTCTCCTCCTCTATTGAGCACCCAGGTTTGAGTCAGAGAGCCCAATGAAAAGGAAACGACAAGAGCGGAAAAAAGTCCATTCAAAGGATATCCTTCTTGGTCCCTGATTTTGACCTGAGGGATACCCTAACATACATCAGGAAGTGAAAGGAGAATTGCTGATAAGTACTTGCGGGTGGTGAGGTCTTGCTTTCGATTTCATTCCTACAAAGCATGGGAGGAATGTGATTGTCATGTAGGAGGCAGCTCAGTACTGAAACGTGAAAACTCAGCATTCAAATGGCTTTGGTATATTCTCTTTAGTCATCAGTTGTTATATTCAGGTGATTTTCCATTAGTAGTCTTGTTAGGAAATGCTCTCCTAGTGTTTGGCTTTACTTAACAAGTCTTCCAAACATCGATCTGAACATTAAATCTCCAGGTACAACTAGTATTTTTAATTCTTCCAATTTTTGTGAATTTTTCTAAATTTATTAATGGACAACATGCATTCTTAACAGTCATTTCTAAAAATTGGATTAAAAGAAAAAAACACAACATACTTTAAATGTCTGAGTATTGATACAATAGGGGCCCTGGCTGGCTCAGTTGGAAGAGCATGTGGCTCTTGATCTCAGGGTGGTGAGTTCAAGCCCCATGTTGGGGGTAGAGATTACAAAATAAATAAATAAATAAATAAAATTGATTATTGATAACAGTTAAGAAAATAAAAGTTAAAAGTCATTTGAAGCATATTAGGAATTCTTATTAAAACCCTGGAACATTCATCTAGGTTTTTGAAAAAGTAATGAGAATGTATTTATATTAATATTGTATTTGCTTTTCTGTAATGTACTTAAATAATGTATTATGATGTTCTGTGAAATCATTAAATCCCATCTTTTATAAGAATGTTTTAAAATGATTATACATATATGATCATAAGTCATTGAAAAAAATGTTTAGAAAAATGTACATTCATTACTAATTTATATCCAAAATACTACATCTTTACATTTGTTTTTCATAATTAAATAGGTAGGGGAAATATAACAAGTAAATACTTTTGATAAAGAGCTTTATAGAATTAAACTTGAGTAAACTCTACATTTTCATTTTCAATTGCTTTAGCGTAGACTCATAACTTTACACTAAAATCCCGTTAATTTTTATCACTCATTAGTAATGCAGACAATATTTTATATGAGGTGTGCATGCCTATCTTTGACTCAATACTTAATTTCCCAGGTACTGACAACTAGATGAGTTCATTGTAATGTTTAAAAATGTCTTTGTGTGTGGACAAAATGACATTGTCCTCTTCATTGCATTGGGTTATGTTTAAAGGTAAAGGAAAATCTGACAAATTCTATCTATTCATCTTCCATGAGTCTTCTAGGTGCTTGGAATAAATCCTCCCAACTGTATAACAGCCCACTCTAATGCAGAATTTAGCTTAATGTGGGTTTGTTCTGGATTCCTTCCAAAAGGAGGCAATTATCTTTGGAAGTACCCAAGAACTCATTTTTATAGCCTAGTCTGCTGCAGAGATCACCAAATGGGTTGATGATGGTGATGATGAGGATAATAATATGATAATAATAGCTGCTACATTTACTTAGTCAATTTCTGCTCTTTTATTAACTGTGTGACATTAAGTTTCTTAAGCCCTCTGTATCTCCTTTTCCTCATCTGTAAAATAGGGGTAACAAGAGTACTTACCTTACACTATTGTTTTAAAATTAAATGAGATAATCCATGGGCATGTTTAGCGCAGTGTCATTATTTCTGTTGTCACTATTATTATTACTATTGTATTTTAGAAGTGTTTTTCTGATCCCCCTTACTGAGCACTTACTATGTGATCTTATCACATAGGATGTCACCTATCACCATGTTAAAAACCTACTCATTTCTTTTTTTTTTTTTTTTTTTAAAGATTTTATTTATTTATTTGACAGAGAGAGAGAGAGAACAAGTAGGCAGAGAGGCAGGCAGAGGGAGAGGGAGAAGCAGGCTCCCCGCCGAGCAGGGAGCCCGATGCGGGGCTCGATCCCAGGACCCTGGGATCATGACCTGAGCCGAAGGCAGCCGCTTAACCAACTGAGCCACCCAGGCGCCCCAAAAACCTACTCATTTCATTTATAAATTCGTATAACCCTATGAGGAGAGTAACATTATCATTATTATTTTGCAGATAGGAACCCAGGATCACAGTACTTAAAAATTTTCTCAAGTGTCATATTGATAGTAGAAACAGACTTGAACACTTTTGTTTGACTCAAAGCCTTTGAAAGGACATTAACATGAAAATGATGCGATGATAAGAAATCACTGTTAGAAATTCTCCTCTTTAAAAATAATTTTATATGGAAAATTTCTATTCTATGCTTAAAGTAATTGAGATGATTATATATTTTATAGTGCATGACCAACATATTGCACGTGATTTTCATTTTAATAAATTGGGTCTTACTTCTAAATCATTGTAAAGAAGATAGTTGATTGGTTTGGCCATTGAATAATTCTCACCAAACCACTATGATATGCCACAGACATAGATGAATTTTTCCTGAGTTACTAAGAAACTGTGTAGAGCCAGGCACTTATTGTTCACTGGATTAACTCCTGTAATTACACTGAAATTAAATTTTTATAAACAAGATTTAGAAGCGGTGGAGCAAACACAGGGCAAGTGCTCTGCTCATTAGGTCCTATAAGCTGTTAAGTGAATCTAATATTGAATATGAAAATTCCAATTAAAACCTTTTTACCCAACTCTATGAAATTCCCTTATGTTGATAGAGATTGATCATACAGAACCATTAAAAATGCTTTTCATCGAGTGTATGTAATTTATTAATATTAAAAGTTAAATTGCATTTAAATTTGTCCTTATTCTATTTAGTGCTTTCTTCCACTATTAAGGAACTCAGTAAACTTGAATTCCATTCTGTAATTAGAAGAGAGGTAATCTTTACATTTCATATGTGTTATAAGGTTTTTTATGTTGCATTTCCTTGCTTTTTCTGGAATCAACTCAAAATTGAAAAGTTTTTCAACCAGTAAATATTTATAAAATGTACTTTTGCAAGAGCTGGTAGTGGGTATTGTATATACAGATGGAATATGTATTATATATCATGTACATAATTTATACCATATGTATGAATAGACACACAACAAACACATCCATAAAAAACTAACAATATAGTAAGGTTTACATTGATACTATGTCAGTGGGTCACATTGTTACTACAAGGCAAGGAAAGCAGTGAAAAATCAGAAGCAATATAAGGAAAATAGTAGAGATAAGGAAGGAGAAAAGCAATTTTTCTTTACAAAATGGCTCTTAGTTACGTAGTGTTGTTCCTTTAAATAGCATCCTCCTGCATTTTAGACATGGTCTAATTGAAGAAAAATATGAAGTAATGTTTTAGGACATATATGCTGAACTCTGTGCCAAAGTAGTTTTGTTAACTGGATTGTAAACCTGTATAAAATACCTATTATTCTAATCTCAGTTTGAATACGTAGAACATTACTTTAAATAAATATTCTATATATTAAATTATTGTACATAAATAGGAAAAACCTAGTTCTGTTTGAGCTCAAAATTATTGCTTTTTACACTTAACTGTATGTTGAGCTTACACTTGTATCGCTGGTTCAAAAGAGTAGAAATACGGGTTTTCAGTCAGTACACATTAATTTGGTTAATTTGAAAAAAGAGCCTTGGATCAGTGCATGTGTTGCAGAGTATATTTTCTCTATACAGTGTAATTAAATTGGTGGGAACTGAATATAAAAATTTGTCATTTTTTCAACATGAAAAATAGCAGTGAGCCATATGGCTTCTCCTTTTCACCATTGCATCTGATCGACAGTTCAGTTACAGACCCAGCCTCCCCGTTCTCCCACAAACAGATTTCCCAGAAAACTAAACCAAATGGGAATCCAGAGGGAAGTCAAAGCATAGCAAATTTGTACTGGCCCCGTTTTTTTTTTTTTTTTTAATTTCTATAAGGTCAAATTTATCCATTTTAGCAACCAGGAATGTTTCATTTTCATGGCAGCAGTGAGAAATACCCTGTTCCATACCACTTATGTTATTTGAAATGAAAATAAATCCCAATTAAATAATTTGTGAAAGAAGAGAAATAAAAAACATAGGGGTTTTAAAATGAATTTATGAAATATCAACTTAGTAATGGATTCAAAATTTACACTGACTCTAGGTCACATATGATTTACTTTTGGGAGCAGAAGCTGATGAAAAATCAAGAACAGGTAATTAGTGACTATATGGAAGTTTTGAGAATAGCAAGTAGTTTTATGGATGAGTATGTGTTTATATGTGTGTGTAAAACAGGTATTTCAATTTGATTTTTAAAAAAATAAGTAAGCCAAAAATATAGAACTGTTTTCTCATTTAATATTGCTCAATAAATAGGAAAGTATTTTTCAGCAAAAATTTCAAAAAGACTCCATATGCAGTTAATTTTTGCCTTACTTCCCTTTTATTCTATTGATAGTATTACCAACTGGCAATAAAGTTTTGTAAAATATTTATCGAATGGCTAATTGTAAAATAAAAAGCAAGTTTGGATGTATTTGAACAGGTAGGAATAAGATGGTGATAGAAGAGCATGTAGCCTCTTTCATGATATGCACACGGGCAAACCTTGCCTGCAGTTGGAGTCATGTTCACTGGAGAAATGCTGATTGACTTTCAACTCCTATTTGAATGAGAATCTGTCCCTCAGGCAATAAGAGCCACAAAGTGAGTGGGCCTCTCTCCAGTGAATTAGTGGAGATCACTTTCTTATATAATAAGTACTGGATAGGGATGTGATTAAAATATTTGTTTTTAAGGTTGCAGGTTTTCAAATATGGTTATGATAGAAGGTGGCTGACCCATGCCTCAAGACAGTTGTCTCCAGACCCCTCTGCAGTCTTTAAATTATTGAAGATCCCAAACTTTTGCTGAAGTGGGTTGTATCTATTGATATTTATCATATTAAAAGTTAAAGCAAAGGGACACCTGGGTGGCTTAGTTGGTTAAACGTCTGCCTTCGGCTCAGGTCATGATCCCAGGGTCCTGGGATCGAGTCCCGCATTGGGGTCCCTGCTCAGTGGGGAGCCTGCTTCTCCCTCTCCCACTCCTCCTGCTTGTGCTCTCTCTCTGACAGATAAATAAAATCTTTTTAAAAAATTTAAAAGTATTTATTAAATCATTTAAAAATAACAGTAATAAGCATACTTGTTAACAAAATAAATAATTTTTTAAATAATAATATTTTCTTAAACAATATCATTAGTGAGAATAATGACATCGTTTTACAATTTTTTCTATCTCCTTGATAGATGGCTTAATAAAAGATAGCCTTATTTTCGTATCTGCTTCTGCATTCAAACTGTTGCCATTTGTTATTTCTTTTGAGGTTTATAAAGAAAATCCAGTGTCAAACAGGTAGGAAGTTGGAAAAAAGAGGGACATTTTAACAGCTTTTGCATATAATGTATATGCTTCTGTACTATACTAGAATTTGACAGGTTAGTTCCAAAGTAGAATCTGAAACTGTATTTGTGAGCTTTCATATTCAGTTATGTTAAAATCCACTGGCTTATCTTGCCCTTGGAATTTTTTCTAAAATCCTTACACGATTTTGTTAGGTCATGCATTATTCTTTTGGAAAACGTTGGTTTCTCCAAAGAGTGACACATTTAATTAAATAACATAAAAAATCCTTTTGTTAATATCGCCACCAATTTCATCAGAAAAGTGTTTTTTGTTTTGTGGTTATTTGGGGGGGGGGCAGGGTGGGAGAGGGGCAGAAGGAGAGGGAGAGAGACAGTCTTAAGCAGGTTCCACACTCAGCGTGGGGGTGGTGGAGGGGGGGAGTCGTGGGGGTGGGCGAGTCGTGGGGGAGTGGTCCATCTCACAACCCTGAGATCATGACCTGAGCCATAATCAAGAGTCGGACACTTAACCAACTGAGAAAATTTTTTAAGTATTGGGATGCTATCAAACTCATGGTGGTAGAAATAAGTTTTCCAAAATTCTCATTTTCACTTGGAAGCTCAAATTTTGTTTTCAGCAACAAATACTGTGAACTTTCCTTGACAGTAACAGGATCCATTCATTCATTTTTAAGAAATTATTCAAAAACATCTGAATAGTTTGTCCTGCGTCATGTTTTCAAGTAAAAATGGTGATCTGTGGGAAAAAGTGGCTAGTTCAGCTTATAATTCAGAATAATTACATGAGTTCTTTTCCTTGAGACAACCATGGTACTGAAGTATGCTATAGAGAGCTTCAGTGTACTTCTCATTTGGTTAAATAAAACATTAAGAAGGCATGTACCCATGATAAGATTTAATACAATTAATATTTGAGCAAAAGCACTAACTTTCATTATTATTCCTCAAGGATATTGTTAAACTGACTTTTTTTTTTTTCATCCCAGAAGAATACAATAACAGCTAGTACACTGGTGTCACTGCTTTGAGGTGTGCTAAAAACAAAAGCAGTTTTACCCACCATTGCTTTTATACTATTCTTGCAAATGTGCATGCAGTGGAAAATACAAATAGCTCCGGTATTATGAAAATAATGTTTTAGATCAAGAACTCCTAAAAGGTCTCAGAAAATCTCAGGGATATTTCACGTTTTGGAAACTTTTGTTATAAGGAATATATGTATTTTGGCAACTTAAACACAGAACTTATGTTTACATGTTTGAGAGTTCTACGAAGAAGTATAGGACTTTTATATTTTGTTTTGCAAGATTTCATCAAAAAATTTCCTGTACCTAATATATACTGTATAGGACAAGCACACACATACCCTAAACATAAAATTTATACACACACACATGCACACACAGAAATGTGATCATATGAAAGTTTAGGTATTTTCAGATATGCAGAGAAAATGTAATTAATTTTGGCTCCAATTATGGAGCCAACTACTTTTTAGTTTAATCAAGTAAACTTAATATAATGTAGTAATTCACAATTTTTTAAGGTAATAGGTAGTCTTTTTGGGTAAAAGTGCCCAGTCTCAGAATTTTGGCCTCCTTTATGCCTCACTCTTGAGGAGCAAGGTATGGCCCAGGATGATGAGATTCTCCTATGTAGTTTAAGTGAAAACTATTGGATCATCATTGGCTAGGAGGAGGGCTTCCCGGGACTAATGACTGCTGGGTTATACATGAGTGTGAACTGCAAAAGGCTATTTTTGGGCCATTTGCTTCCGGTCTCTAAGTTCCTCCTCCTTTATCTCTTTCCTTTACCTCAGTTTATAAATGGTTAATCAGTCCCCTCCAGCCTTCATCTCTATCTCTTCTCAGGGGTGCATGGAGCCACTTCTGGTGTCTCTATAATCTTCTACTATTTCTTCCAAAGTATCACATCTGCCCCAGGTTAGAAGCGATTGGGTTTGGGGCACCTCCTAGAGCTTGCAGCTTCTCATTTTCAAAATGAATGATAAAGTGTTAATGCATACGTTCCTAGGCTTTCTCACACCTCCTGGAAGCTTCTAAATGCCTCTGCTGGACCTGCAGGGGTTTGTCATCAATATGGATTTGTGTTTATGGGAGATACAGGAACCCTAAAGCTGATCCAGTTGATGTTTCTAAATTTCCCTCTCTGCTTTTTTTTCTTTTTAAAGATTTTATTTATTTATTTTACAGAGAGAGAGAGAGAGAGATCACAAGCAGGGGGAGCGGCAGAGAGAAGGAGAGGGAGAAGCCTGATGCAAGGACCCTGATGCAGGGCTGGATCCCAGGGTCCCGGGATCATGACCTGAGCTGAAGGCAGACACTTAACTGACTGAGCCACCCAGGTGCCCCTCTCCACACCTTTTTTCTTTATAATTATTCATGTTTCCCCCCCTCATGTTTAAGTGATTGGTTCTCAGCGTTAGTACTTCCTCCTTAAAGAGACATTTGGAAATGTGGTCATGGTGGTGGGAGAGGGGGTGTTGTTTTTACCTATCACCATGGTTGGAGAATATTATTGACAATTACTACCTAGGAGCCAGACATGCTAAGTATCCTTTAATGTATGGGCAATAAAGAATTGCTACTCCAGAAATGCTAGTAATGCTCTCATGAGAAACACTGCCGTAGATACAAATTTCTCAGAACTTCGGGAAGGAGGCTTCACAGCCTAGCCATGGTCTCCACTAAGAGACAAAACACAAATTATCTAAGTCTTCCCATGATCCTCCAGATGGATGCCTTGAGCTGACTGCACAAAATGTCGTGGACCAGAAATACAAACAATACTATTATCATTATATGAAATATGTACATATGTTTGAATTTGTGATCATTTTTTATAATACCGTTGCATAGGGATGGCACGTTAAACAGAAGAACTAAATATATAAATCTATATGCATTTATTTAAAATGTACAGCAAAATAGTATTGCGTTCTTGTCATAACTGTAAAGATGGTGCAGGTCCTTATGGACACATGTTGGCACACAGCACAAACCCAGCCTGTCATGTACGCTCCACAACTGAACGGGCAAGGTTTCCAGAAGAATCCATAAAAAAAGCTGAAATTGCTTTCTTTAATACCTTTGGTTAGCCTTCTCAAAGACAGTATACCCCAAATGATTTCCTTGCTGGCTTCCAGATAATCATTTTATTTCCAAAGTTGCAAACAAGAGTTGCTGTTTCCAGAATGTCTTTGCAGTGCCTTTCTATTCACTTCCTTATATTTATACACCATTCTGCTTTTCCCTTTAATAACCCAGTTTATTAATTGACTCCATCACCTTTGAGAAAACCGTTTGCACGTAGAAATAGCGAAATGGACCAAAAATAATTAAACCTCCTTTAGATATTTTTGATACTGTTCACTCAGAATATTCCAAATCTTGATCTTTGTTTAATAAAATACATATTATATATATAATAATCCTTCAAAATTCTTAGAGGTCTTTGGCCAAACATTGAATTTGGGCATCAGAATTCTCTATAACTTATATAATTATAATTCTTTAAGTCAATGATACATAAAATTAACATATTCAGATTGAATGTCATTCACTGGAATGTGATATATTTGCAAATGTAGACCTTCTCTATACTATCTTACAGTTTCCATTTATTTAATTTTGCCATATTTTTTTCTTCCAAATACTTTCATTAATGGGCATGTTATGCCTGATGAGAGCAACACATTTGAGTTGATTTTTTTTCCATAGAGAACATTAAAGAACTTGCATGACAGATATTTCTTGAGTTGTGAATTAATTTGGAGTGATTCACAGTCAGTGGAAGTTTTGGAGATGTTTTAATTTAGGAAGATGACAATGATGTGTGAGCACACAAGTTAAAAAATCCATAACAATAACCAATATGTTGTGTATCTTCTCTATCTTTTATAAAGTGTCAAATTGAAAATAAAATAATCGTTGTCAGAGATTGACTTATTTTAGAAGGTTTTAAGACATAGCAACATTGTTTTGAGTTATATATATATGTATATATATATTTAATTTTAATTATTCACAATTTTGGTGACTGTTGGCGTTCATTTGCTTTCACTTTAATAGTGATTTAGGAAAAATTGAATGGAGGTGCATTTTGTGGCTCAAAGATACCGATAACCATTTAGAGTGGTTGGTTTTAGTGTAGTCTGGGATTAGAACATACAGTTAAAATTTTTCATTGGTGAGGCAGAACTGGAAACTCAGTGCATTTTGTTCTCTGACATTTGTCCAGAAATCTGCAATGAGGCACAGCTTAGATAGTTGAATCAGAAAAAGTCTTTAAAAATTGATTGACGGGAGCAATGATTACTGGCAAAGGTTTTGTGTATTCACTAGAGGACCACAACCAAACTAAATGGGCAGCTGACGTGGTTAGAAGGTGGAATCTTAAATGGGATGACATGATTAGGTGACTAAGAAACAGCATTTGCAGAGAGTTCATATAAGTATCTGTCTGTGAAACAGAGGGGAGCATTTTCCCTAAGACAGGTAAAGACCAAAAGGCAGAACAATGAGTCTGTCAATTGGGACATTCAACCTTTCTTCGGTGGCAAAGGTTTATGTGTTTATGGGCACTGGAAAATTTGAGGATTAAGTGCTTTTTAAAATCATGAAAATTTTATTATTTTTTTTCTTTCCTGGGCTTAAAACACAAAGGTATTACTCATATTTACTAACTGCTATTTGTCTGTTTGACCAAAAAAAAAAAAAAATGAAGTCATAAATTCTCAATAGTTACTGTTCCCGGGTGCACATTATACACACAAAAGGTAGTCATTTTCCTTCTGATTTCAGTCACTATTACAGAATCTGTTTTCCTTTAAAATGAATTCTTAGACACAAGAAGAGTCAGTTGGCTTCTGATTACTGCACACCTGGCATGCTCAACCGCATGTTCCATCGAAGCATCCACTGGATCTTACTTATTGCTTGAAACTGTGCCTCAGTGCACCCTGAACAATATTTGTTCTTTTCTTCTTGCTTTCCCTTCTGATAGTTCTGCTTTAGCTCACCACAGATCTTAGGTGTCTGGGTATCCTTACCTCACCCAACCTTCCCATATTTTTAACGTAATGGGGTTTGAAGTTAAATCGGGGCCACCTAACTTCTAATTTTAGAAATAGGCCTTTTATTACTGATGAGTCTGTGGAGTGTATTTGCAAGGACAGTCCTTCTTACTTGTTTTTGATGGTCAAGGATGTGAATGGATGTAGTTTTGGATGAGCCATTCCTATTAACATTACTTCTGGAACCCTTTTGGGTTGTTAATAGGTATTTTGCAAAAAAAAAAAATATGCTCTTTACCAAATGTGTTTGCATTAAAAAATTAAAGAGCTTACCAAAATGTTTCCCAAATCCTCCACTTCCTTGCTGATATTCTAGTCTGAGCTATCAACCCTGGGTATCCATTCAATGGTTCTTCCTTCCACTCTTGATTTCTACTGAATTCCCATAGGTTGCATCATGGCAATAAAAATTCAAATCACCTAGTGCTGGTTCCCTAATTAAAAGTCTTCCCCAGAATGCCTGGGTGGCTCAGTTGGTTAAGCATCTGCCTTCAGCTCAAGTCATGATCCCAGGATCCTGGGATCAAGTCCCACGTCAGGCTCCTTGCTCAGCAGGGAGCCTGCTTTTCCCTCCGCCTGCCACTCCCCCTGCTTGTGCTCTCTCTGGTCTCTTTGACAAATAAATAAAATCTTAAAAAAAAAAAAGATAAAAGCCTTTCCTTTTCATCACACATATAATGAAGTTTAAATTCTTTTCCATGGCCTTCAAGGTTTCTGACTTCTCCAACCACTCATTTGTAACCACATAGACTGGACATTTTAATCTTTTGCTGCCGGTGTCCTATTTATTTAACATTAGTTACAAGATGGAGAAGAATAGAGTATTTTTAATACCTAATACCTTCTTTTCTTTCTCCAACACAGCCATAGAAACTTCAGGAGGGTAGTGGTCTTGTCTGTACTGTTCACGACCGTATTCTCAGGCCCTGATACAGGTCCTGTCACATAATTGACGCTAATGCATTCAGATTATGCTGACAGTGATTTACCAGAAACTTTAATATGCTACTGTGCAATGTAGCAGTTCTCAAAACTCAGATTTGGAAATATTTGCTTATACACACAAACTTGCAATTTCTGGAGTCAGAGCTGAGGACATTGCTTTTTTATAGACAGACTGGTTTGGAGACTTGTTTATTGCTCTCTTTTAGAACATTGTAAAGATATGTTCCTTCTAGCAATGCTTGTTTTCTCCTGGTTTAGATAATCTCCAGGACCCTTTAAATATAAGATTGCTCAATGATTATAACAGTGTATGCTCAAGTTCAATGCTCTTGAAAACCATTAACGCTAAGAAATGCTGAGAAAAATACTTTTGGACTTTTGCCTGAAAAATATCTAGTCTGTTATTTTAGATAGCCTACATTTTATTCATTGATTTGGTCAGACCATTATCAAGATATTCATTGGGATCATGCTAAATTGGTTTAGTGTAGAGTCTTCTTTTAAACTGAGTTATATTTTGGTATATGTTCGCAGGTCTATGTTGATGGACCTTATAAGAAAGAGTCTTAAAACAGCTTATGTTGGAGCTTGCGGTAAATACGTTGTTGAGGATGGTATCTATTCCATTACATGGCATTCTCTCTAGGAGGATCTCCACTATAAAATTTTCTTCTTTCTCAGAGAGAAGAATAATTATTTTCAATTGATTTGTGTTGCTAATTGATATTGATATATAGAGGATTTATTCACACACACATATATTTTAAAAACGTTACAATTAATATTGATCACGTGCTTCCTATAGTGCCTACTATTAGCTAGTTATCATATAAAAGTACTTTATGTGGGCTATCCCTTTTCATTCTCACAATAACCCTATGACATAGGTATAGTTATTACTTACCCTTATTTTACAGATGAAGAAACTGAGGTACAAAGAGGATAAATAATTGTCCAAAGTCACATAACTAGGAAATATTGGAACCAAATTATGAACACAGCCTAACCTAAGTAGGCTGTCTCTCACATAGATCTAGTTTATTTTTCTGAAGTTTATTTTTCTTTTGTCTTATTTTTTATCTGCTTAAACAATTTTAAGTCATTGTGGGAAAATGGGGAGTATAATCAAATGCAAAAGATACCAAGCTGCTTTCCCTTATGAGCATTATATCATATCACAAATCTCAAATAAATGTATAGGTAGAAAATCAAGTAGAAAGTATTAGAAACTGCATCTTTATTACACTAAGCAGTTTATTAGCTATTATTCTTTTTCTAAGTGCATATTTCAACCTTGACTGTGTTGTAAATTAATTTCCCCTTTTCTTGGGTTATTTTCTCAAACTACACTAACTTTTTATGTTACTGAAGATTAACTGTGCCTGTAGTATTATTTTCATTCAATTATGATGAATGCCTGCCTGAAGTTTCACTCTGACAGTTTCCAGTGGATTCCCCACCTAGCAGCCAGAGTGGTCTTTCTAAATGGTACATTTGCTTATGTCATTCTCCCGCTTAAAACCCTTCAAGGGCTCTTGGTTCCTCTCAGGACGCTTTCTCAGTTCCTTATCACGGCTCACAGAGTGTTTTAAGATCCAGAGTTCTCTTTCATTTCATCCCTCACACTTTTTCTGTAGCCATCCTAAATTAGCCCTACTTCTAAGAAGGAGTCCTGCTCTCTCTAGATCTAGGCCTTCACACTCTATGTAGAAGTGTGTTTCCTGCTTCCATTTCCATCTGCCTGATTCTCACGTGTCTTAGTTTTCAGCCTAGGTCTTTCCTCTGCTGAATCTAGGCTAGATACTCCTCCTTTACTGGTCCATGGCCCTCTGGGTTTATCCCACTGGAGCTGTTGCCTATTTATCCATTTGTTCTTTTCAATAGGAGACCAAAATCCATTTTAAAGAGGAGTGTTTCCAGTTTGCTATCTTGTTCTCTGCCCCTACCCTTGAGATCAGCTTTTAATAAGCCCACAGTATTTGCTTTTTGAATAAATGAATGACATTTATAGATACTGTATATATGTATTTATATTATCCTTAAATATTTTCTTTAAATTTGTCACATTATTGATATAGCCTACAATTGTTTTGTCTCAACTTGAGTTCAAATCCTAATTTCCCTACTTACAAGTTGTGTGTCTTTGGGCACATTAAACAAAGTCTTTGTATATTCATTTTAAAACTCAGTGGTGCTTACCTAATAGGGTTGCAATGAATAGTGTCTGTGATAAGACATAAAGCATGGGTGCCTGGGTGGCTCAGATGGTTAAGCGTCTACCTTAAGCTCAGGTCATGATCCCGGGGTCCTGGGATCGAGTCCCACGTCAGGCTCCCTGCTCAGTGGGGAACCTGCTTCTCCCTCTGCCTCTGCCTCTCTCTCTCTCTGTCTCTCATGAATAAATAAATAAAATCTTAAAAAAAAGACATAAAGCACTTAATATAGTGCTTGCAACATAGTAGTTGTTTCTTCTTACATCAGGTTTTTTTGTTTTGTTTTGTTTGTAGTATAAGGGTTAGTAACTCTGGCTTTGGAGATAAATATAGGTTCTGTGGATTCAAATCCTGGCTTGGCTTCTTATTAGATATGCTCCCTTGCTCTTTGACAGTCAATTTTCTCATAAATAAAATGGGAATAATAGTAATGTCTACCTGCACAAGTTACTGTGAGGTTTAGGAAAGATAATGTCAATAAAATCCTTAGCATATTATCTGGTACACAGCGGAGGCTTAATAGATGTTAGATATTGTTATTAACAAATTTGTCTCTCTCACTAGTTCATCAGTTCACTAAAGTCTTAGATTCCTGTTTCATTCATGTTTGAATTCCTAGCATCAGTGTTTTGCATTAGTACCTTGCATATAAAAATGTGTCTGCATGTAAATGATGATAACTCCAAGAACAATAAAATACTGAACTATTGTTGTCCACTTACACCTTAGTGTGACTTAGTGCATCAGCCTGTTGTAACTGGGATATCTAGAGACAGAAGTTAGCGGTGGGGGGCATCATTTTGGAATGTGGAGACATTTTCCAGTGAAGATAAGCCTATATGATGACACTATCTTTAGAGAAAAGTTTGTCAGGAGTTGAGAAGGAAATGCAGCAAGGTTAATTGGGAGAGCTTCAAGAAAAAATTTAACCTAATGCTCAATTTTAGCTATGATTAGCTTTCGGGGATAGTTTCAGTGCTACTCCAAGGAAACAGAAAAAAGGAATTTTGTAAGTGGGCCAGCCTCACATGGTATTGTTTTATGACAGGAATTCCATATGATAAGATAATTTGGTAAATAGGCCCTGTATGTTTTTTAGAACTGAGATTTATCTGAATAGACTAGACAATATGCCCAGGAGGATGTGCATTAATTAGTAAGCTATTAATGTTGTGTTAAATTGCTGCTAATTTGGATTTTGTAGTTGAAAGGACCTAGAAGACTACAGAATAGTGTTGACAGCACTTTGACATGGAAGGAAATTTGAAACACTCTTCTATACCTCATCTTTCAGTGATAAAAGACAAGGTTTGTTTCACTTGAATAAATTAACTGTTATTTGAACTTCTGGTCTTCCTTTAAAAATTATAATTAAATATGGTATAGGAGTAAGTGTGGCTTCTCTTCAAAGTTCAGTTTTGAATATACCACACATTGGCGTGTAAGAGTATTAAATATTTTCAAAAATTATAGTCAGTCAAAAATGGGAAACTTGGTCAGGTTAATGTAACTCACATAAAAAATGCTTCTTAAATTTAATTGTGAGTTTACAGAGAAAAAAACAATCATTCAATATGAATATATAATTTAAAAATCACCCATATAGCTATAATTATTGACATATAATAAAATTGAAAGCAAGTTCCACATCCAGAATGATAATGTGAGAAGCTCTATGAATTGCTTCCAAGGAAACAACCATAACTGTTGAGATTTTTTAAAAAACCCAACAATTTAAGGTCTCTGGAAATTGTCCTGAGTGCATAAAGAAAAAGGAGAAATACATATTTGAGAAAATCTACTAAGTCTCTGTAAGCTTAGTGAGAATCTAGGGCCCTTGAGCCTCCCTGCCGCACCCCAGCTGGATGCGATGGAGACTCCACTCTGGGCAGTTGTGGCCAAGGAGACAGTGGTTCCTTCTGCTTCTAGCTCCTAGTGAAGGACTTATGGTATCCCTCCAGGAAGGGCAGGGCTCTAGTGTTTCTCATCACTCTCAGCTCCGTGTTGCAAGGGCCAGATTCCAAGCAAGTGTGACCACGAGTTCAGAAGCTCCCTTCCTCCACCCAGTTCCCACTTACCCAGTTGCTGCAGGGCGGGGCCACCCTTGCTACAGCTCATCATGAGTGGACGGTCCATGCTGGGAGATACAAGCCTGGAAGAACAGGCTACTACCCTGCCCAGTGCCCTGTTCCTAAAGTAGGCGTGTCCCTCTGACAGAAGCAGGCCACTGACCCTGCTCCCCAGGTCCAGAGCAGTGGCTCAGAGAGGCAGTCCATAAGAGAGCTTGAAAGTGCACCAAAAAGGAACGGGCTTTATTTGCAACAGAATATGGGTAAATTCAAGCCTAAGGGTATGCCGAAAAAAAATGGAGATGTTGGTGTTAAATAATTAGGAGGATGCTGGTAGCTCCACTAGAGCAACAAGCTAAACCTCCTTTACCAGGGGGGACCATGGAAAGAGAAATTGGAGCTCTTACACCTGCTGGTGAGAATATAAAATGATGAAGCTGCTTTGGAAACAGGCTGGCAGTTCCTCAAAAGGTTGAACATAGAAGTTACCCTAAGACTCAGCTATCCAGACAATGGAATTATTCAGTAAGACTAAGAAATGGAATATCGACACATGCTATCACATGGATGAAACTTGAAAACATATTAAGTGAAATAAGTCCTTCATAAAAGGTCACGTATTATATGATTCTATTTGCATAAAATGTCCAGAATAGGCAAATATATAGAGGTTAGAGACAGGAAATAAACTAGTTGCTTAAGGATGGGAAGGGGTTGGGAGAAATGGGGAGTGACTTTTAATGAGTTCGGGGCTTCTTTTGGGATGTAAAATGTCCTAAAATTATTGAGGTGATGGTTACACAACTCTGTGAGTATACTAAAAACCACTGAAGTGTATACTTTAACTGGGTGAATTGTAAGTTATGTGAATTATATCTCAAAAAGACGATAGGATAATGACATTGAAACTTATTTTTACAAATGGCTGTTTTATTTTTCCTCATCTGGTCAATAATCAACTGAGTGGCCACACTCGTGTGCCTTGTATCAAATCACACTGCTCATGGAGGACATTGTATTTTTCTTTGGTAAGGGTCGGTCTACAATTTGGTACATGGTGTGTGTCCACCTGTGCATGTTTATCAACAGTTTGGTGAAGTATAACTGACACTCAATAAACTACACATGTTTAAGGTAGATGGTTTGATAATTTTTGACATGTATATATATAAATCTGTGAAGCCTTGACCAATATCAAGATAATGAACATATTCATTATTCTAAAAAGTGTCCCTTTGTAATCCTTCTCTTCTGGTCTTCCTTATCCTTTCCCTTCCCCAGGCAACTACTCATCTGCTGTCTGTTACTATAGATTCATTTGTGTTTTTAAGAATTTTATATAGATATAATCATACAGTATGTATTTTTTATTTGTTTGGCTTCTTTCTAGAAGCATAATGATTTGAAAATGGTCCATTTTGTAGTATGTATCCATAATTCATTTCATTTTATTGCTGAACTAAATGACATTTTATGGATATATCATTTTCTATCTGCTCACTTTTTGATGAACATTTATATTTGTCCACTTTTAAGCTATTCTAAATAAAACGTCTATGGACATTAGTGTTCAAATCTTTGTGTGAATATATAATTTATTTTTCTTGGGTAAATACTTAAGATTGAAATGATTAGGTCATATGGTAAGTGTATGATAAACTTTAAAAAAATTGCCACATTGTTTTCTAAAGTGATTGTACCATTTTATAGTCCATCAGCAGCATTATGAGAGTTGCCCCACATTCTCACCAACATGTGATATGGTCAGTCTTGTAATTTTTAACAGTCTAGTAGGTGAATGGTCATAACACATTGTAGTTTTAATTTATATTTCCCTAATCATGTTGACCACCTTTCCATATGCTTGCCATCTCTGTATCTTTGGGGAAGTGTCCAAATTGTTTTCTGTGTGTGTGTGTATGTGTGTGTGTGTGTTGTTTTCTTAATATTGAGTTTTGAAGTACAAGGCCTTTATTAGATAAATGGTTTGAAAATATTTTCTCCTGCTTTGTGGCTAATCTTCTTTTCTCTTCATAGTCCTTCTAAAAAAGCAGAGTTTAGATTGATGAAATCCAAGTAGCTAATTTATCTTTTATGGATTTACTTATTGTGTTGTAGCTCAAAAACTACATAACTCAAGGACATAAAGATTTCTCCTATGCTTTCTTCTAGAAGTTTTATAATTTAGGCTTTATACTTAGCCACTAACCACTATATTCTTCTGCCTCCCTTCACTTTTCCTGGAATTCCCATCCTGTTCTTTTACTATCTTCAAGTATCTTTAAAATAGTTATTATTGGGGGTGCCTGGGTGACTCAGTCAGTTAAGCATCCAACTCTTGGTTTTGGCTCAGGTCATGATCTCAGGGTCATGAGATCAAGCCCTTTGTTGGGCTAGGTGCTCAGCATGGAGTCTGGTTGAGATTCTTTCTCTCTCCCTCTCCCTCTCCCTCTCCCCTCCCCTGCTCTCTCTCATTCTCTCTCTCTCTCACTAAAATAAATAAATAAAATCTTTAAAATCATTATTATCATGGTTTTATTTAAATTCAGCCAGATTAGTCAACCACAGAAATACAAAATTGCTTTGATATCTCCCAGTTGCAGAATGTATCTTTTTCCAGTGAAAAAAAAATATTTTTCAAAGGATAGGCTTATCTCATTTCCATGGCAACAGATTTTTTTTCATTGAAAGGTAGAAATAAACAAACCAAGTTCTTGATCTCAAGTTACTCATCCTCTTTCTTTCTTTATTGTATTTTGTACAAATTAACTTACATAAATACAATAATCATGGTTGTAAAAATGTCATTTACATGGACCCTAATTTCAATCATGTTTTGCTCCTTAATCCAATAGGATGCTAAAAAATTTTAAGTCTTATGGCAACAAGGATTTTATGAACTGTTACACAATTATTTGAGTCAGAAGTGCGTGATGCACTAAAGTTTCAGTGACATATAACTTAGACTCTCCTACTTAGCATTTGTATAGTGTAGTGTGATAGTGCCTTTTATTGCATTCAGAAGCTGCATGTCACCTGGGTGTTAGTGTCTCAGGGCCATCTGTTGAGGTTTTGCAGAATAATACAGTAGACACTTCAGGCCAGAAGAACTGGGGAGGAAACATCCTGGTACTGCCATTTCCTAGCTCTTGGAAGGGACATTATTTTTTCTATTCTTTCACGAGAGTCAAGATTAGGAGCAGATGACATTGTAGACATGAAAACCACACAGAGCCATTAATTAAGGTATCAGAAACAGTTTCCTTTGTTGTTTTTTTAATTGATCATGAAACTGATGGAATTATAATTTAACCAATAAGGATGATGGGAGGATTTTTGTATATCATTGAACTGCAAATTATTAGGACAACTAATAATATTGATTTTTCACTCTGCCAAGGTCTGTTGGCTTGAGTGTTTTGCATATGCTCTCTCATTTATATCTTAGAAAAACCTTTTGAAAAAATATTAACTCTATTTTGAACTCTGGGACAGGTGATGTAGAGTTGTGTTCAGTATGTACACATGGTACGGAATCATACCTCCTGAGTTCAAATCCTGGATCTGCCATGTCTAAATGCCATGACCTTATCCAAGTTACTGGTCTTCCTGTGTCTCAGATTCTTCATCTGTAAGATTTTGATAGTTATAACTTGTAAAGTTTTAATGAAAATCAAATAAATTAACACATGAAAAGTGCTTAGGACAGTGCTTGGCATGAAGTACTCACCCACATTATCTGTTTACTATTCATTAATAACCTGATAATACCTATTTATAATTAATTAATACACCATGTCATAGAAAGGTGAAAAGACTTGTTACTTTGGTAGTACTTTAAACCCAAATTCACGATGCCAAATCTGCATTATTTCTATTATCTCATGAGATAAGTCATCATTGTTATCTAAATCTAGACAAGATTTAGATCATGTAATTCAAAGATGGAATCCAACTATAACTTATTTTATGTACTCTACATGCAAAGCACATGTTTGCTGCATACTTTGACTAAATTAAAAGTATATGAGAAATCTAGACAATTTGGCTACTGGGATTCCTGAACCCATGGTCGTGACGATTCATCCAGATTCAGCATCTTAGTACTTTTTCCTTTACAAAAGGCCATGTATACAAGGAAATTATTTTCCTTCATACATCACAGGTTTGACTGGAGGAAAGCATTTCACAGGCCAATAACTGACTATCTTTGAAGGTAGTATGAATAGAAAACTATCATTGCTGCCTGAATGTTAAGAGAATGTAGGAGTGGAAAGAAAACAATTAATAGTGAAGATATTATCTTAATAATATACATCATAGTCTTAGAAGGATAGGGATTTGGTGGGAAAAATGAGACAGTCAGAAATCTCAAAGTAAATTCAATTATAAAGGATGGAGTTAGGACATCAAGGAGAAGTAAACTAAATATTCTCAGGTTTGTTTCCAGGCAACATGGATAATGTGCAATGTAAGCACAGCTTCATCAGATCTGATGAAAATATTCATTTCCTTGCCACTTTTTCTATGAACAAGATCTATACGTAGATAGATATCTCGTTACTTCTATTTTTATCTATATATTCCATTATTTGCCACCCTTTCCATGAACAAGATCTTGGATTTATGTCTTCTCCAATATGGCACCTCAAATAACATTCTCTGCAGGAGGATAAGTCAGCATTTAGTTACTCAAAATGAGCCTGAGTGATGGAGGGTATAAGTCTGTCCTTCATAGGCTGGGCTGTAGGTGTCAGAGGAGACTGGATTTTGTGTATTTTAAGTGACTTCAATGCAACAGTTGTTCCTTATGGACCCACTGAAGTTCTTCTGGTGAATATGGTTTGGATGTGGCATTTAGATTGCTTGTATATTTAGGAGCTCTCAAACCAAATCGGCATGCCCAGGTGCCCATTTGACTTCAGAAATTTCATCTTCAGTGATGTTCTTTATGAAAGACTGATACTTCATATAAAACTGGACAATTGTATCATCAAATTTAATGCTCACTCAAATATTTGACTTGTCAAACATGATGAAGGGTTTCTTTGAAGCAACACTGAATAATCATATGCTGAAACTTAGCTCGTGATGGTCCTTTTTCTCTAGTTATTGGTAATAATCCACTCTCTGAACTACAAGACACCAGCCCATGGGTAGGAAGTACTGAAACTGATGGAAACAATAGGCCCACTGTTGAAGTGGTAACTAAGGAGGGCAAACACTATGGATGTAATGAGTCAGCCATAGTCACTTTATGGTGCAGGTGCATGTGCTTAATAAAATTTAGAATTCTGGCAAGCCCTGATTATTCAGCTTTGTCATTACATTAGTTGTTTTCCTAAACATTTTCAGATTATTTTCCCTCGATATTTCTGTTTAGCTCAGAATTTTTGCCATTTTCCAATTTCTTAGAGTTTGCTATCATTAGCAGATTACTATGATTCTTTTTAAACTTTGCTCTGTAGGGAAACAATCACACACACATGTGCACACATACACACATGTAATTTTTCTTTTCACATAAATGGGCTCATGTTTTACACATTGTTTTGCTATTTTCTTTTCTCACCAACATATTTTGGACATCTTTCCATTTCAATGTGTGTGCGTACATAATATTCTCTGATAGACGCATAGTATCTCCCTGCAGGGATAATGCATAATACTGCACTAGATCATTGCACACATTTTTAAAATTAAAGATCCTTTTACTGCAAGTTAGAAAAACATAGTTTGATCAGGCTTATCCTAAGATATCAATATATTATAAGAAAACATTAGTGTCCCACATAATCAAGAACAGGAGAACAGAGCTGTGGTCTTCTTAGGAGTAAGCTGGATTCAAGGACTTTAGTAATTCCACACTCATGGCTTCTATTCATGCACCTTTAGAATCTTTCCTCCTGCAGAATGGCTCACTTTGACTATATAGTACACAGGGCAGGAAGGATATAAAATAATAGATCTCAAATATGTACATTATAATTCAGCTGCATAGACATTGGCTTTTTTATGCTCGGTTCCGATTTTAAATTCCCAAGGAAAGCTCTAGTTTGAGCCATGTAGGTCCATCTCTGGTCCAATCAACTTTGGTGAAGAAAGATAACATCATTGTGCAAAATGGCTGCTAGAATTTTCTTGCTATTTACAGGTAGATAAGAGCAAAGAATAGTTCCCAGGAAGTAAAAGGATGGACAAACGACCCTGTGAGAGATTAATGTAAACTTTTATGTGTTCAATTAACAATTGTTTGGCATTTAGGTTCAAATATTTTCTTATTACAGTGGTTCTCACTTATCTAGAAGATATACGTTCCGAGATCCCCAGTAGATGCCTGAAATCATGGATAGTACTAAACTCTCTCTCTCTATATATATATACATACTATATATTTTTTTCCTATAGATACATACCTATGATCTCTCTCTCAAAATAACTTACTGCAGTGTATTTAACCTTCTTCTTCTTGTGATGATGTGAGAGGATAAAGTGCCTACCGGATGAGCTGATGGGATGTGAATGACAGAGTATTAGGCTACTATTGACCTTCTGAGTCTACCTCAGAGGAGGATCATCGGCTTCTGGACCATGGTTGACCACAAGTAACTGAAACCTCATGGATAAGGAGGTCCTACTATGTAAATAATGTCACTATAAATATAAAAAAAATAACTTTGTACATTTGTGTAAATCAATATTTAGGATAATTTTCAGAAATTGAAATAATAAGTCAATGGAATGTATATTTTACAATTTTATAGTGACAAAATTTAAAGCGATTTAGATTCCCACCTGTAGTGAGTGAGTAGGAATGGAGGTGTTTCTCTGCAAATTCATCAAAATTGAGTATTATCAATTTTTTTAGGTCTTTGCCTATATAACTGGTAGAAATATCTTGGCAGAGGTAAAATATATCTTGCTTTCATAAAATTTTATTAGCTATTACACATTATCAAGTTTGTGTATTGCAGTGCTGAACTAGGGTTTCTCCATATGAAAGTATTTAAAGGCAGCCCCTCCATCTACTCAGCTGTTCTGCTTTCAGAACCCAGTGGAATCTGCCTACCATTCCTAAGACTGAATTTCCAAGGAGACTGTAATTCTTAGTGTAAAAGCTTACAGAATAACACACAATGAGTCCTTCTTCTTTTTCCATTCCTCCTGCCCCCAGTTTTGTTTACTGTCTTAAATTTGTTGTATATCTATTTTTCGCATTAAATTGTTCCTTGAAGGGCGCCTGAGTGGCTCAGTCATTAAGTGTCTGCCTTCGGCTCAGGTCATGATCCCAGGGTCCTGGGATCGAGCCCCGCATCGGGCTCCCTCTCTGCTCAGTGGGAGGCCTGCTTCTCCCTCTCCCACTCCCCCTGCTTGTGTTCCCTCTCTCGCTGTCTCTCTCTCTGTCAAATAAATAAATAAAATCTTAAAAAAAAATTGTTCCTTGTAAGACATTGTATTTCATCTTTATAATTTTCATAAACCCAATGCCTAGCACATTATCAATATATATTTGTTTGTAAACTGATTGCTTATAGTCCTCAGGCTGATGGACTTCCAAGAGATCTGGGTCTATAGCCTAGCCACCATGCCTAGCTCTGTGGCAGGCAAGTGATTTTTCTCTGGACCATAGTTTTCCTTTGTACACAATCAGAGTTCAAATAGGCCATCCCTAAAGCTTTGTGGGCTTTTTTTGTTTGTTTTTTAAAACTAAACTCTGTGATAATACTTCGCTTTTTAAATTGCAGGTGAAAAATTTCTGTATATTAAAAAATAACAGATGTAAATAATATATCTAATTGTAAATTTCCATCGAACAAATCTACAGAATTTAATTCAGATGTGGCATTACTTTCAAAATGGAATATTTTAGTTGGTTGTCACCTCTCTGCAGTGTGTTAGCCCCATCTAGTGAATGATTAATGAATTCTCAAAAGCTAGTAGCATAGCAACCTTTTTAAAGTTACTGCTGAATCATTCGTCACCTTGTTTTCGGTCTTTGGGCCTATGCTATTTCAGATATAGCCAAGATTGAAAGAAGAATTTATTGTGAGATTAGTTTGGGAAATGTTTAAATGCCTTTGTAGAACAGATTCATTTTAAGAGTGGAGCAAGACGAAGGGGTATAATCGATTTCCCAAGTCCCACCCTCTCAGCTTTTATTTTTACCAAATATATAAATGTACATAGTTTAAATAGCCATACTTTCCCCCTATTTTCTTTCCCTAACAGCAATTACACTTACCTAATTTTAGCTGATTATTTTAATATTTACCTTCATGTCTTCTATTTTTTTTTAAGATTTTATTTATTTATTCGAGAGCGAGAGAGAGCGAGAGCGAGAGAGCACGTGAGATAACGGGGGGCGGGGGGGGGATAGCGGAGGGAGAAGCAGGCTCTTACGCTGAGCAGGGAGCCCAATGCGGGACTCAATCCCAGGACTCTGGGATCATGACCTGAGCCAAAGGCAGAGCTTAAGGACTGAGCCACCCAGGCGCCCCTATCGCCTTCTTTTTTGAGAACGTAGCATATATGTTGAGGCAGATAATATAGTTGAGACATATAAACTTGGATAACTTTCCTTTCCTGCTCACCTTTTCTCCCAGGAGTTGTCTTGCTTTATCATTTGCTTGGTTTTCTATATATTTGTCACTCATTTAGCCTCAAATTTCTTGCCCATTAAAAATCAAGGCTATAGACACATCAGGTATTCTGTTTATTCCATTTTGCTGAAAAAGTCTTTCCCACAGCCTTCTGACCCACTCCACTGACTTGCTTTTTCCTCCTCGCCTGGGATAGATAGGGCTGTTATCCTGGATCTGCCCTCATCATTATCCTGAGAAGTCCTCTCCTCTTTTTCCCTATGTTGGGTCTCCTGTTTCCTCTATCATGTTTCCTCTCTGTGGCTTACTGATACTGTGATGAGATATACCCACGAAAACCTCCAAAGAAAGAGCGCATGGGAAATAGAGTTCTGAGATTCTGTGTGGTGCATATAGCGAATTGTCTTTCAGCATTAATTCCAAACTTCTTTTAGGGTGCCTGCAGACCGTAAAGCTAAAAACTACAATTCCCAGCCTTCCTCACAGCGGGCTCCTAGAAGTGTGGTGGTTTGTGCCAATGAGATAACATTCACGCACGTTTCGAAGGTGTAGGTGAGGAGCACCACCATGCACTGGAACAGCAGTCCCCTTTTATCCGTGGTTTCACTTTCCTGGGTTTCAGTTACCTGCCATCAAACTGGGTCCGCAAGCAGATGAGCCTCCTTCTAACGAATCACCGGAAGGTCAGCTGTAGCCTAATTCTACGTCACAACGCCTGCGTCATTCCCCTCACGTCACCTCCCCACGTAGGCATTTTACCATCTCACATCATCACCAGAAGGGTGAGTACGATACAATAATATTTTGAGAGAGAGAGACCATGTTTACATAACTTTTATGCCAGCATATCGTTAAAATTGTTCTATTTTATTATTAGTTATTGTTAATCTCTGACTGTGCCCAATTTATAAATTAAATTTTATCTAAGTATGTACGTATAGGAAAAAACACAGTGTACACAGGGTTCGGTACTATCGGTGGTCTTGGAACATACCCCCCCCACAGATAAGGGGGACTACTGTATCTTTTGCTCATAGACGCTCCTGAGTGTGATGGCTTCGGATACCAGAGGGGGCAGTATCCCTGTGGTAGTCTGGTTTGGTAGCGCAGCTCTCCGCGAATTCTGAAAGCTAAACCTGAAGTCAGTTTCCTCAGTCAGTTAATACCCGCAATATTGCTTAAAACTAACTATGATGGATGCTTTTTCCTGTACTGGACCTTGCATGATAAATATTTTATGTGCTACCTTGGTTAGATACAGAATTCTCACCTTGAAATAATCTTTGTTTAAATTTCTAGTGTTTCTGTTATGAAATTTGAAGCCATCTTTAGTCCCTGATCCAATGTATGTGAATTTTTCTCCTCCTTTGGAAACTGAGGGGAAGTATTCTTTGTCCCTTGTGTTCTGAAAATTCAACATGTGCCTTAGTTTGTCTATTTCCATCCATCATGCTGTGCTCTCGGTGGGTCCTTTCAATGTGGAAACTCATGTCCCTTATTTGCTGGAAAATCTCTTAATGGCTTCCATGATTATTTCCTTTCTCCAGTTTCCTTTGTTCCTTTATTTTGGAACTGCTGTTTTTTTGTTCTTTTTTGGACTGGCTCTGTAGTTTTATCTTTTCTCTCTTATTTTCCATCTTTTAACTCCCTTTTTTATAGGAGTGACACTAAATTTTATCTTTTAACTTATGTAGTAAACGTTAAAAGAATTTTGCTATTTATCTCTATTTCAAGAGCACTCCTAAAAGTTAAAAATAGAACTACCCTATGATCCAACAATTACAGTACTAGGTATTTACCCAAAAGATACAAAAATACTGATTCAAAGGGATACATGCACCCCAATGTTTATAGCAGCACTATCAACAATAGCCAAATTATGGAAAGAGCCCAAATGTCCATAGACTGATGAATGGATAAAGAGGTTATGGTATATATATATATATATATATATAAAACTCAGCCATAAAAAAGAATGAAATCTTGGTATTTGCGATGATGTATATGGAGCTAGGGTGTATTATGCTAAGTGAAATAAGTCAATCAGAGAAAGACAAATGCCATATGATTTCACTCATATGTGGAATTTAAGAAATAAGACAGATGAACATGGAGGGGGAAAAAGAGAGAGGCAAACAATAAAACAGATTCTTAACTTTAGAGAATAAACTGGGGGCTGCAGGAGGGGAGGTGGGGATGGCTTAAATGGGTGATGGGTATTAAGGATGGCACTTGTGTGATGAGCCCTGGGTGTTTATATGTAAGTGATGAATCATGAAATTCTACTCCTGAAACTAATATTACATTGTATGTTAACTAACTGGAATTTAAATAAAAACTTGAAACAAAAAAGACAGCACTCCTTTTGTATGATCTTAATGTTCCATTTTGATAGTATCCTATTCTAATTTTATTGTTATATTTCTATTATTGAATTTTTCTTTTTTAAAAAATATATGCATACTATCATATATATTTTTCTTTTCAAAAAAATTTATGCACACTATCATAGTCTGTTTCCTTTAAATTGCTTCCCCCCCCCCCGCCTTTCGATTTGGCCTTGATCTTTTAGTAGAACTTTCATGAAGTGTCTGATAATCTTTATTTGCTGCTCATAAATAACAGTGAGGAACTTAAAGGAACTTAAAAGAATATGATTAAGTTTGTCCACTGTGAGCTTTACCACAGGATGCCCTGGTAGAAACTACTTGTTTCCCTTTTGGGATACTGGAGAAACAGGGGGGTCAGAGTCCTAGTATCTTATCTTGTATGCATTCTGAAGTACAGGGGGTCGAGAAGAGTGTCCCTACCCTGAAAGATGGCATGCATTCTCTAATACACAGGAACTCTCCGAAATCAAGAGTTGGATGCTTAACTGATTGAGCCACCCAAGCGCCCCTGAATTAATCCTCCTTATTAATCTCTTCTTTTCACTCTGATTTCCAGAAGGGCTGGAGGCTGCCAGTTGCAGAGCACTTTGGTGATTCTGCATGGTAAATTGGCTTGCTTCTTGAATCTCCTCATTGCCGTTTAAGATTTTAGTTTTTCAAATGCATCTACTTTTCAGTTTTCAGAAGTTTGTTGCCGTTTTGACCCTTCTCTTGTTCTCTCCTACCTGTGGATTTGTTTTTAAAATAATTTCCTTTTTTTAAGAATTTGGGAAAGAGGAAAAATAGATGTATGTCCTCAATACTGTGTGATCGCTTTGCTTTAATTTATGCTGATATGATTCTTGAGATAATACATCATTTCATAGGTGAATGAAAATGAATATATGTATATATGTGTGTGTGCGTGTGCATGCATATATATATTACATATGTGTGTATATTTAGGTGATCAATTGTGATTTTGATGTCAGTAAGCACAGAAAAAGGAAGTAGTTTGGAGAGAAGTGTTTGTGACGCTGGGTAGTGATAAAGAAGTGAAAATTAGGGAACAAAATGAAATTTATCTACTCCCTATTTTAGCTACTGTCTTTTAGGGCTTTAGGCACTTTTGAAAGAAGTTTATTGTTGTTGTTGTTGTTGTTTTTTAATTGTCACAAGGATGCACTTTGGTAAATTAGTCTCTTAAAGTATTAAGTACTGGACCTATGAAAATTTACTGGAATAATTTACCATAATACTCAAGTGATTTTGAAATTTAATGTAGCTTCTTAGAAATGCAGCTAGACAGCAATATGAGTCTACTACAAAGAAACTGTATTTAGGCAGTTAAAGTGGGGAAATGATAATTATCCATTTAAGTCTGGTCATAAAAGTGTTTTTTATATTAAACATATAGATAAGAGTATTACAGATCTAAGGAAAAAGTAAAATTAGATAAGACAAGTAATGTAGCTATTTGTGTATTTAGCAAGTATTCCCAGACACACTAGCCATGAGAGATGTAGCAGTGAACTACACTCTCAAAGAACCTACTTTCTAGAGGGTCATGACAAATAAGCAGAGACTTATATAGGAAGTACAGAAATGAAGAAGGTGCATCAGAGGTGGCCAGGCAAGACCCCTCTGAGTTGGTGACTGTTTTTACTCAGAGATCTAAAAGGGATGTGAGAGAGAGCCCCTGTGGATATGTGTTTGGGGGATTCTGGGAAAAAGACACTTTTGTTTGTAAGCCAACTGAAACTAGCTTCAGCCAAACAAACAACAAACAAACAAAAAACAACGTCAATCCTATTCAAAATTAGGAACTCCAAAGATTAAGTGTGACAAAGAGAAAGTCGATTGATGTCATTAGGCTTCTCTGCCCCGCCTCAAGCTTGCTGTATTCTCTCTCTGCTATTTCCCTTTTTGGGCAGGCCACCTCCATGTGACAATAGGATGGTCCCTGGCAGATCAATACGTACATTGTCCTCACTCGTTGTAGTGATGCTAGAGAAAAGAACATAACCCTCCTTGGACCTGAATTTATGTTAGTCCCCCAAAGGATTCCCGTTGGTCTTGCTTGGGTGCTGTGCGTATCTCTGGACCAGTCATGTTGCTCACATAGTAATGGACTGTGATTTGCCAGCCTGGCTCACACATGTATTCCTGTAGTGTAAGCAGTTGGGGGCTCATATGATTGACAGCTAAAATTGGTTAGAATTTGTAGAGGAGCAATTCTTAAAAGTTCCCCAAATTAAGAGATGCAAAGAAGGCTTTTAAAAATCCTACAGATAATCACATTTAAATATGGAAATTTCAAAAGGGAATTATTGGTGGGATAAAGTTTATTTTTATCATATACACCCTTTTTAAAATTTGTCTTCTAGCAGAGTAATTAAAATAGGACTGAGTGTATTACTTTCTTAGGAAGTGACTTCAGTCTGAGGGCTATGCTAGGAAAGGATTATCCTCAGAAAAATAATATAATGGAAGACTACGAGGATCTGGTTCTGGTCTTAATTTCAAGGGAATTAGGCAAAGAGATGATTATAAGACTTTTACCATGTGAAGATTACCTTACTTGTTTAAGATTTGTGACAGAGACCCTAGGAAGGAATTGAAAGTGCACTTGGCTGGAACATTGTCTCAATCAGGATAGATTATGCTGCAGTAAAAAAAGTGCAATTATGACTGGCTGAAACTAGGAAGATTTCTTTCTTTCTCAAGCTACATGTTCATCATAGGTCAGCAGGTGGGCCCTGCTCCTGGTAGTCACTCAGAGACTCAGGCAGACAGAATAGCTACCATCTTGAATTTTTCCAGTCACCGTGGCAGAAATTAAGATAGCTCTAAATTGTTTCACAAACATAATTATATGCTCCAACCTGAGAGGCACAAATGTCACTTTTGCTCACAACTCAATGGCCAGAAATAGTTATATGATCTCATCCTTCCTCAAAGGGACTAGGAGGTGCAATCCTTCTATTGACAGGAAGAACAGGAAGATTTTGGTAAACATCATGAATGACTAACCCAAGTATTTATGGTTCTTATTCATTGGAAACCATGTCAGAGGATTAGGACAGAGGCATAATTTCAGCAGAAAGAAAGAAAAGAAAGATGAGGAAAACTTGACATCTAGTATAGTCACTGGATTAGAACAAAAGTTTGTGGAAAAGCCTAAAGGCAACATATCAAGTTAAGGTATATGAATGTCAGTGTTAATACTTTTTTAAAACATTCTAAAAATGTTTTAGAAATTATTCAAATTGGATATTAGAAGTTACTTGTGCTCAGATAAATTTGTATATGTAAAATTTGGAGAAAATTTAACTATACAAATAATTTGTGATAAATAACTGCTGAATTCTGGACTGAATCTATTGTCCAGATATCAGAAAATATATAAAATACAATTTAGAATAAAATATTTAGAATATTCTTAAACTGAATAAATGTTAATTAAATGGCAATCAATTTTTTTTACTTTCATTTGCTTATAAATTAAAATGGATGAATTGAAACAGTGTCATTTATAAGAGACTTCTGCAGTTTTCTTTCTGTGGCAACTCCTATTTTCTACTAACCTGTTATTATCACTTCAGATCACCATTGCCATTGACTTCAGTAAGATTACAAACAAGTGAATGGCAGGCAATTTGCTCTACGGTGTGTGGCTTTGTGGTAACGTGGGTAGAGCATATCTCTGTGAACACCTTATATTTGCTGAGCACAACAGATCCAGGGCATTTTTTGAGCCCATCTCTGCAAAATTCCACTGGTTTAATATGCTAGGAGCTCACCACAGGCATGGAATACAGAAAAAGTGGACAAAGATAGATTATAAGGGGGATCCAGCATTAGATCTGGATGCTTGAGGGTTCACAATTATGTTTTTATTGTCTGTATGATCATTTAAGTAATTCAGTATAAACCATGTGTTGTAGATATGTATGTTAACTAAAATCCTCTGTTGAAAGGATAATTAATTAGCATTTGAAGCATCCTAAACAAAATTAATCTTTTGATGTCCATGACTTGGGACTTCTAACACACAGGCTGCCTCTTCTCAGTATCCTTTGCTGATATTCCTCTTCCCGGCCTATAAACTTTTAGAATGCTCCAGGGCTCAGTACTTGGATCTCCTATTTTCTCTCTCTGAGGTAGTCTCATTTAAGCACATGACTTAAAAATAACATCCACATTGCTGCCCTATTGTCTCTATCAATCTCAAGTTGTATATTTATTTATTTATTTATTTATTTATTTATTTTTTAAAGATTTTATTTATTCATTTGAGAGAGAATGAGATAGAGAGAGCATGAGAGGGGGGAGGGTCAGAGGGAGAAGCAGACCCCCTGCTGAGCAGGGAGCCCGATGCGGGACTCGATCCCGGGACTCCAGGATCATGACCTGAGCCGAAGGCAGTCGCTTAACCAACTGAGCCACCCAGGTGCCCGTCAAGTTGTATATTTAAATGATCTCAGTGATGATGTGCTAGCTCCATGTGGCTATCAAATAAGATTTAAAAATTAACATACCTAAAACAAGATTTTAATTTCTTTCTCCATCCCTCAAAACAAAGACGTCTATCTCATTATTTTGCCCATCCCCCAAGTGTTGTGTCATCTCTGATTGTTTTTCCTCACACTCTCCATTCAGGTCTATCAGTAGATCTGCTATCTACTGGTTTTGGTTTTTCCACTGAAATTGATGTTAGGACTTAGCATCTCTATTATTGCCTATCTTGGAGAAGCCACCATCATCTCTTATCTGACTTACTGCAATAGGTCTCCTCCAGCAGTAGCTTCCCTGATTCCACTCTTGGAGCCCTTGAATCTATCCTTCATCTTCACAGCAACCAGAGTGATAATGTCACTCCTCTGCTCAAAACTAAGATATTTTCAATGTGTCATGAGTCTTGCCCACATATATTTTATGTAAATAAAAACCACAGTCACATACAAAATAACATTACATGCTTTACAAGGAACAACATACCTAACACATTACAGTTTGGAAGGGGATATGAGTGAAAAGTGGGAATGAAAGAGGAAGTGAAAGAGAAATGGGGTCTTATGTGGACCCACCAGGAAAATGTTGCATGACTGAAGAAATAGGTGAACTCAACTTTTTGAACCTGAGATTCAAAAGAAAAAAAATCAGTCAATCAATAAAAGAGTTTGGATATGTTTTTGAGTGAATAGTCTGTGACATTTAATATTTCACTTGAACCTATTACACCCAAGAAGGCACATACGAGCTTTGGCATTATAATTTTTTTAACCTCTTGGAATCTAATTGTTTTCGTTCAAAGCAGGTATCTGTTGGTGGAGTAAACCACTGAGAAGTATGTATTTGCAACTCTTTCTTTACTAATAAAGCTTTTGGAATCTCAAATCTTAGATATAAGTCAGATTTGGAAGCTCAACCCTTTTCCATTCTAGTTTGCTTAAATACCAAACATTCTAAAGGTCAGTGTGTACTTTCAATAAATTAGAATATTCTGGTAGAATATTACATTGAAAAAGAAATTAATTACATTTGAAAGCTTGCTGCTTATAGCTTTTGAAGGAATTGTAAGGCACAGAATGAAACACTGGATATTACTATGTATAAGTCCTGTCTCAGTTAATCCAAGTGACAAAAAGACAAAATGGTATTAGAGTACCATATATACAACTAATATAATGAGCTAAATTCTTAAATTTTGCAATAAAAATGTATAAAAACTTTAGCCTATATAGTTAGGGCAGGAAAATTGCATTTTAGCCATTTTAAAAATTGCTAAATATTATCATCACAAAATACTATTAAGAAATCCAATCCATTTTGTTTCAAAGTAAATGTGAATGGAGCTACTGGCTTCAAGGGGACATTAAATCCCTTATTCTATCAGCAATTTGGTATCTATTAAAGAGAAGTTTCTGTGTTTATAGGCACTCCTATGCTTCTCACCTTACAAGTGGAACTTTAATAAATAAAAGTTCATGAATTGAAGGAGATTGCATAGGCTCTTACACTTTTAAGAGATTTTTGACTCATGTAGGTTAAGGCTTCTAGCTTGCTAGATGTGGCTTAAGATGAACCTGATCTATGAGAATCTTGTGTTTCATTGTAGGACAATGTATGAAAATTCAAAAGAGAAAATCACTTCTGGATGGAAAACACTAGCTGTCATTTATTGAATACCTAGTATGTATAGCTCTGGTATTAGGCACTTTATAGACAGAGCCTTCACTTTTATCATCATTTAATATTTATATTTATATCACTATTTTCCAGAAGAAAAACTTGTAGCTTATTGACTTTTAGTGAGTTTCTCAATTTCAAACAGAAAAAGTCAGGTGAAGGTTGAACTCAGGTCTATTTGGTGTCCCAGTAAATTACTAAATCATCTATACTTGCATATCTGGACATTCTAATTTGCCTTTGTTGGATATATATGATTTTACTTTTGCATAAAAGTAACCACAGAATGAAAGTGAAGTTCTGAGATGAAGACCATTTCAGGGATGTCAAATATTTAAATAAAAGTGAAGAATTTAGTTTACACTTGAATATTTTATCAGTACTACATATAAATATCCAGATATTTCCAAGTACATTTTATAGTAGCACATGGACAAAAAAATGAATAATAGACTGAATTTAGCATTTTTGTTCAGCTATATTTTATCATGTTTTGTAACCTAAGATATACATTAATAAATAGTTTACTTGGATGTTAACTTATTGTGGCAATCGTTTCACAATATATACACATGTCAAATCATTATGTTGTACACCTTAAATTTATGCAATGTGGTATGTCAATTATATCTCAATAAAACTGGAGAAAAGAGTTTTGACTGCCCACAACAAAGACTTAAATGTCTTCTTTTTCTGGACCTTGGTTGAGCAGCAGGTCACTTACATTAATCCATTTTCTGCTTTGAGCACTTGGGACCTGAAGTGAGAGCGAGAGTCCAAGGTTTTAATTTTTCTATTATGTTCTGGAAGAACACTGTTAAGATTCAGATTTGTGGGTAAATGTTCATGTGGTGGCTAACAGAAAATAGTGTCCAGGTAACAACACTGGGTTGGGCACTGAGTACTGGTCCTGCTGTCACTTCCGTTTCAGTCTTGGATCATGATGAGCTGTACCTGGGACTTTCTTTGCTCGTTTGCACAGCGACAGGGCTGATTTTTCATATATGTAAAATTTTAAATATATTACAGTAAAGTACAGATTCTTATAACAATCATAGTAGATGATATAGATATTTTGCTAGCATAGGTATTTTACTCCAGAAATTCTAAAAATATGAAGTAGCATTTCTTAACATAATAAATATTTAACAGTTTTTTAAGAATCAGGCCCAGAAAGATGATCCTTTCTCCTTGAAATTATGATCAAGTAAAAATTCTGACAAGACCTACCATGGAAAAAAAGATAAATACAGCTAAGAAAGAAATAAAAGATTATTTTGAGGATGTGACATGAAGTTTTATGAAAATGAGCAAAAATTCAAAGGAGTAATATATTAAAGTACTTGTCATATTGTCTGAGGACCACCTACATCGGATTCTCTTGGGGTTGTTGGAGGAAGAGTATGAGTCAAGATGTACATTCCTAGGCCCCACTTCAGAACCACTGAGTCAAGGTCTCCGGGCATGGGACTGAGGAATCTGCATTTTCACAAGCCTTGGATATAATCCTTATGGTCTTTAATTTTTTTTTTTTTAAGATTTTATTTATTTATTTATTTGACAGAGAGAAACACAGCGAGTGAGGGAACACAAGCAGGGGGAGTGGGAGAGGGAGAAGCAGGCCTCCCACCGAGCAGGGAGCCCAATGCGGGGCTCGATCCCAGGACCCTGCGATCATGACCTGAGCCGAAGGCAGACGCTTAACGACTGAGCCACCCAGGCGCCCCATGGTCTCTAATGTTTGATTGTCAATGCATTTGGCTTTGAATTTAATCCATCCCAATTCCATCATTTCGTATTTTAATTATACACATTTAGAAAATACAGTGAGAGAAGAAAGTTATTTTATAAATATGGAAAAAAATCACTATCTTTTTTTTGGTTGGGGGGAGAGAGAGAGAGAGAGAGAGAGAGAGAGAGAGAGAGAAAACATGAGCAGGGGTGGGAGTAGGGGGATTGGGGCAGAGGGAAAGAGAAAGAGACTCAAGCAAATTCCATGCCCAGCGCAAGCCAGACACGATGTGAGGCTCCATCTCATGACCTTGAGATCATGACCTGAGCTGAAATCAAGAATCCCACGCTTAGGGTGCCTGGGTGGCTCAGATGGTTGGGCATCTGCCTTCGGCTCAGGTCGTGATCCCAGGGTCCTGGGATTGAGTCCCCAGTCGGGCTCCCTGCTCTGTGGGGAGCCTGCTTCTCCCTCTCCCCCTGCTGTTCCCTCTGCTTGTGCTCTTTCATTCTCTCTCTCAAATAAATAAATAAAATGCTTTAAAAAATCACTATTTTCCATAGTTGAATTGTAAAACTGCATTTTGATCGTAGTGAAAATGAAGTTTGGATACTGCTAGCACTCTCATTCTTAAAAAAAGAATGAGCATCTTCAGCTTACCTCCTATGAAGCATTTTAATTTGATCTTGAAAAAGGTGATTATTGTTAGGTGAACAGAATTAGAATAACATCTTGGCTCTCTAACACTGATATATCATGCATATATGTATTTCCTATGGAAAGAGAATGGCTTTGGAGGTAGACAAAGGATTCAGAATCCTTCTTAGAGTCTTAGTTTTTTCTCCTGTAAAATAGAACAATTAATACCGACCTGAGGGTTTTGTAAATGTTAACTGAAATGGCATATGTAAAACTTCTAGCCCAGTGCCAACACACAGCAGACATTCTGTAATGATAGTTACCCTTATCCTATTATCCTTTGTATTCAATGATGACATCATTGAAATAGCCTTCTCCACAGAGAGCAGTTTTTTGTCTGCACAATGCACACAGGTGGGCCTTCTCGGATTTGCAGCTATAGTGACTACCTGAGGATTCTGCTGCTCTTTGCATTAGTTATTTGGTTTTCAATATTCCATAGGTATTTAATCAAACCTGTATATCCCATGCCAGTTTGTTATAAGTCTTTTCCCCACCTTGATTTCCCCATAATCCTATCCCATTCCCATTATCACACTGTCTGAAATTATACATCAGAGCTGTATAAACCTTAGTCTCTTTTCTGCTATAATCACCCACACCATTAAAAAATTATTAGGGTTATCGGATTCTATTTCTTCCTATTAATCATTATGAAATGTTATGTCTAGGATTTCAGTTTTATTGATCTTTACCTTGCTGCAATTATTATTTGATTGACTTGTACGTGAATGTAATAGCAAAGCTTAGAAACAATAATACGATATTTATAGTGTGCTGATGTCTCGTACTCAATATGTATACGGTAAAATCTTATTAATCAGAAATCCACATGTACTTTATGCATGTTATCTTAAGTCACAGACAAGGATCAAGAGATTCTACATCTACCCTTTTGCTCACTGTCTTTTGTTGGGCAGAGGCTCAATCAGTAAGGGGTAGAGCCATCCAATATTTTAAATCAAAGTTTTCAACAACAAAGAATGAAGCAAAAAATTATTTTCAAATTTATCTTTGGTCAGTGAAAGAATATGTAAAACTAAATGAACTATCTTGAATCATCTTTCACATACCCCTCTGTAATTTCATTAACAGTTTTAAGAAAATTTTCAATAAATTTTTCAATGATAGATTGAAAATCTAGTTATACATAGCAGATGTTATTCATATAAACTATCAATCTTTATTATATATCTGTTACTATTACCAACCATCTATCTTTCTGAAAGATTTTGGGATTAATCCGTAATAAATCAATTCTCAGATGAAAGAAGGCGATTCAAGTGTTTAACAAAAGCTGAAGTGATCCTGACTCAGGATTTGTCCTAACAATCACAGCATTTCTGAAATGTTCTAATTAGATGTTGGTCTGTATAAATCCATTTAAAGTAAGTTCATACAATTGTTATTTTTATTCTCTTTGGAGATGCAAAAGGTTTTAATTGGAGTGCCAATTTTCTGCTTCCTTAGCTTCCTTAGAATTGTAGCTTTGTTGTTAAAATGTGTCTGATTGATAAAAGAGCCTTTCGAGTTCATAGGGGGAAAAAAAGCCTGTTCTATTCTGTTTGGAAACATTAACAGATATTTTCCAATTTAGAGAAATTGACTTTTTGAGCCTAATTCAGGCAAAATATAAGAATTTAAAAGTAGAATTTGTTGAAGAGCTATTGGAAAAATTTTGTGCTTTTTCAGAAAGCATAGTTTTCTGTTGACAAGAAACGCAAAATAAAAATAATTAAAAAATGAAAACCTTGACAGATTATTCATATTTTCTTCACAATTGAAGTTTTATATACACATAAAACTTCGCTCTGTTCCTGACCTCATCATTTATAATATCTTAACAGTCTGTGAATTTTTTATTACCAAATATAATTGCATTAACACAAAATTCTGCCACTAGGTGGCTCCATATAGCTTTTTAAAAGCAGTCTTCTATGAAAATCTGTTTTGGGATATTTCTTTTTTATTTCATCTCCTGTATCTTTTGCCTTTGTATTACAGCCTATGTAGCGTAGTTGCAAACCATTAGCTGTATGAAATTAGAACCTATGTGCAACGTGCTGCCAACTCCTGTGTCTAGTCAACACGTAATGAAAGGTGACAGAAGACAATTCAGTAGGACTATGATTATTGACTAGATGCCATTTTTCAATGCCTGGATCCTTAGCAAAATTATTTCTGACTTTATTTTTCACTTCAGACCTCCATTTGAGCACCAAGTCATATTTCCTGTAGTTAGAGAAATCCTAAAAAAGTCGTGGAAAGAAGGATGGATTTCTTTTTAAGTGCTTGAGAAATTCCTCATCTGAGAGGAAAGGGAGGATGCCAGTGGAAATACCCTAGACTAGGAGTTGGAGCACTTGAAATCCAGTTTGGGTTTTGGCAGGTGAAAAATCCAGTTATCCCCCCTAAATCTCAGTTTCTTCATCCACAAAATGAAGGGGTTGGAGTTGATGATATTTGTAATCTCTTCCAGTTTTAAATATTTTAAGATGTGTGATATGTGCAGAGGGATTCCTTAAGCAGAACTGTTCATATATATAGATATGATTTACTTTCTTATATTATACATCCCTGAGGAAGGGGAAATGTCATAGTTTCTCTGGCCCCAATGCCCAAAACAGTGCCTGGCACATAGAAGAAATGCAACATACACATTTAAAGGAACAAACAAACTGCCTAGGGGGACTTGAAGATGGAGATCACAGCTACTACATCTTATTCTCTTTTTGACTGGACCTCCAGTTTCTATTTTTAGAGTTACCGGTGCCCAGTGATGAAGGCAAGTCACCTCATAATGCCTTTGTTCTTTCTGGAAAGGAAGTGAAAATTTCTAGGCTTTTTCTATTAACACTGGTTTGTTGTTTAGATGAAAATAGTTGTTGTAGATGCTTTAGAAGGCAAAACCCATCTGCAGCAATAGACTTAAAGTCCTGGAGAATGGCAGTGACAAACTCTGAAGCTGTTGGGACCAGCATGAAGCAGAGGTCTAGAAACAAGGTCCTGGGTGAAAGTGGTGTGTTAAGAGAGGCTTGAAGATGGGTGGAGAAAGAAAGAATGCTTTATGAATTTTAATGGAACAGTCAAATAGGGCATGGATAAATGCAAAATACTCAGCATGTCACAGAAAAAGATATTGTTAAAATGCCACTTTTGAAATGGAAGTGCAATAAAAGGTATTAAAATTGTTGCTGATTTTTTAATGGCAAAAAAATTCACGCTTTGACACAATTTTGGGAATTTTGCTTGGATGCTCTCAATATCAAGGATCTGAAATTTTAAGCCTGTGTCAAGCAAGTGTCTTCTCTTGATATTTCTTCTTGGCCTATTCCATTTTTATATGTGTTATGACTAAAGTGGTTTGCTATGGTTGGAAAGGATAGAACAGAAGACACCCTCCATCCTTAATGACGAGGAATAAATGTTTTGACTGCAAATGAAGCTATTACATATATTTACTATGATTATATAAAAATGTCACATTTTACTATAAAAACTATTAGACTATTTGATTTTTATCTTAAAAGGATTATTAACGAAGTAGCCTAATGTGGAAGAAAAGGCAGTGGACTGGGAGATGGGAAAGACTGATTCTAGTCTAGTCATTGTTATAACCAGCATGACCACTTTCACTTTAATGACACAAGTTCTGTCATGGTGGAGTTGGTCTCTAGGTAGGGTGATCATACAGTCTCTTTTGCTTGAGACGGTCCAGGTTTACACCTGTTATCACAATGTAATTATTAATAGCACCCTTTCACTCTCAAAAGTGTCCTGGTTTGGATGATGAATTATATGGTTACTTTTCAACTTATGTATTCTTTGATGTTGGCTAGAGATGAGATGTGGAATCAATTTTTTGAGAGCAAGTCATTGAAATTCTAGTCCTTTACTTTGAGCAGTGGTGAGAGATGAAGGCATTGAGTTTGATATGGCCCGGATCATGAAGGTCTGATATTCAAAGACTTTTAATTTTATCCTGAAGCGTATGGGGAAACACTTTAATCAGGGAAGTAACTGAGATGTCACTTTGGTTACATTTTAGAGAATGGATTTTAAGAGACCATTACTGCAGACAGCAATCTTGCTAAGAGATTACTACAGTAATTCAGATAAGAAGTGATGGAGATCTTAACCAAGAATATGACACAGAGAGAAGATACTAATTAAAGAGGTATTCAGGTGGTAACATCTATAGGATATAGTTACTGAATGTGGGGATTATGGGAGAGGCTAGAGTCTAGGATCGTCTCTCCCCTGATCTCATCAATTTCTTAAATGATTGGATGGATAGTGATAGCATTCATGGACAGGAAGACCATCAGCTTTGGAGATCTATACTGAAGATATGATGAGCTCATTGCTAGATGTGTGGAGTTTAGCATATTTGTGGGACATAGAAATCTAAATATCAAGTAGAGATTTACATATAGAATAAGAACATGAGAATATTGGATTCTGGTCTGCTGATTTAGATTTGGGAGTGATTCACACATTCAAAGATCCGGAAGAGAACCCAGGGGAATACAGAGTGAAACAAAATTGAACCAATGAAAGAAATTCGGGGGTTCCTAGCATTGAAGGGGAAGGGAAATAAAGAAAAACACCTGAATGGGAGACTGGTAAGGAGCTACTAGAGAAGTAAAAAGATATCCATGAAAGCGATGTCATATAACCACAGAAGTACTTAAATATTCCTTTTTTAGAGCACAGGCATTATGTTTCAATTTAGTAGTGCTCACACTTTTTAGTCTTAGGATTCCTTCACATTAAAAATCTTTGAGCATGCAAATAATTTGTAGATTATAGTTATTGATATTTATTATAAAAGAAATAATATTGAGAAAGTTTAAAACACTTGTTAATTCATCTAACTATAATAGATTGAGTCAATGTTAACAAAAATGTGATTTTTGTGAAAATGACTACATTTTAAATAAATTCTAGTGAGTTAAGTGACATGCTTTTAAACAAATCTGTTTAATGTGAAGCTTAATAGAAGGCAACTAGATTCTCATATCTAGTTTTGCATTTATTCTGTTGCAATATGTTGTTTGGTTTAGGGTATAGGAAGAAAATCTGGCTGCACATAGACATTTAGCTGGAAAAGAGTAGAATATTTTCATAGCCTTTTAAGATAATTGTCAATTTTGTTCTTTGATCTCACACCAGAAGTTGACTATTGGTAGTTTCTTGAAGGTTAGTTACAATGGAGAATCTAAAATCATATCAATGAACTTTTTTTTGTTCTATATTACATTAAAATTCCTTGGTATATCTTGAACTTTAAATGAATATTTAACTCATGAATGATTTTGTATCATCTCTTGTTGGCCATTTGGGAAATATTAGCTCACTGAGTTATGCAGATCTTCCAAATGTTGACAGATTTCATTATATAATATTAAAAATTACATTTATCAATATCACTGCAATTCTCATCAGAAAAGTATTTAAGTATTGGGAAACTGTCAAGCTCCCAGTGGCAGATACAAGTTTTCCAATATTCTAAATTTCTCTAAGAAGCTAAAATTTTATCATTGGCAAAATGTACTGTCAGTTGTTTTCATTGAAGAGATAGATTCACTGCATTTCTTTCAACAAAATGTCTGCCAGATACTCAGATCTGAATAACCATGGTTTACCTATCAGTTGTTCTTTCAAATAAAAATTGTGTTCCATGAATGAAGCAGCTAATTTAGAAGCTTACAGTTCAATTGCATAAGCTCTTTCCTTCGGTATCCAGCTAAATTGCTTTGTTACACTTTCTTTTTTTTTTTAATTTTATTTTATTATGTTATGTTAATCACCATACATTACATCATTAGTTTTTGATGTAGTGTTCCATGATTCACTGTTTGCGTATAACACCCAGTGCTCCATTCAGTACGTGCCCTCTTTAATACCCATCACCAGGCTAACCCATCCCCCGACCGCCCTCCCCTCTAGAACCCTGTTTGTTTCTCAGCTTTGTTACACCTTCTATTTTGTCACAAATATTAAAAACACATGTATTTAAAGAGTTGCGATTTAATAACATTAGTATTTTTTACCACTTCATCAAAGATATTATTTAGTGAAATGACTTTATTTTTTATTAACTGTGAGTATGTTGTAGTGAAGAACTGTGGTATAGTTTGGGCCTCTGCATGGATTGGTGATAAAGTACCAGCAGTTTTATCACCATTCATTTTACACAATCGATTTAGATGTCAACATAGCAAAAAGAGCCAATAACATCTTTGTGTTACTGTGAAAATGGTTTTAATTTTGCAGATGCCCAGAATGGGCCTTGGGACCCTAGGGGTACACAGGCCACATACTGAGAATCACTGGTTTAACTAAATTTTGAGAAGTCTGCACCATCAAATGTTGCGGAAAGTTAAAAAAAAAAAAAGCAGCAAAACAACCTGAACACAACTAAAAGGGCTCCACTAGTTTTTGCAACAAGGAGCTCATGGATAATCTTGTTAAGAAAAATTCTACAGTTTGTTTTCCAGGCTAATGCATCTTCATTAAGTATCTACCTATGTGAAATGATATAAAGGAAAAATATACTCTCTCCTACTTCAATGAATATATTTTGTTCACCTCAAATAGAAACACTTAAATGTAAGAAGGCATTAATTATGGTTGTCATCAAACCTGGAAGAGCATATCAGATTTCTCTGACTAGGAACTAAATGTCTTTTCCTCCTTTGAATTATAGATCTAGCATGTAAAACAATTTGGCATGCCATTTGTAACAACCTGGGGTAAAAAGCAAATCCAAAGAGAGTTATAGTCAGAAACCCCATACCCACTGGCTATAATGTATAGAAGTCAAATGAATGGTTCAATATATTAAGAGCTTACTTTAAAGGACATAAGGTTATTGTAGGACATATAGGCCTCTTAACAGAGGTAGTACACGTATGAGGGGCAGGCAGTGTGTTATGAAAGTAATGTTAATTGGGAATCTTCTCTAAGCCTTTCTCTGAGTCAGAAATATGTATTTAATCTTATGTAAGCTTTTCAAAGCCGTTTTAAAAAGTTTTTATTTAAATTCTAGTTAGTTAACATATAGTGTAATATTGGCTTTAGGAGAATTTAGTGACTCGTCACTTACATATAAGACGTAGCACTCATCACAACAAGTGCCCTCCTTAATACCTATCACCCATTTAGCTCATCCCCCTCAAAGCCTTTTAAGCCAGGTACTATTAACCTTTCCTTAGACACCATTAACCCTCTCTAAAACTATCAACTTTATCTAAAACTCTATCTAAAACTGAATTTCATCTAGGTTAAACAACTTGCAGAGGTAATGAGATTTTTATTTCCTTGATTAAGGTTATCTGAGTGAAATCAATGTCCTTAGGAAGTGTGATTTCTTCTTCATTCACAACAGTTGTTGAGCTTTGGATTCCATATACAGGATGCTGTTCTATAATACCGGATTATAGAGTTTCAATTATAAATCACTTTTGCAAATGTAATTGTAAGGAAACTGAGACTGATAAGTCATGTGATCTTTCTACCATCTCCCAAGGTTTGAATAACTGAGCAGCTCCAAATGCTAAGAGATCTGCAATGTCATGAGATACTTATTAAGAGATATTTTGCTGTCCTCAGGTCAACATGTCTAGTTTTCAGAAAGCAATAGTGAATCCTATAATATTTCATCTAATCTGCCCTGGATGTATTTGGATATGCACATCTGTATTTATCTTGTCATATCCTCTGGGTGTGTGTCTGATTTACTTCTAATTCTTGTTTGGCTTCAAGATTGGATATTATGCTCTTTTTTTTTTTTTTCATTATGGAACATTTCACATCAATGTTGAACAAATATGCTTAGGGTTACATAACATCAAAATTCAGTAATCCTTAGCAGCATAAACCATCTGTTAGCCTTTATCATATCTAAAAATAACCATTTGTCTTTACCGTATCCAGTAACAAAATTGTCATCTTTGTGTTTACATTAAACTTTTGCTTTTAGGTTCACTCTCAATTTTTTCTTCTCCATGATTCAGTGTTTCCCTGAGGTCTAATATTTATATATCCTAAGATGAAGAAAGGGGAACCCTCTTACACTGTTGGTGGGAAGGCAAGTTGGTACAGCCAGTCTGGAAAACAGTATAGAGGTTCCTCAAGATGTTAAAAATAGAGCTACCCTATGACCCAAAAACTGCATTTTATAAAATAAAAAATTTCTATCATGGTTGGAAGAAAAGTTTTTCCCAAGAGCCTGTATAAAGCCTCCAATTCAGATTCCTAGTATAAAAAGATAAATCCCAACTTTGGGATATTTTTAAGTTAAGCCCACCTTTTTACAGGTGATCATTAAAATAAAAACAACCCTCTACTTTTCATATGACTTCTGTTTGGTCTTGCCACATGTAAAACTTTGTCTTTATTTAACTGTAATTGAGTCAATAATACTTTCGCCCTGTGATTATGTCTCACTTGTGTTTGTTTGTTTGTTTGGGAACTCATAGGCACGAATTCTTTCTATCCTCACACCTAACTACTTTTAAGACAACTTGTGTAAACTCCCTTTGAGTTTTTAACTTGAACCCTCATGTCTGAATTAACCCTTACATTTATAGTAACTCTCGTTACTAATTCATCATGGACTTCACATCACTAACCATATTCTCTACACTGGCTCACTGTTTATTTGAGCATCTTTCTCTTCATCCAAGGTTGGCTCATAAACTTCCTGGATTAATCCAGGAAATTGCTTCTCCCAGGGCCTGCTCAAGATTCTCTTCTGTAAGATTCCCATTTCTATGATAGACTGACCTGCCCCTTGATGAGACTTGGTGTATTTCTTTGTTGGTTTATCTTATAATGTATTCACTGTTCATGGAACACGTTTGTTTCTGGTTCAGTCTCTGTATGTTAGGATGATAATAATAGTAGCAACTTTACCAAGCTTGTTCCAGCTCTGAGGCCTTAAAAAGCCATTTATCATGCCTGAAATGAAAACAGTGATGATCGTGATGATGATGGTAGTGTTGGTACCTAACACTAAGATAGGATTTGCTATATTTAGGTACTAATTAAAGTCCTTTTTATAAATTAAGTCATTAAATAATCCTAACTCTCTGAAGTAGGTGTTTTTATTATGTCCTTTTTATAGAGGAGGAAACTGATGAACAATGACATTAAATAGCTTACCTATAGTCACAGCTAGTATATGTTAGAGACAGTTCTCAAACATGAAAAGTCTAGATGTAGTATTTATATTCTTTCCCTTTGCACTATGGTTTCCCATAACTTAAGATATTCACTTTGCTGACTTCTTACCATTCAAAGCTCAGCTAAAATATCACTGACTCAGGGGGGCTTCCCATATCAACCAGTCTAAACTTTGTCTTGCTGCACACCCTTCCCACTTACATCACTATTGATTCCATTACCTTACTTTCTTTTTTTAATTCTTTATAGCACTCATCACTATTTAAATTTGTTTATCTGTCTATTCATTCCCCTGCCCTGGATTATAAACTCCTTGAGCAAAGAAAATTTCTCAGTCTTGTTTAGTATCCAATTCTTGTACTACAATAATGACTAGCACATTATAGTTGTTAATAATTATTCAAGAACTTGTATAACTGAATAAATGTTATAGTTGTAGAATTAATGGATATTTGTGAGGATTGCATAGCATAAAACATTTCAAAACCATGGGATTTAGAGTTAGTCAAAACTAGGTTTGAGTTTTGCCACTATCAGTGTCCAGGTGCATGATCTTTTACTAACTATTGAAATTCCTTAAGCTTGTTTAACTTTTTAGAATATAAATAGTAGTACCTACATTATACAATTGATTTGAAGCTTAAATTTAATTACATTTGTAAACTTCAGCATCTCTTACATATCACTCAAATGTTTGCTTTACATATTATGCAGAGAGTGATCTGTTTGGAATGGAAAGAGATTAGAGCATGAAAGAATATCTAAAAATGAGGCAGAATCAGATTGATAACAACAAAAGGAAATTTAGTATCAAACTAAGTTAGAACCAGAATTAGATGTTTACTGCATAACCACATTCTACCAATATTTGTTAGTTCCTAGAGGGCTAATAAAGTACACCCCTTTATTCCTTTCTTGGGTTTAGTCCAATAAAGATATACAGACTGGTGTCAGAAAGATGGTGATGACGAGGGGAGGATGTGACTGTTATGGTGGTCGCAATGTTTTCCTTATGTTTCAGCTCATTAGAAATCTTATCCCCCCATTCAGTGTTACAGAAGTTGCTTTGCTGTGAGAGAGCCCACTGTGGAAAATTATCATGTGAATGAGGAGACACTGTGTGCCTTCTCTAGCCTAGCAGATTTGAAAGAGAGGGAGAAAGGAACAAGTCCTATTCCTTTTCTTAAACTCACATCCAGTAGATCATGTCTCCGTTTAGGAGATGCCTTGAGGTGGGAGAGGGAGAGGACAGTCTTTCCAATTCAGTATTTCCAAGTGGTAGGTGAGAAGGTTTCTCCAGCAATTATTTGCTGTCATCAATATTCATGTTTTAGTTAAGTGAACTACACATGTTTCATTATAAAGTGTTTAGCTTGGTTTATTCTGAACTAAGTGAATTGTCTTTACAAAATATTTAAAATAAGTGAATCTGATGAGTTATTTTTAAGAAGAGAGGTGTACCTGATCAAGATGAATCTGCAGTCACTATTCCAGGCAGTCAGACTGGTGGATAGATCAGTGTCCCTTACAGAAAGCTGCCTGGGCAAACCTGTTTGTGGGCACTTCATGTATCACACATTTTGGAGACCAAAATGGCCGCTGGAGTAGAACCAACACTACCTGTTGAATAAATTTATATTCTCAGCATAAGGAAATGGAATGACATAAAAATCTTCTCCATGTGATACACATTTTCATCAGTAGAAAACTCTCACTTTTATAGACACCTCTGGAAACATTTTTGAATTTCAACTTTTTTGAATTTTGTACTAATGGATAAGTACATTCTGCTTGAAAGCATTTTCAACACTTTTATTGCCTTGTCATTAGAGTAAATGTGAATAGTGTGCAGTATTGTCAGTGGCCATTTATATGGAATGTTGAAGTAGTCCCTTGTCTCTTTGACTAATTAGACGTGAGTTGTTAGCTCTTTTTATTATTTTTGAAACTGCTCACATTAGTATAGTAGATTTTGCATAATTTATCCAGTACTACACATTTGAAAACTCTCTGTACTAGCCAGCACATCACTCACTGCCAATTTGTTACCAGTCCATTATCATCTTAGGTTGAATTATCTTACAGAATGATCCATTTGTTTGAATAATGAATCTTTCAATGAAATAAGATTTTTTCATGTTTTAATTATTAATATTTATATTAAAACATTAAATTTAACAGATTAAAAGTAAACATTATTAAAAATGTACACATTATTTATTTTGTAAACTTGCCTCATTATTTTAAAAGCAAATTTTCTCAGAGGCTCCTACTTTTTAAGTCACCTTTCCTAAAGAATATTCCAAAGACTTAGACTATTTATTATTTCTGTTTAGTACAATTAAATTGTGTCAACATAAGATTGCAGTGGTATAATTTGTATAATGGCAGTCTTTGTTTTGCACAATGCCATGTTGACTGACACCCTTACTTATTGGAATCATCTCTTCACTTTGTACAGATCCTTGATAACTGAGCTCTGCAAAGCAAGGACACAGTTCCAATATGTCTCCAGTACCCCAGTATGTTTAAGTTAGCACTGTGCTTTGCAAAGCAAAGACTGACTGTAATTTTATAAGTTCAGTTTTCTTCTTTAAGTCAGTAAGTTGGGCACAATCAAATGTTTCCTCTCACTAATCAACATAGTTGATTATTGATGGATTCTCAAATTGGGTAAAATATTAGATATGTGCCTCTAATATTTACAGTGAATAGTTTATATGCTATTCATTAACCTTGTTTTCTGAAAGTAAAAAATGTAATCAGCACTGGCATGGTGTTATTACCTCATGTTATGATGATTGTCCTGGATTTTGAAGTGTATTTGACACTGGGGATCTTTAGTTTTGTCCACATGTGTGTTTCTTCTCTAAAATTCTTAAATTTGTTTTAAAAACAACTGTAGAATATTTATCACCCCTGGCCCATTCATATTTTTAAAAAAATGTATCCTAATTTCAGAAGGATAAAAGAAAAAAACAAAGAAAATTGTAGTTAAAAATAAAATCAATTATTTAAAGATAGTTTTAAATAATAAAATATTCTTATAATTTTAAATGTGTAACTCAACTATTTTAATTTTTACACATTGTGTTATACATATATAATCTTTATATAGTTACGAGGACAAAGCTTATATCATTTTTAAATTGAATCGGTCCCATGCATTTCTTATGTTTTTACTTTGATCTTTATATTTTAGATTTTGATAATTTCATGACTTTCTACCTTAACCACAATTTGTTGTTAATCTGTATTTCTGCTATTGCCATGAGAAAAACATTGCTAGGCTAGCCTTCTGTTCAAAGAAACTTGGGTAGACCTGAGCCCATCCAACAGCAAGAAGCTAAGCCCAGACAGACCTGTGTCTTGAAGCAAAGTCACCCATTTAAACTCAGTCTAGATTAGCCAGCCTCCAGACAAGCTTTTTGTTTTGCACCAATATTGACAAGTACATTGTCAAAACAAGTATTTTTGGAAGTACTTTTTGCTTATGTAAGAATTATTTATTTATTTATTTATTTATTTATACACCCACATTTATTTTTTAAACACAGCTGCTGTACATAATGCTCCTTCAATGTCTGAAAAGATAGTGTCCTGTAATTGGTACTCAGTGTGCTTAACCAAGGAAAATATGCAGTGATATTAGAAAAACAAAACAGAACAACCTCAAAACCTTGATAAAGTAGAAAAGCAAATATAGACTTCATATAATTTTATAGTCCCACAAACATTTGAAAACTCTTATTACCAACCATTCGAGATGGTATGTCTATCATAATCTTAGCTTTAATTATTTTATATAATAATTCAACAACTGATACAGTTCTTGATCCCATACTAGATATTCAGTAAATGAACTGACTTGATTCCTTTGTTTGAGCTAAACATTTTTTGAACTATTTTGTTTCCAGAAAAAGATAACTACATAAATGTGTAGAGGGACAAATTTGCCACCCTCAAATGTGTCTCTTTGGCATGTATATTATTTTAGGCTAATTATTATTATTATTTAAAGATTTATTTATTTTAGAGAGAGAGACTATGAGTGCGGAGAGGGGCAGAAAGAGAGGGAGAGGGAGAATCCCAAGCAGACCCCCCCACTGAGTGCAGAGCCGACACAGGACTCCATCTCTCAGGCTCCATCTCATGACCCTGATATCATAACCTGAGCTGAAATGAAGAGTTGGACACTCAACCAACTGAGCCACCATGGCGCCCCTAGGCTGATTATTTTTAAAGAAAGGGAAGACTCAAAAGTTTTTCTTTTTTGCCTCCCTTCCCTAACTACCTAAAATAATTTAATAGAGGACATGTTCCTGGAAGGGAGATTTCACCACAGATAACTATAGTATAATATGAAGTAGGTATGGTAGACAGGGAGGAGCCTAGCAAGGCCTGTTCAATCAAAATCCTCTGTTTCATTGTTTATTCATGGCACATCAAATGTTTGTTTACCAAACCTTATACTCTTTTCATTCTTCCTGTGAATTGTCTTCCTTCTTGTTAGTCTAGAATGAGACGTATATCTCATTTTTCCTCACTGTCTTTGGAATCTTTCATGTTTATGTGGATTCTCTTATGTATATAATTAAATTTGATTTTCTCCTGTTAATCTGTGTCATGTCAATTTAATTTTTAGACCAGCCAGAAGAACCTTAAAGGGTAGAGCAAAATTTTTCCTCTCCAAGAAATACAAAACAATACAATGGCACTATTCTCAGATTTCAGATGAGTCTAATCAAATGGCACTTTGTTCTTGAATTTTTATCTTCCCTATCTATGGCTAATTATTTCTTAAGACCTCTTTAATAGAAAATATAGAAATAGCCACAAAAGTCACATTCTCTGATATTTTGAATTTAAGTTTCGTATTACTTGTAAAATAATATCCCATGAAACAAAAATCTGTGATTGTCACTCCTTTGCTTAAAAATCTTTAGTGCCTATATAGGCAGTGATCTACAATGCTATTATTTAGCATGACATTTAGAAGTATGTTTTTTCTTTTTTCAATCCAATTGTAATGTTTGCCTTTCTTTTTCTACCCATCCAACCTAAATTCCTACCATACAGAATAACTTCATGCTTAATTACATACTATTTTCTCTTTCTGAAATGCCATTTTCTGTTTTATACACCAGGAAAGCTTCTACCTATTTTTCAAAGCTCAACACAAATATTACCTCCTTTGTGATATTGACCCACATGTCCTCTATGCAGAGATAGTCCCTCTTTTATCTGTGTACCCATAACAATTTGTGCATGTTTCTTTTTTTTTTTTGCATGTTTCTATTATATCACTTCTCATACTATGTTTCTGATTTTTTGGGAATCCCCACTAGAATTTATCATTATTCAAAGATAATATTTTATTCTTTGTACATTTTTGGAGAATTACCAGAGTTCAGTATAAAATATTTTATAAATAACCTTTGAAAGGTTAAACAAGGTAAGTAAATCACATTGAGGTTAGTAATTACCAAAAGGCACCACTACTGTCTTTTAACTTGATAACTATTGTGGTCTTATACAACTGTTACTTAAAAAGATGCTGTTAAGAGTCTCAACTATTTGATGTTATGTTTTCATAGGCTTATCTACATAGTCATTCAAAATAATAGGGTCTTATTCCTCAAGGGGCTTTTGTTAAGTAATTATTAAAAATAATTTAAATATTTTCATTATATTACGAATAACTTATTACAGAAAATATGATGAATAGTGAAAAGCAGAATGATTAAGAACCCCCAAAATAGCCCTGTTGAAATTTTTTTTTTTTTTTTTTTTGCATTTCATTTGTCTTTAGTTTTAGTTCAAGCCTGGCACATAGAGGCTGTGCATATACTTTTGTTAAATTCTGCATTTTTGTTAAAACAAAACATTTAGTTTTCCTTATTATCATCACTTTAAGTATTTTTATTTGTTATTACCAAAATAATAAAATGTGTTACTGCAAAATGGATAACTCAAATAAAAAAATGAAAACTTAAAAGTTACTCATCATTGCTTTATCCACGATAGAGGTAAACACACAACATTTACCATGTGTCTATCTTTATTTATCACTATCTATTAATCTATATTTTGGCAAAAATGAGATCTTACTATACATATGTTTAAATATTACTTTTTTTTTACTGAATAGTACATTCATGAACATATTTCCATATATTGCATATAATTCTATAGTCTTGCTACCAAAAGTATGATCATGGACCAACAGCACGGGCATCACCTGGCTTTTTCTTAGAAATACAGTATCTCAGGCACCTCCCCAATCCTACTGAGTCAAAATCTGCATTTCAATAAAATCCTTGAGTGATTGCATGCAAATTAAAAATAGAAAAACCTTGCTATACAGCATCATTTTTAATTGCCACTTAGGGTGGCTCAATGTTATAAACATGACAAATACAATTATTCAGGTTCCCTTTAGCATCTTTCTTCAATAAGCAATTTGGGCTATGAACGAATTCTTGTTATGTGAGAGTGAGGACCTGTCTTTTCCTTGTTGTATGTAGGAATTCCCATTAATCAAAGCCCTCATTGGATGACTTTTGGTAAGAATTAGCCAGAATAGCAAATAATAGCAAGAGGGTGCAGATTTGACAGCCTGATGCTAGCTTTGAAAACTCTAAACAAAGAGATAGATACTTTTCCATGGCCAGTTATTGACGAATAATGCATTATCACTAAAAAGGGACCAACTTGGGGGCTCCTGGGTGGCTCAGTACATTAAGCATCTGCTGTCGGTTAAGAGTCTGCCTTTAGCTCAGATCATCATCCTGGGGTCCTGGGATTGAGCCTTGCATTGGCCTCACAGCTCAGTGGAGAGTCTGATTCTCCCTCTCTCTCTCTGCCCTGCTCATGCTTTTGAGCATGCTCTCTCTCTCTCTCTCTCACTCTCACTCTCAAATAAATAAATAAAATCTTTTTATAAAAAAAAAAAAAGGACCAATTTGGGGTGCCTGGGTGGTGCAGTCAGTTGAGTGTCCAACTCTTGGTTTCAGCTCAGGTCATGATCTCAGGGTCCTAGGATTGGGCCCCTCATTAGGCTCCATGTTCAGCTGGAGTTGGCTTGGAATTTTCTCTCTCTCCCCCTCTGCCCCTCCCAACTGAGTTCTCTCCCTCTCTCTCTCAAATAAATAAATCTTAAAAAAAAAAAAAAGGGACCAACTTAAGGTACAATCATGAAACTCCAATTACTATAAATCTCATTATGGCTATGGCATAAAAAAAGAAGTTTTTTACCTGAACAAAATAATAAACTTTCTTTTTTGAGGCTCACATGTAAAAAGCAACAGATTTCCTAAAATTCTAATTAAAATTCTGATTCTCAGATGAATGTATTTGATACATCATACCTCTCTATAACATTCAAAAAACACTTTGAGAGATGTGCAAGTTTTATATGCAGTATATATCACTTGAATTTATGTATTATTAAATTGACTAAGAAGTTCTTGTCAATATGCTTCAGCTTTTATTTTTTAAAGTAAGTAAAGATAGAATTATAATGGTCTGGGCCTTTAATTAAAGGACCCTGCATTTCAGAAATATACATTTCAGTTTAATTGTAAAATTTTGCCTACTGATGCATTTCATTATTAATGATATACCATCCAATTACCTATAATATTCCCTTGAAAATAAGATTTTAAGCTACTTTTCAAATATGTAAGAACCAGTATTCTCTGTGCTGTTTTTTTTCTGCACTTGAATTGACCCTGAAGAGAATATGCTTTTCTTTCTTTAATAAAGTTATCCACTTACCAACACTTTGATAAGAAAAAAGTCAGAACAACACTTTTTGTCATCTTATTTTATTAGCAGCCAAGTCAAATATGTTTTTTTTTGATATTTAGAAAGATAATTATATTTTAGATAAAACTTTCCTTTTAAACCAACACTGTTAACTTTATGGCAAAGGTCTCAACACATACACACATACATAGTCACAAACTTGAGTAATGGCCTCTTTTGGAAGAAGGATGAATTACTGGAAATAAGTACTGAATTTGGAGTTAGGGTACCTGGAGTCCAGTCCTAATTCTATCACCATCTGGTAGTACTTTGTAGTTTTATGCAAATCACTTAATCTCTGATACTGGATTCCCAATGTCAAATAGAGATAGTATTTAATTATCAGTTGTCCTTCAGCTCTGATAATAAATATAACTGTGGTAGATTTTATACATTTCTTTGTATGTATATTGACTGATACATTGTATACAATTTTTGCTTGTGTATATGTTTATAAATGTAGACTTCATTAAAGAGAAACTCCTGCATGTCAAAAAGAAAATACAAGAAGCTCAATGGGAAAATGGACAGAGTATAAATGAGCAAGTCCAGGAAGAGAAAAAATGGATAGTTAACAAGCATATTACAAAATGAATGTCTATATTCATTACAGAGAAATACAAATGGAAAAGTAATAAGCCAAGATGAAGAAAAAGAAATAGAAGCTGATCTTTTCCAGGGGGATAGAGGGCAGAGACTATGACAGTTGAAATGCTACACCCAGGCTCTTGCAAATACTAGATTTGCTGGCATTTTTTGATCAGCCACATTATCTATTATCATTCTGAATTAGAGAAAAATAGCCCTATTTTTGGGTGTTTTGATGTCAAATTTTTCTTTTTCTTCAACTTTAAGTGTTCCTCTCCTATTAGGCCTACCATTATTATCCTGGTTTCTTTAAGGTGATTTGTGTCCTTGGGTGTATTTCTCTTAGAGTCTTAAACTGAGAATTTCATCAAAGCCTAGCAGACAGGTTAAAGGACAGATGGAAGGGCATACTTTTTTGGTTCACACCCTCACTCGTCACTTAATACCTGTTTAACTTTGGCACATTCTTTTTTTTTTTTTTTTTTTTTTAAAGATTTTATTTATTTATTCATGAGAGACAGAGAGAGAGAGAGAGAGGCAGAGGGAGAAGCAGGCTCCCAAGAAGCAGGGAGCCCGATGCGGGACTCGATCCCAGGACCCTGGGATCATGACCTGAGCCGAAGGCAGACGCTTAACCATCTGAGCCACCCAGGCGCCCACTTTGGCACATTCTTAATCTCTTTGTGTCTCAATTCCTCATTTGTAAAATTCAGGTGCTAATTAAAGATATATCTCATAAAGTTGCACTTAGAATTAAATGAGTTAAACAGGATAATAACTAAAAAAGATTTGCTGTATAACTAAAGAGCTACTAGTAAAAGAAGTATTGCCACTGAGAACATTGTGTAAACTTGTTTCTCAGGGGTTCAGGGAAAACTCTGTCCTAAACCCTCAAATAGTCACATTTCTAAACTTCACACAATTTTAGATTCAACTATTAACTTATTTAGGGCATATCTGAATATAATCAACCATTATTTACCAAGAGCTGATTATATGCAAGTATTGTGGTATGTATTTTCACATGTGTTAAATTAATTAAACAAGGAAGCAGTTAGACTGAGGTGTCTCTAATTCTGATGCCATTGTGGCCTATGAAAGCAAACCAAAATCTAAGCCTGTAAATGCCTCCAGATTACAAATGGAAACTCAAGGACAACCAATCACAAAGAGCCAACTTCACTTTAAGCTGTAGCCAATCAGTAATTTCCTTGCTCTGCTTCTGCATTTTCTCTATAAAAGTCTCTTCTGAGCCCTAGTTGGTGGAATGCTGCTAACTATTCTGGCACTGCCTGATTTGAATTGATTTTTGCTCAAATAAACCCTTAAAATTTTTAACGTTCTTCAGCTTACCTTTTGACAGATGTTATGTCAATAACCTCTATAATAAGCGTTATACCATATTGCTGAAGAGGACATGGGGAGTCAGAAAGATACATTATTTCATAGTATGTGATAAATATCTCTATTACTACTAAGAAGAAGAATCAGGAGGAGGATTAAAAAAAGAAGAAAAATAAAAGGATGAGGAAAAGCAGGAGGAAGAGGAAACCTGGGGAGAAGGGGGGAGGAGGAAGGTGGGGAGAATGACAAGAGGAGCACAAGGAGGTGGAAGAAGTGGAGGACTTTGAGGAAGAAAAGAAGAGCAGAGAAATGTTGATACCTAAAGGGATGGATAAAATAGTAATGTAAACAAACAGATGACTGACTGCAAAAACACCCATACTCACGTTGACTGTTTTCTCTTTCATTGAGAAAAAGGGGACCCTTTGTGCAGCCTCGTGATCCAACCATATTTCCCCTGGGACAGAGTACCCTGTTTTCTCTGGTACTTTATTCCCTACCATTCTCACCCTTGCTGTCTGTGCTCCAACTACATTGGCCTCCCAGCTATTCCCAAACAGCTTCCAACCTAACGCCTTTGCCCCTTGCTCTCTTCTGCATGGGCTCCTCTCTCCAGACATCTGCAAATGGGCTGTTCTCTCACTTCCTTCAGCACTGCTCAGATGTCACCCACAGAGATGTCCTCTCTGCGTACTACATTAAAAATTGTATACACACACACTCAAATTACATTTTATCCCCTACTACCTTCTTCACTTTCAAAGCACTGTAATCTAGTGCTACATGATGTAAAAAAATTTTACCTGTCTTTCCACAGTGAGCTACTTGAGGGGAATGGTTTTGTTTTATGCACTGCTTTATCTCCAGTTCTTAGACGAATTCCTTCTTTATAGTAAATGCACAGTTTTTTTTGTTTGTTATATGGACAGATGCTCTTATTTCATGCCAAGTGTTGCTCTAAGTGCTTTACATATATTATCTCATTTAGTTCTCACCAAAAAGTTATGTTAAGTGCTATTGCTATTTGCATTTTACATAAGGGAAAACCAGGTTACAGAGACGTTAAATAGTTTGCCCAAGTCCCAGAGCTAGTAAGTATTGGATAAGGTAACCTGAAATCAGTTCACTGCTAGGGGACACTGCAACACATGGATCATATGTAAGAGCTAAGTTGCAGAACCAGACTTAAATAAGTTTAACTCCAAAGCTAGTCTGACTCAGTAGTCCTTTCTAGAAGTTGTGCTAGAATGTTCTCACACATTTTGTCCTTTAATGATAGCAATAACCCTAAAAATATCTATTACTATCTCTGATTTGCAACTAAGTCTTAAAAAAGTTTTGTCCTGAGAAATGAATTGAAATTAAAAGTAGCTTTAAAAACCACTTCTCTCTTCACTCAATTCAAAGAAATTGCGAACTGAAACCTTTATGTTTAGTGTGTGAGAAGAGAACAATGTTGATCTATGTCTTCCCTCAAGGTTTTCTTGCTTTTCTTAAAATTCAGCACATCTTGTGAAATGAAACTATTCCACAATAGATTAAGACAGTGACTTTTTTTAATCTAGCTTTTTATTGGTCCATTTGTTCTGCAAATGTTCAACAAAAGTCTTACCTGCCTGTAATTTAGTATGAATGTCATTTATAATAATTACATATCCTGCTGGCTGCCATTTAGGACCAGAAAATAGATTCTTTTTTTTTTCCTGAATTTTCTGTAACATATGTGAGACCAATAAATAAAATGATTAAAAAAAATCTACACAAAAGAGGGCGCCTGGGTGGCTCAGTTGGTTGAGCGACTGCCTTCGGCTCAGGTCATGATCCTGGAGTCCCTGGATCGAGTCCCGCGTTGGGCTCCCTGCTCGGCAGGGAGTCTGCTTCTCCCTCTGACCCTCCCCCCTCTCATGTGTTCTCTCTCATTCTCTCTCTCTCAAATAAATAAATAAAATCTTTAAAAAAAATCTACACAAAAGAAAATACCACTATATGATTTACTTAAATTGACAAAAATTAATGGAAATATTATTCTAGCTGCCACTCCACCCTTATTACAACTCATTATAGTTAGCAAGCTTAAGGAATTGAGTTATTCTATACAATATTTCTAATATAATCCTTGGGGACATTTAAAACTAGCCTGGATGAAGTATTACAAAGTCTATTGAACAGGATAATTTTGCACAGGCAGGGAGATTTATTTAGATTCAATACATTCTTTTTCTATCATTGTTCTTAATTTTTAAAGGACAATTGTATAAATTATAATGCACCTATTCTATTCTCAAGTTTTTTAGTTTTTAGGAACATGTTTTTTAGTTATTAGGAATTGCATATGTAGGGGAATGAAAGAGGAGAATGTGGGATACATACCTTGAGAATAGACTACTTGTTTTCAAAATAAGTTCATTAGCAATTCTTAGTAGACCGCATAGCCTTGTTCTTTGCCCTCCTCCACAATCCATTCAAATACAGGCTAAAGGGAGTAGGTACCTTCAAACTCAGGAAGTAAGGTTCTGTATTACTAAGGGTATTTAAGTGAAAGATGCAGAGGAGGGCAGACACACATAGCAGTCTCTCTTCGAAGTAGAACAGACAGTCCTCACTTTGATATAGCCCAGAACCACAAAAATGACTGTGTGTGTTGAAACCATGCAAACCAATCTTAATAATTAATAAGAAAAAATTATGATTTTTCTGTGATCCATAATGATTGTTGTTAAACATTAACACTTTTTTATAGGGCTGCCTGAGTGGCTCAGTTGGTTAAGTGTCTGCCTTCGGCTCAGGATGATCCCAGGGTCCTGGGATCCAGCCCCATGGTGACGAGCCCCACGTCATGCTCCCTGCTCAGTGGGGAGTCTGCTTCTCCCTCTGCTGCTCCTCCCCGCTTGTGCTCTTTCTCTCTCAAATAAATAAATAAAATCTTTTAAAAACTTTCTTATAGTCTATTATAAATTTATAGGGAAAAAGAAAATAGTGAAACTAATATTTATTTAGTACACTGTATTTTAAAACATTAGAAACATGGACAAAGTATTTGTTAAAAACTTATAAGGAGTAGTTTGAACTTTTTTTTTCCTTGTTGGATAACTTACAACATGAAACCTGCATCCCATCTAAGCCTTGGCAAATTGTCATACTCCTGTGAATGTTTGGATCAGCTTCCAATATTTTATTATCTTCTGTTGTTTCAATATTGTGAAATAGCCCCATGAATTCCTTTAATGTGAAGTTTTTTTTGGCCAGTGCCACTTCCTCTGAGACATCTTCATTCTTTTTGTCACACCCACTTTTCTCATGTATGTTGAGAAGTTCACCTTCTCTAAGTTCCTCTGCTTCATATCTGGAATCTTGAATGGCAAGAATGGCAACATTCCCAGGATTAGCTCTAACTCCATTTACTTCTTATTTATATTTTACTCTTGGAAATTTTTGTTTCTTGGCTTCACTTTCATCTTTGTTTATCAATTCCCTTTTTTGATTATTCATTTTTACATCATGTTATGTATGTTTATCATGAGGAGGCAATGCAACGACACCCTTCATTGTCTTTGTGTGAACTGCATACAGAGGTGGAGTGACCAATCACTAACATGATCTGAAGGAAGTGATGTGCTTGGTCAATAATTATGATGCACATCTATTACCTGTGTAGTGATTTTTGGACCAAAGACATAGCAGCAAGGCTTATACTTTATACAACTGCAATATACCATGGTAACTAAACCGTATACCATGGTAACTAAAATTTAAACCATGTTGTTGGGAGGACTGTGTTATTTATACTTAGCTAAACAGTGGTAACTGAAATTCATGCATACTCAAATTGTGCAAATCAGAGACTGGTATATTACTGCTATGCATATTACTTATGTCACCTTCATTTTTACTACTGTCTTTTACTGAATGGCTATTATGTGCTAGGTATTGTTTGGCTGTTTCCAAAAATTATTTCATTTAATCCTCACATGAAGCCCCTATGGTATTACAGTATCTATTTTGCTGATAAGAAAACTGGGGTATAATTACTTAAGAGACTTTTCTGAGGTTCTTCAGTAATTGGCACAGACAGCCAGAACTAGGCCAATCTCATTTCAAAGTTGATGGAAGTTTGGATTTGACTTTATTAACTCTTTTTAATTTGGCCAACCACAGTTTCCTATAAGCTAAGCTTTCTCAAACCATTTATAATTTCAAGTAGGGCTTATGAGATAATTCTTCTTGGGATAAGAAGTTTCACTTATTTGTCTCCTTACTTGTGAAGAAGAGTAATAGTACTCTTCATAATCGATATCGTTTGTTAAGGCCCGAATGTAATTATATTTTATTAAAGATTGCTCTAGTGCTATTCTAATCCTTCAAGCCACTGCCACAAAGAAATGTATATCACAAAACATGTATATCATATCACAAAACGTCTAACTTTAACTATAAGGGAACGTTCAGTGACTCTAGAATTTTAAGTCCACTGAAATTAAATGATTTGGTTCTATTCTGTTTACTGCCAGTGTAGTACACGGAATAATACAGAATAGGAGGAACGCAGAGCTTTGCTTTAATCAAGGTGCTGAGTCACAATGATGATTCTGTCCTAAACAATGCTTTCTCAGGCAGGAATTTCAGTAATACACTGATCAGTGAAGTTCTAGCCACAAAAATAGAGTATCAAAATTAATAGAACATTTGCTTTCTCAGGCAGGAATTTCAGTAAGACACTGATTAGTTAAGTTCTAGCCACAAAAATAGAGTATCAAATTAATAGAACATTTCTATGTCCTCTCCTACCTATTTGTCTTTTTGTGTTACTTCGTTTATAAACTATACATTTCTTTTTTTTTTTTTAGAATGTCAAAATGAACTTCACATTAACTAGAGTAAGGATTTTTGCAACTCACGAGATTGATTAATTTAGGTTACTTTTTTTTGTGTAAATTCTGTTTAAACTTTAACTTTTCTCTTGAAATGATAAGAAAATGCTAAATGTACAGTGATATGAGACCAATATGGAACTTTTTCTGACACCTAATATTTAAAAATTTATCTTCCCTAAATGCTGATTGCTTTTTTTAGTAGTGAATTAATATTTGTGTGATTTAATTTAACTTACTGAGGGTGTGATGCCCCTAGAACATAGGAGGGACATTACAAGGACCTCGGTCACCCAGCCAGTCACTCAGCTTACTGAGTGTGATATGTTCAATGACAGGCCCAGGAAGAGCTGCCTCAAACTAAGTTTATGGAGAAGATAGATTTTGTTTTGGGGGTCATTGTTCTTGATGAGGTTATTTTGGGGGATGAAGTGTATGAGATGAGATTCAACAAAAGAGAAAATTTAAACGTGCTATTAAAACACTCAAATAAAATCTCTTAGCTTCGGGGTGCCTGGGTGGCTCAGTTGGTTAAGCGACTGCCTTCGGCTCAGGTCATGATCCTGGAGTCCCTGGATCGAGTCCCGCATCGGGCTCCCTGCTCGGCAGGGAGCCTGCTTCTGCCTCTGACCCTCCCCCCTCTCATGTGCTCTCTCTCTCTCATTCTCTCTGTCTCAAATAAATAAATAAAATCTTAAAAAAAAAAAATCTCTTAGCTTCTTAAAAGCTATCTAATTGATGTCTGGAGAGTGGTTATACCCCTGTGTGGGAATGTTTTTCCTGAAATATTCTCACTCTTGTATTTATAGTGTTATGTCAGACTGTGTGTTAACATATATCTTTTGGCATTTGCTGTCACAAATACCAGAGACAACAGGGTACTTGTCTCCTACCAAGTTGATATGTTCTTTGATAATATGCTCAGACATTTCAAGGCTTCCCATGTAACATATGTTCTTGAAATAAAGCTGGTTTCTTTATTAAAATTTGTTATACCCATTTTTATTTTTATTGTAAGCCACCTTATTTTGAAACAGTATCATCACAGAGAATTAAGTACTTGGGTAGTTTCATATTTTGAGTCCAAATAGGGTCTTTTAACCTGAGCATATATGTCTGGGGATGTCTATAGTTGCACTTCAGGGCAGCTGGGATGTCCCTGTAATTGTATACAAAAATGCATGCCTTTATGCATTTTTCCAGAGAGAGAGCTTTCACCTGGTTGTCAAAAATTGAGAAAGATTGTTCTTACTAGGGCTTAATTTTTTTCTTTACCTTATTTTGTTCTTTTCATCTTAGCAGGGTAGTTCTCCACCATTGACCTAGTTGCTGGCCTTCCATATCACCTCTGGTCACCGGTGTCTGCCACTGTACTGTTCCCTCAAGGGACATTTGCACACTCTTCCCCAGAAGTCCTGGCTCAGTTTTGCTTGGATCTTAGTTTCCGTCACTGCCTACTCCTTTGGCAGATCTTTGTTTGCATCATGGCCTGCACTCACCTGGATCTAGACATTTCTGCTTTGCTATAGGTGAAAAAAAGATAGGAACATTGCCGTGTGAGCCTGAAGTTTTATATAGTTTGGATACATTGACTGTCTTTTTTAAATAAAAAAGTATATTTTGTATTTATATTTCAAAGTTCTTTAGGTCTTTAAAAGAAAATTTTAAAGAAGAAATCTAAAAAGGAAGCCAATAGGCAAAGCAGATAGATAGCAGATCTGCATGTTAGGAAAATAATCCATATTTGTGGTATATTCTTCAGAAGAAAACTTCTTTCTGAACATGACAGACAGTTATAGCCTTTTGTGATATGGAGGTAAAACTGTGACTCTACCCAGGCACCCAGCTGGAGGTCTTCTGGAGTAACACCCTCTCCCCTAAAGTAGTGTAGTAGATATGTGTTCTAGTAGATACGTGTGTTGTAGATATGTGTGCTTTCCTCCTCAGCATCTACTCCTCCTTTGTCTGATAATACACCTCAATGTCCAATTCCACATCCTCCTCTACTGTTCATCTTCATGGTTTGAATGAGGTTGACACTATGGCTAATTCGCAAATCCATTAGTGTACCCATCCCTTTGGTCACAGTGTGACTCAGCTTAAGAAGAGAGGCACATCCAAGACTTTTGTTTAGCTGCTGGCAGGGATAGATAAGCTCTCTCTACCCAAGTTTCTTTGTGTTTTTTCCTGGAACTACTTCACAGGTCTTGCACCTTGAGGGGAAAACCCATCAGAGAATAAAGTCAACACATAGAAGGGAGCAGGACTGAGTGGAGAGAAACAGAATAGTTTCTTCAGAGTCCTGATACTGTCTTTTAACCTTCTGTATCAAAGTCAAACTACACCTGAAGCTAGATTTATTCATGGATTATTTAGTTAGGTAAGTTGGACATTTCCTATTTTTCTTTGTAAGTCAATTTAATGTGAGTTCTCCATGTACCACGGATGGAGCCCTAGCTGATGTATGAGGGCTGGATTTTGGCTGACCAGTGAATTTGGAAATATTTTCATCTCTGGAGTCTCACTTTCCCATTCCTGAACTGCTCTTTGATGTTTTTGTCCCCATGGCACCCAGATATCTCAGGTCACTCCTGACTACCCAGAGCCCCCTATGGTGATGATCTCATAGGCCTCCACTTTCTGACAATGCTGAAGTATCCAGGCCTTCCTAGAGTTTCTTTCCCATAATCTGATTTATCTATCAAACAATACCTTTATCTCACCGTCTTACTTGCTGATGAGGTGATGTGACATACTAGTTTATGTTATAGAGTCAATAGCAGACAGTATGTTGGTATAGATTCTTATTAAAAAATCATGTACCTTTTATGAGGAAGCTCAGTGTCTTAACCCAAAATAAGTGAGCTTTTTCGTTCTTGAGGTAAATATACAAGGGAAAAATCTTATTGATTTAGAAAGTTGGATGGTTTTCATCAATCTATTTATATGACTGATAATGTGACTAAGATATCTTTGAATTAAAGTTCTTAAAAGACATTTGAAAACCTACCTAGCTGGATTTTGGGGAGACATTCTAAGATAAAGAGAACCAGAGTCGGAAAGTTTACAACTGCAGTGCAATTGCAGTTTCTATTTTATCCTTTTCTCAGAGCTGGCGTTGGTCTGTGGTGGAAACCAAGGCATAAATATGGAGGAAAGGACCTGCTTGTCTGCTGACTATAACCTGGGCTGTACCAGGTGTGTCTGCATGAATACTGCTCTTGGTAGCATGTGAGCAAACACCAATGAGTTGCTCATTCTACTTTATTGCCATGTGAATAAAACTGATCCTTTCTTCTATTGAACAGGAAGGAAATCAAGATACAAGGTAGTGAGGGAGTTCATGAGAGAGATGAAATTTTTGTTTAAATACTTCTTTCTGAAACTAAAGCCTCCTAGAACTGATAAGAACTCTTAACTCCATTTCTTTCTGTGATGGTAGCTTTATTTTCAGAGAACTGGGATATTTTCTCCAACCACTTCCCTTAAGTGTGTTGCATATTTGAAATCTCAGGCTGCAGACTTTCAAAAATGTTATCCCCACTGAGTTTCTCTCTGGATAACCACCTAGTCCCTCTCATTTTTAAGATTCAAATTGTTTTTCAGCAAAATTGGCCAAATTGAAGTGATTTCACTTTGCTAAATTACTGTTGTTGATTAGCTCCTTATTCCAGCATAAGTTCCTATTTCTTTGGAAAAAATAGGCTCTACTAGAGTCCTTGTTCAATCTCTCAGCTGCCCACCCCAAAACTGCTTTATTCCTCTGGATAACCAATTAGTGGGATTTCACTGTTGTATCCTATCAGGGGAGATTAGTTGATCTGTTCTGCCCTTTTCATTTTACCAATTCATGAAATATTTGCAAGGATCAAATAAGTTAATTTCTCTAGTTCAAACAAAAATTTTCAAAGCTACCTTGTTGAGAAATAATAGAAGGTATTTCAAAATGTCATTATCAAGTCCATCAAAATATACATGGTGTTGTGTCAGACATTATTCAGAACAGTTTAATAGCAGTTTTCTACAACTTTAAAAACTCGCTGGCAGATCTATTTTTAACATAAGGCATTCATCTTGGTTTTTTTTCCACTATTGTGATCTATCTGTGCTTTTGAGGATGTTGGTCCTTCTCTGTGTTCTGGCTATTTTAAAATCTAAATGTTCCATTTGATTATATAGAAAAGAAAGAAATTCCATCCCTTTCCATGCCAACTTTTTAATTCTATTATAGTTTTAAAATTTAATGGGAAATATTATTTTATGATTAAAAATACCATAATATTTGTGCTAGAGTTTTGTGTAATGCTTACAGAATTTTGAGAAATCAACTAAAACATGATACTGAAAAATTTGCTTGGTAATTTTTCTTGATGAAAGATAAATTATCCTAATGGCTACCATTTTATTTGTAAAATAAAATATATAAGAATTTTTATTTTTAAGGTTTTTCTACTTGCCAGAAAGAATTGTCAAGCTGTATCACCCAGCCAGCTTTAACATGGTTGTATAGTTTTTATCATGGGCAAAAGCAGGAGAAGTACAGAATAGGAATCTCCTATTTTACCACTAATACTTTAAATATTTTTAAAATACATTATATTTAATCATATCATAGTATATATATTACATTTAATATAATACCACTTTAATAAGGTTCAGAAACAAGAAACATAAAACAATTGGTAAGCCAATTTTTAAGCAAGGGAAATATACACAAATTTCAGGTTAGCAATGATTTCTCAAAGAAGTGAATGATGGCAGGAACTCCAGAATCAGTTTTTGGAAGAGAGATAGCGATAAAAAGAGCTTACTCTTTTTATTGCCAGGTGATAAAGTAATGGCATAATCAAATATAACTAATGATGGTATAAGAAAAATGCATGTTTCAAGTTAAACTTAGCAAATGAGAACAGGAAATTTTAGGTGTTGGAAAAGTTCATAAAATGATTGGTAAAATCTGTCCCCTTTTCTGACTTCTTGAAAATAATTCTGTCAGTTGTTTTAGAGTTCATTAATTTCGATTTGTAATAATTTATATATTCACCGATTACTGATCCAAATAACAAATAGCTATACTGCATCTCTTAAAAGTGTTTTTTCCAGAGAAACTAGTAAGAATACCAAGTGTTAAGATCAGTGAGTCTATGAATAATTCCATGTATGCAGTACTATGATAATTTGGAGCCTCAAACCACTTGCCAAGCTTTGCTGCTGCCACTGTAAGGTAGAAGCAAGTGAAATAATTTTCTTCTTTAAATATTTTCAAGGTACAACCCTTTAAAAAATGGAGTCACTTTTTTTTTCTACAGCCAACATTCATTTCATTTTTACCAGCCAATAGAAATGGGACCAATGACATTTCAAAGCCCGTAAAAAGAAACAAGTTTTTCTAAGAAACTCATTATTTTGCCATCATAAAAAAAAAAAAAAAAATCCCAAAGATTTTTCTGTAGATGCAAAACAAAAAAAAAAACACCTTTTTTTTTTTTTATCTTTGGAGAGGTAATGTTGATTCTTTTTAATCCATAAATTGGCTCAGGAACTGTTGATCTCTAAATTTTAGTATTCATGTGCTTTTGGTATTTTATAGGTACCTGAAACTTTTATGCATCATTTATAAAGGATTTTTTTCTATATTTAAAATTTTCACAGAGACCAAGAATATTTTACTATACTGTTTGAGAAGAAAAGAATATAGGCCCTCTCTATTTGGAATATACTCTATATTGAGGAAAACTAGCTAATATTAATACATCGAAATGAAAGCTGCATTTGGTTTTCGGTTTATCTTAATGCCTATGTCTCAGTGGTATAATCTGTGTTGCTCCAGGTTTGTTAATGTTCCAAATAGCCCCACTTTAATGGTTATAATTTCATGGGGAAAAAACTAGCCCATGGCAGTTTTATTTCCTATTTGTAATATGGCCAAGTAATTTTAAAGGTGTATTAATGTATTGAAGGCAATTTAGGAAATGATTGCATTTTGAAGTGTTGAAACATGTGTCTTCTTGAAAATTTCCCTTATGTTGGATAAAACTGTTTCTTCCTATATTCCTAACAAATGCCAAATATAATAAAAGACAGTAGAAAAATATAGAGGGCCATCATTACCATGCTTACTGAAATGTAGATATTTTGAGTCTACCATTTTTATGGACCATGATGGTGGATGACTGTCTTTGTGTCAAAATGCAATCAGGTGGTGAGAATAAGAATCTCATAACTTTTACAAGCGAGTTTTATTCATTATGTCTATATGGTCATGTTTGCTTGATTGGGGGAGGGGCTCCAAACAGACAACTAATGAATTCAGTGAATGTATTGATCAGATTATTTATTTGGAACTTTTAAACATGCTATTTGGTAAATTGAGTTTATTTTCCATCCAGGTGCCATGATATAGAAAGTACATTAATAGTGATATGTAAATATCACTATTTACTCAATATCAATAGTGATATGTAAATATCACTACTTAGTCAAATGAATTATTTGATTTCTTTTTTTTTTTAAGATTTTATTTATTTATTAGAGAGAGAGATAGAGCAGGAACACAAGCAGCGGGAGTGGGAGAGGGAGAAGCAGGCTTCCTGCTGAGCAGGGAGCCTGATGCAGGACTGGATCCCAGGACCCTGGGATCATGACCTGAGCCGAAGGCAGATACTTAACGACTGAGCCACCCAGGCGCCCTATTTGATTTCTTCCAGAGGAGTTTACTGAATATGGCACTACTTCTTTGCCTGAAAAATAATTTTAAGCATTCACTAGGTAATATGTTTGACACAGTGTGTTAAAACTTAAATCACTTCATAATATCAGTATTTTCTTCACATATGTTAAATCTTCTGATAAACCAATATTTACCAGTCATCCTAAAAAATTAGTATTTACCATGAACTATAATGCCAGCTTTATTAATTGAGACATTTATGTAAATTTTGAGTAATGTGAATTAAACAAATTGCATTTTCAAATGATCAACTTGTATAGGTAGTACCCTTGGTAGTATTTGAAAGTGTATTTAGGGTACTACACTGGCAGTTCTAAAGAACAAAGCTTTCATTTATTATTAGAAAATAAATAAGACCTTCCAGGGAGTATGCAACCTTCCGTCAGGTTCTCTCTGAGGGCACTGAGGTGAGATTAAAAGGCATAGGAAACCATAGCTTCAGTTTGGGACAATTTTGAAAAATTTGCTACCAATCTCTATCTGTGTGATTAAGAAACCCAATCCCACCTGAATCTAGTGGGATTCCAGCAATGGATGCCAGCAAGTAAATATGAGATACCTAGTTTGCAATTCATTTTTCTTGTATAAGAAAGAAAGCTATTAATTGTTAGAATGGATGGAATACTTATTCCTATCTTTTCAAGGGATAAAACTTATGATTTTATAAAAATATTGAAATAGTTTACTTGTAATTAAAATAAATTATTTGAATTCACATTTATATTGTTATTTGATATTTTACTTCATATTTAAATGTGATTTCTTGAAAATTTCAAGATTCTCTGCTATTTATTTTATTTTATTTTACTTTATTATGTTAATCACCATATATTACATCATTAGTTTTTGATGTAGTGTTCCATGATTCATTGTTTGCGTATAACACCCAGTGCTCCATTCAATACGTGCCCTCTTTAATACCCATTACCAGGCTAACCCATCCCCCCACCCCCTCCCCTCTAGAACCCTGTTTGTTTCTCAGCTTTGCAAACAATATTGGCGTCATTTGCACCAGATTGTTACCAGATAAATTTACCAAGTTTAGAAATGCCAGAAAAAGAAAGCTCTAGTGGATTTAAATTTTTGCCTTTCAGATAGTTTTGTAGCTATGACTCTTATATCTCAAGTGGGAGCAAAGTGAGGGGGATGGGAAAAAGTTACTGAGGCTTTGCTACTTAACATAAATACATTCATCAAGGTTTTGAAAAGGACACGTTATTCAAATATGTAGCATCTGTCAGAATTAAAGGGAAATACGCATAATGAAAGACAGAATTTGTTTCTAATTGTACAAATTATATAGAAGCACAATTTTGCATAATTTAGAAAGTTGATGAAGAAAATATCCATTAGGGTACCTCATCAATTCACCTAATGGTGTGGGATTATCTCCTAAGGCATATTCTTGAATGTTTTAATAAGTTTAATTTTACATCAACCAAATGACTATTTTTCTAGTGCTTTTTATATATGGCAATGTTAAATCACACCGAAGATTACTCCATCTTTCTTTCCATTTTTGGCTTCTTTGTATTTCATGTCCTCTTGACACTCAACAGCTACAATTGAAGTGAAGTTAGAGGTTTCTTAGAGGACTCTTCAGCCCACCATTGTTATCTGCCTTTATTTAAAGTCCTATTACTTACCTGTTATGAGGCTCAAATTAGGACAGATATGGTGTTGCTACTTTTCAAGCTGTGAGAGCAAGGGTGTTGCTTCTTTTTACTTCAGTTTGTTATTTTTGTTATAACTTGATCATAGTCTATGTCATATATATTTCAAATAACTTCCGCATACAGATCAAACACATGAGAAAGATGATATATGGATAATCAAGAGCTGAAACTTCACTGTTATACAATGCTCTATGGCAGAAAATCAACTTTGGTCACCAAGGTATACATTGGAGATTTCATTAGATGAAATAAAAGTAAGTGTAATTAAAGCTGAAGTATCTTAAAAAATTACACACTATGGAACATCAAACTGAAAACATATCGAAGAAAGTAGATCAATGACAAGAACCTTCCAACATGATTCTGCATTAACAATGGAAGTGAATTACTTTAAGTGAAACTCAATCTTTTTTTTTTTTTAAAGATTTTATTTATTTATTTGACAGAGAGAGACACAGCAAGAGGGGGAACACAAGCAGGGCAAGTGGAGAGGGAGAAGCAGGCTTCCCGCGGAGCAGGGAGCCTGATGCGGGCCTCGAGCCCAGGACCCTGGGATCATGACCTGAGCTGAAGGCAGACGCTTAACGACTGAAGCACCCAGGTGCCCCAAGTGAAACTCAATCTTAAAATGTCCTCTATCACAGACAATATAAAATTATTATTTTAGTATTTTTCCAGTTGTTTAAAATCTAGAGTTTGATCATCCTAAGTGTTAATTCTATTAACCTGGCCCTCCCTTATATATTTTCAATAAATATTAAGTAAGTTTGATACAATAGATTTAATAAATAAATAAGTACAAAGTCGTTTTTAAAATGACACTACCCAATATTAATTTAAACAAGTGTTAAATTTCAAGGTAAAACCAATAATCTCATCGAGTCTGTGTATAAGGCTGAGAAGGACCTTAGGAAGATAGTATAGTACTATCCCAATTTTGTGCATGGGAGAATATGTTTATAGATGTGAAAATGCTTTTTCTTCCACTTGGTAGCTAAATATTAGGAAAACTGGAATTCTTACTCATTTTTTCTTATTTTAATCCTATCTATAGTTCATAACTGCAACTTCAGTATAGAAATTGATCTTCTCCAAATTAAAACGATGAATCTTTTTTGTTTGTTTCTTTTAAATGTCCACTATTTTGGAATTTTTTTTTTTTTTTTTTACTAAACCTTATAATCACATAATTTAAAAATATGTTCTGGGGCACCTGGGTGCCTCAGTCGGCTAAGCCTCCAGCTCTTGATTTCAGCTCAGGTCATGATCTCAGGGTTGTGAGATCAAGCCCCACGTTGTGTTCCATGCTGGCCATGGAGCCTGCTTAAGATCGTTTGTCTCTCTTCCTCTACCCCCCCACACCCCCCCCAAAAAATGTTGTAATGATATCTTTCTACATCCTTAACTCTTCAAATGAATACACTATAACATCATTGGTATTCACATGCGAAGGATTTCTACAGCTTAATGCATTTTTGAAAAACTTGTCATGGAAACTCCAGAAATACAACTGAGTGGAGCTCAAATATTTAACATATTGGAGACAGAGCCATTATTTGTTTAGTTTGGTTTTCTACCATTTTCCTCCATTAGCATAAACATCTGTCATTTAAAAATTTCTAAAATAAATAAATAATTTTAAAAATTCTCAATATTTCATGTGAGAAATGATAAATTTTCTTTATTTGAAGAACCATATTGAAATGCCTTCCATTAATTTTGGGAAACTACAGTTAGGTCATCACATAGAATACTAAAGAAGGGATGCCTGCATGGCTCAGTGGGTTAAGCATCTGCCTTCCGCTCAGGTCATGATCCCAGGGTCCTGGGAGTCTGCTTCTCCCTCTACCTGCCTCTCCCCCTGCTTGTGCATTCTTTCTCTCTCTAACAGATAAATAAAAATCTTTTAAAAAAAGAACACTAAAGAAATATAGAAATATTTATTTGTCAATTCAGTAGTTCTGCCCTCAGTTCTTTGCTTAAAAAAATATATAGTTTGGTGTTAAGACAGGAACTGTGAAGGTTCTGAGATTTAGCCCTACTTACAAGACACAATGTTAGTTGGCTACAGTTTTAAAAAAGGCCTTTGGGCCAGAGAAAAAGAAGATACTTCATTATTCAGTTGCTCATGGTAAAAGCAGCATCCAGAGTGTTGTCTTGCATTGTTTCTCTGAGTCCCAATTTAGATAGGATTATTTGATGAGAGCTGATGGTACCTGTATATGAAGTATAATATAGAAGAACTACCTAAATTTTTACAGAAATTAAAAAAGATAAAAACCAAAATACAACTCTGATCTTACATGAGATTTTGGTAACCTGCCTATCTTCTTCTCCAGAAAGAGAGAAACCTTATTTTTACTCTGGATTATAATCAAATTTACTCTGGGGAATGACAGAAGAGGTCTTTCTCTTTACTAACTTGGGCCATCCCTGGGGAGGAAGGTGTCTCTAAGATTTATTTTCCTGGAATATCTCCTTATACAAACATACCTAAATTGACAGTAAATGTCTTTGTTTAGAGGACAGGAAATACAGAAATGTAAAATATTGATGGAAAATTGTCTTCATTTCCCAACAGTTGGTCTTGGGTTTTTCTAAGTTTTATATTAGTGTGTTCTCTGAGGTGGTGCCTTTGTTTTGGTTGGCATCTGTGTTACAGGGTTCTGGAGCCTGACCTGCAGATTAAATCCTGCTCTGTGCTAGCTTCCCTTTCCAGCCATTTGGCTCTGGAAACTTTTCAGAACTTTTTCCCCCCTTCTTTCCAGAGTCACTCATTTTGTGTTTAGCTCTTTTGGTAGAACTCCACTGTTAGGTGAAGGTTGTCTCCCTTTCTAGGTCAGCTGAGATTTCTTAACTTTAAGTCTCTCCTTTTTTTAATTAACAAGTGAACTAACTCTTTGGATCCAAAGTAAATGTTTTTAATTCATTCATTTCTTTTAGTAGCAATCACTCTATAGCCACTGAATATTGGAAGATAAGTACATTACAGCTATTGCCCTAAGGAGGTTATAGTCTAGAAGGGAAAGTCAAACTTGCTAAGTAATCGCAATGTGTTACAAGTACATGCTTGAAATCTGTAGACTTTTAATCAAGTGAGATAGATTCAGTTCTACCACATGGGTCAGAAAGTCTTCACAGGGGAAATGAACCTCAAAAGATGAAAGATGTTGGCCACTTGTGTGGTAGCTGGAAATTATGAAGAAAAGGGTATTCCAGGAAGAATAACAATGTCTTCAAAAACATGGAGGCAAAGCTATATGTGACATTTGGAGAAGCATGAATAACTGCATGTAGGAAGGTAGAATTTGAAGAGAAGTTAAGAGAAGAAGCAGTGACATAGATCAGATCTTAAGGGTCTTCAGTAACATACTCAGGAATTTCAATCTTATTCAATAGGGAAGTTCTTCAATGGAAATGTCTCAATAAAATTTAAAACCATGCCATAGGTAATAATATGCTTAAAGTGGTAGTGGTAGCATTTAGAAAGATTAGCCAAGAGTGGAGAATGTACTGAATGAGTATAAATAGGAAGGGAGAGATAATTGGAATATTTCAAGTAAGAAATAGTTAACTAACATAGTTAGCTAACACATGGTATTATTATGTGATTAATAGCTATTATTGTTATAATGATGATGTTATACTCAAGTAGAAATCTATAGCTGGTAAATGAAATAACTGTGTGGAACTGGGAAGAAAGATTTTGTCTGGTCATAAAGAATCAAGAATAATCTGCACTGGGTAGACATAGTCTTTCCTGATTCTTCCTAACTGGATCTTACTGCTTCTTATTTTGAATTCCCATAACAATTACTTCTCTAAGCCACTTATCTTGAATTATTCTTGAATAAAGCTATTTGTTAGCAATGGTTGTGGCTAACTCATTTGTATTCTCCAGTGTGGTTTGAATAAATCACACATTTAAAAAGAAAGAGAAAATATTTTGGGGTAGTTTGTTGAGGGATGGAGAATGGGTAAAGACATGGTGTGGGTGTGGTGCAAAAGAGTTCACAGCCAGCATAAATATGCCTGGATTCTTTTTTTTTTTTTATGTTATGTTAATCACAATACATTACATCATTAGTTTTTGATGTAGTGTTCCATGATTCATTGTTTGCGTATAACACCCAGATTCTAACCCAGGTTAGTCACTAACTGGCAGATAATGGCTATAGAATGACTATATAGGTGTACATTGTTTTCTTAACTTCTTCCAGGGCTAAAGTTTTCTCATCTGCAAAATTAGCTGGGCAAAGCATATCATTTCTAAGTTTCCTTCCAGGGCAATCTCAAAAAATCATAGCAGCACGGTGAATCTCTTTTTAAATTGAAGCGTGTAAGGGTAATGGGTCAAGGGTGAATGGGATGATGGGTGGGATGTAAGAACTATAGATGGAATGAGCTGATTACAACAGGCTCAAGCAAGGACATGGTGGGTTCTTTGGCAGCAGTGGATCTAAGAGCAGACACTAAAGATATGAGGAAAATTAAGTTGACAAGGTGCGGAACATTTCTAAAATTTAGGGCAGGAATTAGGCTTTCTTTCACTTTGAGGGAAAACTAAGACTTGGCAGAATGGGTTTGTAGGATTTTCAGGTATTTTCTCAAGACTCTTAAGAAAACAGAAAACTTTGAAATACCTTGTTCTTGGTAAGTAATTTTTTTTCTTAGAATCTGAGAATTAGCAAGGTTATATATAGTAGGGAAGATTACATTCTTCAATGTCTCTAATGGTGTGATTGGATAAATAAAGGGAAGAGCTAAGATAAAGACATGACTTGATATAGTGAAAATGGAATAAGAAACATCAACCATATGTTTTTGGAAAACAAAAATAAAACACATTGGTAAAGAACTTTTATTTGCACTTCTGCTTCTTTTCTGTGGCGGATACAGACTGAAATAAAATACTTAAGTCTCTTGAAAAGCCTGATTGAAGAAAGTAGTTATCTTTATATAAACAAACTAATCTAGAGTCATGCTAAATTTTTTGACCTTTATAATGTAATCAAAATGACTTTTTGGTTTTAATTTAGAATCTCCTCTTTGGTTTGTTATGCACAAATTAAGCTCCTTCCTATTAATGGTTGTCTTCAGATTCGAGACACAACTAGGAAAGGGTCCCAGTCTCCAGCCTCAGAGCATCACATGGTATTTGATTTCAGGGAGCACTTAAAGACAAACACAGGGGGTTATTTTAATTTGGCATATCCCTTGAGGAAATAACAACTATTTTGAAAAGTTCATCACATTTTGTTGCTTAGGTGATAAGGTGGTAGGAGGAAAAGCACTCATGGAATAGAGGAAGCAATGAGACAGATTCTCTGCTTCTCCTTTGGTCTGCCCAACAGAGCAGGTCTTCTGGATATGGAGACTGCTCTTGCAATTCATTCACATGACACCCAAGCTAATCATGACACCAGTCCTCAGAGTGTTCAGCCCAGCGTAGGATCATTAATTAAGCTAAGAATGGTCAGGCTTGTGTTTGTCAGAATGTTCATGCTTTCCTCCTTAGGCATAATTTCTGTGGGCAAAAAATTAAATGTGAGGGAAGAGAAAGGGAGGCTATTTCCTCTTTCTAACATCATTCTATTGGAAGAGGGAGTACGGTTTTAGGTTGGAGCTATGTAAATCTTTAGCATAAAACAAAAACCTGTTAAAAGGTGAGAACTGCAGGAACATCTACCTTTTTCCAAAATAATGTGTTTGGCATCATGCACTTGAAGAGTACATTTGATAGGAAAATTAAGCTTATGGGGGAGCTCTAGTTGAACATTTATTGGAGTGTGTGAGCAGTCTACAAAGAAAAAAACCGAGACAGTCAAAATATAAGGGAAAACTTGGGGGTTTAGAACAAAGATAATCATTTCTAGGAAAAATCATTTAGAGAAGCGATGGTCAAGTTAATCTATTAAAATATTTTTGTTTCTTTTTATAACAACAAGAAAAAAATGCAAATTAAATCAAATATATTTATTTTTCTTCTAACTGGAAAAAATAAAAAAAATTATAAGAAACATTATTGGCCAAAATGTTAAAAAAATAATTCTCATACATTAATGGTATTTATGTACATTGTTTCATTGTCTCAGAGAGACTGTGATAATTATTATTAAAATTATAATTCATAAGCACTTTGATTTAATTATTCTATTCCTTTAAATATCCTGTAGATATATTCATAAGTGGGAAATTGCATGCTTAACTATACTAAAAAAAGATGAGAAACAATCTACAATGTGATAACATGCAGTGTTAAAAACAAAACAGAACACATCTAGAAAGCTCTATTATATATTTATATCATATGTGTTTATGTAGAGTGAGTTCCAAAATATATGGTTAAGTAAATAAAGCCAAGTGCTCTATACACATCAGATCAGCATGTATAATATGCTACCTACCATGTGTGTTGAAAAAAGAGAATGTTTGTTATATACATAGAAGATTATTGAAAGGAATTTTTATAAACTAAAAACACAAGCTGCATCTGAATACCTGGAGGTCAAGCTTTGGGAGGGAGACTTCCACCTTTTTGAATGGGATGCCATGAATATTTTTATTTTAGAACAAATGGAAAATAAGATATAAGTAAATACATAAATAAAATCAATTTTTGGCCATTGTAATATTTGGAACATAGAGAAATAAATGAAAAATACTTACCTGAGAATATAAACATACTTAGCATTATAGAGTATTTCTAATAATTCTTTTCTTAACATTTATATTTTTTCACATAGATAAACTGTATATTTAAGCTTAGTGTCTCTTTTGGTTAATGTACCAAAAGTACATTATTTCATTACCTCACAAACATGACATTTAATGATTATAAATGTTATTATATCCACAAAGAATAACATATTCTGCTATTTATCCATGTTGCACACTTAAAGTTTTTCACTACTATAATGAACTTCTATGAAAATATTTTGTTTGCATTTTAGGTTATGTACTTCTTAAAGTAGAATTATTTAGTCAAAGGGTATGTATTTATTTAGGATACCAGTAGTATGTAAAAATAAAGTACCCAGGTCACGACATTCTTTCCTAGCACTGACTGTAAAAGTGTGACATTTTGTAGTTATTTTAAATTATCAATGAATTTATTGATTTAAGTATTCATTGATTTGTTTATTAGCTGGGTGCATTTCTGTGTGTGTGTGTGTGTCTATATAGTTGTTTCCATATACTTGTTATTTATTAGGGGATTTTAGTGTTTTTCTTATCAATTTATACCAACTTATTTTATACTGAAGTTATTAATTCTTTATCCAATATTTATTATAAATATTTTCATCCTTTTTCTTTGAAAGGTTTTTTGTTATTTTTAAGCTTGTAAGTTCATTCTTCAATTAAGATTAGATTTATATTCACTTCTATTGTCTTCTATATTTTATCAATTGATTATTAAAAATATAATTTGTTGAGACTATGATGTGAGACAAAGAGTAAGATTGTTTTTCCAGAGAGGCCATTTTCTATTATACTTTTTTGCTATTTGTTTGTTTTTTATGGTAGGAGGAGGATTTTCATATTTAAATGGGGAAAGCTCCGTTCAGGTCCTGACAATTTTAGAAAATGTCCCTCTTCTATAATAGTGACTCTTTTAGTTTCTTAGATACTGGCTTTGATTTTTGATAAAGATGTAAAGTAAAATGCTTTGAAATCTCTTTACTTTCTCCTTATCCTTGGCTATTTGTTTCAAGGTCTAATTGTGCATGAAGCATAGTTATGACTTTAGCCTAACTTCATCCATGTATTATAGATGCAGTTTATGCAGACTTCCATGTACAGGGTACAGCTTTATACATATGATCTTATTTAAGGATTCATAAAACTCTATGAGGACAGTCCTACTGTCTCCTTCTTAAAGATGATAATGTAGAGCCTTAAAATATGAAGCAATATGCCTTATCACACAGCTAGTAAGTGGCAGAATCAGAATTTGAAATCAAGATGTTCCAACTCTACAGGTTAGGTGCTTAGTTAGCTACAGTGCAGCCTCCAGGTTCTCTAGAGAAAAACAGTGTAGATAGCCTGTTTTCAAGAAGTTTAGAGTCGAGTGAAGAAAGATTTATCTAAATACATGCATTCAATAAAATGTTATATGTATTTGATTATAGTCTTTTTGGAGTATAATAGCAACACTAAATTAGCTTTGAAGGGTTGAAGTGTCTGAACATTTGAACAAAGACTTCTCCAACTCACTGCTACTCATTCAGTCCCTACCAGCTTCATCTTCTGTATATGTGGTAATAGGCAGGGATAATACTTAATAGTATATTAGGCTTTTGAAAGTTTCTGGAAGTGAGTTACTTTTACATAGTAAATCCCTGGGTGAGCTAAAGATATTATAGTTAAAACTGAAAGATCAAAAAAATTGGAGTCCTGTTTAAAACATATCAGACAAATTCACTATTTTATTTTTATTAATTTTGGTTATCATGCAAAAGGTTCCTTTACTTTGTAATTTAATTTAATTAATTTATTTATTTAAAGATTTTATTTATTTATTTGACAGAGAGAGACATAGCGAGAGAGGGAACACAAGCAGGGGGAGTGGGAGAGGGAGAAGCAGGCTTCCCGCGGAGCAGGGAGCCCAATACGGGACTCGATCCCAGGACCCTGGGATCATGACCTGAGCCGAAGGCAGATGCTTAACGACTGAGCCACCCAGGCGCCCCTACTTTGTAATTTTAAACAATATATTTTCCAGTAAGATGAACTCATCATTACAACACATTGAATTTATGAAGCATTTTGGCACTTAGGAAATTTATACGTAGACTTATACAATCCATAAGACAACCAGCATTTTCAGATTTTTTTTTTTTTGCTCGTACATAGGCGGATTTCAGTACTCTCCCCCAAAATCCCCAGACTGAGAAGTGGGACTAGCGAAATAGTAGTTGCTAAAGGGATTAAGTTAGTGTAATAGATGTTGCTATCTGTAGATAAGGGGCCTACACATTGTAATTTTTTTAGGACACTGAAAAGAAAATGACCTTTTCAGAAGAAAATACTGAGACTTTCCGTGTGCAATTTTCCTATCCGTTTTTAGGAAGCTAAGTATTTTTTGTATATCAATGCCAATTGTGCTATAGAACTATTCCAAGTTGGACTCTTTGGTCATTTGGCAAAAAAAAGAGCAGAGGCAAATATTCTCCTTGCCACATGAAACTGTGGCACTTCATTAATTTATCAAATTTTATCAAAGTGTATGTAGATCACTTGAATCAATGTTTATTTTTAAAGCTTTTATTTATTTATTTGAGAGAGAGAGAGAGACAGAGATAGTGAGAGATAACACGAGGTGGGGAGGGGCAGAGGGAGAAGCAAGCTCCCCTCTGAGCAGGGAGCCCAATACGGGACTCAATCCCAGGACCCTGGGATCTTGACCTGAGCCGAAGGCAGACACTTAATTGACTGAGCCACCCAGGTGCCCCAAACCAATGTTTTTTAAAATGCACATTTCCGAGTGCTACCTGGACCTATGAAATTAGAATTTCTTTAGGTAACTCATGAAAACTTGCATTTTTAATAAGCATCACAATTAATTATATATTATGAAGTTTGAGAACTAGTAATGCTGTGCCTTTTGCTGGATGTTTATACTGTATACCTAGTCCTTTGATTGTTGCCCTATGTTTCCCCTGGAATTAAAATCAAGTTAACTAGAAGAAAAAGAAAAAAAAAATTTAAAGATTTTATTTATTTATTTGAGAGAGAGAGCCTGAGAAGGGGGGAGGGGCAGAGGAGAGGGAGAAGCAGGTTCCCGGCTGAGCAGGGTCAGATGCAAGGCTCCATCCCAGGACCCCAGGATCATGACCTGAGCTGAAGGCAGACGCTGAGCCAACAGACTGAGCCGCCCCAAAAGAAAATGTTTTATCTCACTGATCAGCAGGATTTGCACAACACTTTGGGTGCATTTTGTTTAAAAATGCCAAAAGCTTTAAGATATATATTCCCAATTTTGGGACAAGTATTTCTGTTTCCTGGCCTCCTCATGTCAGTTTTTTAAATATTTTTTTTTCCCATGTCATTGATCTTTGTGCATCAACAGTGGAGGTTTCATTTTCCTTGCCTATAATCTACTTTTTTACACCAGTGCTATCAACCTGAGCCCTAAAAGCTGTGTATTGTGATGGTGTTGGAGAGGCTATCTATCCATGGATCAGAATCAACTGGGAGTCTGACATTTGGAGATCAAAAATGCTCCTTTAACTTTTGATAAAAGCTTAGAGTAGAGAATAAAGTTTATGTAAATAGCCAAATGGACTTTTGAATATTGTTTTAAAGTCTAAGAACTACTCGTTCAGTTGTTAAGTGGAAGCCAGCAGACCCCTGAAGGTCTACTCCTGTGATGGAGGAGGAGACTATGCATTCTTCTTACTGTGTGGCTGGTTCTACAAAAAACAAAGTCAATGGAGCATGCCTAGTATATTTTTTCATCAGTAATCAATTGATAAGATCTCCCTTCTCCTGTAGGAAAGAATAATTGGATAGGAATGGAAAGAGAAGCCAGGAATATTACATTAGGTTAGTTCATTTCAAAACATGAGGAGCAGAAAATAAATGTAACTGCTCACCTATTGTCCTGGGCTCCCAGTCTTATCAGTCAGTCATCCTCTGGTTAATGTGACCTGCTGTGTTAGAAGCTCATACTGTCTCTGTCATTTCTTTTTTTTAATTGAGGTATCATTGACAAATAACTTTATATTAATCTCAGGTGTACAACAAAATGATTTGATATTTGTATACATTGTGAAATGATCACCACAATAAGTCTAGTTAACATCTGTCACTATGCATAGTTACAAAAATGTTTTTCTTGTGATGAGATCTTTTAAGATCTACTCTTTTAGCAACTTTCAAATATGCACTACACTTTTATTAACTATAGTCATGATGCTGCATATCACATCCTCATGAATTATTTATTTTATAATTGGAAGTTTTACCTTTTGATCCCCTTCAACCATTTAGCTCACCCTTGAACCCCTCCATCATTTCTAATGTCATATTCCATTGTGTTACTTGATTGCCATCCCTTAGGATTTTCATGTTTAACTATTTATTGAGTGTTTAGTGTGTTCTAGGCTCTATTCTAAAACTTCTATAAATTCCTATTAACTCATTTAACTCTAACAAGTTCATAAAGTGGGAGTATACACAGGTAATATTACATTATCAATTTTACAGATGAGGACATTGAGACATAGAATTGTTAAATAACTTGCCCAAGGCAAAAATCTAGCATGTGTTTGAATCATAGTTTGAACCCCAGAAATTTTTTTAAAGGTGCCAAAGAAATTTATTGGGGGAAAGGATAGACCATTCAACAAATGGTACAGGACCTACTGAATATCTACATGCAGATAAGTGAATTTATGCCATCATTTTACACCATACACAAAAATTAACTAAAAATTTTATCATAAACTTAAGTGTAAGCTCTAAAACAATATAACATTCAGAAGAAACCATACTAGAAAGTCTTCAAGACTTTGGGATCAGCAGTTTTTGGGGGGATACTATAGTTAAAGCAAGTCTATTAAAAAAAGATAAATTAAACCCCATCACAATAAAAAACTTTGTTCTTCAAAAGACATCATTAAAAAATTAAAAGATAAGTAACATACTAGGAGAAAATATTTGCAAAACACATATATGATAAAGGACTTGTGTGATATGAATAGATATGTCAATAAAGGGGCTGTATGAATGGCTAGTAACCAATTGCGAAGATGCTTAACATCATTAGTCATTAAAAATTGCAAATTAGGGGCGCCTGGGTGGCTCAATCATTAAGCGTCTGCCTTCAGCTCAGGTCATGATCCCAGAGTCCTGGGATCGAGCCCCACATCGGGCTCCCTGTTCAGCGGGAAGCCTGCTTCTCCCTCTCCCACTCCCCCTGCTTGTGTTCCCTCTCTCTCTGTATCTGTCTCTGTCAAATAAATAAATAAAATCTTTTAAAAAATAGCAAATTAAAACCACAACGAAATACTATTTAATACCCAATAGAATGTCCATAATTAATGACAAGCAATAACAGTGTTGCTAAAGATGTGGAGAAATAGGAATCCTCATACATTGCTGGTGTAGTCACTCTAGAATGTATTTACTCAAGGGAAATGAAAACACATGTGCATACAAAGATATGCACATAAATGTTCAAAGCAACATTACTCAAAATTAAAAAAAAACTTGAATCAACCTAAATATTGATCAACTGCTGCATAGATAGGCAAAATGTGGTCTCAATATAATGGAATACAATTCAACAATGAAAAAAGAATTAACTTATGACACATGCTACATCATGGTTGAACCTCAAAAACATGATGCTAAGTGAAATAATCTGGACACAAGAGGCCATGTTTGGATGATTCTATTGATATACAATGTTCCAAAGGGCAAATTTAAAGCATCGGAAAGTAGATTAGTGGTTTCCTGGCACTGAAGGTCAAATGAGGCTTAACCGTAAGAGAGCCTGGGAGTCTCATGGGGAATGAAAACATTCTAAAACTGATTTATGGTAATGATTGCACCATTCAGTAAAGTTGGCCAAAGTCATTGATTTGTAAATTTAAAATGGATGAATTTCATGATATGTAAAGTGTATTTCCATAAAGCTGTTAAAAATATGAAGAATTCCACCTTAAATTGTGTGAATTTACTCCCTGGCTAGTGGCCAGGATAATTAGGCTATATTGGTGTGCCTTTTAGAATCCATAAGTCTGGTCAAGTTTTATAATATACAGTTTTTCTAATTTGCTAAAGAGTAACGATACTGCATGAGAGAGAGGATTAGTGCTTCAGAGTTCTGGGCAAATGGCTTCAACTTATTGATGAATGTTGTCAATTGAAAACACACACACACACACTACAGTTTTCTCTAGGGTCTTACACAAATCAGAATTAGTATAACATTATTTCAGTTAGCTTATTTCTGTGCTCTCTCTCTTTGAATAAAATACTTGAGAATTTAAAATAAACTCTAGGTATTTTTAAAATGAGCAGCTTTACAATAGAATCTAAACTGGTCCTTTGGGAGCAAATGCAAGGACCATATATATTTTTCTCATTCACTTAACACTCAGCCTCAAGCTAACGAACAAGGTCATTCTTATTAAAAGGAGATTTGGGACAATTTGTCTCTCCAGAAACTAAAGTTAAAAAACATGGTTAATATCAAGTGTCTAAAAGGATTCTGAGAACCTTCAGGAACAATGTATCCTGCTGTCCTTGCTTTTTTGGTATATAGTAAGTGATAACAGTAACATTTTGTTACTACATAATGTTCTTTTGTGGCTCTGTGGTCTGTACCAGATATCTTGTTAATTATTTTTGAAGGTTAAATAACAACGATCAGTTTTCCAAGTGACTTTTCCTAAACATAGAAAAAATGTGACCACTTTGTATCTCATACTTTCAACATAATTTTCATGGAGAGAATCCAGAGAACAATACATTTCACTAGCTAGAAAACAAAAGGGATGGAAAGAATTTAACCAGTGCATCTCAAATAAAAATTAAAGTGAGGCAAAAATATTGTGTAACCCACAGCAATCAAAATACATTTGGTATGTAAAATATTTTTGGAAAAACGTCTTAAAAGATGTGACCATTCTTTTCAAAAATCTTTCTGTGTTTTTGATGCATGCTTATGTGACTCAGTGGCACCCATGCTTGATGAGCTGTCAAACTGCCAGTAATTACTGGGTTCCTAGGATTTTAGCATACTCTAGGGATTAGAAAGGTCTACTAGGAGACTCAGTTGCAGATGAGAGAACTGTTGAGACACCAAGGCTAAGAGGAATGTGCCACAGAATAGCTTCATAGCTATTGTGAAGTGTATAAAGCACCTTTCAACAATCCCTTATTATGAAAGATCTGCTTCACTTCCTCCTAAGCCCCTAGTGCCAGAATCCAACAGCCTGGAACCCTCTGAAAGCATCTGCCAGAAATTACATCAGATTCTACCCAGAGAACGCTGAAACATATGAACAGTGCATTTCAGAAGCCAAAAGACAAAATACAGGAAGGACATAAATATAATTGAGCAGCTGTGTGATAGGAAATAACCCTGTATATCTCCTTAGCCGCAGAGGAATAGAGTAAAAGAGAATTTTATTGTTTATTTATTTATAACACTTGGTCAAGAAACCTTGATTTGATAAGGTAGCCACATCTCAAACATAATTGAAAGGGAAGTCAAACCAGTAGAAAATTAATAGATTATAAAGAAAGTAAATGGTTTGTGACTCCTTTGGGACACTAAAGCTTTCTTTCTTTTTTTAATTTTATTTTAATTTGTCCACTAAAGCTCTCTATGCCTTAATTTGTTGATCTGAGAAATAAGACTATTTTAACAATTCAGATGTTTCATATGTGTTGGTAGTCATTTGTTATAAAGCTTGGGAAACTAATTTTAAATGGAAAACATTTTTCCTATTTTATGCATAGATGTTAATATGGAGGAAATGCTCAGGACTGTGAAAAAAGGTCTGACACACATTAGTTTGCTATTGGACTATCAGGACCTTTATTTTACTGAATTAACAATTTTTTTCCCTCTTCAGTTAGTGATGTCTCTTTATTTGATATTTGCAGAAAATAAAGAAGGATAAGTGATTATTACCGAAATCTAGGAGTATAAAATTTATTTTGAGATAGTAGAAATGACAAAAGTCATAGGTGTATTTTAAACCTGATGATGACAACCAACAGCAATAACAATGCCCCCACATAGTGACTTTTTTGGTCACTAGAGTCTACAGATTAAAATAAGATAATGTATGTGAAGCCTGGTGCACCAAAGATGTTCAGGAAAGGGTAATTCCCTTCTTCCAAAAACAGCTTTAAACTTATTTCTAATATGGAGACCAAGAGCCACTTAGCAATGTGACTCATCTATTCCTTTTCCTACTTTCTGTACTTCTCTTTGAGATTTTGAGGAATGCGAGATGGAAGAAGGAACAAGAAATGGATCCAGAGACTTTGGGTTTACCTTGCTTCAGCCATTAGCATGACATGAATATTCTCTGCAGACCTCATTATTTTTCTAATAGTTTTCTAAAGGATTCTATTAAGTCACAAATTCTATCTTAACAAAAAAAAAAACAGGGTGTTCATGGGTCACAGGTGTACCTTCTTTTCTCCTCACACTTGAAGGAGCAGCTTAAATCTAGTTTGTGATGTCTTCCAGGTGTCCTTCCTCACAAACCTAATTAATCATTGCCATCTTTGTGGGTCCATTGAATTTTATTCATTCTAATCGGGCATTAGGGGTCATCAGATCAGTTGCTTTTTTTTTTTAAAGATTTTGTTTGTTTGTTTATTTATTTATTTATTTATTTAGAGAGCATGAGCTGGGGGAGGAACAGAAGAGGAGGGAAAAAGAATCTGAAGCAAACTCTGTGCTGAGCACACACAGGGCTCGATCCTACCACCCCGAAATCAAGAGTCAGATGCTTAACAGACTGAGCCACCCAGGTGCCCAGATCAGTTGCTTATTGATACATCTCTCTCTAGGAGACTGTCTAGCAACTCTGTCTAGAGACAATGGCTTCTTCAGTTCTGTATTCTTAGTCCTTTCCATAGTGCCCATCCTATTTACAAATATTTGTTGAGCTGTATGGATGTGTAAGAAAAGGGACTTATATAAACACATTGTGTTAATCTCTTCTCTTTCAGTTCTTTTATTTTTAGCTTTATAGAGGTATAATTGGTATAAAAATATTGCACACATTTAATGTAGGCATTATGATAAGTTTGGACATACACATACACCTGTGATATCACTGTAATGAAGTTGCTAAACACATCTATCACCTCCAAAATTTCCTGTGTTCTTGTGTGTGTGTTTTGTAGTAAGAACATTTAACGTGAGATTTATCCTCTTAACATATTTTAAAATATACAATACTGTATTGCTACAGCAGAGATACTGTGTTGTACAGCAGATATCTAGAACTTATTCATCTTGAACAAATGAAATGTTTAAGTTCTTGTTCGTGTCTTACTCCCTTCTGGGGTAAAGATGGTAATTTAAAAAATGGATTTTCGTAATAGAAAGAATCACAAACATTTTTGCTGACAAGGGCTATTGAAGCAAAGAAATGTGGCACAGAGAGGTAATCATCCTGCTAATTCAAGTTAATTACAACCCCTTACTTTTATCTCTTTGAATGTTTGAGTTGAACATATCTAAGATCCTGCTTTAATATCAAACAAGACAAAATGTACAGTGCTCTCATTTTCTATTTTACTTTATTTTTTTTTAAAGATTTTATTTATTTGACAGAGAGAGACACTGCGAGAGAGGGAACACAAGCAGGGGGAGTGGGAGAGGAAGAAGCAGGCTCCCCACTGAGCAGGGAGCCCGATGCGGGGCTCAATCCCAGAACCCTGGGATCATGACCTGAGCCGAAGGCAGACACTTAATGACTGAGCCACCCAGGTGCCCCATTTTCCGTTTTACTTTAATATGAAATAATGGCTTTAAAACATTTTCACATGACAAATTAGAATGCTGTTGTATATAGTTTTCCTTGTTTTACCAAGTAATCTTTAGATCCAGGTTTTAAGCAGGTAATGATTTTTGTTTAATATAAATCTAACATGAAATGCAGCATAAGAAGTAATTTGGTTCCCTTTCTCCCTCCCTCCCTCTCTTCTTTCCTTCCTTCCTTCCTTCAAAATCCCCAAATAAACTTGTCCTTGGTTAAATTCTGAGGTGATTTCAGCAGAAGGAGAAAGTAGCATGGGCTGATGAGGGACTCTTGTAGGTTTGAGGACTGTTAGTGCACTCTTAAATAGTTCTTACAAATATACAAATATTTGCTAGGTCATACTTTAGAAATAAGAAGTTAAGTTTTATTTATATAAATATATGTGAATGAATGATTTTGAATACACAGTTGTCACAGATTCACTGGTTACCTAGTGTACTCATTCTTCTTAAGATTTTATTTATTTATTTGAGAGAGAAAGAGAGAGAGAATGAGCAGTGGGGAGGGGCAGAGGGGGAGAGAGAGAGAGAGAGAGAGAAACAGACTCCCTGCTGAGCAGAGAGCCTGATGCAGGGTGATCCCAGGACCCAGAGATCATGACCTGAGCCGAAGGCAGACATTTAACTGACTGAGCCACCTAGGTTCATTCGTGTACTCATTCATGGCTCTGAAACTTGACCTGTCATTGGAAATTACTTGTTTCACATCAATAGTACCTGAAAGAATTATTTTTTGAGACATAATGACAATAAAAAGAATATAATTGCTCAACTTAGTAAATGATCTTTATATAGTTACCAAGCCATTGATATTAAGATAGTTATACATAGAACAGTCTATAGGTCCCAGTTAACTAGCATATTGTTGAAATTCTTAGCAAGTACATTAGTTCAAACTTTTTGGTTGCAAACACAAGAAACATATTTTTACTAGGTTATGCAAAAATGGGGGATTTATTAAAAGAAGTATGATGTGTGTTAGGACCTAAGGCATGAACGTAGGTGGACGCCAAGACCTACTGAAACTAATGATTTGAATGCAATGAAGATTCTCTTTCTTCTGTTTCGCCTAAACATATTTTGAACATCTGCTTCCTTCTTTTCTCCTTGATTTTGTCCTCCCACTCTCTCCAGATTAGCTAGCCTACTTCTTTGATCCTCATGCTGGTGAAATAGCAGTTAAGAGTTTCTGAGGCCCCCATATTATCTCTTTATTAGTTTTAGTTCCAAGTTTTACTTTATTTTACTTTTTAAAAAATTTTTTTAGCGAGAGAGAGTGTGCATGAGAGCAAGGGGGAGGGGCAAAGGGAGAGGAGAGAGAGAATCTTCAATAGGCTCCACACTCAGCATGGAGCCTGTCCCGGGGCTCGATCTCATTACCGTGAGATCATGACCTGAGCCGAAACCAAGAGCTGGACACTTAAATGGCTGAGCCACCCAGGCACCCCCAGTTCCAAATTTTAGAAGAAGGTTTCGTTGGCTAGACCTTGGTCATGTTCCCATCTCTGGACCAAGAGACTCTGCCCAGGAGTCATATTGTGAACATTCACTTTGTTACTACATTTGTCAATTGTTAATACCAGGCAACTTTAAGTGGGTGTATGTTGTAGTAGGGATGTGAATTTTAAATTCCCAATGGGTAAGGAGGAGCAGGATGTGCAGTTATCCACCACGTACAGGTTTTGTTTAGGTGATTTCTCTTTTGTGAAAAGTGGTTCCTAGGTTTTGTTTGTTTTATTTTCGCTACTTGAAAAGAGTATTATGTGAGAAAGTGACTTATTTTCTGGGTTGTACTACTCCCCATCCCCTCTGATGCCCTTACCCCAAATTTTACCATCACTGCTGATACCTGAGATTTTACTGCCTTGTGATTTCATGTCCAGAAAATATAGACAATTTATTCTCTTTGTTTTCCTAAAAATCTTAGGTAACAAATTGTTCCAATGAGGCATTGATTTAATTAATGAAAATTTGTGTGTCAGTTAAGCTCTTTCCCTAGACGTTGGTGTTCTCTTTGCTCAAGTAACATGATCTACACTCGAGCACACAAGTCAAATTCTTGTATCCCTCCCTGAGATTGTTTTTTCCCATGGGGTCTGACTTACTCTGTCTGGGAAATCCATCCCTGCTTCACTGCTGTTAGCACCATCACTAGTGGCTTTGGCGAATGTGTGGCAGGTGGTGGCTCTAATGTCTACCAGCTATGATTTTGGCCAGCTGCAGGAAGAAGACCCAAATGCATCCACAGATGGTATACCAACTCCACCACAATGAATATATATATCACTTATACATGCGTATGTGTGCATTATCCATATGTAATCCAAATATCCATTAACTAAATTTATATCAATTTTGGTATGATAAAAGAGTTTCTCTGAAATCCTGCACTATCTTTTATGTGACAGATACATGTCCACCATTTTATTTTTTTATTTTATTTTATTTATTTATTTATCAGAGAGAGAGAGCACAAGCAGGGGGAGTGGCAGGCATAGGGAGAAGCAGGCTCCCTGCTGAGCAGGGAGCCCCATGAGGGACTCGATCCCAGGACCCTGAGATCATGACCCGAGCCGAAGGCAGAGGCTTAACCAACTGAGCCCCCCAGGCGTCCCATGTCCACCATTTTAAGAGAGGCACGCATTTTAGCCTTTTCTGTAAGACATTAATCTAGGTGGCAGAGTCTGATTATGTAGCTATTGGGTTTACTCTCCCCAAAGAAGGCTACTCTGACAGACCTGTTTGCAGTGTGTTCTGGATCAGTGCTCACAGGGAACAAGTTTCCTAGCTGCCCTCCTTTTCTCTCCAAAATGTCATCAACTGTTAGATAAATGTGTCAGTGGAAATTATGGTGGTTTTACAGAAACCTCAGGAAACTCCTCTCATGAATATAAATAGCATCGGTGGAAGCCTAAACCTCTGTTTTTTAATAGAAATAGGAATTGTTTGAGAATAAGTGCTATTTGATGCTTTGTAAATTGTGGGAATTTAAAATGGCAAATAGCCTCAGAAGCTCTTTTCCTGAAGCTACGGCATAAATCTTTCTTACTTTTTGATAAAAGGCAGGGCTGAACAAACCACAGAATTCAAAGTTCTAATTTTACAAGCACATGTTGGCTTATGTGGGACAGTTATGCAAATAATGTATCCTTCGATTTGCCAACATATATGCAATCAATTCTAGAAAGATTTCTTCTTTTCACAACTATTGTTTCTACTACGGCTTGAACAAGGGTAAAAATGAGCTGGAAGGACTTCAATTATAATTATGTGAATAAAATAATTAGTATAGTAGCATGTTTACTTTGGAAAGGAAAAAGGAAGGCTTCCTCAGAGAGATAATGGGCATAATACATATAGAAGATAATCCTGCTAATAACTATAGAAAAACAGGAGGGGACATATTGGCAATAAAAAGGCAGTAATTACCTGTTTTATGGTGCAAGCAGTTCCTTTCTTTGATCACAGGAGAGCACTGTTCATCTATGAAACACTTGGTTTTAAGGGAATAACTAGAGTGTGATCCAGAAGAGGTTTGATTTGGCAAATTATATAGCCCTTATTATTGAATCATAGCTATAAAAGAGAAACACATTCTTCTCACAGAAAAAGAACGGATATATCTCTACAAGATTTTGTAAGCTGTCACTGTGCTAGTCTTGAAATCAATTGGCAAAAATGTACATATATGAATCTAGTGCAAAGATCTAAGACTGAAAATGTCTAACAATATTTCCAAGATGTATTTCCTCTCTGAAAGAGAAGTGATTTATGTCCTGCTTTGTAATTTCAGTGTTTCATTTAAGAACTGATCTCAACTAGGCTCAAACCAATAACACTTAACATAAATATTTAGTAAATATAAGTAACCAAAACAACCCATGAATGGTCCCTGTGGACATGGTATGCATGTTTCTCAGTCAAGTAATACTATGAGACTGTATTTCAAACTTTTTTTCCTTTGCAAGAATCAGGGGGATTTAGCAAAAGATGTAGTTATTTCTTCTGGGGATGTTTAGCAAGAGATTTGGTCATTTCTCACAAAAGCCACAGACAAGGAAGGCTACCTTAAGGATTATTTATATCAATTATATAAGAAAAGTGTAGTATTTCTAAATCATTTAATTTGCAGATGGCAATGCAAATAGGGGTTTACTGCTTTAAATTTATCATATCGAAAATTCTAAATAGAAATTAATTTGGGGAGTACAAGCTGTTTTTCCTTATTACTTTCTAAAGTTAAATCCAAATTTATCCTTTGAGATTGGAAGCTTCAGAGGCACAAAATCAGGAAATGGCCAGGAAAGTAGCTTGAGGTTACCAATTTCACCTTTCCTTGTCCCTTCCTTAATGCATATCTCTCCCCACCTCTCTTCAATTCTTTCCCAGCCTGGATTTCCAGGTTTCATGGTCACAAAGCTGGGTTCTTCTATACTTAAAAGAGCCATTGATATTTATTGATAATTTAGCTGATGAGATGAGAGTCCAAACCTCCCCACCTCCACGAGTGTCTGTCCAGGAGTATGAGAGAAGAGTATTCCATAGAATTCTCTGGAGCATACCATTCAAATAAAGAAACATCATCTAAGACAGTTAAAAAATATGAAGCTTCTTGCTGTGATCACTGCTAAAACTCCCCATTTTCCACTTAAACATGCAGTACCAGGGAGTGAGCTTTAACTGAGTTCCCTTGAGACTAATTTTCTCAAATATTTTATTAGCAGATTTCCACATATTTGTGAATTGGAATTGCCTCGAGTGTTAATTTTTAAATTTTTAATACTGATGTCTAGATCCTGGGTAGACACAGTCTGAGAGCAGTAGGTAGAAAATGTCATCCAGAAGAAAAGTAGAAAATAAAAATCTTAAATAATTTGGACCAGTTTTTTGGAAAAAGAAACATACTTTTTTACTTGGACATTACTGATCAATGATTTCTAGTCATGCCTTTCACTAGATACTGCCATCACATTGAGGATTTATTTTTCTTTTCAAAGGGTAATGATCAGTGTACTTAATTATCTTAAAATTTTTGAAGATGTCTACAATTTTAAATGTGTTAGCCATAACATGCCAATCTGAAGAATATCAAAGGTGATTTCATGAAAAAATAATGCATTTTTAAAGAAAATTATCATAGCATCATAGTATTAAGACACAGATAAGGCTAAGAAACTTATGAAATTAAGTGAACTGTGTACTCAAATCTAAAAAGATACATTTTGGCAAGATGGCGGAGGAGTAGGAGACCAGGATTTCGTCTGGTCCCAGGAATTCAGCTGGTTAGGGATCAAACCATTCAGAACACCTACAAACTCAATAGGAGATCAAAGAAAAGAATAGCAACAACTCTCTGAACAGAAAAGCGACCACTTTCTGGAAGGTAGGATGTGCGGAGAAGTGAATCCGAGGCGATATTCGTGAGGATAGACAGCGGGGGAGGGAGCCTCCGTCGGCTGCTTCTGGCAAGTGATAGAGCAGCAGAGCACAAAACTGGAACTTTTAGAAGTTGGCTCTGCAGAGGGATGTCGCTCCAGTGGCTAAGTGGGGGGTGGAACACTCACTGGGACAGTGTGGTCTCAGGACCCTTGGGGTCACAGAAAGACCAGGGGTGCCTGAGTGTGGCAGAGCTCCCAGGTATCAGAGCGGGGAAGCCAGCTGCAGAGATGAGCCGAGGAGCGGGCTTTCAGCTCGGTGTTTCCATAAACCATGATCCGCAGCACAGTCGGGCCACTGCTCTTCCAGCAGGGACCCAACAAGTGGCAGATCCGGGGAGACTCCCCTTCCTCCCCCAGAAGGAGCGGCACGGGAGCGCACCTCAGGGATCTGCTGGGTTTGGAGACTCCACACGGGGTCGTGTGCCAGAGATAGAAATGCTCGGTCACAGGCCGGGTGAGCATGGAGTGTGGCCGGAGACAGGGGAGATGGGAGTGACTAACTGCTTTTCTCTGGGGGCACACTGAGGAGCAAGGCCCCGAGTTCTCGGCTCATCGGGGGTGGAGAGTGAGAGGCCGCCATTTTCACTCTCATCCTCCCAAAGCGTGCAGGGAACAAAAGCTCCCGAGAGCAAACCTGAACAGCTTACTTAGCCCGGACCGGCAAGGGTGGCTCAATTCCACCTCCAGCAAACACATTTGGGAACCATGGCAACAGGCCCCTCCCCCAGAAGATCAGCAAGAACAGCCAGGCAAGACGAAGTTTACCGATCAGTGAGAATGGCAGAACACCAGCGCTAGGGGATACTGCACATAGAATTCATGGCTTTTTTACCATGATTCATTAGTCTTTCAAAGTTAATTTTTTTTTAACTGTCTTTTCTTTTTTTTTTTTAATTTTTCTTTTTCCCTTTTTCAACCAACATCTTATCAATCCCTTTTTTAAAAAATCTTTTTTATTTTTCATTTTTAGAGTCATATTCTATCCCTTCATAGTAGTTACCCTTACTTTTGGTATGTATATATAAGTTCTCTCTTTAAAATTTTGAGATACAGTTTCTTCTAACAGATCAAAATATACCCTAAATCTCTAGTGTATGGCTTTGTTCTAGTCTCCTGCCTGATCACATTCTCGCCTTTTTTTTTTTTAAATACTCTTCTTTCTTTTTTCAACAAACTTCTTAATCTTATCAATTCCTTTTATAAAATCTTTTATAATTTTCATCTTTACAGTCATATTCCATCCCTTCAACGTATTTACCCTTATTTTTTACATATATAAGTCTTTCTTTCTTTCTTTCTTTCATTCTTCAAGATGGAAAAAATCACCTCAACAAAAAGAACAAGAGGCAGTACCGACTGCCACGGACCTAATTAATACGGACATGAGTTCGATGTCAGAAGTAGAGTTCAGAATGATGATTTTAAAGATACTAGCTGGGCTTGAAAAAAGCATGGAAGTTATTAGAGAAACCCTTTCTGGAGAAATAAAAGAACTAAAATCTAATCAAGTCAAAATCAAAAAGGCTATTAATGAGGTGCAATCAAATATGGGGGCGCTAACTGCTAGGATAAATGAGGCAGAAGCGAGAATTAGTGATATAGAAGACCAAATGATGGAAAATAAAGAAGCTGAGAAAAAGGGAGATAAACAACTACTGTACCACGAGGGCAGAATTCGAGAGACAAGTGATACCATAAGGCAAAACAACATTAGAATAATTGGGATCCCAGAAGAAGAAGAAAGAGAGAGAGGGGCAGAAGGTATATTGGAGCAAATCATAGCACAGAACTTCCCTAATTTGGGGAAGGAAACAGGCATCAAAATCCAGGAGGCACAGAGAACCCCTCTCAAAATCAATAAAAATAGGTCAACACCCTGACATCTAATAATAAAACTTATGAGTCTCAGACACAAAGAGAAAATCCTGAAAGCAGCTCGGGACAAGAGGTCTGTGACCTACAAAGGTAGAAACATTAGATTGGCAACAGACCTATCCACAGAGACCTGGCAGGCCAGAAAGGACTGGCATGATTATTCAGAGTGCTAAATGAGAAAAACATGCAGCTAAGAATACTATATCCAGCTAGGCTGTCATTGAAAATAGAAGGAGAGATAAAAAGCTTCCAGGACAAACAAAAACCAAAGGAATTTGCAAACACGAAACCAGCCCTACAAGAAATATTGAAAGGGGTCCTCTAAGCAAAGAGAAAGCCTAAAAGTAACATTGACCAGAGAGGAACACAGACAATATGCAGTAACAGTCCCCTTACAGGTAGTACAATGGCACTAAATTCATATCTTTCAATAGTTACCCTGAATGTAAATGGGTTAAATGCCTCAATCAAAAGACACAGGCTATCATATTGGATAAAAAAAACAAGACCCATCGATATGCTGTCTGTCTGCAAGAGACTCATTTTAGACCCAAAGCACCTCCAGATTGAAAGTGAGGGGGTGGAAAACCATTTACCATGCTAATGGACACCAAAAGAAAGCTGGGGTGGCAATCCTTTTATCAGACAAATCAGATTTTAAACCAAAGACTATAATAAGACATGAGGAAGGACACTATATCCTACTTAAAGGGTCTATCCAACAAGAAGATCTAACAATTGTAAATATCCATTCCCCTAACATGAGAGCAGCCAATTATATAAGGCAATTAATAATGAAATCAAAGAAACACATTGACAACAATACAATAATAGTGGGGGACTTTAACACCCCCCTCGCTGAAATGGACAGATCATCTAAGCAAAAGATCAACAAGGAAATAAAGACTTTAAATGACACACTGGACCAAATGGACTTCACAGATATATTCAGAACAGTCCATCCCAAAACAACAGAATACAGATTCTTCTCTAGTGCCCATGGAACATTCTCCAGAATAGATCACATCCTAGGTCACAAAGAGGTCTCAACCAGTACCAAAAGATTGGGATCATTCCCTGCATATTTTCAGACCACAATGCTTTGAAACTAGAACTCAATCACAAGAGGAAAGTCAGAAAGAACTCAAATACATGGAGGCTAAAGAGCATCCTACTAAAGAATAAGTGGGTCAACCAGGAAATTAAAGAAGAATTTAAAAAAATCATGGAAACAAAAGAAAATCAAAACACAATTGTTCAAAATCTTTGGGATGCAGCAAGGGCAGTCCTAAGAGGAAAGTATATAGCAATACAAACCTTTCTCAAGAAACAAGAAAGGTCTCAAATACACAACCTAACCCTACACCTAAAGGAGCTGGAGAAAGAACAGCAAATAAAGCCTAAACCCAACAGGAGACGAGAAATAATAAAGATCAGAACAGAAATCAATGAAATAGAAACCAAAAGAACAGCAGAACAGATCAACGAAACTAGGAGCTGGTTCTTTGAAAGAATTAACAAGATTGATAAACCCCTGGCCAGACTTATCAAAAAGAAAAGAGAAATGACCCAAATCAACAAAATCATGAATGAAAGAGGAGAGATCACAACCAACACCAAAGAAATACAAACAATTATAAGAACATATTATGAGCAACTCTATGCCAGCAAGTTAGATAATCTGGAAGAAATGGATGCATTCCTAGAGACTATCAACTACCAAAACTGAACCAGGAAGAAATAGAAAACCTGAACAGACCTATAACCACTAAGGAAATTGAAGCAGTAATCAAAAATCTTCCAACAAACAAAAGCCCAGGGCCAGATGGCTTCCCAGGGGAATTCTACCAAACATTTCAAGAAGAATTAATACCTATTCTTCTGAAACTGTTCCAAAAAATAGAAATGGAAGGAAAACTTCCAAACTCATTTTATGAGGCCACCATTACCTTGATCCCCACACCAGACAAAGCCCATCAAAAAGAATTACAGACCAATATCCTTGATGAACACGGATGCAGAAATTCTCACCAAAATACTAGCCAATAGGATCCAACAGTACATTAAAAGGATTATTCACCACGACCAAGTGGGATTTATCCCTGGGCTGCAAGGTTGGTTCAACATCCGCAGATCAGTCAATGTGATACAATACATTAATAAAAGAAAGAACAAGAACCATATGATCCTCTCAATAGATGCAGAAAAAGCATTTGACAAACTACAGCATCCGTTCTTGATTAAAACTCTTCCCAGTGTAGGGATAGAGGGTACATACCTCAATATCATAAAAGCCATCTATGAAAAACCCACAGTGAATATCATTCTCAATGGGGAAAAACTGAGAGCTTTCCCCCTAAGGTCAGGAACAGGGCAGGGATGTCCACTATCACCACTGCTATTCAACATAGTCCTAGAAGTTCTAGCCACAGCAATCAGACAACAAAAAGAAATAAAAGGCATCCAAGTTGGCAAAGAAGAAGTCAAACTCTCACCCTTTGCAGATGATATGATACTTTACGGGGACACCCCAAAAGACTCCACCCCAAAACTGCTAGAACTCATACAGGAATTCAGTAAAGTGGCAGGTTATAAAACCAATGCACAGAAATCAGTGGCATTCCTATACACCAACAATAAGACAGAAGAAAGAGAAATTAAGGAGTCGATCCCATTTACAATTGCACCCAAAACCATAAGATACCTAGGAATAAATCTAACCAAAGAGGCAAAGAATCTGTACTCATAATACTATAAAATACTCATGAAAGAAATTGAGGAAGGCACAAAGAAATGGAAAAACGTTCCATGCTCATGGGTTGGAAGAACAAATATTGTGAAGATGTCAATGCTACCTAGAGCAATCTACACATTCAGTGTGATCCCTATCAAAATACCATCCACTTTTTTCAAAGAAATGGAACAAATAATCCTAAAATTTGTATGGAACCAGAAAAGACCCCGAATAGCCAGAGGAATGTTGAAAAGATAAGCAAAGCTGGTGGCATCACAATTCCAGACTTCCAGCTCTATTACAAAGCTGTCATCATCAAGACGGTATGGTACTGGCACAAAAACAGACACATAGATCGATGGAACAGAATAGAGAGCCCAGAAATGGACCCTCAACTCTATGGTCAACTAATCTTTGACAAAGCAGGAAAGAATGTCCAATGGAAAAAAGACAGTCTCTTCAACAAATCGTGTTGGGAAAACTGGATAGCCACATGCAGAAGAATGAAACTGGACCATTTCCTTACACCACACACAAAAATAGACTCCAAATGGTTGAAAGACCTCAATGTGAGACAGGAGTCCATCAAAATCCTAAAGGAGAACACAGGCAGCAACCTCTTCGACCTCAGCCGCAGCAACTTCTTCCTAGAAACATCGCCAAAGGCAAGGGAACCAATGGCAAAAATGAACTATTGGGACTTCATCAAGATAAAAAGCTTTTGCACAGCAAAAGAAACAGTCAACAAAACCAAAAGACAACCGACAGAATGGGAGAAGATATTTGCAAATGTCATATCAGATAAAGGGCTAGTATCCAAAATCTATAAAGAACTTATCAGACTCAACACCCAAAGAACAAATGATCCAATGAAGAAATGGGCAGAAGACATGAACAGACATTTTTCCAAAGAAGATGTCCAAATGGCCAACAGACACATGAAAAAGTGCCCAACATCGCTTGGTATCAGGGAAATCCAAGTCAAAACCTCAATGAGACACCACCTCACACCAGTCAGAATGACTAAAATTAACAAGTCAGGAAACAACAGATGTTGGTGGGGATGCAGAGAAAGGGGAACCCTCCTACACTGTTGGTGGGAATGCAAGCTGGTGCAGCCACTCTGGAAAACAGTATGGAGGTTCCTCAAAAAGTTGAAAATAGAGCTACCCTACGATCCAGCAATTGCACTACTGGGTATTTACCCCAAAGATACAAATGTAGGGATCCGAAGGGGTACATGCACCCCGATGTTTATAGCAGCAATGTCCACAATAGCCAAACTGTGGAAAGATGTCCATCAACAGATGAATGGATAAAGAAGAGGTGGTGTATATATACAATGGAATATTATGCAGCCATCAAAAGGAATAAAATCTTGCCATTTGCAACGATGTGGATGGAACTGGAGGGTATTATGCTGAGCAAAATAAGTTAATCAGAGAAAGACATGTATCATATGACCTCACTGATATGAGGAATTCTTAATCTCAGGAAACAAACAGGGTTGCTGGAGTGGTGGGGGGTGGGAGGGATGGGGTGGCTGGGTGATAGACATTGGGAAGGGTATGTGCTATGGTGAGCGCTGTGAACTGTGTAAGACTGTTGAATCACAGACCTGTACCTTTGAAGCAAGTAATACATTTCATGTTAAAAAAAAAAAGAAGAAGAGGAAGATAGCAGGAGGGGAAGAATGAAGAGGGGGGATATCGGAGGGGGAGATGAACCATGAGAGACTATGGACTCTGAGGAACAAACTGAGGGTTCTAGAGGGGATGGGGGTGGGGGGATCGGTTAGCCTGGTGATGGGTATTTAAGAGGCACGTTCTGCATGGAGCACTGGTTGTTATACATAATCAGTGAATCATGGAACACTACATCAAAAACTGATGGTGTAATGTATGGTGATTACCATAACAGAATAATAAAAATAAGTAAATAAAAAGATACATTTCTTGGTATAAGGTAAGTATTGTATATCATTATGAATGAAACCAAATACAGAAAAATCCTTTTGACCATGTAAAAATCCCCATGGCTTATGTTGGTTTGGTTAAACTGAATAGGCTTAGAAAATATGCATTGAGCTTAAAATAGCATACTTAGAGTAAAGACGTTGGAGGGCCAAACTTTCTTTCAGTCATCAAAGAAAGAATTGAGTAATACTTTTTAAAGATTTGTTTTTTCTATTATAGATTTAACTACCGTCACCCTTTTGTAAAACTATACTATGTTTCTTATATTCACAGGTTGTTACTTAGTAATATTCATTCTATTTAACTAATATTTAGTTTCAAAATTACTCTCAGGTGCCTGGGTGGCTCAGTCAGTTAAATGTGTGACTCTTGGTTTCCACTGAGGTCATGATTTTGGGATTGTGATATAAAGCCCTGCATTGTCTCCACACTCAGCACTGAGTCTGCTTGAGGTTCTCTCCCTCTGCCCTTACCCCACTTGTGCTCTCTCTCTCCTCCCCCAGTCTCACTCACTCTAAATAAATAAATAAACAAAAATAAATAAAATCTTTAAAAAATTTTTAAAAAATACTTTCATGAGAATGAAAGTATATTTTCCCCCAGAGAGATTCTTTGTAACCTAAGCCATAACAAATCTCTTTCCTCCAGTATTTTTTTTACTTTGACTTTATTATGATTTTTAAAAGTATAAGGGTTGATATCTTCTTAAATATTGAGTATTCAATATTTAAAAGAGATAAGCTATAGAGTCAAACCTGCCTTGGCTAAGTTCTTAAAACATGCTTCATTTAAGGAAAAGAGTGTTATGGAGCATTTTGTGTTTAACTTTTGATTTAAACCTGTTAGCAATTAGTTACAGGATAATGACTTTCTTTTTTTATCTTTCTTGTATATGGTATTTGGTATCTGTAATTTTTGAGACTTGTTTTATTTTTTATTTTTAAATGCTCAATGTTCAATATATGTGAGGTGTCATACTGGGTGGCAATCCACATTTATTGCCTAGTTTGTAGTGTATTAGATCCCTAGAAATCAAAAGCTCACAAAATGGATGTAAATACACAGACAGGGCTCCCAAAATAGAAGCAAAAAAATCTGCTGAATCAAGAAGGGTTTTGCGAGTTGTTTTTTTTTTTTTAACAAAAACGAAATAAAAAAAAAAAAAAACAAAAAACTGTGGATGATTTAAGCAGAAACAAATTTTATTAAGAGAATATTGGTACTTATATAATTAATTGGAAGGATGGATACCTACATTGAGGACAGTGCAGCTAGAAAAAGTATGCCCCAGAAATGGTACAGGTTAGTCACCCTGGTGTCATCAATGAATATTAGTCAAAGAAGCCTGTGCATCAACCTGGACCCCAGATAATATCACTACCTCCAGGTATTCCACCACCTCTTTGTTTCACTCTCTCTTGCTTCAAAGTTTGGGTGAGTACACTTGATTGGTGAGCCTCGGTCATGTGCTTACTAACTATATTCATGGGAGTTACAGACATGTGTTTGGAGCATTTTCAGATTCTATGATCTAAGAATATTTATAAGGTGGGGGTTTTGCAAACATTGGAAGGGGATTCAGCTAATGAGCAGTCAAAAGAATGGCACTTGGTTCTCTTTATAATGAACATCTGTGATGGGATGTTGGTTCTTACGGTCAGATAAGGTTGTGGTAATTGCATAAAATACTATTATATGAAATCTCTCCTTTGGGGAATATCCAGATACTAACTTTCAATTGTTATCATAATAATTAACTATCATGTTAAATATTGGGGGGATAATTAAGATTTCAATCTTCTCGGTTCCTTAATAATAATAAAAGATGATACAATTATAATTCTGAGAATAAAGCAAAAAAAATACCTCAAGGGAACCAAAAATGAAAAGGACTGCTAGAATATAAATGAGGTTTATATGTTATGGCAAAAGCCTGATTATTATGCCAAATAAGATTTGCATTAAAGAGATATATCATATGTTCCAAGTCTTACTAAAGGGAAGAGGACAATTTTTTTTTCTCTATTCATGGAATTGACTCTGTTAAACAAGTTTCTGCTTTTAAAATATAAATGGAGTTAGTTTCTCTTTGAAGTTGTTCAGTGGTATGCTCTAAACACACTTTCAAAGACTTTTCAGTACTAGGGTCTCATTCTCTCTTCACAAGAAGTGTCCATAGGCGGAAAAGAGGAAGAGAGTTTTGCCATTTTCACAAAGTCTTGCCTAATCCCCAAGTAAAGTCAGAGGTTGCCAGGCCACTGGTCTCAGTAGAGGAGCTGGTTCTCTGCTACATTTCTTCTAGTACGAGGACACCTCGGTTTACTTAGTCTATCATTTTCAAACTGTGCAGGAATATGGATGCCATTGCCTAGTTACAAACAGTTCTGCTCCATAGTTTGGCCTGAATTTCTTGGAAAAAAAAATTACTGGTAATTAGGGATACCCAAACTCTCCACTGCAGCTCTTGCCTTGTGAGTGTACCCACCAGTGTATGTAAAACAAATAAGAACTGTCAGCATTTCATCAAGTTTTGAACCACACAATTTGTGAATGACTCCACTTCAGAGAATGTTGCGGAAACATTGTACTGTAGCTAATTTGTTGAATTAAAATGAGGTTCTTGTATTAGCAATCCCACAAGCAAATGGTAAACTAGCTTTGAATTCAAACAAAGACAATAAGAGGGAGAAAGCTTTTGCCAGCCCCCACACCACATTTTTATTTAGATCTTGCTTTTCCTAAGGCTAATAATAAAACCATGAAATCAGCGTTCTTTTTTTTTTTTAAATAGGACTGTATACATTTATTTTCCCCAAGCAAAACAGCAAGTGGTTATTTCCATGCTTGCATATCAATATCATGAATGACTTAAATATATTCCTGTATTGATAGTCAATTGCTTGGGCCGTGCATCAGTTGGAGGCCCGTCAGAAAAAAAGACATCCATCTTGTTTCCTAAAATTGATTTAATTAAACGCACTTTTAAATGTCTACTCTTTATAAAAGGGTATACATTATAGTTTAAAAAATGATGAATTGTTAGAAAGGGTTTCAAGGTAAGAAATCTTAAGTTGAAAATCTGCTTTCAACTCTTAGTGTGTGATATTGCATAAGACACTTATCTGCTCTAAGCTTGAATTCCTAAATTTGTGAAATGGTCTAATACTAATAGTATAATGTGAGGAGCAAGATAGGCTGAATGTTTGGGAGTGCTTTGGAAGCTCCAAAGCACTATGGAAATATTACTATTATTACTCATGCTAAGAGAAAAAATAGATACAGTAGAACTTCAGAAAAATATTACTCTTATCTCCTGCATGCTTATAATGTTCTTCATATGATATATAACTAGATAATAAAGCAAGGGGACTCTGTTGATACAGGAAAAGCAAGATAATGATTATTGTGGGGAAAATAGGGTCATTGCTTTGAATGCTATTTATTACCTCCTTATATATAATGATGTATTTTAAATCTTGAAAAAGTGGCAATATCACAGGAATAGAATAAATGATATGGATTGCCAGACTGGTATATATAGAGCAGTGTCTCTGTGTCAAGCTATTTGGGTTTCAAATCTTGGATCTGCCACTACATAGACATGCAACCTTTGCAAAGTTATTTCAGGTTTCTCTGCCTCCATTTTTTTTTTTATCTGTAAAATGGACATGCTTACAGTTCCTAGCCCATAGAGTTATTTTATAAATGAAATGGAATAATGCAGTTTTAATAAAGTCCCCTCCCCCTGCCCCCAGGACATGGTACATAGGACTCAATAAATGTTATTTTTTATTATTATCATATCTATGCACTTAATATCACTCAAATATCTGTTTAGTTTTCTGGCTACCTTATTTTTTTTCAAATTAGTCTTTATATCTTATGATATATATATAAGTTGTCTTTGTATTGGCTTAAAACACAAATGCACAGTTTCTTTGTAGTGGTCATGTTTTTAGTTTCTAAATTTCATTCTTTTTCTCTTTTTTTCTTTTTTATTTCTCTTCCTTCCTTCCTTCCTTCCTTCCTCCTTCCTTCCCTCCCTCCTTCTGTTCTTCCTCCCTCCTTCCCTCCCACCCTCCCTCCCCTCCATATATATATCTCTCTTATAAAGGCCTGACAACTGTGTGTGATGTAGTGGAAAGACATTTTGCATAAGAGATCTGGCTTCAAATCATGGTTTTCAACAACCTTAGACTCTCAGCTTTTTCACCTGTACTATGTGAGAAAAAAAAATTCCCATTTTTGAAAGAATGTATGTAAACTGCCTGACAGATAACATTCTGAAAATAGTAGCTATTAGAACTATTAATTTTCTTTCTGTGTTTAGAACATTTGGACTATTTTTCTGATTGTTCCAAAGTTAGTCATCACATGTTACCATATTGAACACAGGGATAGGTATGCTTTTAGAACTTGTATAATAGGTTGCCCATTAGCATTGGTTGTAAGGGCTTAATATGTTGGTATAATCAAGACACTGCAGAGGCCTGTGCTATCTCTTCTGCTTGGGGAGATTTTTACTCAGAGTTGTAGCATACTGGATCTTGTGCCTAGGCCTCCAGAAGGCAGCTTCTTTTGAAACAATCAGACATTTCTTAGGGGAGTATATGATGGTGTAACCTAGTACTATTGCTGCAATATGGAGCCTTTTATGACATTTGTTGTCTGTTTAAATGGCATCTAAGTAAAATTTATCATGGCCTTCAGAATTTTCTTTCTAGGTGATGGAAAGATCCCCATGAGTCAACAAAGGATGCTTTTGAAAATCTTTGCAAACTCTTCACTTTAGTATTCCTGTGGACCCTGTCAGCTGCTATTTGGTAACTCTGAAATACCATGGGATATAGTTTACTGAGCATATTATAGAGGTAAATATCTTCTTCATTTGTGAGGGCTGGCAGCCATCTGAACCATGCCACAAATAACCAGAGCAGTGACTTCTGATAATAGAGCTTCTATTTTAGATTCCATTTCACAATAATGAATCTGACCTCTTGGATTCTCTCAGGAAATAAATGCAGTTCAGCTGCATGAGGAAAAATGCATTTTATGGCCATACTTAGTAGTTGACATAGACTAACTACCCATTCACAGTACTGCTTTAAAGCCTTTCTTCATGGTTTTTCATTGCAGAATTACAATTTTAGAAAATGGAGAATAAGCATATGATCCTAGCTTCAAGGAAACCCTCCAAGCCTGTGATCTAATAGCAATGTGCAAATCTTCTTTAGCCTACTTCAGTATGTCTCATTTAAATTGATGTCCAAATAGTTTTGGACACTTTTAAATACAATGTATAAACATTTAAAGACACAGTAGAACTATTTAGAAATAATATTTCTTATAGAGATAAAACTAAAAGGGAAAAAATAAAAATAAATTGCAGTTAAGATAATGCTTGTCTTTACTGTAGTTAAATCATGCAGAGAAGATACATGAGGTAGTCAGAAAGCAATGGGCAACTAATATCCTATTACTACTGCTACTGAGTCACAAGTATTTGGTAAGGTCTTGACCTATGCAGGACGCTCTAAAAGCATGTTCTAAACTGAAAGATATGCAAGGGAGAAGGTCTATCTTTCGTACCTTAGGAATTTATATTTTCATTCACAATAGTGTTTTCAACTGTAATGTCTGATTTATGAAAGTGTTTGAATTAATTTGCTATTCCAGGCTAGGAAGACTATATTTTTGCATTTATTTCTGGATCTACTTCTTGTGATGGACTTCATTTAGATTCATTTCCATTTGATAATACATGTAGGGATGAGCTCATTCTTATGATTTCAGTAAAGTTTTCATTGAATGAAAGCATTTAGATTTAATCACTAATGAAAAGTAAATCTGAAAAGAAGGAAAGGTATTTCTCTTTCTTATTGAATGGGGTCCAGTGGTTTCTTGAGTAACAGTCTGTTACTCTGACAACAGATTCAACTTCCTGTCATTTTGAGATCAAAACTGCAATGTTCTCTATATGATTACTAGCTCATCTGTGGCTATTGTGATAGGAAAATTTTTGTGTTCATTTATTACAAAACACTTTGTGCAATGCTTCCAAAAGTATCAAGTAGGTTTCTCTGACATCTTGGTATTATGTCTGTGGGAAAATATGTGCTTACATTGAAAGTTTCTCTATGGAACAGTGCTGGTGTTGGATGCCCTTACCACTTGAGTAGGCATCTTGTAACAGAGAAGAGTGGCAAGTAAAGGATGGGGTTAGTTTGGGGTCAGCACCTTGGAGAGCTCTTAGAAAGGATTTTAACATTGTCCTGTGTACACACACACACGCATACACACACACATATATATATACAGATACATATATACATTTACATACATATATACACACAAACATACACAAATGGCATGTACATATAAATATACAAATGTAAATATATACATATTTTATGTATATTTATACATTTGCACAGATATAAACATACACATATAATATATTTATGTATTTGCAGATAGACACACAAATTTTAGATGGATTCAGTGTTAGCAAGGACTTCACTGTGGAATTATTAATATGTGATGATTTCAACTGGGCTGAGGTAATGTTTTACTCTTCACCAAATTATGTCCCCAGGATAAAACAGTGTATAACTTGATGGCTCCTTATTTAAAGCAGTGATGCTTCTAGATACATGTTCCCCTTGAAAATCTATTATGATAATAATCATATTCACTAGACTTTGTAGTGATCCTACTGTATTCCAACCAATATGCTAGGCTAGGTATTTTATATAAAAATTATATGGAATCCTCACAATTGCTAAGTAGACACTATTATTGACATTGTAAAGTGTAGAAAACTGAGGTCTAGATAATTTGAATGATGTGTGCACGATCACTTATGAAGCAGTTTGTGGCATGATTTAGACCCAGATACATCTGGTTATAGAATCCATGTTCATTATACTACTCTGGGATTTGTCATTTGTCTTTAAAATTTTAATGTCATATTGTTTGGTCATATCTCTTTTCTCTTTGGGAGCTGGATGAGTGGCAAAAACAATTAACAAATTTTCTGAGATTAATTTGGTAGAGCTGCTATATAATTCACATCACTGAAGGAAAAACAATGCCAGTAGCCATAACACATCCCTGTGGGTGAGTAAATTGGTGCATTACAGATATTTAGTGACAATCTGGCAAAGGAGTAATACTGACTACTGAGAAGTCCAGTGATCTTCCATTTGTTTAATTCTTCTTTTATTTCAACCATCTGAGAGTTGTAAGGGACCACCCATGCTGATTTGCATAGAAGAGTTGCTATAGTAACCTTTGAGCATATTACTACAGGCAACCTATTAATTGTAACCTTTATTTTTATGAGAGCAATACACTTTATATGTTTTATAGGTTATGAGAGTTATGTGTCATTTATGTCCCCAAGGTGTTTGACTGTATTATGAAGTCAGAATAGTTTAACTTTGAAATTACAGTCTCTTATGAAAGATTTCTATTTTTGAGAAAATAAAAAAATGATGACTTTATTTTTAGTTTAGACTATTAGAGAATGTGACCAAATATGACATTATTGCTATTTTATATGCCCTAGGAATGAGCATACCATTAGGATTTTTTCTTTTTCAATTTTTCCAATTTAGTGGAATGTTATTGCCTTCTGCCACTTTTCAACACTATCATCATAAAAGTCAAGTGAAGAATTGAATTTTGAGCTTTATAATTCAAGCAAAACAAATGCATTTTGGTCTCTTATCTGCATATTTTAAAAATTCTCAGTTTTTCATTGCATTTTAATGGTGTATAGTAGATAAGCTATAGTTAAATGTAATAAAATTAGTTGATCTTCTATAAGCCCACCTTTTCATCAGAATTCCCCAAATCATGTACTAATTAATGCTTATTCGTCAGGATTCTGTCATCTAAATGTAAATAAGCTTCAGATAGATCTAAGAACCAATGGTCTTCTTCCTGTCTCCCAGAAATGAGAGGACAATTTCTCCTATCTTTGGGCTTTGGTTATCATCTGCCTCCTGCGTGGAGTACCCTGATCACTCAACTTCACTTTCCTGTTTATCCTTCAAGTATCAGCTTGAGTCCCACCTTTTCAGGCAAGAGTTCCATTAACCAGTACTCTTCACCTACTCCACACTTACATAGTACTTACAATCTTTAATACTCATTTGTACCTATATGCTTGGAAGTCTTGGAAATATCAGACTGTAGAAATACTAAACCAAAAATTCACTATCAGTTTGAGAGAACCTTATCTGAAGTATATTAAAAGTAGAGACTATGGACTCTGAGAAACAAACTGAGGGTTCTAGAGGGGAGGAGAGTGGGATGAGTTAGCCTGGTGATGGGTATTAAAGAGGGCACGTATTGAATGGAGCACTGGGTGTTATACGCAAAGAATGAATTATGGAACACTACATCAAAAAACTAATGATGTAATGTATGGTGATTAAAATAACATAATAAAAAAAAAAAGTACCGTTCTCATTGTTGAGATCTATACCTTGTTGCTTCTATTCCTAATGTGCATGGAAGATTTAAACCCAAGTGCCCTTTGTTAATGCAAGTCAGGTTGAATAACTGTATGTCCAAGTTTCTTGCTCTTGATTCTTTCTGAAGAAGTCTCTGCTAGGGTCTAGATCCTTACCTGTTTCTTCTAATTTCCTAAGGCACCTGGCCACTTACCAATCCCACTCCCTACCTCTGGTCACACATTTTATAAACCTGATTTGGATCTCCTTGCTACAGGAATTGCACTAAATGATACTCTATATTACTGGATATTTCACTTCCAACTGATCTCTTGGGTAGTGAAGCTAGCCGAGAAGCTAGCCGAGTGAAGCTAGCCAAGGTATGAATAAACTTGGATTGGCTGGCTTAGACTCTTCATTCTATACTGAAAGTTTCTAGGCCTCCATTATGTTTATTTGGCCCATCACCCCAATTTTCTGTTCAGGTTCTTTCTTTCTCCTCACCATTTATATCAAGCAGAGAAGCAGGAAAGAATTACAGGAGACAGGCTGGCAGGGGCTAGAATAGGGCATTTGATGGTCATTTGGGCCCTGGTATCGCAGGTTGGATTAGGGCTATTGCTCAGGCCCCAGGAGTTGTATTTGCCAAATAAAGACACCCTCCTGGCCTTAGGATGTGAATAGGAACCAGTCAGTGTATGCAAATAGAATACAGGCACTACTTATCAAGTATAAACCCATCTACAGAGGGTGACACAGTCATGGGGTTCAGAACAGGCAGGGAAAACTGTTCTGGCAACACTTTATATGACCGTGGTCAACATAGGGCACACACAGATTTTCATGTCAACCTAATAGAAGAGAGGATTAAATAGGAGAGGAACTCAGAGGTTAACACTGAGGCATTATGTTGCTGAGATGATGATTTTTGATTACTCAGGTCCTCTGATTACAGTTGCTTGGAGAACCAGAAAGGACTAAGTCAACAACACTGACTTTCAAAAAAGGTGAGTATGACATAGATATTGAGTATCTATTTGACTGATTAATATTACCATTTTATTGTTAGTGGAGATTTTTTTCTTTCACATTTATATACACTTGTTTATATTTATGTTCACATAGAATTGTTTTGTATTATATAGTAAACTTTTATTATTCAAATGACTTAGATTCCTGCCAACCCTAGAACTATATGCAGGAGAACATAAAGGATTATTTGGTGGGGATGATATAAATATAATCAACTCTCAACTATTCAGGAACCCTTAGATATTTTCCCCTGTGTCTAACAGCTAGTCATTTTCCCAAACCTATTAAATGAGTATATCCATGTATTATAAATAACATTTTTTATGATTGTATTTGGTAAGTTCCTCATGATTCATGATTTTTAAACCTGCATGATTGCTATAATGCTGGTCTGATGATTATTTTATACCACTAAGTTTTGAGAGTATTCTGCAATTCCCTAAAACTCTTCATGATTCCCTTAAAATCCTGGTTCTTTAAAATATTAATTTAAATAAAAATAAATAAATAACTAAATTTATGTATTCTTGTGATAGATACCGCCATTTTGGTTTTCTTTCATCCTGCATACATAGCTTCATATTTTAGAAATATCACAGACATATGCACATTCATTTTTAATGGGAAAATCTGGGGTTAGGAAACATTACCATTTTTTTACATAAATCTTAAATTAAAAAACAGTGCTAGGCAAATAATAATAATGGGAAAGAAGTAAATGTTTTATTTGGTGCCTCTTTTTTTGAGTTACCACTGTATTGTATATCAAAGCACACTTACCTGTATTTGGGAGTTAACAATCATATGCTATGATTAAGCAAATTCAGAAGATAGTATTTATTTCATTCTTCCTTTGGTTTCTTCCTTCCATCTCTCTGGATTTTTCTTTAAGAGTAAACATTTTATTTATTCATATTTTTGCATGAGTGAGAGGTGGGAAATGATCTCAAATCCACATTTTATTCTGCAAGGTTAATGGAAGAAAGAAAGGCTCTGGAAACTTTATTTTTCCAATGAATCAGAGATGAAATATTTGTTGGAAACCCTAAACTTGTCTCTACTTTGCACTAGTTAAATACCATACAATTCTCAACCTGTATTCTTTCATTTACATGGACATAAAGAATGAGCTTTACTGTTATTTATTCTAGCATAACTGAAACTTTATATCCAGTCAACCTCCCCATTTTCTAGGCCCTGGCAACACTATTGTATTCTCTGCTTCTATGAGTTTGGATTCATGCACTATTTGTCTTGTGACTGGCTTATTTTACTTAGCATAATGTCTTCCATGTTCATCCATATTGTCACAAATGGCAGGATTTCCTTTTCTTGTGGCTGAATAATATTCCATTATATGTATATACCACATTTCCTTTATCCATTCATCTGTCAGTAAATACTTGGATTGTTTCCATATCTTGGCTATTGTGAATAATGCTACAATGAACATGGGAGTACAGATATTTCTTCAAGATCCTGATTTCAATTATTTTGGATATATATTCAGAAGTAGGATTGCTGGATCATATGGTAGTTTTATTTTTGATTTTTTGAGGAAACTCCATACTTTTTCAATAATGGTTACACCACTTTATATTCTTACCAATAGTGTATAAGTTTCCAATTTCTCCATATTCTTACCAACACATTTTTTTTTCTTTCTGGTAATAGCTATCCTAACTAGTGTGAAGTAGTATATCATTGTTGTTATTTGCATTTCCCTGATGATGAGTGATTTTGAACATCTTTTTATAACCTATTGGTCTTTAGTATGTCATCTTTGGAGAAATGTCTCTTCAAATTATTTGCCCATTTTCAGTCACTTGTTTTGTGGCTGTTAAGTTGTAGGAGTTAGGTAACAATATGGTACTGTGCACTTCAGAACTTATTAAGAGGGAAGATCTCTTGTAAAATGTTCTTAACACAAAAAAGCCCCAAACAACAAAGGGACACAAAACACTGGAAAGTGTTGGAAATATATATATATATATTTCCTTGTTTGTGGTGATGGCATAATGGGTGTTTGCGTATGTCTAAACTTATCAAACTGTACACATTAAATGTGTGATTATTTGTATATCAATATAACTCAGTAGAGCTGTTAAAAATGAATAAGGGTAATTATTAAAGGATGTTAAGATGAAATGAGCTTTGAAAAGTAATTCAGTTAAATCTCATTAACTTAGAGCCAATTTGGAATGTTAGACAATTTTGTTCAAGAATGAAGTGTGGTTGAGGTGTTCCTTAATTTTTTTGAAGGACAAATTATTGGTTTGGTATTATAACTGCATGAATGTGTTAAGTATTCTTCCTTCCAACTGCATTTAAAATGTTCCATTCATTACTATTTTTTCTTTTCTTTGTTCATAACAATCTCCAATTAGTAATAACAATGATAACAAACAAACTGTATTGGATTGAATAATGTTTCCCCAAAACTCATGTGCTTCCTGAAACCTCAGGATATGACCATTTTTGGAGATAAGGTCCTTGTATATGTAATTAAGATGAGTTTAAGTTAAAATGAAGTGATACTGGAGAAGTGTGGGCCCTTAATCTATGACTGATGTCTTTATATGGAGAGAAAGAGAGACACAGAGATACACAAGGAGAATGCCATATGATAATGGAGACGTAGATTGAAGTGATGAATCTACAAGCCAAGGAATACCAAAGATTGCTATCAACACCAGAAGCCAAGAGAAAGGCATGAAACAGATTCTTCCTTAGAGACTAGTAGAAACAGATTGGAATGGTGGATTCAGGGGCTGGGGCCTGGGAGAAATGGGGAGATATTCGTCGAAGCGTACAAACTTTCAGTTATAAGGTGAAAAAGTTTTGAGGACTCTTAGGTACACCATGGTGATTATAGTTAACAACAGTGAATTATACAGTTGAAAGTTTCTGAGAATAGATGTTAAATGTTTATCACCACACATACAAAAGGTAAATATGTAGTTGATGGAGGTGTTAAGTAATGCTATTGTAAGTATTTTGCAATATCTAAGTGTATGAAAGCAACATGTTGAACACCTTACAATTATACAATGCTATATATCAATTGTATCTCAATAATTCAGGAATATAAATAAAGAGAGACAAAACGTAATCTTAGATCCTGATTAGTTCACTGTCGATTATGGGGGACAGACTTGTAATGAGATAAGGACAATAGAGTATCATATGTGCTGGTAAAGAGGTAAGCACAGGCTTTAATGGAAGCCCATAGAAGGAACTTCTTAATCCTCCTTGTGTGAGCAAAGATTTGCTTGACATGGTAATTAATCTCAAATTAATCTTAAAGAATTATCAGTTGTTAGAAGTAAAAGGTAGACAGGAGAGCAAGAAAGTAAATCAAGTAGAAGAAATAACATGTGCAAATATCCAGAGTAACAAGGGCTCATTTTGACAATTGCAAAATATTTTATTATGACCACAGCCTGAAGTAAAAGGAATAGAATGATGGAATAAGGCTAGAGTGATTATCAGGGTACAGATCAGGAAAGGCCTTTTGTGACACATTAAAGAGTTTGAACTTTACCCTGAGAGTACTGGGGAACTGGTTAGCATTTTAAGCCTGAAATATCCTGCTCAGATTTGTCATTTAGAAGAATCACCCTGGCTACACAATAGATAATGGATTTGAGACAGGCAAGACAGAAGGCAGAAAGATAGTTAAGAGGTTGTTATAATAATTCATACTGGAGAAAATAGTGGCTGGAATTGAGATAGCAGCTGCATGGATGGAGAGAAATGGCTATATTCCCCTTATACTGAGAAAATAGAATATTTAGACTTTTCTAATTGATTTGATTTGAAGGGTGGAGGTAGGTAAGCAGGAAGGCATGATTCCCAGGTGTCTGGTTAGACATTAAGGATGCCATTCACTAAGTTAGGGAATACAAGAGAAGAAAGTTGTGAAATAGTTAATTGAGATAAATCTATAAGAAATAAAAAAGAAATATTATACAGCTATTAAAAATCATAGACTATGTACTAGTACTATGTACTAATAAGAAATTCGTGCTACTAACTTAAGAAAAGCAGGATGTAAAATTTTACATGCATTATGATTATGGCTAAGTAAAATATACAAAGAAAATATATAGGGAAATAAGGAGAAAATGCTAAAAATGATTATATTAGAGCATTGGAATTTTTATTTTCTTTTATCTATTTTATAATTGTTTATATGATTATGTTGGTTTCATAATGGAAAATGTTCTAAGAATAAAACATTTAAAAATAATTGATCAATCTAACATAAAACCAAGGTAACATAAATAAAATATTAAAACTAGTAAGTCTAATTTCCTGATTTCTAACGTTTATTATGTAAAATATAATTCCTACCAGGTTTTATAACATATTTTGATAAACTGAAATTAGTGACTTTTTGACAGTTGAGTTGAGATGAAAAATTAGAGGCAAACCATATCTCTAAGAAAGTTTTCTGTTCATTATCTACACTAGGAACAACTTCCCAATGGCGATAACTAAAAGACAGATGAAGATAACTAGTGCTCAGTCATCTTTCCTAGGTTGAGGAATTAAAGGACCTTTTTCCATTATGGACTGAAAAAAATGATCTATCAGGGAATTTTTATAATGCTTAACATAAATAGTCTGAATTCTTCTTGCTAAATTGGAATCAAGAAATTGAAGTATTTAGACCTACTTTTATCTACTTCTTCATTGTAAGACAAGTACTATACCTTATGTATAGATAACTGACCAAAATGCATTCCCTCATGTAGTAATTGTAAATTCTATTACTCAAAAACATTTTCAGGTCTAGTGGGTGGCTTAGTCAGCTAAGCGTCTGACTCTTGATCTCAGCTCAGGTCTTGATCTCAGGGTTTGTGAGTTCAAGCCCCCGATTGGGCTACATGCTGGATGTGGATCCTACTTAAAAAAAATCAAAAAACAAAAAACATTTTCTTAACAAAACTAATTCTCTCACAAACTTATATTTTTGTAAATTCAGATTTTAATACATTCGTTTAGAGCAGACTACATGAAAATTTTAATACATTCAGAATATTTATTGATTGGATGTTTTGTAAATGAATTAACCATAGGATTTCTTTAAATGGCCAATTTGGATCAGACCTTTATTATGTCATTTATTTTACCCTAAATGTGGATATTTCTTTGGAACTTTCTTGGAAAAGACCAAGTATGAGAAGGATTTTTATTCAAAGTTGGCACAGATTTGCCTGGTTCTGGATACACTTATGCTCCAGAAGGCTGAGAACTCTGGTTGTAATTGTTAAAATGATAATAGTAGATAACACTTACAGGCACTAAATGCTTTATTATATCAAAAAGTTTTACCTCCACAATAACTCTAAGACTGTAATGGCCTAGTTTTAAAAATAGAGAAATAGAAGCCCAGAAAGTTTTAACCAGTCAATCTAGGCCATACACCCAATAAAACAGCCAGGATTTGAAGTAGTAAATATGGCTGTAGCATCTGTACCCTCAACCACTGCATGTTGCATCTTTTGTACAAATTATGTCTTCTCATTCAGGTTGACAAATTTTGCAGACTTATGTGTCAATGTGAGATGAATTCAATTTCTTCAATATATGAAGTAGAAGTGTGTGTATATATATATATACATATATATATATTTAATTTAAAGTCCAGATAATTGTCAAACAACTTAGATTTGGTTTGAATTTCAAAGTAGTTCCCACTTCACATTTTAGAAAATGCATACTCTTTAAAATTTATTCAAAGCTCTTAAACATGTAATGTTATAATGCATAACACACTCTTTTTAAGTGTCTTGCTTGATATTGTAAAATTTATTTTAAAAAATTGAAGCCATGTTATTCATCATGTAGTCATACAAATGAAGTCTAATGACCCATTTTGTGCATGGCATGATTTGTCACTTTTCTTATTTTATTTAGACAAGGAATGCTATGCATTTCTATGATGGTATCTGCCTTACCTTTGAAAGATACAAGGATAAATTGCAATTAAAATTCTCAGTAGAGAATTCTTGGTAGAAAAATGTACAGGCTATACTTCATATGATAATCATAGGTCCTAATTTAAATTTACTCCTAAAATATAGATTCAAAAAGTATTTTTGTCTAACACAGGATGTGGTGTACTTTTCAAAATTCTGATTTTTAACTATTCCTTTTGGTAAACTTTTATTTTCTGTCCCAGTGAGATATTTTCCTGCGAATCAGAGGGATATTGAAGAAAACAAATTGAATTTTCATAGATAAAATAAATAAAAATGATTATTTTAAAACTCATCTACAAATAATGTCCATACAGATTCAAGTATAATTAATAAAAATCATCTTGCCCTTCCATGTTAAATGTTTGAAAGAAATTTGTTGAAGGATTTAAAAATACTTGAAAGATTTTCCATGTCACATTAATGCTTACTGGCAAGTTTATCACTTTTTTTCTTTATGGGATTCTTTTTTTTAATTGAAATATAGTTGATACACAATATTAAATTAGTTTCAGATGCAAGTTGACAACTCTACACAGTATGCTATACTCAGTGGAAGTACGGCTACCATTTGTCACCATATGACACTGTTATAATCTCATTGACTATATATCCTATGCTATACCTTTCGTTACCCGGGCTTATTCATTTTGTAACTAGAAGGCTGTATGTCCTAATACCCTTCACCCACTTCTCCCATCTCCACCCCCTCCATTCTAGCAACCACCAGTTTGTTCTCTGTATTTATGGGTCTTTTGTGTTTGTTTCATTGTTCATTTGTTTGGTGTTTTTAGATTCTACTTATAAGTGAAATCACATGATTTTTGCCTTTGTTTGGCTAATTTCACTTAGCATAATACCCTCTAGGTCCATCCATGTTGTTGCAAATGGCAAGATCTCATTCTTTTTTATGGCTGAGTAATAGCCCATTGTGTGTGTGTGTGTGTGTGTGTGTGTGTGCATGCCTGAGTGTACCATATCTTCTTTATCCATTTATCTATTGATGGACTCTTAGATTGCTTCCATATCTTGGCTACTATAAACAATGATGCAATGAACATAGAATGTGGCAGGTACAGGGTTATTCCTGTTATCCGTTCTCCCCTTAGGAAATGGGTCTCCAGTTTTTTACTGAATTCATGGCTACCCATAATAAAATATTTGCACCCAAAGAGCTAAAATTCTGTCTTGTTGAATCAACTATTATTTTAGGTCTCTGCTAGAGTAGTCAAAGCTATAGCATAATTTGTAGCTATTTAGCTAAAGAGACTGTGCTCTTGTTAATGAGCTAACTTCTGTATCTCATTTCTCATTCACCAATTATTCCCCTTCTAAAGTGAAACCAGGGGCGCCTGGGTGGCTCAGCCGTTAAGTGTCTGCCTTCGGCTCAGGTCATGATCCCAGGGTCCTGGGATCGAGCCCCACATCGGGCTCCCTGCTCTGCGGGGGGCCTGTTTCTCCCTCTCCCACTCCCCCTGCTTGTGTTCCTGCTCTCGCTATCTCTCTCTCTGTCAAATAAATAAATAAAATCTTTTAAAAAAATAAAGTGAAACCAGGAATAAATTTTATATATTATATATATAGTATATTTTATATTAATTATATTTTATTTAATATTAAATATATATTATATATATTTTTATTATATATATATATTTGTGTATAATTTACCATGAAAATGGTTTTAAGTTGTCATTAGCCAGGAGATACAGAAAGTGAAATTTACTTACTTATTACTGTCATTCAAATTAACTGACAAATACATAGAAACAGATGGTCTGGATGGCAAAATACAAATAATAACCTTTAAATCCAGATATTTTATGGTCTTAATAAAATGTTAATGTTAATAACATAAATAAGAATATGACATCCTAAATTTTATTGCTCCTGCTCAGAACTCTTCTCTCAGATGCTCACATGTTTCATCAGAAGAATAGAGAACGCATTGATTAGCACTTCTATTACTAGATTTTAAGTCATATTCTGTAATAGGTAGTTAGAGAATAAAAATAACAAGAGCTCTAGAACTAAGGTTTCTTTATTCCTAATCCAGGATTCTTTCTGATTATACTAGGTATAGATAAAGTAATTTGCCTTTAAGAATATTTTCTTTTTTCATCTATACTTTTGTAATACCTGGTGCCTTTAAGTGTTTTGTAACTATTCTGATATCATTTTTTAAATGTTGAATTGGGAAGCTTTTAGTTCAGTTAATGGTAAGATTCATAACTCACTGTAGATAACTTCATATAAAATTTTTTTTGTTAATTTAATATTTCTAGTATAATTTAATTACTATTTACTAATTCACTGAAAACCCATGTCTTTGGGGTTCCTGGACCCAATTCCAATGTGTTCATGGAGGCTTCCTCATAACAACAAGCAATTCTTTGATACCCTGCTGTTTTCTACTCAATTCTCAGGTAAAGTTTTAAAAAACCTTAAGAAGTTTTTTTTTAAAAAAAACTGAAAAAATTCTCAGTCCCACAAGACCACGCTTTACTTATCTCAAGCCCAGGTTGTTACCTGTACTTCTGACAGACTGGCTATAAATCAGGGGCTCCCATGATCTTGCCCTTGAGTTTGATTAATTTGCTAAAATAGTTCACAGAATTCAGGAAACCAAGTTACTCACTAGATTACAGATTCATTACAAAGAATATTAAAGGATATAAATCAACAGCCAGATGAAGAGATACATAGGACAAGGTCCCAAACAAAGAAACTTCTTTCCTCATGAAGTTTGGGAGCTAGCACAGTGGCACGTGGAAGCATTTGGGTTCCCCAGTCTGAAAGCTCCCCAAACCTCCTACTTGTGGGTTTTTGTGGAGGCTTCATTACATAAGCATGACTGATGAACTCATTGTCCATTGGTGATTGATTCAATCTCAAGCCATTCTCCCCTCCCTGGAAATTAGGGGATGGGGCTGGAAGTTGCAACCCTCCATCCATGGTTGATTCCCCTGGCAAGCAACCCCCATCCTTGGAGCTTCCTAAAAGTCACCTTCGTTAACATAGACCTAGTTGTATTGGAAAGGGGCTTTTTATGAATAACAATACACCCATTTCACCTTTATGGCTCTGAAGTGTTTTCAGGAACCAAGAACAAGAGACCAAATATGACAAAAGATGCTTTAATCGCTCTTATCACTTGGGGAATTCCAAGAGTTTGGGGAGCTGTGAACCAGGAAATGTGGATGAACACCAAATACATATGTGAAATGTATTTTGGTCATCTGAATGACCAAACATATATTGCTTATAAATCACAATATCGCAGTCCACCACTGGTCTTTGAACAAAAAATGGTAATACCTGTCACAGCACTTACACTTGGTGTAGCACCTATAGGACAGATAGAGCAATAGTACAAGCAAAATATGTCTAACATTTGGAGAAGCCTTGTAGGATACATTGAAAGAAACTCATTTGTCCTACAAAACCATTACAAACAGTTATATATTTTACTAGTTTATTCTTTAAATCTCCTGCTGCTCGTACCTTATGATAATCTGAATGAACAAATGTATTTCTTATAAAACAATATCACACCATGTAATGGTAATGATTTATAACCTGATTCCTACAGGTAAAGATGCATTTCCAAGCATTATGGAACTGCAAAATTCTTCGATTTTATATATCTTCATTGTAAGATATAATGCTGACACTTGGGCATAGCAACAGCATAGTTCCTTCATAATTTGGTCTCTGCTTACTCTTCCAGTTTTTTTTTCCTCTCAGGCATTCTGTTTGATGCTGTAAGTTTCAGAGATATCATACTATTTTTAGATGCTTAAAGTTGAAATATTCTGTCATGTTTTCACATAGTGCTTTTGACTTAACATGGGTTCCAGTGTCACTGTCTGTGGACTTCCCTGACTCCTGTAGGGGCCAAAGGCAGGCTGCCCCAAGATGGACCATTTTGGCAAAAGGATCATTTTTGAGCTAAAAGCAATCAAAACCCAGCAGTTTCCAGAAAAGTCCCTTACCTGTCCCTCAACTGCCTAAAAAGAATTTAGATGGAGAAAGAAAGGCTCCAGGAAGAGAGCTATCACCATAGAGAACTACATTATTATATGAACTAGATATTGTAGACAGGGAGGAACCTAGCAAGGCCTGTTTGATCAAAGCCCTCTATGTCCCATAGTTTCTGGATGGCCCAGAAAACATTTGTTTACCAAATGTTCACTCTTTTACATCTGTTTGTAAATTACATTCCTTCCCTTTGGAGAGCCAGACCCCTACCTCCTCCGTAGTTCGGGATGACATATATACCTCATTTTGCCTGACTGTCTTTAGAATTTCATGTCTGTGTGGATTCCCCATATGTATGAAATTAAATTTGACTTCCTCTAGCTAATCTGCCTCATGCCAATTTGATTCTTAATCAGGCTAGAAGGACCTTGAAGTGCAGAGGAAATTCTTCCTCTTGAAACTCCCATAGGAGGACTCAGGGACTCTTCTCTAATGTTTCCACTTTACCTTCTATTTATCTACATTATAATTCTTATTACTTTGATGTAATTGTTCATTTGTACACATCTGTCTCTCCAAAGTATTTAAATTGGATGAGGATAGGAGTCTTACTTTTATATATATTTTCATTATTTTAATCTTATATTATAAAGATTAATTTGCACTAACTTTAGAAAGCTTGTCTAACATAGCCAACATAACTCTTTTGATGCATCAAATGATGATCTATGTTTTGCTAATAATGCCTAACAGGTATTTTATCTTAAGTTTTAACCACAGAGCATAAAATAAAATAATTCTTTCATTTTATGAGTATTTTATTAAATGACTTTTTTTAAGTTTTAAAATAATTCTTCTTTTCATAAAGGATTCATGTTGCTAGGTACCAGTCTACAGCCTTATGTTTCCTGGGTCATTGGCTATTTTTCCTTCTATTAATATTTCAGTTAAGGAATTTTTTTCCTGTTATTTGGCATAATTTCATCATGCCACAATCTTAATGTAGAAATTCTTTCAAACATATCTATCTCTACTTCATTTTCCTTAAGAAAATGAAGGAACTTAAATAGCCAGGACATGCATGGTATCACTTGATTTCAGTGATTCACAGGCTTAATTCCCATTCAGGATAAAATAATATGTTTATCTTTTCCAGTGTCACATCATGAGAAAAGCACATGATTTTTAGACTCTACATTCTTTAAAAGCAGGACCACTTTAGGAAACAAGTACATGACTTTTCAAAAGAGGTTCTGCCATAAAAAACCATTGTCTGTGGAAATTACTTTGCATTATCTGCCCAGAACCCTAACATTTAGTGTTCCTATGCTGTTTTTGTTTTATTTTGTTTTGTTTTGTTTGTTTTGTTTTTTGCTTTTGGATCTGCCCCCAGCTCTGAATCCTCTTTTTCTCTCAAGCCTGCAGTGCCTATGACTCAATGGCTATGAAATAGTAATAGATAACACTCTTACATTTTTTTCTATGTGGCAGTTTTAAATCTAACACTTTAGTTATGGTAGCTCACTTAATTCCAACAGTTATATCAGGTATTTGGAATTATTGTCCTATTTTACAGGTGAGAAAACTGAGGCACAGAAAAATTATATATTGTCCAGGGTTGCATAGTTAAACAAATTTTGGAGTTGAGACTAGATCACAGAAATCATCACTATCTTCATCATACCCTATCCTACCTCTCTATAAGTGAGTGATACATGTATGAAAGTGGGTAAAAGAGGTAACATCCTATTACACTTTCATAGTTGAATTCCTATTAGTTGCATATAAGGCTTTGGAAAAAGTAAATAGTTTATAGCATATATACTGGAGTAGCTAATGGAATTGAAGGTCAGTTAAAAACAGACATAAGACTCCTCTGGGACTATGCTAGTAGGATTCAGAGACCTCTTCTCTCTTGAGTGCAAGTGACTCAACTCCAGTGACATCAGGTCAGATTGGTTCTCCATTGAATTTTATTTATTTATTTATTTATTTTTTAGTAGAGATTTTTTTTTTAAATTAAAGTTAGTTAATATATAGTGTAGTATTGCTTCAGGAGTAGAATTTAGTGATTCATCACTTGCGTATAACGCCCAGTGCTCCTCTTTTCTAATGCCCATCACCCATCTAGCCCATTCCCCACCCACCTCCCCTCCAGCAACCCTCAGTTTGTTCTCTATAGTTTAAAGAGTCTCTAATGGCTTGCCTCCCTCTCTGGTTTTTTATTTATGTATTTATTTATTTATTTATTTGTGAAAGAGAGAGCATGGGGGGAGGGGCAGAGAGAATCTTCAGCAGGCTCTATTGGGAGCCAGGCAGCCACCTTACTTGGTTTGTATTCTCTCAATATGTACTGTACCTTTCTATGATTTATGTGGTAATGTGTTGGAATTTGAACAGAAATAAAATAGCTTAGTTAAATACATATACATTAAGACTAATTGCTTCTCTGTTAACCCACCTCTTCTTAATTTTACCTCTCTTGTCTTTACATCTGCTTCTAGTTACATATTTAAGATAAATTAGATACATGTAATATTGTTACTGAAACACCCAAGTTCAGTTTGTCATCACTGAAAAAGCCAATAATCAAGAGACAAGTTTTGATTGGAAAGGAATATGAAATTTATTCAGGAGGCCAGCCGCCTGGGGAGAAGGGGGACTCTTGTCTAAAAACTAACTCCGAGGCGCCTGGGTGGCTCAGTCGTTAAGCGGCTGCCTTGAGCTCAGATCATGATCCCAGGACTCCAGGATCATGACCTGAGCTGAAGGCAGTTGCTTAAACAACTGAGCCACCCAGGCGCCCTTGGCCCAAAGATTTTTAAAGCAACTTTAGGGCAGGTAATCAGTAAAAGGGGAGCATCTTGGTCTATAACGCTTCTTCATTGCAGTGGCCAGCTACACATTATTGTAGTGCTTGGAAGGTGTATATTGGTCCCCGGGGCGTGGGGAGGAGGAGGTAATGCAAGAGGATTTGATTCTGAGTCTTTTTAGGAAAGAGTGCATGATCTACAGATATACAAAGAATGGTTTAGTTATGAGGGCTAGAGGTGCTTGCTAAAACTTAGAAGACTACTAAGTTGGCTGGAAGGGCCAAGGCAGCAGCTTCAATATTGACAAAAATAATTTGTTTTTATGGTTAACTATTGTATTAACTGAACTTCCAGGTTTTGTAAAGGATATATGCAGTGTGACTTTTATTTAAAATTATAAAGTAAATTAGGAAAATAAACTGATTCCCTTTGCTTATAATTTTCACAATGGTGTTGTTTGTCCCCAACGCTAGAGGTGCACTCACATATTAAGGAAGGGAAATATTCCCTTTTATTTATTTATTTTTTATTTATTTATTTTTTTCACCATACATTACCTCATTAGTTTTTGATGTAGTGTTCCATGATTCATTGTTTGCGTATAACACCCAGTGCTCCGGGCGCCTGGGTGGCTCAGTTGGTTAAGCGACTGCCTTCGGCTCAGGTCATGATCCTGGAGTCCCGGGATCGAGTCCCGCATCGGGCTCCCTGCTCGGCAGGGAGTCTGCTTCTCCCTCTCCCACTCCCCGTTTGTGTTCCCTCTCTCGCTGTGTCTTTCTCTGTCAAATAAATAAATAAAATCTTTAAAAAAAAAAAAAAAAACACACCCAGTGCTCCATGCAGTATGTGCAATTTTCTTATGTTCAACAAAACTTACATATTTTCACACAATAGAAACTTAAGTCATCATCTTTTACCCCAGTATGTGTTTAATACCCATCACCAGGCTAACCCATCCCCCCACACCCCTCCCCTCTAGAACCCTCAGTTTGTTTCTCAGAGTCCATCGTCTCTCATGGTTTGTCTGCTCCTCTGATTTTCCCCCTTCATTCTTCCCTTCCTGCTATCTTCTTCTTCTTCTTCTTTTTTTTTTAACATATAATGTATTATTTGTTTCAGAGGTACAGGTCTGTGATTCAACAGTCTTACACAATTCACAGCGCTCACCATAGCACATACCCTCCCCAATGTCTATCACCCAGCCACCCCATCCCTCCCACCCCCCACCACTCCAGCTACCCTCAGTTTGTTTCCTGAGATTAAGAATTCCCTTTTAAAAAGCAAGTTTAAAGGTAAGTACATGCTACTTTAAGTGCTCAGGAATTTTATGCATTTGCTAATGATTGTAAAGAGATGTGCAATAGATCATTTCCAGGGTTGAAGGTTTGCCCTTTTACATTGATGAAAAGTTATAGAGGCATCATACTAATGTCACAAGTAATGGAAATAATTTCTAAGCTTGGGGAGGTCAAATGTGGTTTGTAGTAAGTAAACTGCATTTGCTGAATCAAGCTTTTCAATCTAATTAGTTTAAAGGCTCTGTGTATACCTTATGACCTTTGGAACAGTTATCCATTTGAAAAGATTTTTGCCCCCTAGACCTCTGTGAACTCTTTTCAGTATATGACAAATTTAATATATAAAAATCTTCCCAGACTCACTTTTTTTTTTAATTAAAGTTTTGGTCAAAAGATAGTACTTAGATTAGGAAGACTATAGATAACCTGAGAAAGCAGCCTGAATTTTGAAGATACCAATATGTTTTAAAATTTATTATCTAATGAGCAAAATAAAGATAAGATCATGGATCAGGCAACAGTAAATAGGTGTAAAAATCTTTGTTTCCAGGCTCTATGAGCTTTGGAATTTCTGTTCTGCCAAATCAAATTGACCAAAGTTAAACTGCCAAGAACAAATAACATAGATAAGCCATCAGAGATGTCATTTACCTTTTTTCTCCCAGAATATAAACTTATCTCAAAACTTTGAACCAAGGCACATAAAGAGTTATCCTAGAAGGACCATGAAGTTACAATTTTATACTGGGCAGAATTATATGAAAATTCTTTGAGCTTGCAAGTTTGAGTATTTCAGGAAAACTGCTTAGAACTCTTGACAATGCTCAAAATACAGAGATTTGTGGTAGAAAATCCTGGTGTTTGCCACAGTGTCATCAGGTGTCCACATAAAGAAAGTATATCTTTATGTTTCCTTGAAAGTGTGTGTATGTGCTCCACATGTGTGACTTACTTTTCTACCAGAGAAAGGAACCCAAACATCAGCTCTTGTTATTAGTTAGCACTCCCTACATGCATCCTTCCAAAACTTTTCTTCTTGGCATATCTGCTATCTTGGTGGATGATTCTGCCAACCATAATGTAACCCAATTAGAAAGTCTGAATTATTTATTTTTTCTCAAAGACAACTAAATAAAACTCAGCAACTGGAAGGTCTTCACCTTTTGGCTATAATGGAGCAATTTCAAATAGACTAATCCTCCTGAAAACAATATTTTTGAAATCTGGACAAAATATAAAATCAACTGATGAAACATCAGAGAACAACCAACGCAGTAGAACTAAGGAGCTAAGATTCCAGGATAAGGGATAGAACTTTGAGGTAAGGCTCATATTTGCCTCCATTTTGCTCCTGAAACATATGCTTATTTCTGCTGCAGACGAAATAAGCTAAAAGTCATAAATTCTGAAACTTGCCACAGTTTAACTGTACAAAGCAGCCAGAATTCAAAGTGTCAGTAACCCAGAGAGAGAGAAGTTGGAGAAAAGTAAACCTGACACTTCTCTCACAATTTTTCTTCAAGGCCAACTTCTTAGTGCTTGTGCAAGGACAAGACTCAAAGAAGCAAGAAGAAAGCAGTTGCTGAGAAGCTAAAGAATTAAGCAGAGACTTCAGTGGTCATGAGATGTTGAAGAGACAAAGGTTCCATCGTTAACAAATGGAGCAAGTCCTCTAGATTCTCAATTATCTCTCTGAATACCTCTGGAGACATCCTATGCAGCTATGGTAAGTCATTGCAACCAAGGAAGGACAGAGTTCCCTGCTTATTAGCAATATGGAAATATGGTAGTTACTGTCTATTCTCAAACCAACGATTTTAATTTCCATTAACTCTGCAGACTTATATCTGTAATATCACCTTAATTTTCTGTTTGGGGATATTACCCACCCCCCAATAGTGTATAGTTTTGGTGGAAAGGTACTTCCTATATGATGTATGGGAAGATGAAGGAGACAGATCCTCCCTCTGCTACTCTATTACTGCCATGGGGGAGGCTGCAAGACCTACATTTGGCCAGTCAGAATCTCTATTCTCAGACTTTAGCCTTGGAGTGAGTGGAGTGAGTGAATGGATGAAGGGAATCATTGGAGGTCATGTACTGAACTATGGTAGGGGAGAATGGTGTCCTCAGTGGACCATTCTGCAAATGTCCAGATTCTGTCTTTCTGACATCTCAAACCTCATGCTGTCATTTTTGTTTGTTTGTTTCTGCTTCCATTATTGGTGGTCCTTCAGCTCCAGTTAAATCAGAGAGGATCCAAATGTCTTTTATTAAATTTTTTTTTACTTAATTAGGCAGAAGTAACTGAAGTAATACTGCTTGTTCTTGTATCCAAGAACTCTAATTGATGCTAATTGATGATATATTTCATGGGAAATGAAGGAAAATCATGTGAAATAATTCACATAAAGTCTTAACATAATACCTGATATATAAAAAGTATTGATTAAATGTGTGTTATCAATTTTTATAATCAATAGAATAAGAAAATAACAATTGGAATTTTCTTATGTTCAACAAAACTTACATATTTTCACACAATAGAAACTTAAGTCATCATCTTTTACCCCAGTTAGAGTTCCAAGGTGTATGTACTTAGTTCAAGAAGTCTGACTTGATTAAGTCCTTCAGTGCCTTATCCACTGTCCAATAAACTCTTTAAAAATTGTCACTGGACCAGAAGGATATGGGTCTAAAAGTTTGTAGGACTGTGAGAGACTATAATCTATCCTTAAGTAACTAACAACTACATATCCTGATGGAACCATTCTCAGTCACCCACTCTGCTGAGAATAACATTTGTCTCCATCATTCTAGGCTAAAGCTAAAAGGCAAATATGGTGGATTAACTGCTTTTTTGTAAACCACATGAACTCTGAGTCAGTTAGAAACCCTTTGAAGATAGTTTGGGTTCCTCTTTTGCTCATGAATGCATTTTCTCTTTAGATATGTCTTCACATGCCAGAAACAAGGTTGAGAAGTTCTGACTGATTATTTCCCACTGTCCTTAGAAGAGAGGGACTTTCCAACACAATATCTAGTTTAGTCTATTATAGAAAATACTGTGCCCATTTTGATTAAATGTTATTTTACAATTTTTAAATAGTATTTCCAATGCATGTTTTATTTTCCATGAATGAGATTATAATTTTCTAAAAGGGGGGGAATATCATTGTGTTGTTAGATGAAAACTAACTATTTTTCTATCTTCCAAAGAATTTATAGTTTTACAACTAAAGCCAAAGTTCTCAATGTCTTTTCTGGGCCCAGCCAAGTCTTTATCTTTCTGCTAAAAGAGCGTAATCATACGACTGCTGAGTAGAATATAGGTATAGACAAAAAAATGGGCTTAGGAAATACATCATAGTTTCTCAACTGAGCCATTTGGTATACTAATATGAGACATCTATATAAACCAATCCTTATAAGTAATAAGTACAAAATATAGTCATGTACTAATTGTTACTAAAAACAAAAGAAAGTAATCAGTTCTTCCTGGGAGGGGGTTTGAAGGAAAAACGTTTCCAGAGAGTTGAGGTCTCAGTTGCATCTTGATAATTAGTAAGTGATTGCTTAGACAAGGGCATTTCCAGTCTTTAAAAACTGCATTATTAAATGGTGTAAGGTCATAAAACTGAATAGATTGCTCAGAAATTGAACTAGCCAAGTGTGGCTAAAGTGGTCAGAGTTTGATGTTGGGGCAGGGTGTGATGGGGATGAAGATGGTGAAATAAGTTGAGAGGACTCTGAAGGCATGGTAGAGAATTTAAGCTTGTTTTACAGGTGGAGTTGTACACTGGAAGTAGAGCTGTTCTCATTGTATTCTAGAATTGCATAATGAGGCAGCCCTGCTTCAAAGATACTGAAAACCTACTCAAGAGGATTAAAACAGGAATGACACATTCCAGTTTGTATCTTAGAAAGATGACTCTGGCAAGAAAATGGATAAGGGGGTTAAACAGTGCTGTCTAATAAAAATAGAATATAATCCACGTATATACTTAAATTTTTTTAAGTAGAAATAAACAGATAAAGTTAATGTTTTATTTAACCCATTTTACCCCAAATGTTATGATTTTAATATGTAATCAATATAAACAGTATTAATGTGATATTTTATGTTTTCCTTTCCATATTATGTCATCAAAATCTGGTGTGTGTATTTTACACGTATAGCATATTTGAATTCAGACTAGCCATGAAATTTCAAGTGCTCAATAGTCACATGTGGTTAGTGGCTTCCATATTGGATAATGAAGGAAAATGATTAGACATGGAGATGAATGGATCAATTTTTTAATGGAAGAGATGGCTATGAGGATTAAAACTACTGTGATAGCAGTGAAAACGGTGAGAGGAAAACCCAGGGATATTTAGAAAATGGAATCAACAGAACATGGTAATGGATTGACTGTTGTAGGTGAAGGAGTAGAAAAAAATAAAACATCTGCAGTTTTACTTTGGATGACTGTTACAGAGGATTAGGTTTGGTAGAAAAGATGATGAATTTGGATTCATATATCAACTTGAAGACAATTTAGATATTCTCAAATAATATATGAATCACAGGAGCTAAGATTTTGGAGCTATTGATGTAAACATTGACATTAATCCATATAAACAAATGAGGTCATTCATTAAAATAGAGAAGGAGAACTGGCATGGAACCCTCAGGAATACCAAAATATCTAATATTTAATGATATTCCATAAAGAGAAGAGCAAAAAATAGGGAGAGGGAAGTAATTATCTGAGATATAGGATAAGAAACTGATAGAAAAGTACCTAAAGGAAGAGATTTTATAGAAGGAAATGGAGGATCAACAAGCATGAAAACTAAAAAGGGAAAATAAAGGTTGGTAATTATATCAATTGTTGTATTTTCAAAAATCACTTGCATACTTATGATTTCTACATTTGTATTTCCATAGAAAGTGAAAGAACTGGTATTACTGACTTCTCTAGGGCATGTGCAGTGGTAAACTAAGATGCTCCAAATATCTTAACACATTTAATCTTCTCTACAAACTCAGGGAGGGCATTGTCAGTCACTTTATTGATGATGCTTATCACTAAGTCAAGTTACCTGGAAAGGTCACCCTACCATTAAATGGCAGAGCTGGGATGAAACCCAGTTCTGTTCTTAAAATCTTGTGTTTTTCCTCCTATATCATGTTGCATTTCCTCAATTCCTGCTGGGTCTTAGTCTCCCAGTTGCCCTTCTTTGCTACTAAAATCTTTTATATCTTATTATCTGAAGAAATTCTGAGCAAGAGAAGCTGGGGGAAATAAGATTGCTGGAGAATGAAACCCTTAATATTGAGCAGAGCACCAAAGGTTAAGGAAAATACATCTCTCTAGAATCAAACATCACGGTTACTTTTTCTCTGCTCCTACATTTGGAATGCAGTATGCAAGGCTGCACTTTCTGGCTTCCGTGAGGTCACCATGGTCTGCTGGTGCTGTCCTCTTGAATAATGTATGTTTGGCACAGAAAATGACCTTATCTGCTGGTTAGCATCTTTTATATTGAAAAGTTTATAGCATTCAAGTCAAACTGAAGAGTTTTTTGTTAAACATTTACTTTTCATTTTTATTTACAAATGACATTTTAAATTCATGCATCATAATATGTAATTTTAATAGGAATTATGGAAATATCATCAGCACAAATCTATGCATCCTATGTATTGTTTGAATTTTTTTAATTGAAACAAGTAATTTAGTCTTAAATTTTTCAAAATGTGTGGGTAAATATTTAATGTGATGATAGATTTTGTTGTCCCTGCCCAAGAAAGATCAGGGCTCCTTGCCAGCTAAGGCCACATCTGGTGTAGGCTTCTGATATCAGGAAGTTAGAACATGTTTCAGTCATACTATTAATTTAATTTGAAGGTGGATCTTAAAGAGGATTTTGGGAAAAACAACCTGAACTATGTTAACAATTCTTACCAAACTTCTATTGTAAATTGCATAATTACAGATTTTATGGCTTTATGTTGCTGAAGAAAAGAAAGAGATAGTGGTATTCCACTTAAAACATGGAAAGATGCTGTATATTCCATCTCCAGACACCAAAGTCCAACTCCTCTTTTGTGCATATCCTTAAATGCCACACCTTCTTAAAACTGCCCCTTTTCTCTCCCATTAGATGTGATATTTTCCTATTCCTCTGAAGAATAAATAATGAGAAAATTTTGTAAAGTTCTGGCATTATTCATATTTAGCCTTTTATTGGAGGGATTGGTGTTCTTTTTCTTTCATGTGCTCTAATTGATTAAAGTTTTTGAAACTATAACCATTTTCTGTTTTTTTATGGGATGTGCTTTGCACCTACCTTCTGACTCACACACTCAGTGGGTGCTTGATAAAAGCTTTTGTTTATTTCTGAAATAAAGGTGTAAACTAGTGTTGTCTTTTGGGAGAAGTGAAGCAAGATCAATAATTACTGAGAACTATAGCTCTTCTTACATAATCTGTATCCCAATTTCTTCTCTGGTCCCAGTTCCTACAGTTTCCCCTCTTTTACTCGATTCTCATAGAATCAAACTACATTGTGTCTGAAAATGCTTGTATCTTTACCTTTGCTTGTGTTGTTTCTGCTTTCTTGATGTGTGTGTTTGTGGTGTATGTGTGTGTGTACATGCATGTGTATAAAGGTGGGGGAGAGATGATATTATGAAGCAAAAAAGTTATTTTTTATGTATTTTTTAAAGATTTTATTTATTTATTTGACAGAGAGACACAGCAAGAGAGGGAACACAAGCAGGGGGAGTGGGAGAGGGAGAAGCAGGCTTCCCACTGAGCAAGGAGCCCTATGTGGGGCTCATCCCAGGACCCTGGGATCATGACCTGAGCCCAAGGCAGATGTATAACGGCTGAGCCACCCAGGTGCCCCGCAAAAAAGTTATTTTTTATAAATAATAATAGCTAATAGTTACATAGTGCTGACTTATTCCTGATGGTGTTCTAAGTGCTTTAAAATATGAACTTACTTGATCCTCCTAACAACCCTATGGCTTAGCTACTATTTTTATTTCTGTTTTTTTTTTTTTTAGATAAAAAAAGCATGAGAGCAGGAGGTCAATTAATTTGCCCAAATCATACAACCTGAAGTGACAGTATGCAAGGTAGCATCTGCAACAGAGTCAGACCCTGGCAGAAGGCTTGTGCCCACTTAAGCTATGCCACCTGCTACCATACTGGGATGTTTTGGCTAGGATGAACTCTCCTGGTCCCAGACAGACAAACCATCCTTTTATCCATACTCTCTTTTACAGAATTAATCATTTTCAAAAACAAATTTTACTAATTTTTCACGAGAACTGATAAAATATCTTGACTTTCATTTCTGATAGAAGAATAGAATAAACAAATATGGCATTTATATATAAATGAAAACTGGTAAATGATCCTGCCATCCATATTTTCAAGCAATTTGTTACTGATGTATTACTTTTTAGAAAATTCTTTCTAAAATGACCAATGAAGGAATTTTACAGTTATAGTCTTAGAATTTATTGGTATCTTTGATATTTCAAAATGATTGATCTGTTTTTTAAAAAATGATTTATAATAAAGCACATGGGAATTTTTGTATTGTGGATTAAGAGCTAAACTATTTGGTTAATAATACTATAAAGGAGTTCTTTAAAGCATTGGAAAATTCTTAGAAGAGTCAGTCATTGAACAGTCAAATGAATATGAGAACTTTACAGGTGTCTAGTTTAATACATCTTATGGGAAGCCAAGCTGTTTTAGTAGAATAATAAATTTTATTTAACTGGTAGAGATAATCTGGTAAAATACTTTGAAATATTTTATTCTATCCATAAAAACTAATTTTGTCATTTTAGAGATGTCAGTGACAACACTTTTTTATCTTTTCAACAACCTTTGGAATGTTTTTCGTTTAAAACTAATTTCTGTTGGAACTTCACATTTTATTTTATTTTCTCTTAGAATTCTCAAAAATATCTCAGTCAAATGCAGTCTATGTTTCTCTTGACTTTGCAACTTTCTAGGATACTTAAATACATCTTTTTTTATCTGTAAAATGCCACTTAACGTCCTGTCTTTTATTTTTCTGTTTAATAACTATAATAACACATATAAATAGATTAATTTGTGTTTGGTGGTTGAGACATGCCTAGATCACTCCTCCACACCACCTGGTTTGCTAATTCAGCGTGTTCATTATATATAGATTTTGTTTTAATAACTTTCCTAGAAGCCACAATCTGTAGATAAGTATTTTTTTTTTCTATTGAGAATAAGATAGGGATATAAAACTTCAGAAACATTAGTTCTACCTCAATTATTGTGATTATTTTCATGAGGTTAGTTTTCCTTAATTCTCTTGTTAGGCCTTCCTGTAATTAATTTTTTCACTGACCCTCAAGGGATATGTCTCTTTCTTACTAAAAACCTTTAAAATATCAATTTCCTCTAATTTTCTAATCAAAATGTTTATACTCCTTAATATAAAATGCATTACCCAGATCCCAATTCTCTCTAGCTGCAGCTCCCATCAGTTTCCTCTGATACTTGATTCCTGAGCAGAACTATACCACATTTTCTCTGAGAATTACTTGTTCTTTGACTTTGCAGGTGTTGTTTCCAGCTCCCAGAATACCTTGACTTGAGATCTCCTTGTCTTGTCAATCTCCTACTTATTCTTTAAAGTTAAGATCAAACGACACCTCTTCAAGAAATCCATTGCTAATTTCCTTGAATATAGTTGGCCATTCTGCTCTGTTAACAGCTATATCTTGTGTAAACTTCTATTTTAGAAATTGACACCTACTAAACAGTGAGCTCATTCAGTCAGGATCATATTTTATTCATTTTAGTCTTTGGGGATTAACAGAGTGTCTGGTGCACTTTCACTACTGTAATAGTAATATTTCCAATTTAATAGTGTTTACTATGGACCAGGAAAGACACTATACCTTTTAGATGATTGATTTCATTTAATATAGGATAGGATCCCTGTGAAGTGGGCATTACTCACCTGCAATTCACTGACGGAAAAAAAGTCAGAAAGGCGGAATGACTTATCCAGGGTCACATGACAGTGAACAGTGGAGCCATGATTTAAACCAGGATCATCTGACTCTTGAGAAAATCTCTCTCTTTACCCATGATGTAATAAGACATACCAAGAAACTTATGGGATATTGACTTAAATCTAGCATATCAAAAATTACTGAACTTATTGATAGGTATCAAGAATAAAGACTAAAGATTAAGTTAGTGGAAAAAAAAAACTGGGTTTTTTATTGTTGACATACAAATCTCTTAAAATGGATAATTATTTGGTATTCTAAGAAATGATTCGAATTTCCTATGTTATGATAGGAAGTAAATACTCCTGAGCTTAGTTCTCAAGGCAAAAAAAAGGCTTTTAGAGTTTGACAGAATTGATTTGTACTTAACTTGGCAACTTAAGGCTTGCTTTACCTTGAATGCAACTTAGTGTCAAAGCCTGTTTCAAATGCTTATACGCACACTCTCCACCAAGCATCCAGAAGCCCAGTACCCACCATTCTAAATGTCCAGACAAACACTTTCACCCTGACTTTGTAATTAGACAAATTTTCTCAGTCCAAGGAAACTTTGGAGATCAGAAATGCATTATTTCCTTAAAGATACTTTATTGTTTATCAGTCTTAATGTCTTGCCATCCTCGCCTTCTTGTAGTACTTATGGGAGTTGTAAATGGCAGTAATCCATACTAACCATTTCTTACAGCCTGAAATGTAGTTTCTACTACCACCCTCATTTTTACTGACAGTGATAGTAGGGTCCATTTAAAAAAAAAATATTTGTACTAGGGCGCCTGGGTGGCTCAGTCTGTTAAGCGTCTGCCTTCGGCTCAGGTCATGATCCCAGAGTCCTGGGATCAAGCCCTGCATCGGGCTCCCTGCTCAGCAGAGAGCTTGCTTCTCTCTCTCCCTCTGCTGCTCCTCCTGCTTGTGTGCTCTCTCTCTCTGCCAAATAAATAAATAAAATCTTTAAAAAAATATTTGTACTGACTAATGAATAAGTGGGCAGAAGTCATTGTAACAGCCATTAAGATTCTGCAGATTCTAGGGCGCCTGGGTGGCTCAGTTGGTTAAGCGACTGCCTTCGGCTCAGGTCATGATCCCGGAGTCCTGGGATCGAGTCCCACATCGGGCTCCCTGCTCGGCAGGGAGTCTGCTTCTCCCTCTGACCCTCCCCCCTCTCATGTGCTCTCTCTCATTCTCTCTCTCAAATAAATAAGTAAAATCTTTAAAAAAAAAAAAAAAAAAAAAAAAAGATTCTGCAGATTCTATAAATTTGTCCCAAACCAAGCATCTGTTGGAGCTGTCAAAGTGTGGGATTATTGATCTCTAACTGTCTTCATAATCATATCCATCAAATGCCTGAAATCTGTAGCAGGAGGTAAGACACTAATCTAAACAATCAGAAATTGGGACTCATATAGTATTCCTGCTGTAATGAGCCTACTTTATTAAATATAATAAACATGTTTTTGTTTAAGTAATCATTGGTTGAGATTTTTATAGGTAAAACTGATAAGAGAAATATTAAGATTTTATTGCCTGTAGAGGACATATTGTATAGGTATTAAGATGAATATTAATCTGATAACTGAGAGGTCAAAAAGAAACATAATATGAATATTTAACTTCCTTGAGACTTAGATTCATGAACTTTAAAATTAAGATAATAATACTTCCCTTTTAGAGGTATTACAAAGACTAAAGCAAATATATGCATACAGTGCTCCTTAGCACAGTACTTAGTACATTGTTGAAACTCAATAACATGTTAGTCTTCTTTCCTCTTAATATGAACAATCAACATTGGAATGAAAGATGTTAACACAGACTTTTTTTTTTTTCTCCAGCTGTGGAAATTAGCTAAGAGCTTTAGCTGTGACTCTTAACAGGAAATTCTCTGTAAGCCTTGGACTCCAAAATCCTAGACTAAGCATAGGACCTCGGAAATAGTAGGAACTAAAAATAAAACCTTGAAATAAGTAGTCCCCTAGTGCATGCATTTTTTCTTCATTTATAATTTTGTGTTTGATAGTTATGAAAAACAGCTCTTCAAGAAATGACCAGGAGTATGAAGAGCATAGTGTAAACATTTCAGCTACATTACACATAAGGAACTTCTATCATATTTTGGGAAATACAACTGTTGCTTAAAGAGACAATTGGCATGTAACTATTCTTATTCTATTATTCACATGATGTTAAAACATGAAACAAAAATTTAAAGATAGAGAATAGATCATTGCTTGCCAGAAGTTAGGGATGGGAAAGCTGATGGGGTGGGTATGTCTACAAAGGAATAACATGAAGGGGGCTTCTGGTGGTGGTACAGCTCAGTATCTTGATTTTGGTGATGTGAGGAAGCTGTGCATGTGATTAAAATTACATAGAGCTACACACACACAAACACATAAATGCATACACACACACATACATAGACAAATAAGTACATATATAACTGGAAGAACTCAGGCTCTGTGGAATTTGCCAATATCAATTTTCTGGTATTAATACTGTAATGACAACATGCAAACATAGGAGGGTGCTGGGGAAGGGATACATTGCGTTTACTTGTACATGTCTTTATAACTGCACATAGATCTTTAATTATTTTAAAATAAAAAGTTAAAATTATGATAATAGGTGGAATGGGCAGGGACTTACTGTTTTCCAGCATGCAGTGAGCACCACATATGGATTATATTTTTTAATTTTTACATCAGTTCGAGTTAAATTATTCCCATTTCTCTTTTACAAGTAAGGAAAATGATATGTTGAACAGTTAAAAACTTACTCAGAAGGAGATAGCCAACTAAAAGAACCAACATAAGCAATACAATTTTATCCCATGTTTTTGAATATTTGTGGCTAAATACAGAATTTCAGAGTAGACATCAAGCATTGCTTCTCATAAATCAGAAATCCTGTCACTTAGATGATCAGTCTTCTCAATGACCAATTTGATATTCATTGACATTTAGTGGTCAATATAATGCTAAATCTCCACCACTGTTATTTACTAAAGTTGATTCCTCAAAGTTTATATGCCGAGGTTTGTGGTGAGATAAAGCTCTTTCCATAAAGTCATTAAATGATATTTACCATCAGAAAACATTTGTGAAGCTTTCTTTCAAATTAATTCTTGTCTGATCTGTTTTTATTACACATTAATGAAATGTTCTATTAAAATATATAATGGGTATTAGAGCATGTTGGAATCAGTAGATGCAAAGCTTTGAAAATATGTACTAAATATGGGAGAAAGGGAAATCCCAGTATGGAGATATGGTGAGCTCTTTAAATGCAAATTATGATATTTAATAAAAATGTGGCCAGCTAATTTGGCAATTTAAAAAAGAATGTATTGTGGTTAAGAACATTTAACATGAGATTTGCCTTCTTAACAGATTTTTAAGTGTACAGTAGCTAAATTGTGGAAACAACTAAAATGTCCACTGAAAGACAAATTAATAAAAAATGTGGCATATACATACAATGTAATATTATTTAGCCTTAAAAGAGAGGGAAATCTTATAGTATGCAACATGGATGAAACTTGAGGACATTATGCTAAGTGAATAAACCAGTCACAAAAGGATAGATTCTAGGCAATGTTAAGTGAGATGATTACTATTGGTTTATATAGGAAAATAATTCATTCCTGGATACTTACCCAAAACATAGAATGGAAGATTTTTAAGAAATAAAATTGGCACACAAAGGAGGAAAAAATGTCTTACTTTGTATATAACCTGAATGTGGAGCCAATGGCTAATTTAGCTGTGTGAGATTTTCACTAGTGTGGAGGGATATGTGTGGAGTAATAAACATGTTTGGCAATTAAGATTCAACATAAATTTTTATTCATTTTACCAAAAATCAATCAGCTTCTAAAATACTAAAGGATAGCTTGATGAGTGAGGAGAGCCAGGTATGAAGGAGGCAGAATTCACTGTTAATTGTAGTCATTCCTATATTCCAAAGTTTAAAGTAGAGCTAATTTGTTATATTAGTTATCATTTTTTTGAACACTTACCATGTGCCAGAGACCATACTAAGTGTTTTCACAGCATGATCTTGTTTAATCCTCCCAACAACCCTAAGAAGCAGCTGCATTATTATCTCCATTTTAGATATGAAGAAAAGGAAAATTATATAAATTATCCGTTGTTACTTTAATAATCAAAATGCTGGTTGAACTTCTGTAACAAGAACTAGAAAAATAGAAGTTCAGGGCAGATGATATGATAATCCCCACAGTACCTGGAGCTCTGCTTCTTCTGTCTTCTTTCTCTACACATCTGTCCTGTAGCATAACATGGCAGCTATAACACCTGCCATTGTGTCTGAGTTCCACCAGTGGGATGAATAGAAGAAGGAAATGCAGAACATTCTCCTTTCCTTTTAAGAACCTGATCAGCCATTTGCTTACATTAGATTCACTTAAACTCCATTGTCCAGCTTATAGAAACATGTCCATACCAAGAAGCAAAGGAGGCTGGAAACATAGTCTTTAGTTGAGTAACTATGTTTTTAGCCAAAACTATTTGTGAAGAAGTGGAGAACAGATTCTGTGAGTGTCCAGTCATCTCTTCTAAAGAAAATTACCGTGAAGGGTCAAATGTGTATGTATTCTTCATCCCACACATAGAATTCATTCATCCCTTCTCCGAGTAACAATCCCAAAGACCGTTGCTACTGTATCCAGTTTAAAGTCTAGGAATAAATTGTCATTCTTTCCATTATGATTGGATATAGATGCTCATGGTCTGACCCACTCTAAGATAAAAGATGAATTATCTGTGGATCCCCACCCACAATTAGCATACCCTCAGTATGGAATAACAGAGTAAGAATAGGACAGTTGCCATAAATGGCTACTGATAAATGGAAAGAATGAAGACAGATATTAATCACGAGTTCATAGTTATTAACAAACCCCACTGAGCAGAAATTACAAAAATCATCTGCTCTGCCTGCTCCAGAAATGGGATCCATTGCCAGATCCGATGCTGTCTGGGTCTGCGTTCCAGGGGTAAGAGTGGTGCCCTTTGTATATTGTCTGTTGTCTTTCCTGGCCTGCTTTACATTCCATGAGGTTATTTGTCCCCTGTCCATGTCCGTTGAAGAGAATTCACTTTTTTTTGTGGGTTGTAGAGCTCTTGATTTGCTTTCTTTGGTGCATTTTAAGGAGTTGGGATTTTGGGGGAGCAGTTACAGCCTTGTGGTTCCTTTGGCAATACCAATACCAAAAGTCGGTAGGCTTCTTGTAAATACATCTCCAGATAGTTTCAGACCAGTGTATATGTGAGTGTGGTTCTTCTTTGACTGGAATCTCTAGTGATTTTCTAGTATCTTTAGTTTCATCTCTTGCCTTTTTTTCCCCTGAATTTACCACCTCTATTAACTGGCTCATAACCACTTTCTTTGATTTTTATAAAGTCTTTTTATCTTTTAGTCGTTCAGTAAATATCAGAAGTCCTTACTCCATGTGAGGCACAGTGCTAAGCACTGAGGTTATAAGGATGAACAGGTGTGACTCTCAGTCCCAAGGAGTTAACTGTCTGCTTGGGGACTAAGACAGTAAGCAGAAGACTGTCCTGATTGTTAAATGTTATTCTAATAGAGTCTACAATGGAAAAGTGTAGTGTATGCATATACTAATAATTTTTAAAATGTAAATTCTATGCAATTTTGACGTATTCTTTTCTCTCTTAAATAATCAATTCTCTACCCTTGATCGTTTTTATACTCCCCTTGCTCTTATCAGTACTCTTGTTCATAATGTCCAGGTCTTTGTTAGTTTGGCTTGAGAAATAAATACTATCATTTATTTTTTTAGAAAATTAAGTATAGCAACACTAGTTTTTCACTGAAACTGTGATATAATCAATAAACAGTCTTTGGTTATTGATTAAAGACTGTAATGTATCTTTAAGTAAAATTTAACTTAAACCCTTTATGTTTCCCATTAATCTCTTTCTAGCCTACTCAAAGGCTACAATTATCAGAAAAGAGGGTTTTTTTTTTTTTCTCCCCGTTTTAATCTTTGGAGCTATACAGTAAGATTTATGTTTTTAGCACGTATCTCCTTAAGAAGTAGGATTATTAGCCAAAACTATTGTGAACAATATTCACACTTGTACTCCAGTTTGACAACTATGAATATGTTTTTGTTATGTACTGTATATTCACTTGGTGTTTTTACATCTTAAGTGCATTTCCCCCTAACTGCTACATGCAGTTTCTATGGTTACAGGCTCATTCCATTTCTATTTTTGCCTTTAAGAGACCATACTGCTATACATGGCAACAAAAGCCAAGAAGAACTTAGCCCTGATGCTTCTTCTCTGGATTTTGTTTTCAGTCCAACAATCTTTAGTACAAAATTGATTTCATGTTATTAACCTATTAATGATATACAGTAAATTATAGAATTGTTCCCCTCTTTTCTATCTGTCTAGCATGAAGACTGCCTTTGTGGCTGGACTGATTTAGTCATTTACCAATGTTCCAGTGTTTTGCATCAGACTTCTGCCAGAAAAACCATTGTCCTAAAAGCACAGTGGGGCTACTAATTTTCTTTCTTCTTTGAATCTATTGCTCCCTATTTTGAGAAGAAAAAAATTTAAAAACCACACTTTCTCAGTTATATTCCTTCCAACTCCAACGATCCTTTTCCCAAATAATTTGAAGCTACTGCCTGCTGGACAAAATTCTAGTTGCCGGGGATTAAAGCAAACAAAAATACTATAGTTCCTATTTTGTTATGGCCTAGATTCAGATAAATAACAATAAAAGTGAGCCAAATCAATGTGATCGGATCACATTCAACAAGACATGATCAATGAGGGCTTCAGTCATTAGGGAAAGCTTTACAGAACTAGTGGGATGGAAATACCTTTTATAATTATACAGAAGCTGCTTGTGGCTAGATGTGGCATATTCATAATAGGTGTCTTTAATACTTAAAACTGCATCTGGCCACATGCAAAGTTGATGGCCATGGAAGGATAGATTGCTGCCAATAAGCTATGATTTTAGTTAAAGGGAGAGTGACTTGGAAGTTGTTCTCCCAAACTATCTGCCTACTCTCTTCAGTCTTAGTGATTTATTCTTCATCTTAAATACCTGATATAGTTTTAATATTATATACATATTTTTAATGTTGGATCCCTTTGATCCTGGATCATTATTTGTTGATTCAAAAATATTCACTGAGTACTTGCTCTGTCCTAGGCATTCTTCCGTGTGGCAGGGATACAATAATGTACATTTCTAGTTACTTATCTAGTCTTTTCTCATTTGCAAAATAGAGATTATAATTCCTGTCTTTTATGCCTTATAAAACTATCATTCCTTGCATTTTAGATAGTTTAGTGTTAGCTAAAAACTCATTTTTGTCATATCTCCATACAACCTATACTATTATTTTTTAAAAGTTTATCTTAAGTCATTGTATTTCAGCAACAAACCATATCACTCAATTATAGTGTATAGCTGATGTATATATAAAGATTTTATTTTTAAGTAGTGTCTACACTCAACATGGGGCTCAAACTCACAAGATGAAGAGATCAAGAGTTCAGAGGCATTAATTATATCAGTTACAATTCAGAGATATTAATTATATCCACAGTGTTGTGCAACCATAACCATTGTTTTTAAAACTTTTCCATCACCTCAGACAGAAACTCTGTACCCATTAAGCAATAACTTCCCATCCCCCCCTCTTTTGAATCTGGTTTTGGGGGAAAGCTTTCAGTCTTCCACCATTTAGTATTGATATTAACTTCGAGTTTTTAAAATAAATATCCTTGAATCATATTGAAGAAGTTCCCTTCTATTCCTAGCTTTTTTAGTGTTTTATAATCATGAAAGAGCATTGGAGTTTGCCAAATGCCCTTTCTGTGTTTATTGAGATGATCATGTCATTGTTTTCCTTCATTTTATGAATGTGGTATATTATATTAATTGATTTTCTTGTGTTGAATCACCCTTGCATTCCTTGGATAAATCCCACTGGGTTGGGTCATATATAATCTTTTTGATAAGCTGTTGGATTTGTTTGCTAGCCTTTTGTTGAGAATTTTTACATCTGTTTTCCTAAGAGATTTTGGTCTGCATTTTTCTTTTCTTGTGATGTCTTTATTTGGCTTCAGTATCAGTATCAGGGTAATGCTGGCCTCATAGAATGAGTTAGAAAGTGTTCCTTCCTTTTATGTTTTTTGGAAGAACTTGAGAAGGATTGGTATTAGTTCTTAAATGTTGTGTAGAATTCACCAGTGAAACCATCCATCTGGTCCTAGACTTTTCTTGGCTCTGAAGTTTTCTTTGGGAGTTTTTTTATTACTGATTCAGTCCTTTACTTCTTATAGATCTATTGAGATTTTCTATTTCATCTTGAGTCAGGTTAGTTAATTTGTTTGTTTCCAGAAATTTTTCCACTTCATTTGGTTCGTCTACTTTTTGGGCATACAACTTTTCATTGTATTCCTTCATACTCTTCTTAATTTCTTTAAGATCAGTAGTTTATCCCCACCTTTATTTCTCACTTTAGTTATTTGTGTCTTCTCCGTTTTTTTTTCATTGTCAACCGAATTAAAGTTTTGTCAGAAATGAAGAAATGTAAGAAAATCTAGCATATATTTAACTTTGTAATGGATAGCTATAAAATTCTGAGTAAGGGAATATTACTGACATTTAGTAAACTGGAGTCAGAATAGATAAGAACTATTCTAAAAAGTAAAGATGGTGGGGGAGTAATTTTAGGAGGATCATTAATATCAAGCAAATGATTAATAATCATAATTCCTACATTCTTAGTCCCATTACTGTAGTTGTAAAACTAAAAAACTGAGTTAGGGAAAACTGAAGGCTTCAATGTGGCATAGTTCCTGAAAAGATTTCTTAGGGGATGTCTGGGTAGCTCAGTTGGTTAAGCATCCACCTCTTGATTTTGGCTCAGGTCATGACCTCAGGTTTGTGAGATCCAGCCCTGTGTTGGGCTTCATGCTGGGCATGGAGCCTGCTTAAGAGTCTCTCTCTGACCCTCTCCCCTTCTCTCCCTCTCTAAAAAAAAAAGGGGGGGGGGAAAAAGATTTCTTAGCATATATGTATTAAAAATACAGACTTTATGTGTTATTTGGACCCACAAGTTTGGGTGATCATATTGTAGGTGAATCTCAATGGAAGAATTCATAATAATTCCCTATTCTATAATAAGCTTTTTCAAAGAAGTACCTGCTATATAAATGAACCAAAGATAGACTTGTATGTTGGTCCTTAAATTGTTTACTTTATGACAGGATGAGATCTGTCAGCTCAAAATCCCCCTACCAAACTCAAAATTTTATACATAAAATTGTTTGAACATAGTCCAAATAAGCAAGGTTTTAGCCATTAGAACTATCTGATTTGCTTATCTAGGGAAACTATGCTCAACATCTACTAGCCATAGATTAGATAAAACTTGAGGCTAAAAAGGCTCAAACTACAGCTGCCCTTCCAAGCTATCTAACCTGGAAACTCCACACTATGTTGCTGAGCAACATCCATCAAGACACATTAAAGTCCAAGTCTGTAGCCAGTCCCTCTCTCCCCTAAGAGTTCCTTTGCCTTCCTCTTCTGGATGGTATCCGCTCCCTATAACTTTGGGTGGCCCCATACCATGAGAGACTTACCTTGCATGCAAACCTGTCAGTGTCACTCAAGTAAAGCTTGTGTGTGCTACTACCTTTTTGTGGTTATCTTTTCCTTGATCAACTCAGAGCCCTTGAATCCACCTATAGGACCTTTTATTAGATAGGGGTGGCAGGTAGCCATATTTTCATTGTATAATCTTTTATATGTTATAATGTTAGAATAATCTTTTAATGATGAATTTTAAAAAGGCAGAATAAACTAAACTAAGTAAAAACATGCGTAGAGAAATGAGTTGGAATTCAACTGGTCTTTTCTTTAAACTTTTCTATTAGTCTGGCCAATATGAGGAGAAGGGGAGAGAAGGTTAAGCATAGAGTTAGGATGATGTGCCAACAGGCTGCAGCATTACCCAGAAAGCTAGGTGGCTGCAGTGGTCATGGAGAAACATGCTAGGACTTGAGATACATTGTACAGGTAGAGACAACAGGCTTGCTGGTAGTATAGATGGTGGGTTTGATGAAGAGGGTTTCTGACCTGAGGAACTGCATGGATGGTGTTGCCATGTTCAGAAAGGGGAAAGATGTAGGAACAATATATTTTAGTTCTGTTTTGAATGTGTTAGAGTTATGGTGCTTTTGAAACATCCAAGTGCTGTTGTTAAGAAGTCAGCTAAGTGTAAGAAATGGAGATCTGAAGAGAGTTCATATAAGTGGGGGACTCTTCAGAGTATATAGAATGAACCTTGAAGGTCGGTCCCAAAGGAGCATGAAATCACAATTTTAGCTGGACAGATAAGTAGATAAGACATGAAAAATAGTCATGATCACACTGTGGAAGTATTCAGTGCTAAGGTAAAAACTGAGGTTGGAACTTCAGTTGGATGGCAGGGGGAATTATTGGATGTTTTGTATAGGAACTACTTTATAAAAACGGTGATTATGAATACTAATCTGGTGGTGGTAAGCTGGACAGGTTGAAAGGGAAAACTGAAGTGAGGGATATGAAAGACAAAGCAGTTTCATCATTACAAAATCATCAAGTATTTTTAGAAAGCGTCATTCAGTACATGTGAGAATAAAATAAAATGCATGTGGCTGCTGAGGATGGACATTACTATGAATTTTTTGGAAAGAAAATTTACTAAAAAAAATGTATAATGTATAAGTGTATTTTATTTGTCTCAGAAATATCAATTCAAGGAATTTACATTAAGGGGAAAAAAAGAGCTTCCCAGAATCCTCAAACAAGAAAAATTCTTTTTTTTTTTTTTAAGAAAAATTCTTAAACACAATCATTGCAGTATTCTTTAAATAATAAAAACAAAACAATTGGTTAAATAAATTCTAGTATGTTCACATAAAATAATACTATGAAACCATTAAAACAATCTTTATGCAATGTTTATTTAATAATGAAGGAAATACCATATTTAAATTGCTATGTAAATTACAGGTTATATAATATAATTTGCAGTAAATACAAAAAACTAAGTTATTTAAAACATGCATAGAAAATGTTATAGTGATATTAGTAATGCCTTCTTCTTTTCCCTTTCTAAATTTTCTATTGTTAAAATAATGACCATGGAGAAGAATTCAAAAAGACACTGCTAAAAAGAAAAAGCAATTGTAGACATTTAGATGTAAAGTAATAAAGGGATGAATCAGAGTGTTGATTCAAATGGAAATATAAGATCAAATTTTCATAGGTATAATCACTACAGTTTTCAATATTTTTTGAGTACTTACTTTGCTTGAAGTTTTATTAAACATTTAAAATACCCTGTTTTAATTCTCTATCCTCTTAATTCTCACAATGAACTTAAATGGTTAAGGCCAATATTATACTCATTATACAGATAAGAGTTTTATTAACTTGCAACGGGTTTGCTTTAGGAAGTTGACATAGCAAAATTCAGAACCATTTCTATGTAATTCAGAACCACCATACAATAATTCAGGAAGCTCTCAAAAGGGGGGTGGTTGACCTTATTAGGGTAGCTGAGATAACTAAGAAAGATAAGAAGAAAATCTTGTGGAAAGACGACCATAACTGAGGCAAGAGAGGGATAAGGAATTCATTGCCAATGCAAGTTTGCTTGGAACATGATTACCCTGTCCTCCCCATGTGGGTGTTTTGTTTGAATCAAATCATCCATTAGCATGCCTGACACACTCCTCTCAACACCAATCCCACTCCTTTTCACCCTGATTTCCTCTTTCTGACATGCCTTCACTCTGCAAACCCAGTTGAATTCTAACACTCCTCCCATCCCCCACATTGAAGATTTCCCAGAAAGCTGCATACCCCCTCAACTTCACTCATTGTTTTTATGAGGCTCTGATGTGGAGTTAACAGTCAAGACAATTCTAGTTTAAATATATATCAATTCTAATATTATTGAGAACCTGGGGCTCAACCAGTTCCTGAGATAGAAGTGGAAAGTCTGGTTACCTAAATAATTGAGGTTCTTCAGGACCCCTTGTGTACAATGGTTACAGAAAAGGAGCTAGAGCAGAAAAGAAAAAAAAAATGCATTTTCTTGTGATACATTTATTAGCTGATAAACTGAAGAGGAGAGACACTACTAATTAATAAAGTGCATTGATTTACAAAGGAGCTAGAGCAGAAAAGGAGCTAGAGCAGAAAAGAAAAAAAAATGCATTTTCTTGTGATACATTTATTAGCTGATAAACTGAAGAGGAGAGACACTACTAATTAATAAAGTGCATTGATTTACAAATCTTCCAATCAGGCTAGGTTATTCTCTGCTGCATTAGCTTTGGAAGGAAAGGTGGAATCAGTTTTACCATTCTTGGTTTTCACACCCTATTGTTGTGCTATTTTTTCTGACATTATACTCTTTTCTAGCTTTATTCTCTTCAGGTTGGCTATACTAAGAGCAGAAGATAGGAAACATTGTTCAGAAGCATTCAGTGATATTTGGAACATTTCTTTCCATCATTGATCAGCCATTACATAAAGCCAACTAGGATATCTATATCTTTAGCAATGGCCCAAAGTCTCTCATAGCCAAGATTTATATGTAAGGGCAGAATCAGTGGCTCTTGTGTTACTTATTAATCTTCTGTTATGTGAGGCAGACATGCCCATTTTTATTATCTGCTTAGTTGAAAGCAAAATCACTACTAATTAATAAAGTACATTGATTTCCAAATCTTTCAATAACTGGTGACTATGCCACAAGGGCAACCTTTAATTTCCAAACTGTCTTCTGCTATTAATTAGGCTTGAATAAACAAGAAGATTAGTAAATGCAAATGGATAACAAGATCTAGCTTCACCAGAGATATGTACGACTTTTTGTGAATATAATGTTTGCATGCTAACGACACGATCTATCTTAAAAGTAGAGATAATACCAGAGAGAGCTATTAAAAACACAACATGATACTTATGAAATTCCTTAACATCTTTCTTGTGCATTGATGAGGTTCAGGGCAGCCTCCTTCAAAATATGCCACCTTGGCATATTGATTATTTTGAATTAAAGTTACACAAGAAACAACCAATGCAAGAAGTTCTTCTGATGTTCTTTGTCTCCCTGAAGGCAGGAAATAAGCCTCGTACATGAAAGGTACCCTCTCTGTACCAGGAGGAAAGGAGATCATTATTGCCAAGGATAGGGAATCCAAGGGTGAGAAGGTTGTATAAATCAAATTTGTTAATTCTTTACTAATTTACTGCCCCAAGCCCCAAATTCTTTGTCTTGTCAATTCTTCACACATTTGTTTCATTGTCTAAAAGGTACAAAAGCTGCCTGCTTTGTTCACTTCTTCAAGTCTTGTATTTCTAGGAGCTCCTGGATGTAGGAATTAAATTTGTTTTTCTCCTGTTAATCTGTCTTACGTCAATTTAATTATTAGATCAGCCAAAGAACCTAGAAAGGAAGCAAGGAACATTGTTTTGCTCCTAAAGGATGAGTATCTTTTCTTTCTTGTTCTTTGTTATAAAATATTTGAAACTTTAACAGGAAAAAAAAATATACGGTATCATCTTTTGTTGTTGGGTTTCATGTATTGGTGTTATTGAATACTTTTACACTTTACCCACTCACTTGGTGAATTTCAGAAGCATCGTGTCATTTAATGGTCCATAAGGGTGAGTGTGCTTGTTTTTATGTAAGATGTTAGGAATAAAGTAGAATGCCTCTACTTGATGTAGGGAACATACCATGGGGCAAAGGAACCATTAGTTCAGATCTCACAGGATGGTTCTTATAAAAATGTCAGTTATCTGAAATTTCCACTTAAATCTATTTCAAGCATAAGAAAAGAAAATAATTTATTTTAGGAGGCCAAAGTTAAAATCCCATCACTCTTGCTAACTTTTCACTTGATGACTTAGTCTGTGCTCAGGCTCTTATTCTGTGTCTCAGTCATACCTGGAAAAGAATGTTTGAACTGGACAAAGGCTGGTACATGCATGGAAGATAAGGCATCAGTCTTGCCCACAGCTGGCCATGGACACTTCACTAGTTGATGATGACTAATTAGTTCTTTCCAAAACAAGAACTGGTTTTACCACCTTCCTCAGTACAGTACTTTTGGCAGCCGTAATGTCAACGAGAGTTATCGCAGATGCTGAAACTTGCATAGTTACTTGGAATACATTTACTAAATGTCCTTCCTGGCTTTAAAATTCTATATTTCTGCTCAAAGTTTAGTATTGATGGTAATAAAATGTTATTTTTGACTCAGTCTTTGATGCATTTCAAGTATATATTATACCTATTTAATACTTGTATCTTAAGATTTTAAAACGAGGGGTGTGTGGGTGGCTCAGTCAGTTAAGCGTCTGACTTCAGCTCAGGTCATGATCCCGGGGTCCTGGGATTGAGTCCCGCATCAGGCTCCTTGCTCAGCAGGAAGCCTACTTCTCCCTCTGCCTGCCGCTCCCCCTGCTTGTGCGCACTCTCTCTGACAAATAAAATCTTTAAAAAAAAATTTTAAAACTATATTGCACTTACTTGATATTTACACTAAGATTCTTGAATAATCAAGACTTTCAACACATAAACATTTATATTTGGAGTATATTTTTCACCATTTTAATTAAAGACCAATTAGAGCGGTGCCTGGGTAGTTCAGTTGGTTAAGCATCTGCCTTTAGCTCTGGTCATGATCCCAGGGTCCTGGGATCGAGCCTCGCATCGGGCTTCTCCCTCTCCCTCTACCTGCCACTCTGCCTACTTGTACTCTCTCTCTGTCAAATAAATAAATAAAATCTTTAAAAAGAATAAAGACCAATTAGAATTATTTTACTGATTTTGAAATATAGTTTTATCTCTTATTCATTTAATGCTAAATTTGTTATGGGATTTGAATCTACCACTATTCCTTTGGGAAATATAGTTCACTAAATACAAATTCGTTTTATCCTTTGATTCCAAGAATTCACTACCTGCAATTTTCTTGGTTAATATTTGACCTCTTTTAACCCTTTCTTCATAGACTTACCTGTGAAAGTTGCCTGAACCTGTCTTGACAGGTACCATACTCATTTACTGGGACAGTTGTAACAAATTATCTCAACATTTGTGCACTGAAATAGTGCTTTCTTACAGTACTGGAGGCCAGGAGTCCAAATTAGTTTCAGTAAGCCTAAATCAAGGGGTCAGCAGGGCTCTGGTTCCTTTGGAGGCTTTAGAGGAGAATCCTTTGCCTTGCCTTTTCCAGCTTCTGCAGCTTGCTCCTTGCGTTTCTTGGCCTGGGGACCCTTTCTCCATTGAAGCCAATAGCATAGTATCTTCAGATCTCTCTCTCTGCTTAGGTCATTTCGTCACCTTTTCTCTTCTGTAGTAGTATTTCCCTCTATTTTGCTTTTATAAGGATACTTTTGATTATATTTAAGCCCAGCTGGTTAATTTAGGATAATCTCTGTACCTCAAAATCCTTAAATGAGTCGTATCTGTAAATTTCTTTCTACAGTAATATTCACAGATTCCAGAGATCAGGATCTGGATTTCTTTGGGGACATTATTTCAGCTTCCCACTGAGGCCTCAGGGAGACATAGTTCAAATATAAAAAATAAGGAAAACAAACTTTTATCAAGATTTATGAACATATTCATGGTATCTCAAGTTCTGATGTCAGGAAATGTTATGACTTCTCTAGTTATATGCAATTAAAACTATAATGGCACTACTGACTTCTTGTTGGTTGAAAACTTTTCTTTTAGTACGTTGAGGTATTGGTTAAGTCATTTTGTAATCTGACTCTCTTTGTGGCTAAGTTTATGCATTTTTTTTTTTAAATCTAGCTGGGTTTAGGGGCATAGTCTATGCCTATGTACAAGATTGTCTCATAATACTGCACACATATTATGGTATGTGTTTCTCATACTTACTGTTAGGCCAGAGGAGAAAATTTCAATTATAGAAAATATGATGAAAAATTTAGTTTTCCATTCAACTAATATTTATTAAACTTCTTCTATATTCCATGAATTGTTCTTAAAACTGTGGCTATGTTTAAATCAAATGGTCAAAATCCCCTGCCCTAATGGTGCTTTCATTCAGCTTGGTGGAACATGAACTATAATAATACAGTTGACCCTTGAATAATTTTGGGGGTTAGGGATGCCAACCCTGGCACAGTTGAAAATAAGTGTATTACTTATGACTCCCCAAAAGTTGACTGCTAATAGCCTACTGTTGGCCAGAAGCCTTACTGATAACATAAATGGTTGATTAGCACATATTTTGTATGATATGTATTATATACTGTATCCTTACAATAGAGTAAGCTAGAAAAAAGAAAATGTTGTTAAAATCATAAGTTAGAGAAAATGTATTTACAGTACTGTATTTATTGAAACAAATTTGTGTATGAGTGGACCCATGCATTTCAAACTTGTGTTGCTCAAAGGTCAACTGTATTCCACTCTTCTGAGATAGCATCAAAATCAACTTTTCATTAGAATAAAACATGAAGGCCAGGAAAATTTATGACTGCTGATTGTCTGATTTATTTCCTTCCCTCCTTCTTTCTTTACCCACTCTCCAGAAACATCTCCCCCACACATGGGCACTTTTAATATAAAAAATCTTTGAATCACCCTACTCCTCTGGAACAGGTGCAGTACCAAAGCCCTGAGCAGTTTGAGCCCATAACATTGGTATCATTCACTTCATCAATAACCTACCTGATAAGCATAGTTTCCTCAAGAAATTAAAAAGTCATTGAAACACTGAAAAATATATCACAATTTCTATATGTGCTATCAAACTGGATATAATCCTTGGCCATCCTCTAAGCAGTTTGCCATGTCTCCCTACATTACTTACAGCTTTGGAGAAGGTATGCTTCCTGAAAAAGAGCCCCAGATCATTGTTCTCACAACCTCAATGTAAAAGAGTATTTGCCTCCAAGCACACAGTATTTGGGGTTGTCAAAATGGTACTTACTGAAATTTGATGAGGTTAGAAATCAGTAGGATTATAATGTAGACCCTCTGGTGACTGAGAAATGAACTTTGATCATGTGTTATTTTTTTTTTTCCACATATAGTTCTTTTTTAAAAAGATAAGAAATGAGATACAAATAAATTCAAAGATATGAATATATCTTTCTTTGAGGAGGTAAAATATTCCTTAAAATATATTATTTTCATGTGTAATATTGGTTTACAAATTCTATAGAAATTATTTTTTAACATTCTAATTATCATACATATTAGAATGTCAATTAGGATATCACTGCCTTTGGAGATAAATTTCATTTAGCTAATGTAAATGTTTGATCTCTTTTTAATATCCTAGTAGTTCAAATAAATTATCTTGGTCACTAGGTTAAAAGCTTTCTAAATGTTTACATGGGCTGGAAACCCAAGGATATTTCTAAACTATCAAATACTGAGACACAAATCTATCTTCACTTATATGACACTATGAAGGTTAAATTGCATTTGACACTATCTACATAGTCATGACTAATGCTATGAATATGCATAAAAGGTTACAACAGAGAAGCTTTTCTCTGTTCAGCATGTCAAGGGTTAACTGTAGACTTAGGTAACACAACTAGTGGGGAGCGGAGGCTCAAGGTCTGTGGAGCTGCATCCTAGTTTTTGTAACAGTATCATACTCTCACGTCTCCGTATCTTCCCTGAAAACCTTCTGTGATCCAAATGTGACAAACTTTAAGTTCTTCTTAATTTGACATTTTCTGTGTTTTCATCACCTCTATAAAGCAAATCAGTGAATGCTGAGTAAGGAAAGCAGAAGACCACCAGCTTGACCAAGGCTGACAGAAATGACAAAGGGGCTGAGTAAGTAGGAAAAGTGATTTGTGTCTCTAGGAAAACTATAGCTACCCTATAATTCCCTAGACACCCCAGTAGCAAGTGCTCAACAAACGTTTACCAAATGATGAAATGTGTGATGGGGTTCATGTTTATATTTCCGTAACAATATCTGAACATTATAGTAGACCCTTTTCACATATTGAATCTTAGTCTTTAACAAAAAAAATCTGTAAAGACACCAGTGGGACAAAGGGCTTTCTACAGACCTCAGAACTCTATCAGAAACTATATAATGCTCTTTTATATATTATGTGCATATGCTTAACTGAATGATGTTTTCTTTAATGATCCATTAGTATAGCAAATTAATGCCTCCCCCAAGAGTAAATTAAGCAGTAGAGAGTTGGGAGATTAAATTAAAAAGCCTATAGAAGGTCCTCATTAAATCAGCTGAGTATTTCTCCTACTGCATTCCTGCAGAGACACAGAAGGCTGGGTCAAGCTTTAAAATTCCTGCTATTTGTAGATCTTGGCATTGTAGAAAAGTGGCAGATTAAAACCCACACATTGACACTGACTGCAATCAGTGTCAACAATGGTCTGCCCTAAACAGTGCCTTCAATTTGTTTTTGGTTTCTGCCTAGGACTCTGTCAACCTTTACCTTCAAACTCTATAGTTTCCTCTTGCAGCTGCTTCTGAAGGTTTTCTGGTTCTTATCTAAGAGTCAATTGATCCCTTTACAGATGTTAACTAAAATCACTTAGAGGCCACATTTCTTTGTAGGCAGCAGTTAAAATAAGTAATCCTTTTATTAATAACCCTCCTTTACTAGTACTTCATTCCTTTACTATACTAGACACAGCAAATGTTTTGCATTATCATTCAAGTTAATTTTTGTGACATTTAGTTTTTATGAGGTAGCTATCATTTGTACTTTTATTTAAAAAAAGAAGAAGCTTAAATTAAGAAAAATGTAGTAACTTACCCATCGCCTCCTGTCTTTTGGGTCCTTCATGGCACATTGTAGAGGTGGTTTTCTCCATTAACTGAACTCTCCCTACTTCATAGACCAAACTTGGTTCCAGCTTGCGTTTGTGAACTTTTACGTTTATTAATTCCTCCCCACCCACCCCAGCTTTTGTTGGTTTAATACAGACTTCCTCTGACTTTGGAAATTGTCAGATAGGCCTTACTTCTTCTGGCTTCTCCTCAACTAACTTCTCACTCAATTCTATGCTTGTTTTGATGGTTAAGAAAGACTTGATTGCTCCCCATCTGCAGTTGGAAACTCCGTATCCTGATGTCTGGAGCTTGGAATTTGGATTAGAAAAGTGAATTATCAAATGAATAAGAAAGATCAGGATATAGTCTTTTCTTTTCTTTTTTTTCTCTTGTGGCCTAAATAGGGAAGAGGTAGATGAACGTAACTTCTGTTTAAGAGCAGACATTGTTTTCTAGTGCAAGCACATTTCTCATGAACCTCCTTACTTAGGAAGTTCACTAGCACAATTTTGCATTAATGTTATGATCATGGGGTTAAGGTAAAATTGAATTTGGTTTAAATAATATATCTTTGCTAATTCAATATAAATTCGTGTTCTATTAATGCTTGGGTTACACAGGGTCAAAGCTAGAAGGAGTCATTGATATTCTGGTATATTGACAATAATATATGCTGGTCTGTTACAATAATGTAATTTCAGTATAGTTGGTATAATAATGCAATCTATGTAACAGTTGATTAAACATCTTCATCAAAAACTAAGAATGCATGGTGGGGTTTCACTTAATTTTAATATAAATTTAATTTAATGTTTAAATTTAATTTAATTTAAACATTTGTTACTTTTCTATTATTTTAATATCCTTTCATTAGCTTCGGTTATATGAATTGGCCTTCTTTGCAATAAATGTCCAATTAGTACAGTGTGGGACTATTGCATGAAAAACCACAACAATAATTTGAAGTGTGGAAAAATTTTTTGAAAAATTTTTAAAGCACTTAAATTTTTATACTCCTAATTTATAGTGAAGAAACATATGGTGAAGAGACGGAAAGAGAAAAAAGTATAAGCAGCCTCTTACAGTGGGGTCTTACATGCACACCTTGATAGGGAAACTCTCGGCTCAAGGTCAGGTCTTCCTATTTTGGGGTTTAGAATGCTCAGATCAACAGAAAACTCTACTTAATAATGTAAGATGCTCAACTACTTTTTGATTGCTGTCTTAGACCAGAAATGGCTTGAGGATCATATAATCAGAGCAAAGGGGTATGGCGGTCATGAAGGATATTCGATACATCTTTCTCTACAACATACCTATCCAGAAAATAGTTATGCCATGTGGGTCTTGGCTACTCCATCATCATCTTAGATCTAGTGATATAGTTCTAGTCCTTTTTTTTGAGATTTTTATCAAATGGGTAAATTTGACTGTTTTCTCTATTGATCTTCCTTTTGTATTCTGCTACTTTTCTAGTCTCTCAGTATAGAATTTATATTTTAGATTGGTTGAACAAATTCTAATTAATGGGCTCCTTCCTTTTAGCCTTTATATGAAATGCTGCCCTATTCTTATGTTAGTGAAGTAGATAGTTCCTCCTCTTAGTAACTATTTGTCTTTTGGGTGGTGTCATGGGATTCATTTCATATTAAGTAACCTGATGATATTTAAGAGACATCTGAATTCCACTCAGACTATTTCTTAGGATTAGGTACTTTATTTCATTTATTTAATCTACATACCAGCTTTACTTTCAGTGATGATATTTCCTTAACTTGTCCTCTAATTCTGGGGTCTATGTCCTGTTGAAAGCTAATTCTGGGGGCTATGTTCTGTTGAAAGCCTGCAACTCACTTTTCACTACTGTACTTAATGGCAAGGTAACATTTTATAAAATAATAAATGAAGTCATAGGGACATAAACATTAGTTCCTTAATAAAGGGATACATTTTGCTACTGAAATATTTTATCTAAAAGTTTTTCAAATCAGTTTGCTTTTCTATAATGAGGGGGCATTTCCCAGGCAAATTTCCTTGTTTTTGGCTGCAAATAGAGAGAATTATAAATGAACTGGGAAATATTCTTGCCTCTGAGATGCTTGTACTTTGAAGGGCTCTGAATCAGGTAAGATGTGAGTGATTTAGTAGAATTAGAATAAACATCCTGCATCCAGTCAGTTTCTTATCTTGTCCTTCTTCTATAGACATCTTTTTCTTTAATACCAAGAGAAAAACATCATGACAGCTGGAAACTTAATCTTAAAAATATCTTCAAAGAACATATGGATAAGTTTAAATAACCATATCTATCCTTAGTTATAAATCATCACAAACTTGAATCTTAGGATATAATTGTGAGTGATTATCATAGTAGCCTGTGCTTTTGCTATGAGTACTACAAAACTCTCTTTTAATTAAAAAAAAAAGAAAGAAAAGTCAGAAGCTTTAGACTTATTGGTGCAGAACATTAAACCCAGAGAAAATACTCATGACACAAATATCTTTGCTGCTCTGTCATCAAGATCTAATGATCTGACTATAGTGTAATTAGAGAATTATATTAACTTCCCCAAACTTGAATCTGTCCTTATTTTTCATCTAGGTTATATTTTTATATTTGATAGTCACGTGTCAATGGAGGTTTAGTTTTTCTATTATAATCCCTAAAATATTTACTTTTAGTTATTTTCAAAATATAAGTTGTATCTACCTGCCACATCCAATCATTATGCTAGTCTGAGTTACTTTTTTTTTTTTTAAAGATTTTCTTTTTCTTTTTTTATTTGAGAGAGAGAGAAAGAGAGAGAGAGCATGAGTAGGGTGAGGGACAGAGGGAGAGAATCTCAAGCAGACTTCCTGCTGAGCATGGAGCCCAAAGCAGGGCTCAGTGATGTGGGGCTTGATCTCACGACCCATGAGATCATGACCTGAACTGAAACCAAGAGTTGGATGCTCAACTGACTGAGCCACGCAGGCACCCCCTAGTCTGAGTTACTTTTGAATAGAAAGTAGGATTTGTGGTGTGATTCAGGAATGTTATGGGGGACATCTATTTTTGCTGGCAAGAATTCCTTCTTATGATATCACAGTCCCTCTTTTCCTTTTAGTAAATGACCCTTCAATATTATCAGTACCCAGAGGTTTTGGCTTTGACATATGACCCAGAGTTTGTAAATCAAACTTCAAAGTGATTGGTTCAACAATGGGCATTTGATCCAATCTAGCTTGGAGAATTTAATTAGCTTGAAATATTTGGAAAGAGGTGTTCCTTCATTCAGAACTGCCTGAAGTGAGGATAAGTTTAATTTTTTTTTTCTTCTCTTTGGAAAGATGTATTAGTTAACAATTGTCCATATAACAATATTATCACAATTATTATGGCTTAAAACAACACACTTAAAACAGCTCATATTTTCTGTGGGTTTTAGCATGACTCAGCTGGGTCCTTTCTTTTGGGGTCTTACAGGGCTACAATTCTGATAATGGCCAGGGCTACAGTCTCATCTGAGGCACAGCTAGGGCAGAATTCATTTCCAAGCTCATATGGTTGTTGGCAAAAAGTAGAATCCACAGATTATTTATTATGGAGTCAATGTTTGGGATACTTGAATAGGCTAATAATGGGGCTTTAGGGTGATATCATAAAAAGAAAGTCAAAAACACAAAAAGATTAAGGTAGCTCATCCACCCCAGCCATTCAGACCTCTGGCTGAAAGTTAAGGCAGTTGTTTCAATGTGGCCAGATTTCACACAGAATTTTAAAAAGCAGATCTGGAGTATTTAGTCACATGTTAATTAAGCCTTAGCATAGGGAATGAGATTATGCCGCAAGGATCCATATCTCACAGTTACATTGGAACACATCATTCAAGGACTTTCCATAAAGTATAAGTAAACAGAAACAGGATATCTGAAAATCCTCACTGTGTTCATTTTTTAGAACTCTCCATATCATTAAGCCACGGTGTGCTTTCTCTATATATTTAGATAGGCACTGATGCCCTGCAAATTGTGCTGGAGCTCTTTCAGAGTCACCATTTGGGAGCTCAGCATGCCAAATTCTCACACACTTTTGTCCAATGTCCCAAGATAGAGTGTGGGTGGTGTCTCAAGTTAAGTTCTTTAGAAGCAGAGGTTAGGGAAGAAACTCTTGTGAAAGAATGTATTGAGAAGTACTCTCAGTAGAAGAGAAGATGAGAAAAGACAGAAGAAGAAAGTTAAGCCATGTTGTGCTCTGGATAGAAATTGCCCTACAAGTTGGTGCCATCTAGAGAAGAGGCCCTACCTTTGGTAACCCCATGGTAGTCAACCATCGGCTGCTGGCTCTAAGGTGTTGTCTACCTTTGGTAACCCTGTGGTAGTCAACCATTGGCTGCTGGCTCTTAGGTGTTGTGCTGTAAATAGTTCTCTGGAAGGAGGGGAAGCTATGAGCCTCAGCAGCCAACATACATAGCCATGGGGGGAATGGGTGCACCTGCTTGGGGGAAGTGATCAAACATCACCTACTACAGGTATACGTTACCTACTTTTATTACAGTAACTATCAATTTGTCTTCTTAGCTTCTGGGGGTAAATGGGAACATGATTGCTTCCTGTTATGTGTATGGTATTCTAGACTCCAAGTAAAAGGGAGATTTTGCCAGGCATCTGATTGTACCCAGAAAACTCCATGCAAACTTACAAATAGAGTGAAGGGCAATTGGTTGAAAAAAATGCATAATGTCATGCAAGTGAATTGAATTTTCATAGATAATTTATATACAGTTAGATATTAATGCATTATAAAAAATCAGGATTATTTGAAACATAATTAAAGTTTAGAATATAGATCAGCTTGGCAATGGTGAGAGATTATGTAGTGGACAGTGAGAGGCTGCAAGAGAGAAGGGGTAGTGGTTGTAGAGGAGAGAGAGAGACACAAAGAGAGAGCAGGAGGGAGAGAGAGGGACAGAGAGAGAGATTGAAAAAATAGTTCAAGAGTAAATCGAGTGATAGCAAAAAGCAAAAGGCTTAGGCGAATGACAAAGAAATTGAAAAATCAGTTGTGTAATTGACTATGGACAGGTAAACGGCATAAAAAAGAGTAAGATAGACAATAGGGAGTTTTCTTCATCACAATTCTCTGATTATAAACTGCCGCCATTTCCCTCCCAGTCCTCACACATATATTTCTCTCTAACCTTATCTTACCTTACCTTTTGCATATGCTCATCTCTTTACCTTGGACATTTTTTCTTCCCACTCCATTCTTATCTTGGACAGCTCCTCCTTTATAAAATTATATTTCAGCTTTGAAAGGAGCAGTTCCTTCTAGAGACTTCCCTGCTCACTTAAGTTCTGGTTAGTGGTGATTCTCTTGTGTGATTCTCTAGCACAGTGTACATACAAACAGAACACATTTTCAGACTGTATTTTAACAGCACATTTATGAATCTGGATTATTGTTTTGTAAAGACAGCAAGCATCACTTTTCAGTTTACCTGTGCCTAATACAGAGGCAAGCATATAATTTTATACTTAATTTGTGTGTAGACTATTTGTGTGTAGACTATGGCCAAATTAACTCAACTGTGTGTATTTAATTGTATACACCTGGATAGGAATTTTTCCTATTTTGTATTCATAAAGTGTTAGTAAAATTACAATTATTATTCGGATTTGGATATTTTAGGTTATCATTAAACAGAAATAATCATCTCAAGCCTTTCATAGAAATAGACAAACATGGAAACAGAGAAGCAAAAGTAGAGGGGCATAGAGAATTTATAGAGAGACATAAAGAGTAAAAGAAACATCTAAATAAAAAGAAAAAAGAATGCATTTGCTATTGAGGGGAAAATATGGAAGATGTAGAGAAAAATTCAGAAGCAGAGCCAAATACATAGTCAAGAAAAACTGATTAGGAAGAAGCTACTTAGAGTGAGATAAGTAATATTGATAATAACAGTTGTCAGTCTCCTCGGTATTTGAAAACCAAACAACTACTTTATCTTTATTAAGATATCCAGAAGGCCTGATTCATTCCAGTATTTCAGAGATATCTCGGAATTAAGATTTAATAAATTATTCTGAACATTTTCCCATCAAGTCAAGTTTGGTTTCAGGGTTTATTTGAGTAGGTATAATTTATAATTAAAACCAAAATGATGGAAAATATCTTTAGACATGAAGAAAATTACCACTATTAATAGCTCTTTAATTTTCAAAGGCTTCATGCTGGATGATATGGCCATAAGAGTCTAACTTGAGGGACATGATTCTGCGGATTATTACCTGTAGTGTTAAACATGATGTTTAACAACTGGTTCTGAGGGGAAGGAGGGGAGGGGCCTGGTTTGTACCATTTGCTAAATTCTGTGGTGTAAATATTCCTACCATGGCTAATTTCAAGATATCAGAATATCACTAAGTATGCATCTTGGGAGAAATGTGCCTGTTTAATTCTCATGGCATACAATGGTTGATAACACACTTTTTCATACTTAGTAAGAATGGAATAATGGTAATTACCAATATGATTTCTACCTGTATAAGTCAGCATTTTTTTCAGCTGCAAGTGGCATAAATCCAACTTAAATTAGCTTCATTTCATTCTTTTTTTTTTTTTTAAGATTTTATTTATTTATTTGACAGAGAGAGACACAGCGAGAGAGGGAACACAAGCGGGGGGAGTGGGAGAGGGAGAAGCAGACTTCCCGTTGAGCAGGGAGCCCAATACGGGGCTCCATCCCAGGGCTCTGGGATCATGACCTGAGCCGTCGCTTAACAACTGAGCCGCCCAGGCGCCCCACTTCATTTCATTCTTAAACTCATTGTTCCTTCTTCACATCACAGAGAGGGCTAAATGTAAGGCTGATTTTGCCATCTTGAGACCCAGGGGTTCAAGACATTTCAGCTTTCGTGAAAAATTTCTGTATTTCCTTCATCCTTCTTTTCTCTGTGATGGCTATATTTTCAGGGGGCTTTTCTGTAGTAGGCAGATTCTAGGGTGTTCCCCATGATTGCTATCTCCTTATGTTCATACTTTTTTTCTGATTCTGTCCTGATCCTTTAAAAATGAAGCATTTCTGCATTCAGAAAGCTTATGGTCTGATAATGGAGGCAGATACACATGTCAATATGCTCAAGTACAAAAGTAGAAATTCCAGACAAGGAGAAAAAAGTGTGTTAACCAGCATTAGTTTTATTTTTCTTATATATATGTTAAAAGATTTCAAAAATATATGATCAATTCTTTGAAATAATGGCTATATTTTATCATATTTTCCCTTTGTGACTATATAAATGTGGATGAAAATAGAAATCCCATCATTAACATAAGAATAAAAAAATAAAATAAAAATAAAGAAAAAAAACAAAAAACAAAAAAAAGAAAATCCCATCATTATGATATTTGCTACAATAACTCATAAAGTACCCTGATTTTGCTACTGTTCTATTACCAAAAAATATATCATTGTTCTTCTAGAGTCACATTTTCTGATTTGGATGGCTGACTTCTTTTGTCAAGAATATCTATCATTAACAGTAAGTCATAGAGCTAGAGAAATAAAATGATACCCTACTTATTTCATAAAAATTTTATCTACTTCTCTTCTGATATTTCTCTTTGAAGTCAGAACTTCCTATGCTTATAAGTGCTAGCTTCTTTTCTGGCTTTCACAAACTGGTTATGAATGCTTTCATTTAGACGAGATGACTTATGCCTATATGGTTAATAGCTCAAAAATTTTAGTATGTTGTTAAATTCTATCTAAGATGCACATAACCTTTTAAGCAATTAGCTATGATGATACTCTGAAGTGTCTAAAATGTAAATAAAAAGCCAATTCGGGTGTTTTTTTTCCTTTGTGATTTGTTTTGGAATTCTATTCTAACTGTGTTAAAATGATATTTGGTTATACAGAATGAAGCTGTTAAAAAGTAAAGCATGAATTCGCACTCAATGATAAATTTCCCAGCTTTCACCTAGTAGGAAGTTCTAGGGCTAATGTATTCAGTTTGGGAGAGGAATAAAAATGTTTCCCAGATTTCAATGAAGTTACGTTGAGAAATAATAATATGTTACCATATAATTTTTCCAAATAGACACAAAGTTCACCTTGAGGCTACTTTGCACCGTTGGTAATAAAAGAAAAATAACTCAGTTTGTATCAGTCATTTTTCACTTCTGTGAGTGCTTAAAGATTTATTCAAATATAGCTGTTCTGAATTTCTAATTGTAACTGGTGACAAGTGCCTTCAGCTCTTGCAGTTTAATATTTAAAGTAAGTACTAGTGATTCCCAAACCCTGGCATACACAGGGCTTACACTTCAGTGACAAATAAAATGTCAAAAATACCTGTTAAAGAAAAACAACAGTAGAGAGAGAAATAAACAGAGAATACTCTCTTAAAACTTTATTTTTAATAACCTGGTATAGCAATTGAATTGCATTTGGACCATTATGTGTTTTTTAAAGCATATAAAAGTTTTGACGTTTATAACATTTGAGTAACAATTCCCCATTGATCTTCAGCATTTCTGCACGTCTTCTTAGCAAGGCACTGAATGCTGCTTGTTCCATACTATATCCTGGAATGATTGTGTAGAAAACCATCTTGAAAGATATAGTATCTCCTCCTGGAACAAAGGGCAAATAAGCCAAAGACAATGCTTTCCTCCAGAACAAAGGGCAAACATGCTTATTGGCCATTGTAGAATATTCTAGTTGCCTAAATTTGGAGTTCCTCTATCATAACCTAACCTACAGCCTGTGTAGCTATCTGATTCACTTCACACAGCCATGTGGAAATTATGGCTTAGGGAAACAGCACAGGAATGCTGATACTCTAGCTACTGCTATTGCTCTGTGTAAGCAATCTCTACACCCAATGTGGGGCTCGAACTCACAACCCTGAGATCAGGAGTTGCATGCTCAACCTACTGAGCCAGCCAGGTGCCCTTGCTCTGTGTAAGCAATCTCTACACCCAATGTGGGGCTCGAACTCACAACCCTGAGATCAGAAGTTGCATGCTCAATCTACTGAGCCAGCCAGGTGCCCTTACTTGCTCTGTGTAATAATCCATCCTCATTTCTGACCCAGGAGTCTTGTGTCTTCTGTCAGCATCCATAAAATTGTGACAGTCTAACTTATTAGCTTGCAGGTAAGGTAAAATCTCAGACCCTTAATAGTTCTTGACAATAGACTAATTACTACCTAGTAAAGCTGACAACCGAGACATTCTAAAACTATTATAGTAGTCACTTTTACTAAATAAATTTGTTCGTGTTGTATATTACACAGGCAAGTCTCTGGAAACTCAGGCCTGATTTTATGATGTTGATATACCAGGACCAATGAATGCTTTAGACATTCTATTTGAATTAGTTCTGCAATGATTTTTTTCATCTGAAAAAACTGTAGCTCTCTAGAGGTATTTATTAAGCCTAACTTTATTACCTATATGTACTAGAGCTGATGGGCTTCACCAGAAATTCTATTTGGATTTTTTTAATTAGACTTTGTTTTTTAGAGCAGTTTTTAGGTTTACAGCAAAAGTGAGCTACAGATACGAAGATTTTCCATAAACCACTGCCCCACACATATACAGACTTCCCCACTATCAACATCCCACACCAGAGTGGTACTTTTGTCACAATGGATGACATTGACATGTCAATATCACCCAAAGTCCATAGCTTACATTATGGTTTACTTTTGGTGTTACAAATTCTATGGGGTTTGGACAAATGTACAGTAACATGTGTATATCATTGTAGTATCATTCAGAATAGTTTTGCTGCCTTAAAATTCCTCTGTGCTCGGCCCCTTGATCCTTCTCTCCGCACAAATCCCTGGTAACCACAGATCTGTTTACCATTTCTGTAGTTTTGTTTTTTTCCCAAATGTCATATAGTTGGAATCATATGGTGTGTAGTCTTTTAAAATTGGGTTCTTTCACTTAGTAATATACATTTCAGTCTGCTCCATATCTTTTCATGGTTTGATAACTCAATTCTCTTTAATGCCAAATAATATTCCATTGTCTGGATGTACCACAGTTTATTTATTCACTCACTGACTGAAGGACATCTTGATTCCTTCCAAGTTTTAGCAATTATGAATAAAGCTGCTATAAACATCTGTGTGCAGGTTTTTGTGTAGACATGTTTTCAACTCCTCTGGATAAATACCAAGCAGTGTGATTGTTGGATCATATGGTAAGAGTATAGTTTAGTAAGAAACTTTTAAACTGCATTCCAAAGTGGAGGTGGCCATTTTGCATTCCCATCAGCAATGAATAAGTGTTCCTATTACTCTATGTCCTTGCATTTGATGTTGTCAGTGTTTTGGATTTTGGCCATTGTGATATGTGTACAGTGATATTTCATTGTTTTAATTTGCAAGTCCCTGATGACATATGATGTAGAGCATCTTTGCCATCTGTATATCTTCTTTGGTGAGGAATGTGTTCAGATCTTCTAAATCAGGTTTTTCATTTTTTTTACTGCTGACTTTTAAGAGTTCTTTGCATGTTTTAGATAACAGTCCTTTATCAAGCATATCTTTTGCAAATACTACTGCCCAGTCTGTGGCTTGGCTTCTCATTCTCTTGATAGATTTTTTTATGTAAGGATTTTACATTTGAGTATGTATGCATACAATCAACAAAAGTTAAGAAAATTAAGACAACCATATTTATTTGTTGCCATGAAAATATTTAATCAGATATGCTGTCAATCTCTTCTATTTTTAATAATCTCTTTTGATTCCTTTAGAAAAATTTTCAAACATTATAGATCTCTCATATAACAAGTTATTTTCACATGAATCCTGGATTTTTGGATTTGACTAATGTTCTTTGAGGCTAAAAAAATAAAATTAAGTTTCCATCCTAAAGGAAATTGCAGTAGGAAGACAGACATATAAAATAAGAAAAATATCTAAGGAATCAAGTGGTAGCGCGAGCCAAGCAAGTCAGGTTTGTGAGAAACAATTGAGAGTGTTCCCAGAGTGGTGAACTGAAAAAATGTCTGTGCTCTCAGTACAAAGTATCAGGTACTACTGGGCCAGAGATAATTGTTTCTGTATAGTAACAAGTCTTTTTAGTTTCAAGAGAAGCCAGAAACCTAGAATATGGTGTAAACATTTTAAATTTTAGAATGTGAGAAAATATGGTGTGGACCAAACAAATCTGTGAACCTGTCAGTCGCTTTAGCCACATTTAACAGCTTCTGTTTAAAAAATAATATGATATGTACTGAATGGAGGTATATACGGCGTGTGTGGTAGCATTGGAAAAGTTATATAAAAAAGATGATCTCTGAAGCAGTCATCCTTGGAAGGATGTATAGGACCACTCCTTAGCATTGCTAAAAGAGGCAAAGAAATAACATGGAAAGCATGGAGGCTTGAGAATGTTTTCCATGTTTGGGAAACTATTTATGGTTATGTGGGATATAGATAATGGTATGTGGGGAGTGGTGGATGTGCTTCATCAGGTCAGAGGGCCAATTCATGAAAATCCTTGAATGCCGTGCTTAAAAGCACGTTCTCTAAGTGAGTAGATGGCATTAAAGTATTTTGAGTAAGAGATTGCCTGATCTGGTTTGTATTTTAGAAATAGCACTGGTTGTTGTGTTGAAGATTAAATGGAAAGGGAGACAACTGAAAACAGTTTCCTCTGAAGGGAGAAGAGAATGGGAACCAGAATTCAGCTGACTGGATTAGGTTTAGAGAGTAGGAGGAGCTCATTCATGCATTTGATATAAAGTAAGTTCTTGATATGAGAGGATTTATTTTGCTTCTGCAGATCTATATTAAAATTATATTTTATTATGTTTCCTCACGTGATTTAATTAAATTAGTTCTCAGAGGTTCACATTAAAAAAATTAAAGTGGAAAATATATAAAGACGCTTTTAGTAACATATTTTAAAAGTATTTTCAGAAGTGCTGGTTATCTGAAGGGATGACCTTCTCATATCACTTCAGGTATGCTGGACTCAGGTCACTTGGACTCTATTTTTCTCTCTTATCTCTATTTTCCTTAACGTCTGCTTGATTCTCAGTTCCCAAATAGTGGCAAGATGGCCATTAGCTTCTCCAGGCTAAAAAGCATTCTACTGTGTGAATCTTTATTAGATCAAATTGAACCACACATCTATACTTGAAACAAATTCTTCTACCAGACCTATGAATGCTCATATTGATTAGTCCTGGGCCATATGACATTCTTGAGATAGGTTTAAGGTCAGCTGTATTCAAGTAACATGGATTTAGATTGGGAGCTAGGCAGATCCCCAAAGAAAAAGCAGGAGACACTTATTAAAGAAGGGAAATGATTGCTAAGCAAAACAACAACAAACCTGATGAAAATATATACCAAAAAAAGAAACAATAACATCTGTTCAATACAAAAACAAAAATTTTAGTCAATTGCTTTATGTCAACAGAATTCAATAATACATGTGTTTCATTGAATTAATTGAAGTTTATTTATGTTTTGTAACAAAATAAAAAGTTGCTTACCATTTGGATACAACCAAATATTTATACTGCAAGTTTGCTTAAAATTACTTCATTCTAGAGAATTAATTAAAAATAACAATAACATATATAAAATCCTATATTACTAGGAATGTGCTTGGAATTTAATGTCATTTACTTTGGAATAATTTATTGAACACCTTTGAGACCTATAAAGAGAACTGAAAAATATTACAAGATCTCGGTTTTGACCTGAGTGTTCTTTTGGCCTTAGTGTTCTTATTCATTTGACTGCAAGAGCCAATGAAAGTTCTCATGTACTTCAAAAATTATTTCTACTTACATTATATATTCAAAAATTTATGTAGCACTATGTAGTATTAGTGACTATGTCAAGAACAAGTTTGATGAACTAAGAAAAATGGGCTAATATCTGAGGGGAAAAGAGCCATTTTTAGAAGCTTTCTTAATTCAAAATGTGTTAATGTGATAAATGCTCTATGGAGTCTGATTAGTGGACCTGTTCAGCATAAAATCTTCACATAAGTCAATATCTAGTTTATTTTTGCATTTCACCTTTGATAATAGCCCCACTGGCATTTACATGTCTATTAAAGCTTATTTTGCTTTTCCCATCTAAGGTTAGAATAAGTCCTTATGTTAAAAACAAGAAATAATATCATTAATTGTATATTTAAAACATGTTTGCAACTTGTCTATTACTGATATGATTAAATTATATAAAAGAGCCTATTTATAGAAAGTTGGTTCTCATAAAAACATGGGACTCATTAACGATGGCAGCCATGATTCCTATTAATCCTGCTTTAAAGTTTATCTAGAGTGAATCGAGACATTAGCTCTAAACTGGGAGTTAAGGAACCCATCTTTTCTAATGTGATTTCTATCCTCTTACTTTGTAGTACAGGGATGAGGCTCTACATGTATTATACAAGTTGATTATGTGACTCTTCCTAAGAGACCTCTCTCCTTTGCATCATTTTATCCTTATTTTTATTACATTATTTATCTGTATTAGTATTAGCCCTATTGATGACAGAACCTTGCTTATTTCAAGGAGTAACTTAACTATATTTATTGAATGACTCTAAGAAGTAGAATCAAAAAAAATTAAGTGTAGGGGCACCTGGGTGGCTCAGTCGTTAATCGTCTGCCTTCGGCTGAGGTCATGATCCCAGAGTCCTGGGATCGAGCCCCATATAGGGCTCCCTGCTCTGCGGGAAGCCTGCTTCACCCTCTCCCATTCCCCCTGCTTGTGTTCCCTCTCTTGCTATGTCTCTCTCTGTCAAATAAATTAAAAAAAAAAAAAATTAAATGTTTTCCTGTCCTCAATAACTTTTAATCTAATGCAGGAAAAAAAAAAAAAAAGGTGTGTGTGTGTGTGTTGGGTACATGAAGAATAGGTGCAATCAAACGTAAGATGGGTATTTTATTTTTCATTATTATCATTATTATTATCTCATGTTAGCTTTTGAGTGAGAGAATAAATGAAAATTATAGAAATTAGCAAAATAATACCTAGTAGCCGATGGTTGTGAGTAGAAGAGTGCAATAGGAAACATCTCTAAAGGAAATACTCTAAAAAATTTATAGAAAGTACATGTAGCTAAAGCTGTAAACAGTGAAATAGATTTCCACATTTGTAAAATTTGCTATAGGTCATAGAACCCATGATTTTAGGGTTCCAGTTACAAGGTAAATTATTAAAAATAAAAATATCCAAAGAAATTTTAATGAAGTTTGAATCTTTTTAATGGGCTGAATTGAGGGGATTGGATCACTGCATAACAGGACATTCTACGTATATGAATGCAACCAATCTGCGGTTTCCTAAATATTCTCTGGGGAGAAATAAAGGTTTGATAGAGTGTTGCCCTTTAGTCATTAATATAATACTTCAAAATGTGCAGGTATTTGATTTTCTAAGCAATCACTGAGTATTTCAGCAGTGGTATAAGAATTTTGCTTCTGGGTGGATCTTGACAGTGTTTTATGTGACATGATTGGCTATTGGTTTAGAAAAGAGATTAAAAATCACAAGAATATTGTGGATATTTTCCAGCCCAGTTGGCTTTTAGGCTTTATTCCAAGTGAAGCTTATTTCAAAGGTCTTTGAAAAAAAACAAAAAAACACAAAGGCAGAGGCTGTTCAGTAAGGTTTAGCAGTAGTTAAGACTTCATTCTGTATATTCTGCTCTTTTTAGCTCTAACCCCATGATTATTCTGAGGGACGAGAGAAGACTGATTCTGTGGAGTGGTGAAATTTTTTTTTAATTACTTGCTTGATTTTTTTTTCTTTTAACAAAGTCCATGTACATTTTAGCTCTGTTGGCAAGTAGCAGTGCACTTCCATGTTTTTTCCCGTGTGCACATGAAAATATATTAGCATAAAATTTTAGGAGTGCTTAATCTAGCATAAATATGGAGCTTGCCTATGGTACCAACCTTCGACACAGAAATTACTTTTTCACTTGAGTTCCCAGCATTTATCATAGAATTTTCAGATCACTTCTCCATCCCTTCTTCCTCAAATATATGTTAAATTTTTTTCTCATGCTAAAATACATGTAACATAAAATTTACCATCTTAACCATTTTTAAGTGTGCAATTCAGACGTATTAAATATATTTGTAAGGTTGTGCTATCATAACCACCTTACATCTCCAAATGGATGCGGAAAAAGATCTTGTATAACTGAAACTCTGCACCCATCAAATAATAACATTTTCCTCCTTCCCTTAGCTCCTAATAACCACCATTCTATTTTCTGTCTCTGTGATTTCAGTTACTCTAGGTACTTCATATAAGTGGAATCACATATTATTTGTCTTTTGGGGAATGGCTTATTTCACTTAGCATAATGTCCATAAGGTTCATCCATGTAGTACATGTCAGAATCTTCTTTCTTTTTTAAGGCTGGATAATTTTCTATTATATATGTATACCATATTTTGTTTATCTGTTCATCTATCAGCATTTAGGTTGTTTCAGTTTCTTGGCTTATCCATTCATCTATTGATGATGGACCCTTGGGTTGCTTCCACATTTTAACTATTGTGAGTAACAGGTTCTTTTAGATAAATACCCAGAAGTGGGATTGTTGGATCATATGTTAATTCCATTTTTACATTTTTGAGGAAAACTCCATACTGTTTTTCACAGCAGCTATATCATTTTACATTCCCACCAACAGTTCACAAGTTTCTAATCTCTTCATATCCTTGTCAACACTTATTATTTTCTGTTTATTTGTTTGTTTGTTTAATAGTAGTTATCCTAATGGGTATGAGGTGGTATCTCATTGTAATTTTTATTTGCATTCCCCCAGTGATCAGTGATTTTGAGCATTTTTCATATGCTTATTGGCCATTTGTACACCTTCTTTAGAGAAATGTCAGTTCAACTCTTCTGCCCATTTTTAAATTGGGTTGTTTGGTTTTGTTGAATTGAGTTTTAGGAGTTCTCTCTATAATTTGGATATTAATCCCCTATGACATATGTGATTTGCAAATATTTTCTCTCATTCTGTGTGTTACCCTTTTACTCTGTTGATAGTATCTTTTGATGCACAAAATTTTAAAATTTTTATGAAGTCCAATTTCTCTATTCTTTTGTTCCCCATGCCTTCGGTGTTACTTCCAAGAAACCATTGCCAAATTCAGTGCCATGAAGTTTTTGCCTTATGTTTTATTTAAGAGTTTTATAGTTTTAGTTCTTACATTTAGGTCTTTGGTACCTTTTGAGTTAATTTCTATTTATGTTTTTAAGTAATGGTACAACTTCATTCTTTGCATATGGATATCTGGTTTTCCCAGAACCATTTGTTGAAGACAATCTTTTCCCCATTGAATGGTCTTGCACCCTTATTAAAAATCAGGTGAAGGTTTATTTCTGGGATCTCTCTTCTATATTATTGGTTTATATGTCTGTGTTTATGCCACTACCATGTTCTTTTGATCATTATAGCTTTGTACTTAGTTTTAAAATTAGGAAATGTAAAATCTCCAACTTCTAATTCCCTTGGAATTCACTATAGCCAGAGGGTAGGTGCTTGGAACAATTTTCTGTCTCTGTGTGCACCTCTGAGATCAGAAGCAGCAATCACCAATCATAGTACAAATCCCCAATCTTTGGAGGATAGTTCCTTTTTGCCCAATTTGGCTTTCACAAACTGCATGCAAGCTGATCCTAGAATGCATGCACAGATGCCTGCCATGAGGATAGGAATTGAGAGATGGGGGTAGCTACTACTGTGCTAAAAGGTGAAATTGACCTAAAGCAACCACAATTTACTGTCCAAGCCTTCTCTTGGAAGTTGTAAGCCTTCAGTAGACCTCAGAGTTCCAAAATAGTTAACATCTGACAGATTCTGCCAGTGTAATTGTTGTCTAGGTGGAGAGAGAGATTCCTAGTACTTCCAACACTATCAACTTCCTGGAATCCTTTCAAATACATATTTGGGACTGAAATTGAAAGGGCCTGTATGAAATATGGTAGCATACTGGTTTCTTTTGATGAAATGAAATAAAGCTGGTGAGGTGGAATAGGCTCAGGTTATGTTGTATCAATCTCTCCCTTCAAGTATGGCCTTGAGTAAATCTGCGAAAAATTTTCTCACCAAATGGGGATAACAGTAGCACTCAATTCACAGAGACCTTGTGAGTAATAAATAAGATAGTGTTGTAAAGACTCTGGCACTCAAAAATGGAGGAGCTGTGGCCCCATGTTATAGGGTGTCATCCAGAGAAGAAAATGTTCATGCAGTCCAACTGATTATTTATAGACAACCCTCATTCCCAGATGAATTCAGACAATCTAAATCAATTGAACTGCCAGTGACTCTCAGAACACCACCCTCTCAAAAGATGATTAAATTAGAGTTGTGAACAATGAATGTTCTCCCTTGTGTCCCTTATGCTCTAGTTACACACAGAATAAAAACATAAAACCATACATTCTAGCTTGAACAACACTTCTGTAGCTACCCCAATCAAAAATAAACTCAGTGTCGTAAGAACCAAGGGAGCTGAAGATAATATTATATTTCATGAAATGAAGTCACTTTTAAAAGTGATTTTCTAAGGTCTAAAAATAGTGAGTTTCTTTTTGGTGTGTCCTCATGGGTTTGCTACAAACTTTATAAAATGTCAAGACATGACACTGCAGTTGAATAGATTTCCAAACCAGTAAGCACCAAATATACTACACATATGATCTCTTTCATTTCTAAAGCAATTTTGTGAAATAAATACAAGAAACACAGGTGAACTATATTACAAAATGTAGAACATATTCAGGTAACTCATATGATAATCCAATCTTGATAACTAAATTCAAAAGATTTGTTAAAGTCACAAGACAAATGGCAAATTTTAAAATGTTTATGTAAAAAAATGTACATTGAATTTTGTCACTCTGGTCATTACTAGTGTTTGCCTCCCCAAATAATTCTCATTTGATATTTCCCCTGAGATTTACAATGCTTATACTTCCTCTCATATAAGAGTCACTAACCAAATTGTGGGTAGAAAAGGTAAAAAACATTTTGATAAACTCAAAAGCTTTGGCTAGACTGGGAAGAGCAGAGCACTAGGATAATGTGTTTTCCAAAAATGTTAACGTTCTGCTGTAAGTGTTCATATTATGGTTATTTTTGACAGATTTCTGGTGAATTCTTCTTAGGGAATCAAATGGGGAGAATGTTTACGTTCCTAGTTAGACTCAAAAATTTAAAAATGCTCAGATGATAGCACTCAGAAAAATCTTCACACTCTCAAAAATAGGGCTAACCTCTAAAACAAATGAAAACAAAAACAGGAATCAAGAAGACAGTTTTTATCTTAAAGAATGTGAGCCTCTTGCAAATCCTTAGAGACTACTGCTGCTGTCAGACTTTTAGCTCAGGGAGAAGCAGGTAAAAATAAATGCATTAACTGGATGGAGAATTGAGTTGCTTTTGTTCCCACACAGGTAAAGAGCATAGTCGTTACTTAATCTGAAATGGTCAGACCTCATATAATCGGATTCTTTTTTTCAAAATGTATAGTTTCATCTAATATAGCAGTGACTAATTTTTATTTATTCTTTTTATACCAAAATCCCTTCAATATCCTATTGACAATAATAAATACTCACATGCAGGTACATCAAGGGTGTTATTGGAACTTGGTTGATTTAGAAGTTAATTCTCCCTGAATTACTAGAGTTTGACTTGAACCTTGAAAGATGAGTAGGGGTTTGTCAGATGAACAAAGAGTAAAGGAGATTTACACAGAGGATGTTGCAAATGTTCAGACCTAAAGATACCAACAAGCTGGGTGGGTGTGTAGGAGGACCATATAATTTGTCATCCAAACTGAAATGCATTTGAGAGTAAAAGAGGACACTACCAATTCAAATTACATTACTTTTTGAATGCTAATTGACCCACAAATCTAATTTAATAAGTTGATAGACATATAATAATTCTAAAAAATTTACTTTCAAAAGTAATTTTTCTAAAAATTAAGCAATACATCTGTGTACTAAAGAATATTTTAAAATTCTCTCTTCATTATTGATTATCTGAGTATGAAATTCAATAGAAGCAGAATAATTATTTTTGGTGCACCTTAATAACAATAAGTTTTTGGTTGTTTCTGTCTCTAGATTCTGTCTCTAGTATCTGGTATCTTCTTATTATTTCATAAAATAGCCTGCAATTCTAATTGACTGCATCTTATAGCTAACTCATTTGAAATTGTTGATAATTTAAATGGACTCTTCTCTGTAGACAATAATAGTTTAAAATTTTAAAATATAGCATATGGGTAAGTTTACTATTTTTGGTATGAAGTACTAAGAATTTTAAGACACTTATAGATTCATGTAACCATCAATACAGAGTTAGATTAGTTCTACTATGCTTTCCCTTTGTAGTCACACCCTCCATCCAGTTCTAACTCCTGATAACCACTGTTGCCCCTTTCTTACTACAGTTTTGTCTCTTAGAAAAAAATACTCTTTCATAATGCATAAATTCATAGTTAAAGATATAAATATTTTGCATGAAATGTTTTCAGGGTTACTGTCTTTTTGTCTCCATTGAGAATACCTTTACGTGACATCTTTTTTTAATACAAAACTCTTAAGTTCATCTGTCTGTATGGTTCTTTTGATGATTCTAGGAATTTACATGCTGCAAGAGTTGTAGGTTTTTGCAATGCCATTTTATACCAAAACAGAATATAAACTTAAACAATAGAAAATAGGAGCCTAAATAAGTGATTCTTTCTACAATTCAGGATATTTCAAAGCACAATTATAAATATGAAAATTAAGTCCTGTATACTAGTTGAGTTCTATCATTTAATTTTGTTACTCCCATTCATTGATACATATAAATTTCAAAGTTTTACTATTACCAAGAATAGCTTTCAAGAATTACTTAATAAAGCTTCAAAAGCCAATATATTTGGAGACTTATGGGGAAAATGATGGAGTAGAAGGACTGTAAGCTCACCCCATTCTGTGGATACAACCAGATAACACCCACATCAGTGGAAATAACCCAGAAAATGATCTGGAGACTGGCAGAGCAGACTCTCCAGCTAAATGTAGAAATGAGGGCATGTCAAAAAGGGTGGGAAGGGCAGAGATGTGGTCAGGAGCTAAACTGACCTTGAAAAGGAGGGACTGTACCCAGGAAGGAGGGACAATGTGGGTGTGGAGGGGGGAAGGAAACAGACCCTCACACTGGGCACCACTCCTGCTCCATGGAGAGGGGAAGATAACCACATGCACCAGTCGATGGCAGCCCCAGTAGTCAGACAACTAGTCTGACTACAGACCCCATCCACCACCACAATTTTCTCAAGGGAAAACATGGGAGAAATCGCCCTGGAATTTAATGCTATCACATCTCTGGAAAACACTGGGTCTGACTCAACTCAAGCCCAAGGCAGCCACAGACCTGGCCTACTAACAACAAAGGGACCAAACCTGACCACAACAGGCAAAGGGAGCCATTGCAGATGGCTGGACTAAAAGCAAAAGTGGCTCAGCCACAACAGTAGGGCACATGCAATGCACATAGGCAGCACCCCTGAAGGACCAGGTTCTGATAAACAGGGGACACTGCACTGCAGGGCACTACAGGATCTCTTCTTCATAAGGCTACTATTTTCATGAGCAGAAGACATAGCTGACTTTCCTAATACATAGAAATAGACACTGAGACTTAGACAAAATGAGGAGACAGAAAAATATGTCCCAAATAAAAGAATAGGGCAAAATCACAGCAAGAGAGCTAAATGAAATGGAGAAAAGTAATATGCCTGATAGAAAGTTTAAAGTAATGGTCATAAAGATATTCACTGGACATGAGAAAAGAGCAGAGGACGTCAGTGAGACCCTCAAAGAGTTATAAAACATAAAAAAGAACCAGAGATGAAGAATTCAATAACTGAAATTAAAAATACACTAGTATAAGTGGTAGACTAGAGGAAGCAGAACAGATCAGCAAGTTGGAGGACAGAGTAATGGAAAGCAATCAAGCTGAACAAGTGAGAGAAAAACAGTAATACAAAATGAAAATAGACTTAGTGACACCATCAAGTATAATAACATTTGCATTATAGGGATCCCAGAAGAAGAGAGAAAAAGGGGCAGAAAATTTATTTGCAGAGATAATAGCCAAAAACTTCCCAAATCTGGGGAAGAAAACAGAAATCCAGATCCAAGAAGTACAGAAAGCCCCAAAGAGAATTTTAAAAGCAGCAAAAGAAAACAAACAAACAAAATCAAAACAGGTACAAGCATGGGAAACTCTCTAAGGCTATCAACTGATTTTTCAGCAGGAACTTTGTAGGCCAGAAGAGAGTGGCATGATATATTCAAAATGCCAGAAGAAAAAAACTGCAGCCAGGAATACTCTATCCAGCAAAGCTATCATTCATAATAGAAGGAAAGATAAAGAGTTTCTCCAACAAACAAAAGTTAAAAGAATTCATGACTATCAAACCAGCCCTACAAGAAATGTTAAAGGAGACTATTTGAGGGGAAAAGAATGACCATAAACAAGAGTAAGAAAAGTAGGAAGCACAAAAGCAATATAATTAAGTATATCTATAAAAATCAATCAAGGGACTCACAAAATAGAAGGATGTAAAAGTATGATACCATAGAGCCAAAATGTGGGAGGGGAAAGGAATAAAGTATGGGTTCAAATTTAAGTGACCACCAACATAATATAGACTGCTATATGCATGAGATCTTGTATATACACCAATACCATTAGGTAATCACAAATCAAAAACCAGCAATAGATATGCAAAAAAATAAAGAGAAAAGAATCCCAGTATATCACTAAAGAAAGCCAACAAACTATGGGAGAAGAGAGCAATAGAAGAAAGGAACACAGAAGAATGATAAAAACAACCATTAAACAAATAGCAAATTGGCAATAAGTACATACCTATGAACAGTAACTTTGAATGTAAATCGACCAAATGCTCCAATCAAAAGACATGGGGTAATGGAATGGATAAAAAAGCAAGACACATCTATATGCTATTTACAAGAGACTCATTCAGACCTAAAGACACATGCAGATTGAAAGTGAGGGGATGGAAAAGCATTTATCATGCAAATGGAAGTGAAAAGGAGTTGAGCTAGCAATACTTATGTTGGACAAAATAGACTTTAAAACAAAGACTATAACAAGAGACAATGGACACTATGCAGTCATAAAGGGAACAATCCAACAAGAAGATATAGCAAGAGTAACTATGCACCCAACATGGGAGCGCTGAAATACATAAAGCATCTAATAACAAACATAAAAGAAGTAATTGATAGTAATACAATAATAGTGGGGGACTTTAACACCCCACTTACATCAATGGATAGATAGCCAAAGAGAAAATCACAAGAAAACAGTGGCTTTGAATGACACATTGGACCAGATGGATCTAAAAGATATATTCAGGACATTGCATCCTAAAACAGCAGAATACACATTCTTTTCAGGTGCACATGGAATATTCTCCAAAACAGATCACATATTAGGCCACAAAACAAGTCTAAACAAATTCAAAAAGAGTGAAGTCATACCATGCATCTTTCCAATCACAATGCTATGAAACTAGAAATCAACCACAAGAAAAAATCTGGAAAGAGCACAAATACATGGAGGTTAAATAACATACTACTAAACAATGAATGGATCAACCAAGAAATCAAAGAAGAAATCAAAAAATACATGGAGACAAATGAAAATGAAAACGCAAGGTCCAAAATCTTTGGGATGCAGCAAAAGCTGTTCTAAGAGGGAAGTTAATAGCAATACAGGAGTACATCAAGAAGCAAGAAAAATCTCCAACAATCCAACCTTACACCTAAAGTAGCTAGAAAAAGAAGAACAAACAAAACCCAAAACCATTAGAAAGAAGGAAATAATAAATACTAGAGCAGAAGTAAACAATTAGGAGTTGAAAGAACAATAGAACAGATCAATGAAACCAAGTGGTGGTTCTTTGAAAAGATCAACAAAATTGATAAATCTGTAGCCAGACTCCTCAAAAGAGAGGGGGCGGGAAAGGCGGAGAGAGAGAGAGAGAGAGAGGGGACTCAAAATCAGAAATGAAATGAAAGAGGAGAAAAAACAACTGACACAACAGATGTACAAAGGAATATAAGAGAATATTATGAAAAATCATATGCCAACAAATTGGACAACCTACAAGAAATGGATAAATTCCTAGAAACATATAACCTCCCAAAACTGAATCAGGAAGAAATAGAAATTTGAACAGACTGATTACCAGCAATGAAATTAAATTAATATTCAAAAATTCCCAACAAACAAAAGTCCAGGACCAGACAGCTGCACAGGCGAATTCTACAAAACATTTAAAAAGTTAAGACCTATTCTTCTCAAACTATTCCAAGAAATAGGAGAGGAAAAAAAGCTTCCAGTTTCATTCTGTGAGGCCAGCATTGCCCTGATACCAAAACAGATAAAGACACTAAAAAGAGAGATCTACAGGTAAATATCTCTAATGAACATAGATACAAAAATGCTCAACAAAATACTAGCAAACCGAATCCAACAATATGTTAAAAAAAAATCATTCGCCACAATCAAGTGGGATTCATTCCTGGGATACAGGGTAGTTAGATACTCACAAATCAATCAAATGGTATCTCACATCAACAAGAGAAAAATAAAAACCATATGATCATTTCAATAGATGCAGAAAAAACATTCAAAAAAATACAATATCCATTCATGATAAAAACCCTCAACACAGTAGGTTTAAAGGGAACATATTTCAACATAATAGAAGTCACATATGAAAAACCCACAGCTAACATACTCAATGGTGAAAAACCGAGAGCTTTTCCATTGAGATCAGGGACAAGGATGTCCACTTTCACCACTTTTATTCAACATAGTCCTGGAAGCCCTAGCCAATAAATAGAAATAAAACACATCCAATTGGGAAGGAAGAAGTAAAACCTTTGCTATTTGCACATGACATGATACAATATATATAAAAAACCCTAAAGACTTCACCAAAAAACCACTAGAACTGATAAATGAATTCAGTAAGGTCTCAGGATCCAAAATCAATATACAAAACCCCATTGCATTTCTATACACTAATAATGAAGCAGCAGAAAGAGAAATTAAGATAACAATCCCATTTACAATTGTACTCAAAATAATAAAATAACTAGGAATAAACTTAACCAAGAAGGTGAAAGGCCTGTATTTTGAAAATGTTAAAACATTGATGAAAGAAATTAAAGATGGCACAAATGGAAAGATTCCATGCTCATGGGTTGGAATAACAAATATTGTTAAAATATCTATACTACCCAAAACAATCTACAGATTTATCATAATCCCTATTAAAATAGCAACAGCATTTTTCACAGAACTAGAACAAATAATTCTAAAATTTGTATGGAACCACAGAAGACCCTGAATAGCCAAAGCAATCTTGAAAATGAAGAACAAAACTGTAGGTATCACGATCCCAGATTTCAAGTTATACCACAAAGTTGTAGTGATCAAAACGGTATGATATTGGCACAAAAATAGACATATAGATCAGTGGAACAGAATAGAGAACCCAGAAATAAACCTACAATTATATGATCAATTAATATGCAACAAAGGAGGCAAGAATATGCAATGGGAAAAAGAGTCTCTTCAACAAATGGTGTTAGGAAAACTGGACAGCTACATGCAAAAGGATTAAATTGGAATACTTTTATACACCATACACAATAATAAACTCGAGATGAATTAAGGACCTAAATGTGAGACCTGAAACCATAAAAATCCTAGAAGAGAGCACAGACAGTCATTTCTCTGACTTTGGCCATAGCAGCATTTTTCTAGATACATCTCCTGAGGCAAGGGAAACAAAAGCAAAAATAAATTATTGGAACTATATTGAAATAAGAAGTGTGGAGCCTGACTTAGGGCTCGATTTTATGACCTTGTGAACATGACCTGAGATGAAATCAAGAGTCAGATGCTTAACTGACGGAGCCACCCAGGCACCCCCAAGAACAAACTCTTACCTGTAGAGACAAACTGATAATTACTAGAGGGGAGGTGGATAAGGGGAATGGGTGAAATAGGTGAAGTGGGTCAAGAGTACACTTATCATGATGAGCACTAAGTAATTCATAGAATTATTGAATCACTATATGATACACATGAAACTAATCTAACACTGTATATTAACTGTACTAGAATTTTTAAAAATGATTTTATTTATTTATTTGAGAGAGAGAACAAGCAAGCATGAGTGGGTGGGGGAGGGGCAGAGGGAGAGGGACAAGCAGACTCCCCACTGATCAAGGAGTCTGACACAGGGCTCAATCCCAGGACCCTGAGATCATGACCTGAGCTGAAGTCAGACACTTAACTGACTGAGCCACCCAATTGCCCCTATCCTGGAATTTTTTTAAAAAGCTGATATTTGGGCGCCTGGGTGGCTCAGTTGGTTAAGCGACTGCCTTCGGCTCAGGTCATGATCCTGGAGTCCCGGGATCGAGTCCCTGCTCGGCGGGGAGCCTGCTCGGCGGGGAGCCTGCTTCTGCCTCTGACCCTCCCCCCTCTCATGTGCTCTCTCTCTCTCATTCTCTCTGTCTCAAATAAATAAATAAAATCTTTTAATAAATAAATAAATAAATAAAAAATAAAAAGCTGATATTTTTGGTGCACCAGTTGACAAACATTTTGGTTAGGATTTTCAGATGATTTGCATTTGAACAAAATGCAACAAAAATTTAGAAGCCTGACATTAATAATTTATTGATTGTCAACTGTGTACCAGGATTGTGTCAACATGGGGAATATAGTGGTGGAACAGACATAGGTGGTTCCTAACTTCATGGAGCTTTCATTTTAGTACAGGAGACAGGTAATAAAGTGAACAAATAAACAAATTGTTATTATAAATGCAAAATATGAAATAGATTGCATGAAGAGGGAATAATTGATATGTATGTTAGATAAGTTAGTCAGGAAATACTTAGTTCTACAATCCTAATTACTGATGAATACACCAAGCCTCAGGGAGGTTAACATTCAACCACTGATATATGCTGGAGTTGAAATTCAGATTCAAGTCAACCCAATTTCAGATTTTCCATTTCCACTGTAGTCTGATGGGTGGTGGGAGTAAATGCTGGATAAGTCCCCTTCAGACCCCAAGATGCTGAATTTCATGTGACGTAGGCTTTCATGGTTGTCAGTGATATAATCAAAACTGCCTCCATACTGATTTTTAAATTATTTTTAATATTATTAGAAAGATTTTCTTAAATACTGCTCAAAAATTAAAATAAGGAGAGATATGGTAAAGCCTAGGCTATGCAGAGTGGTGGGATTATTAATCTAAAGATATTCACTTGCATTTTTGTAATACATTTCCTTTGTATTCAAATGCTGCTACTAAAGTTGATACTATCTGCCAAACTCAAGTGGTTGACTAAAGAGGAGGAGGCATTTGATGAAATACTTGCTTCAAAATCACATAGAGTGTAATTTTGTCTGAAGAATAGACCTTGTTAGAATATTTGCAGTAGATAATTTTTGATATGTTCCTCCTAGATTATGCTGTAGGATTCCATTAAATAATTACTAGGACTTCAACTGCAAGATACCAAAAGGAGATAGCTATGGATATGAAATGCATTCTGAGTTTGCACTCAAATGGCCTGAGCTCAAGTCCCAACTCTGAGCCTCAATTTCCTTTTTTATGTGTAACATGGGCATACCATTGTTGAGTTCACAGGATTGAGTGTTGAAGACCAAAATGCAGTGCTGTGCTTCCAGGGGAGAAATATATCTTCTTATAACACTAATCCTTAAGGAATAATACTTTCTTTGTTCACTCACTGTTCAGAAATAATTTCTTTAATAATTCCTAAATGATGAATTTTCTATATATAGTTAATTTAAGCATGTATGTTTCAAATTACATATAATTTTGTATATCCTTTACCTCAACAGTAAATAGCCATTGTGGCAAATGGAATTTTTTTGGAAACTCTTTTTAGTTTGTTGCCCTGCTGATTTTCTGTGCCTGATGCCATTCCTGCATCACACCTGTTGAGTCAAAAATGTGCTAATCTTTGTTCTAGGGTTTAAGCTACTTTTAGGGCCTTCCTTTCTTTATCTGCATTTTTCTAAACTGCATCTTCCACATTTATGGATTTCTATTGCTCTGGCTCTCACTGTTTCTAATTTGGTCTAATTTGGAATAGATTTTTGGGAGGCTGCAGCTTTAAGAATGTTTGTTCTCTTTTAACAGTTATTGTACAAAATGCCTACCTGTAAGCTAGGGTTTACATCCTTCTCTAGCAGGGGAAAGGTCATCTGGATTGTTTTGGATGTTGGCTCTAAGTGAATAGCTTTCAGGTTGGCCACCACCTGAGAAAGTTTTCCCTGCTGTGTAGAAGTCATTGACTTTAGGACACTTACTGGGCTGCACACACTTGAAGATTTCTCTAGAATGTGCAGTCTGAGATCTATTGTTTAACTATTTTGAGCCCAGCATATGCAGGCTATGAAAATGTTTTATAATCTTCAAACCTCTCATAGGAATTTGCTAAGAGATACAGCCGTTTGTATTAATTATATTATCTAATTTTACAAAAAATAATACCTTTGGAGGGACCTCAAGCTGTTAACATTATCTTTTAATGACTAAATATTAAAGATCTTATAAATGCTTGATATCAGTGGTTCTCAAAGATGGTCCCCAGACCAGAAGCATCCTCAGCATCACCTGGGAACTTGTCGGAAATGCCTACTGAATCAGAAACTTGGGGGGGTGACTCCCAGCCATGTGTGTTTAACAAGACCTCCAGGTTTTTCCGATGTTGCTACAGCTTGAGACACACTGTTTTGTAACATGCCCATTATAGAGAAGAAAGTAAGGAGGTCTGGTGTGGGGGGTAGAGACAGGAGAGATGAGTTTTGATAATGTAAGGAGAAAATAAGAAATGGTACACATTTCCACCACAGAAGGAGAGCAATTGATAAGAACACTTCAGTTAAGGGACATAAAAAGCCTGGATTTTAGCACCTAAGCAGAGGGTTTCCGTATGGAGAGAGATATGAACAATGAAAAGAATGAATTTAACAGCTACTGAAAACTCACTTCAGATTGTCATTATTTGCTCAGAGATGATGGGCTCAGCAGTGTAAAACATTGCAGGGTCCACAGTGTTTGTGGGAGCCTTAGTACAATGCATACTCCAGCAGATGCTGTGATATCATACAGTCCTTTATCCTGCAATAACTGACATATCTGGTCTGTTGGCTTTGTTCTCCCAATTTTTTTGTTGGTAACTTGTTACACTGGAGGTATCATCTGCAGTAATTCACAGACCACACCTATAAACAAGATGGGATAACATAACTGCCAAGGAGATTTTAACTTGGTTGGTAGAATTATTCTTTGTGGCTCTCCTGAAAGACATTCTGGTCTCCTTGAATGTCTTTTGCCAGTGATCTGTCTTTTGTCAGTGATCTGCTCAGGGAGTAAAAGTCAGTATAAGTTTTATTTCATTACTCATGATGAATATGTTTGTGTAAAGGGTTTCTTTATTCAAGTTGCTAAAAAAATTTCATTATATTCTTGCTTTTTTGGCCAGTTCATAGGGCTTACAGATGTCAGCATACCCTAAATAGAATTTCTTCTGTGAAGTTCTCATTAACTTATATTAGTGTTCAAACCATTAAGTTTGGATTTAGAATATAAAGGGAAAATAAACCAACCCTTTATTTCATTTTTGATTGTGTGTGCCATCCAGATCTCTCCCTCCCAAAGGCAAAAGCCTGCATGGTCATTTATACATTCATTCTTCTCTAATTACTACTTGTAGGAGCTTCCAACTACACTTCCAGATTAAATTATGTCATGTTGTTGTTAAATAAAAACAAATCATTCTTCATTTAGTAAATGATGCATCTTAGGGACTCTCAATAAATATTAATTAGACCATATTTCATGTAGTTGATTCTCTTTGAATTACACACTGCATCCAGATAGAACAAGTAGTTAGAAGTAATGGTGGGTAGGTTTGCTATGGAAGGAGTGCCAAGTATGTGCTTGGATACAGTATAAATGAGGGCACTGCAGAAGTGGTAAGGGTCATGGGAAGCGTCATAAATCTTAAATCGTAAATATGAATTTGGTTAAGACTCAGCAAAATTTGTAATTTTGCCCCAACTGGTTAATAAACTGTAATTAAACTGAATATATTTTTCCTTCTCTTAATCTTTCATCTTTCCTTTCTTCTCTTTACTTTTATTTAATTATAATACACACAGATCAATTATGAAAATGCAGTGTATTAACAAGTACTTTGTAAAATTGGAAAGTTTAAAAAGTTGTTATAATTTTTACTTGCTGGCTTTGTATTCTCAAACAAGTTACTTTATACTTAGGCTTTTTAGTTTTTCCTGTAGTAAAACTTATGTGAAATTCACTTCAGAAAGGTAGTACTTTATCTATTCATTCATCATTCAGTAACATTTATTGATTGTCTTCCATGTTGCAGACACTGCTATATGCCATGGTTGCCTATGATCCCCTAATATGTACAAGACCCATTTCTAGAGACAAAAAGAAAATATATATGAAGAAGAAGTAGAATAATATCTAAGGCTTTAAATAACCAAGTGCTCCATAGGTACTCGTATTCTCTCCACAATGCTGTGATGTAGAAATACTTATAAACCAATGTTAAAGATAGGAGAACTGAAGCTCAAAGATATTAAGTGACTTTTCCTAAGTAACAGCTTTGAGGTGGTGGAGGTGGAATACAAATCCAGGAAATTTTGCTTTAAAACTTAGGATTTTTTTTTTAAGATTTTCTCTATTTATTTGACAGAGAGAGAGAGAGCACTCACAAGTAGGGGGGAGCAGCAGAGGGAGAGGGAGAAGCAGGCTCCCTGCCAAGCAGAGAGCCCAATGCAGGGCTCAATCCCAGGACCTCTGGATCATGACCTGAGCCAAAGGCAGACGCTTAACCAACTGAGCCACTCAGGCATCCCTAAAACTTAGGATCTTAAATTTATTGCCGAACTGTCTCACTCTAAATAGATATTAGGGAAGTATGCTTGTAAGTTGTAAATGTGTAGTCTCTAGCATTTATATCCTACTTTATTCTAGGGTTGTTTTAATATGATGCAAATATAAATAATTAATAGTTTCAGTCTTCGAGTATCTTCCAGTCCTGTGGGAAAGACAAATAAGATATAATAGTAGAGTCATGTACAAAGTCCTACAACCTGGAGCTATGTATGGAAAAACATCTAGCCATTTACCAAGAAGGAGGGAGGTAGGTTGAGGGAAAAGTATTCTGGACACATTGCAATCTATGCAAAAGCACAGACCTTGTAGTTCCAGTGTAATAGAGACAATGTGTATTGGGATATAAGAATCACTTAGATTAAAAAAGGAAGAGTACTGAGCAAGAGAAAGAGGTGTTTTAAGGTTATTCTAAGTGTCCATGCAAAAAACTATTATTATCTCCAACTTACAGATGAAGAAATTGACATATGGAGACATTACCATTGAATTTCTTGGAGCTAATGAAGTCAGCAATAAAAATTCTTCTAAATCTAAATCTGGTAGTCTTGTACCACTCCAATCATAGTCAGTTGTGAAAAATTAAATTATCAGTATGAGAGGGCAGTGGAGGGCAAACTGAGAAAGCTAGGGAAGTGATAATGAGCAAGTAGTCAAAAAGCTTATTGGTGAGAAAGGTCAATATTGAGAAAACAATACTTTCTGAATGACCTCAACTGGGATGTTGTCATGGAAGCTTAAGTTGTAGAGATTTTAGAATGGCTGCTATTGATAACATTATAGTAAATCATTTAGAAATATTTAAATAACATTGAGGATTAGTGGGAAGTTAGCTAGCATACAATTTTAGCAGAACAAAGAAATAAGGGGTTGTAGAATGACTAGAAATAATAATTGACTGGATAAACCCCATGTTCAGGTTAGTTTAGAAGGTAAGTAGACTTATTAAGTCCATGAGTTACCATACCCAGCAACATTAGAAATATCATGTCTCTGGAATCAAGAATGACATTTAACACTATTTCTTAGTCTCTCTGCCCATAAAATGAAGAAACATGAGTTAGGTGATAGTAAGATAAGAATAAGTGACTACTTGGCTTGGTCATAGCCAAGATATGTTGAATAATTGATTCATTCTGGGTATCTGATTCAGCTACACTGGCTTTCTTCTTGTTTTTTTTTAATAGACCAAGCATAATTTCACCCCAAAGTCTTGCTGTTCCTCTTCACCTAGATATTTACATGGCTTTCTTTCACTTAATTTAGGTTTCTGCATTTTTTTTTTAAGATTTTATTTATTTATTTGACAGAGAGAGACACAGCAAGAGAGGGAACACAAGCAGGGGGAGTGGGAGAGGGAGAAGCAGGCTCCCCGCAGAGCAGGGAGCCCGATGTGGGACTCGATCCCAGGACCCTGGGATCATGACCTGAGCCAAAGGCAGTCGCTCAACCGACTGAGCCACCCAGGCGCCCTAGGTTTCTGCATTCTTAAGAAGGTCTTCCCTCAGCACTTATTTAAAATACTCAATTCATATTACCATAGTTTATTTTTCTTTGTAGGACTTAACAGAATCTGCCACCATATTGTATATTTGTCTCCCCCACAAGGGTGAGGACTTTTTTAAATAGAATAACCTTGACACCACAAAAGTGCCTGGCACACAGTGGGCACTCATTAAATATTAGATCAATGAATGTCTGAATCAATGATGGGGATGAGATTTCTTGACTTGTGTGGAATTGTCCTGTTTTAATCAGTAATTATATAAAGACATACATGGCAGCTTATCAACAGCATGGGAGGAACTTCTGGGAAGATGGCAGAGGGAGTAGATGTGTTAGGAAAAGCTCTGTGCAATTTTTTTAACACAATGCTTGGAATATAGACACAACAAATAGCATTTCTCTATACCATATGCTTAAGAAGTCATTTGAATCAAACAGGTGGAAGACACAAAGCTGGGAATCTCTAATGTGATGCATTATGATTCAGAAAGATTTTGAATAATAAGATGGGCTACATCTAAGAAAATGAAATGTAACGGGAAAACTGTAAAAACTACACATGGGTTTTTAAAAAACATTGCATAAATATAAGATAGGTGAAGTTACAATTAAATTCATAATGAAATGAATCCAGCCTAACCAAAACCTAGAGACTTTAGTAAACAACGAACTGTAATAAAGCTATTATAAAAATTAATTCAATATTCGGCTTTGTAAACAAAAGCATGGTGTGCAGGCACAGTGGTAATTACTCCATTATACTCTAAAGGTAGCACATCTGGAATATACTCTTCAGTTTATTCATTTATTTATTTGTTTAATTTTTTTTTAGTATCTACTATCTCTTAGGGACTATTCTAAACACTGAAGATACAACAATAAATACATCTCCATATCTGGTTTCTCTTTGTGATGGTATATGTATTTTTGAAGCCGTAGAAAGCTACTCACTTCTCGATAGAAGTATTGACAAATCAGCATTCATTTAGCCAGAGTAAATTTGACAAAGATGAAAAGAATGAAATTGATAAAAAAAGAGAAGACTTGCTTTAAGTATGTGAAGATGTGTTTTTGAGAGAGGGAACAAATGTGCTCAGTGCAGAGTCTGCTTGAGATTCTCTCTACCTCTGCCCCTCCCGCTTCTGCTCTCTCTCTAAAATAAATAAATAGATCTTTAAAAAATAAATAAATAAAGCCAGGAGAGGGGAAGCAGGGTCTTGATGTTGAAGATGGTAAAGAAATGTGAGACTGGGCTGCAGAAAAGGAGTGAGGAGGGAATCGGAAAATTGTGACTGCATCACCGAAACCATTATGCTTTGCTGAAATTAGAGTGGGTAAAAGTTGTTTGCATAATGGATGCAGAAATTTTAAAAAGCACAGGGTCATAGCAGAATTTCCCAATTGGCTTCATAATTACACTTTTTTCTTTGGAGAGTGGGAAATAGTGCAGTTGGAACTGGAGATGATTTAAAATGGAAAGAGATGACATTAGAATGAACACGGTCTTCTTGGAAGTAACATGGGAGGAGCCCGGGAAGAAGATCAAGGTAATAAGATGACTTTATTGAAATACAGTAGAAATATTAAAAAGATCAGATTAATTAAAGGTGGAAAGAACGTCTAGACTATTATCTCGAGCGATATAGTTATTGACTTAAAGAAATTGCTAGAGAGAGAGAAATTTGCACCCAGGATAATAATTAGGGATAATAGGATGATGGAAGCAGTGATCTGGTAGGAAGGCTAGGAGGACTTTTCAGGAGTGTATCTCTTGCAGGTTGATCTGGAAATTGCTGAGCAGGCTTATTTTTGCAATTATAGGAGCATACTTCCTCAAATTCTGTTGGTTATGCCAATATTTATTTGAGAAACTAATTCTTTAGGTGACAAAGAAGACCCTAGCTTAGAATGACCAGAAGAGATGAACAGAAACAGTGTTAGGTTTTGACTTGGGCAGAAGTAAAAACGAACTAATAAAAGAGAGCAGTGCGACTCCATAAAGCTTGTATAACTGATATAGTCAACTTGAGAAGATGGATTGAGGCTGTATGTGAGAGCACAAAGTTGTGCTTTAAGGTTAAACTAACTGAATAATGGAAGTTTGCATATTATGCTACCAGTCACGTGCCTTTCTTTATCTGTGGCAAAAAATACTGGTTAAGAGCACAGAATGTCGAGTTGGACCTCTTGGGTTGGAATTATGATCCATAATTTACTACCATCTAATTTTATGTGAGATATTTAACATGTCTGTGACACAGTTTCCTGATGTGTAAAGTGGAACTAAAAATAACATCTCAGAAAGTTGTTATGAGTATTAAAATGAGTTAATATATGTAAAAACAAAAACAACTGATAAATTAAAAAAATCAAAATCTTGGCACATAATGAGAGATGTATACGAGATAGTTAATATTCTGAATAGGCGACCAATTGGACTAGTGTCACTTTGTGTATTTTCCATCAGGTACAACAGAAAAAAATGCAGAACCTCTTAGTTAAGGTTTTCCCTGGGGCCTTTGTTTATCATAGCTATTTTCTTTAAAGCACAAATAAGTGGAAGATTAATCTTTCATTTACCTGCTCTTGTAAAACTGGCAGAATGAACAACAGTTTTAAAAAGTGGTTTTATCTGTCCTTTTTGGAAATGTCTATGTACTCTTTTTGTTATCAGAGATTTTAAATGTTGGAGCCACTTGTTTTCTTACATTATTAATGTAAGAAATGCATCAAAAATGCCCTTTTACTCTAATTTGATCATTCTCTGTATCAGTCTTCAGTAACTTAGGAATCCATATTTTCATAAATGCAATCAAATCATCTCCTCCTTCAGAATTCACCGACCCTGGAGTCTAGCAACACACAATCGAGTTTGGTTTTTTAGCCACTCAATCTTGTTTAGCAAAACTTGATTAGATTCTGTCATCCTACTCATTAAAGATTCCATCTGTTTAAAACTTCTGTTTATAACAAAATTTCTTTATTGTACTCTGCTTTCTTTTTGACTTACTCACTATTTGAATATTGTAATATATACTTTATTTTTCCCAAAGAGAATCTTTTAGCTATTGTTTAAAGTTAGTTTTAAAGACTAAATTTGGGAATCTAACACAAATAGGAAAAAAACCTTCTCTGAAATATGGTAAACCAGATATGAGGCAGGACAGAGTATTAGGGTGGGGTGGACCCCATGGGGATGAGAATTGGAGCTTGATTTTGGGATAGACAGGCTGTGAAGTCAACCCAGATACAGATAAGACACAATTTTTTTTTTTAAAGATTTTATTTATTTATTTTACTTTAGAGAGAGAGCATGAGCGGGGAAGAGGCAAAGGGAGAGGGAGAGAATCTCAAGCAGACCACTCTCAGCATGGAGCGGATATGGTGCTTTATCCCATGACCCTGAGAACATGACCTGAGCCAAAACCAAGTCTGAAAACCAACTGAGTCACCCAGGCACCCGAAGGAGACAAATTTTATTCAGACAAAACAAAATAAGAATATGGTGACAAGCAAAAGGTAGTAAGCATGGCAGGAGTTTGCATATGAGAATTAAGCAATAACTAAATAAAAATCCTAGACAGGGAGAAAAACAGAGCGATAAAAAGACCAGAAAATTTGCAAATCAGAGTAGGTAAGCAATTGGAATTAAAGTCAAACCACTTTGGGATATACATAATGTATTTCTCCCTGGAGTTGGGATGGAAAATAGAACTCCAGATTTAATGGAATCTAAGTCCTGGGTTGGTTATTAAGACTTAAGTATAAGGAGAGATGAAAGAATTCTGTTACCTGCCTGGGGTACCTGAGTGCTGACTCTCAGGTAGGGTACAGTTGTCCTCCTAAAAGAACTTGGGATCGAGGGGGAAGTAGGACTTAGTTTCAGAGTGAAGAGAAAAGACATTCCACTGATAATTAAATACCCATATACCTCAAGATAAGGTCATTCTAGTCTGAAAACTTGAAAGTTCCCATTCCTTCTCTGAAAGTTAGTTTTCTCATCTGTAAAATAAGAATAATCAAAACTAACTCAAAACAATTTGGTGACCTAGCATACAGTGAGCATTCAATTTATGATAACCATTAATATTTAAATTAATTAAATACATTTTAATTAATATATAAGCCCTATTTTTAAAACAGTATTGTGAGAAAATGATGACCAATAAAAAACTGCATCCTATGAAGAATAAGATCAGAATCTAAGAAGTTCTGCTATAGAGTGGGTGATCACAAAGTTTAGTACAAAATTTTGTTAATCATCTATCACCATAAAATTTTCCTGAGTTTAGGCTATTGAATCTACCTCAAAGAATTGATTCCAAGCAACTAATTTGAAAATAGGAGGAAAAATATATGTACAATGATGTTCAGTGTTAGGTTAATTATTATAGTAAAAATGTAAAACTATTTGAAAATCTGTCAGAAGAGGAAAGTTTAGGTAATTCTAAAGACTAACGTGGTGAAAAATCTATATAAAGTTAAATGAGAGACATATTTTGTGATCTAATAGGTGATCCATCCTGGAGAATGTTCCATGTAAGGTTCAGAAGACTATGTACTCTGCTGCCATTGGGTGGGAAGTTCTGTATATTTCTGTTAGGTCCATTTCATCTACGGTGTTGTTCAAGTCCACTATTTCCTTATTTTCCAGAGAAGACATACAAATTGTCAACAGGTATATGAAAATATGCTCAACATCACTAATCATCAGGGAAATGCAAATCAAAACCTCACAAACGTTAGGATGGCTATTATTTAAAAAACAACTAAAGGTAACAAGTATTTGTATGGATGTGGAAAAATTGTAACCTTTCATGCACTGTTGCTGGGAATATAAAATGGGGTAGCAACTATGGAAAACAGTATGGAGTTTCCTCAAAAAATTAAAAAATTAACAGCAATCCCATTTCTGGGTATATATTCAAAGGAAACTGAAATCAGGATCTCGAAGAGGTATCTGCACTTCCACATTCATTAACTCTGGATTTTTCCCTTACTTGAATCAATGGATTTCAATTGTACTTAACTTCTTTATTTTTGATTTTTTTTAATAAGATAAAGTTTTGAGTAATAGATTAAAAAAATCAACTAATGGTTTAAGACTTCTGAGAAACATTTAGAATTCCAAAGCCTGGATTTTCATTTCTTGGATTTTACCTCAAAATACATTGAGAACTATACATTTGAATTACATATTTAAAAATAATGAACCAAATGCCCTCTTTCTTGCCTTGCTTAAAAGCAATATTATTATTTAATTTTATGCCCTTTTCTGAACTCAGTTATTTGTATTTAGAGAGCACACTAGTTGCTGCAATCTCTCCTCAACACAATAATTAATTTATGTTAATTCCCCAAGAATTACAAAATTTCCTGCTTTTACTTCAACTTCTCTAGAGACAAAATGCAAAGTGAGCTCTGTAACCATTGAAGCCAACTGCTGTTAATCTATTTTAGGTGACAGATTCTGGGACGTTATGACAAGAGTACATAGATGACATCTTTAGATAATCCTGAAAGAACAAATGGCAAACCTATCAAATAACTTTATTGAACCAAGCCAGAAAAAGATCACACAGAACAAGAATGCTTGGAAAAACGTGAACAAAAGAAAGGGATTTATGGAAGTCATTTTTAGAATGTTCCCTTACGGATCCTGACACAGCAGAAAAAAAAAAAAAGGTGTTGGAATACATAACACCTTTTTTTCCTGCTTACTTGGCAGGCACTTCTCACTTGGGGGACCTTTATTTTATTTTATTTTATTTATTTTTTTTTTTTAAAGATTTTATTTATTTATTTGAGAGAGAGAGAATGAGAGACAGAGAGCATGAGAGGGAGGAGGGTCAGAGGGAGAAGCAGACTCCCTGCCGAGCAGGGAGCCCGATGCGGGACTCGATCCCGGGACTCCAGGATCATGACCCGAGCCGAAGGCAGTCGCTTAACCAACTGAGCCACCCAGGCGCCCCGGGGGACCTTTATTTTATTAAATGACTGTCAGGAAAGAAAAGGATCTGCATTATCACATTTTTCAGGAAGGGTAATCTGGTGCAACAGCTGTTAGCCTTTGTACATTATTTGTAATTCTGTCTTTTCCAAGGTATGTTAGGAGGCTTGATTTTGATTTACAGGATTTTATGGAAAGTGTAAAACAGATTACTGGCAGCATGCACAAAGGAAGTCTAGTTTTCATACAATAACCATTTTATTCAGGAGAGTGCATGTCACTCAAGATTGTTACACTGTCTGTAGTTCTTTTAAAACAACTTAAAAGTGTGTATTTCTGAAAACTATTTTTTATTTAAAACTTATCTGACTGGGGCGCCTGGGTGGCTCAGTCGTTAAGCGTCTGCCTTCGGCTCGGGTCATGATCCCAGGGTTCTGGGATCGAGCCCCGCATCGGGCTCCCTGCTCGGCGGGAGGCCTGCTTCTCCCTCTCCCACTCCTACTGCTTGTGTTCCTGCTCTCGCTGTGTCTCTCTGTCAAATAAATAAAATCTTAAAAAAAAAAACAAAACTTATCTGATTTTTTACAAACAGTTCATGGATTTAAGTTATATACTTCTTTTATGAAATCTACAATGTAGATGGTAATTATCTCTTTAAATATCTCTCCTCCTTCCACCTGCTCACCCAACTGGATTGTGAGCTCCCTTGGAGCAGGGGTTATATGGCATAATAATTTTATTTATCTTTGGAACTCCAAATTCAAACAATGAGCATGTAGTATTTGGTAACTATTTTCAGAATGACAATAAATGCAAACAAATTTATTCTTTCAATGGTTATCTCTTGTTACCAGTGGCAGGCATTTTGTCTGCATTTACCCATGATTTTTCCTTAAATCTTTACTATTACGTTTTTCTGTTAGAGAGTATCAAAAACTAGATTTGGCTTAGGCAAACCAGAAGTTGATTATATGCCTTCTATCGTTGATGGCTCCATTTAATATCCTTTTTTTTTTAAATTCAGCATTTCTTAAAGTATATTCCAAATAAATTTAGACCAATGATGTGCTCTCTGATAAACTCCATATTCAAATAAATTTGGAAATGCTTCTTATATTCTATATTGGCTTCTTGGAAATTCATATGAAAGCCACAAAAGAAAAGCCTTGAGAACTTTTTTACTTGTTTGACTGCAAGTCACATATATCAAAACTGTGTTTGCCAGGGGTGCCTGGGTGGCTCAGTCAGTTAAGCATCTGACTCTTGATTTTGGCTCAGGTCATGATCTCAGGGTTGTGGGCCCTGCATAGCGGCTCCATGATCAGCGGGGAGTCTACTTCTCTCCCTCTCTCTCCCTCTGCCCCTCCCCCATTCCTGCACTGGCTCTCTCTCTAAAATAAAAGGAAATAATAATAAGCCTTTTTAAAAACCTGTGTTTGCCAAACTTATTTATATATGGACTTTTTTTTTTTCCTGTAAAACTTATTCATATCTCTTTCTAAGTATGAAGAAAACACATTTAGGTTATGATGTCCACAACATTTCAAAGTTACACAAACATTTTGTACTCTTGACTTTGTTCTATGTTTTTGCAAGTTCTAGTTGCCCCAGTAACCTATTATATAAATACTTAAGTGTTTTGTTTAAGCAAAAAATAAAGAACTGCTTTATCTTCCAGTATTCTGCTGTATAAGATTTGAGATCTTCATTTTGATCTGACTGGTTTACTGTCACTTTGTGGTCTCATTTCTACTTCATCTCAAGTTGAAAAATCATGAGCCAAGAGTTTATCTATAGAATCTGGCCTGGCCTTCAACCTGGTTTAAACATCATCAAGGAAAAAACTTCTTCTCATCTTTATATTTTCATCTCACATTCTCTGATAAAATTAACCCAAAGATATTTGAAAAACAAATTGAGATTTCAATTGCATTAAATAGTCTCCAGATCACAAAATCTCTTAGACACATAGAGCTGCATTTCAGAGTGTTGTCAGAGTACTGGCATGACCTCTCTTTCCCCTGCATTCTATGTTCATTGCTAATATGGTCTGCTCTATAACACTCTAGAATGAGATCAGCAAATTTTTAGAGCCAAAGCTCTAAACTATTTTGCAAGCCAATTAGAGAAATCTATTATTAAACTAGAAATCACAACTTCGTTAAAAAGGAGAGGTGAAATGCATGCTCTCATTTCTTCTAAACTATTAGTATAGGGTACAAAAATGAAAAATGATTAATTTTTGTGAGAGATGTCTCAGTAGTTGAGCCCTTTATTTAATTTTTTAACTGATTTTGTACTTATTTTCTGAACTTGATGCTTTTATTTTCATTATTTAAAATACAAAGCTATTCTTAAAATTCTATACAACTGTAGTCATGTTTTATCTCAACCCAATGACTGCAATTCAACATTGCATGCAGCTAGCATCCAGGATCGTTATTCTGTCAGTAGCTCAGTTATAACATTCACTGAGTTTAGAGAAGTTGTTGAAAATATCATTTTTTAATTTGGATTTTTCATATTGTATTTCATGAAAGGTAGGAATACCAAATGAAATTTCATGGTATTTTAGTAAGTATGTATGTTGCATTTATAATGAAATCCAAGAAATGTACCTAATCTACCTAATTAATTATATCAGTTATACATCCAATTCCTATTTCTTTTTCCTACTGCATTGTTGGAAGTGTTCAATTTATCACAAGTAAATAAAATGAGATTAATCTGAGTTTTTGAAGATCTGTTTAAACAAAAAATTAAAAATCTGACCTATTTCGGGATGCCTGGGTGGCTCAGTCAGTCAAGCATCTGCCTTTGGCTCAGGTCATGATCTCAGGGTCCTGGGATGGAACATCACATCTTTGGGTTTTGGGGAGTCTGCTTCTCCCTCTCCATCTGCCCGCCCCCCCGCTCATGCACACACTCTCTCTCAAATATATAAGTAAAATCTTTTTTAAAAATCTGACTGATTTGATTCTGTTGTCTTGTCTGTCCTTCACAGTCTCATAACTGAAGGATCTTTCTACTTGTCCCTTTTTGAGAAACTTCTATGGCAGGATTCTTTTCTCCCCCTTTTCTATTTTCCATTCTGAAAATGGATCACACTAATAACCCAAATCTTTATATAAAGTTTAGCTTAATAACTATATAGATGAGCTAATGTATACATTCCTTGTCATGATTTGGATATATGTGCCACTGCTAGATAAGAGGGAGAGATATGTTGTTGCTTAAGTCCTTCAGAAGCCTTCATTTAGACATTTCATAAGGGATAATGGACTCTGGGCTATAACAACCTTGAAGGATAACCAGAGAAGGGTTGGTGGATCTGTTCTCTAAGTCTGGGCACTGAGTAAAAGAATAGAGTGGGATGCTAAGATTGCTACATTACTGAATGCTGCATACATTTACTTTCCTAATGCAAATCCTTTCCTTGAGAGAACTTTCAACATGTATTTTGAAAGAGCTAAGCAGCAAAGGGTTTCTCATATGTGAGCTTAAATGTGAGCTTAAATATCTCAAAGTGGTGCTAAGGAAACAACAAAAGTATACCACTTCAGTAGTGATTTATAAGACTTTAAGATAGTTGGGAGGATGCATGCCTGATTGCATCACATTAATGAATGAGGAATGATGATGAGAACATGTACTGGAAATAATTAGTGGGAGTCAATCACTCCTAGAAACAGGCCATGTTATGGTGGGGATATTGTATTACCTGGGAACGTATTTTCCAGTTAGGACAATGTCGAGCTCACTGCTGAAAATCTCTCCAATATCTATCAAAGCTTTCCGACATTCAAAATAACCCCTTCTAAATGCTCCCATATCATCCTTGTAGCAGAACTGTCATATTGATTCTCATACTATTCTATAAATTGTTATTTTTCTGTATCACTTACCAGACAATATGGTAATGCATGAATTGTAATTGTTATACTCCCAATGTTTAGTACAGTCCTAGATAGAGAAGAGAGTTGGTAAATATTTTATCAGTGAAGAAGTAAATGAATGCAAACATGATTGGATAAAATAGTTGAAAAAGCAATGTTGCATTAATAATTTATCCATCATTTCTTCAGTTATCATGAAATATGACTCAGAACACTCAGACAATGAAAAGTGTTCTGAACCTCAGCCTTAGGACTATTGTTTCAATAATTCTGAGGTTGAACCTAGAAAGTTTTATTTTAAAAATTTCTCCCATGTTTAGGACCTATTATTCTAGTCAAACTTTAGATTATTAATACCCCTACAAAATTGCTTTTATGGATTGTAAGTTGATATGATGAAGCCTTTGTGAAGGAGAATGATAAAAGGAATACATGTTTTAAGAACTTTGTTATGACATTAGATGATGTCTTCTCTATGAGGACACTGTCAAGATATCTGTATATCCTTAGTGTCTGCATAGTTAGGTGATCAATAGTAAATTGTATTGTCTGAACCTGAGTCTACAGTCTCAGATATATAATCAAAATCATTGTATTCTTTTTAAAACAAATTATTTTTACTCTGAACTAATCCTCTGTTGGGTGGTGGTAAATTCCAATCATAGCTGGGACCCTTCCTTTTCCAGGGTGGTACCATAATCTGGGAGCCTTACATGGCACCACCAAAATGGGTGAAAGAGCTATGAAAAATGAATCTTAGCCATTAGAAATAATCTTAATGATATGACACTCTTAATAATGGTGAAATAACTAATATTTATGGAATTATTTGTGTTGGGTGCTTTCCTAAGTATTCAAATGCTTTATGTCAAAAAATTATTCTGACACTTGTTAAATAGTTAGGCAGTCTTTATTCAGGACTATCATGATATGCATAGGGACTAATACAGTAGGGTTTTTCAGTAGGGAAAAATTCTGGGCTCAACCACCAAGGTATCTGCAATTAATGCCAAACCCCACAAGTTAAGTGCTCAGTCCCACAAGACTTGCCCCACTTCAAACACCAATTGCAAGACCAAGACTGTCAGATGTATTCCTGACCTACTGGCTATAAATCCTACAACCCCCTCCTTGGGTTCAATAATTTGTTAGAAAGGCTCACAGATCTCAGGGAAACACTTATGTTTGCTGGTTTATTATAAAGGATATAACAAAGGGTACAGATGAACAGTTAGATGAAGAGATATATAGGGAAGGGATGCAAGTGTGGGAACTTCTGTTCCCATGTAGTTGGGGTACACCACTCTCTTGGCAAGTAGATATGTTCACCAACCTGGAAGCTCTCTGAGTCTTATACTTTTGGGATTTTTATAGAGGGTTCATCATGTAGGTATGACCAATTATTTACTTAATTCCCAGCCTCTATCCCTTCTCTGGAGAATGGAAAGTCGGGCTAAAAGTGCCAAGCTTCTAACCGTGGCTTGATATTTTTAGTGATCAGCCCCTATCCAGGAGCCCACCAAGAATCCTCACCTTAGAACTAATGTTGTTCCTATTATTCAGAAAATTCCAAGGGATTTAGGAGCTCTATGTCCGAAACCAGAAATAGAGACCAATCCATATATTTCTTACTATTTCACAGGTGATCAAGTTGAAACAAGATATTTGCAACATCCAAAATTGACAACAGATTATAGTTCCTTAAAAATATAAGGAAATAAGACATAACACCCAGTGGAAAATTGGCTAGGGAAGGTGAACAGGCAACTTCCAGAGGGAATACCAAGAGGCTAATAAGTATATGAAGAGATTCAATTCATTAGTAATAAAAATAGTAAAAATTGCCTTCTACCAAACTGCAGGGCTATAATCAGAAAGGTATGATATTACCTAACATCACTTAGGTGTTGATGAGACTATGAGAAGCTGGAACTCATATTGAGGCTACTGGGAATATAAATGTTTAAGAATATCCAAAAATAATCTGACAGTATTTACCAAAATTAAGCCAAATGCCTAACAGTCCTACTCCAGAGTAGTGCAGAGTTGAAGGCACCTTCCACAATTATGTGAGTGGTGAACACAGTTATGCACCTACTAGATTTTCCTTCAATGAAGGATTTGTTATACTATGTGCTAAGATTGTTGTCAGTAAACAACCTTCAGTCTCAGCTCCTTCAGAGCATACCAAGGTCTCAGCTGCACAAAAACTAGCCCAAGTCCGTTTATGGAAGGCCCACATCCAATGACTCATTGATGCAGATATATAAAGCTTTGGACATCTCTGTCCAGTTGAAAAAAAACTGAAAGACCATTCTACCTCCAGAGCTTCTACCAAAATTATTGTTGGGTCGGTTTCACAGCTTGATTTTTCCTCCACTTCCTCCCACTTCCTTCCATTCATTCCTTAATAAAACACTTGCATGCTAAACTCTATATTAAAACAAGTTTCCAAGGGAAGCCCAACCTGTCTGAGAAAGCAGATGAGAAAGATGAAGTTTTGAAGCTGCATCACTTGCTACCCAGACAACAATGAGGATTTCATCACTGGTTGTAGGTGAAGCAGTGAACCCTGGCATAAAGTAGAGAATTGGGATTATATACTGTTGGAAGGGGATGTATTAGCCAGTATGGTACATTAGGGATTTGGGAAATCATGAGGAACTGGCAGCTATAAGGAAAACAAAATTAGCCATTGTTAAGCTCTATTGATGTTTTAGAAACAACTATAACAAAAAGCTGACCTCATTTGTAGAATTTTTACTTCTAGTTCTTGAAACTTTGGGCTCTGCTAGTTTAAAGACCTTACTTCTCAAATGGGATATCTTTCTGTCAAGGAAACAGACATTGAATTTTAAGTGGTAACTGTTGCCTGAGGACTTCAGGCTCCTTGTTCCAAGGGGCCAGAGGGCAAGAAAAGGAGTCCCTATCCAGGCTGGGATAAAAGGTCTTGATTAGGAAGTGGGGCTACTGTTTCACAATGAGGAAAGGGGGTGGTATGTTTGTCAGCCAGATCATCCAATTAAGGGTCTCTTTTGATGGTAAATGGACAAGTTCATCAAACTTGGCCTGAAAAAAAAGTATGATGATCATGGGATCAGAAGTCTCAGAGATGGGGTTTTGGGTCATGCCACTTACACATAAGCCAGCAGGATGGCAGAGGTGTTGCTAAGGATGTGGGATGGATAGTAGATGAAGGAGATGATGAGACCAGCAACAACTGTGGGCACTGGTTTTCTTTTTCTGATTCCCCTAAAGAAGAGAGGTTCATCAGAATGCCAGTGGAACTGCTTCCAGAATTGTGTTTGAAGAGGTGCATCCAAACAACTAAAGGAATGAACTCTGCTATGCCACCCAGTCTCTCTCAAGGAAGGACATGTCGATGGTGATGCTGGGAGTGTTCTCCTCAGAAAGCCTTCTGCTGTCAGCTTAGGGATTGTGCAAGGTTACACCCCTTCCTGTGTGGCCCTCATTCATCAAACTATAGATCTAGAAATATAAAAGCCTGGTCATTCTGGCCAAGAGAAAGATATTTCACTTTAATATAAGAGAGACTTGAATATGTTTAAATGCTTTTGAAAAGAAGCCAATAGGCAGGAGAAATTTCTTCAAAAAGCAGAAGGCAGGCAGGCTATGAGATTCAGATCACGAGTGATATTATAACATGGGATCATCTTAATATTAGTTAAGAGGCACAATTGAGTATAATAATATTTCCATGAAAAGCATCACCATTACCTTCACTGAATTTTAAAAATCACACTTGTAATATATGATAACAATTACAGTTGAATCATTTAATGCTCTCTGTATTTGAATTTTTGACACATTATAGCAATTTGATATTGTCATCAAATTATCAGTATGATAGTATTACCCCCAAATTGAGGTATCTGCAATATAATACAATATTGTAACTATGCTTAAATTTTTATTTTAACAATTTTTCCTTATGAATTTTGACTGAATTAGGCCATGGTTGTTGGCAAAAACCTTACATTGGCTCTGGGCTTCATACCAAGTATTGTGTCTTTACGTAGAAATAAAGCAAAACTTCTTGTATATAGATCACTGGGGAATGGGGCTGATTTGGATATATGGGAATCCTGAAAGCTTGGCTCTCTTTCAGCCATGTGGCCACTTGCTCTGCCCCCTTCTGGCTAGCCCCCTTTCTGCTTTGGGAACTCATCCCACCACTCCTTCATGCCAGTTTTTCTTTAGATCCAGCTGGCCCTAACTCTGCTGCTGGCTCTGGCTGTTCCATGTTTCTATGACAGACTAAGTCTTCTATTTCCAACATGGCTGGCCCCATCTTTATTTCTGGTCTCAGGCCAGACTCAAATTTATGCAGATAAACTGGAAATTTGGGTGTGGTTAAACAGAGTTGGGGAGGGTATTTGGGATTGTCTTAAAGCCCATCAAATTTTACAATTTATTCACCATAAGATCGGTAGTATTCTATCTTCAAAGGGAAATTATTTCCTGTCATTCTTCCCCCTTCACCAGGCTTCCATCTCCCACTGGCTGAAAATCTGGAGGGGCATGGTCCTGGACATTCTTTTGAGTTAGACTGGTGTAATATAGCATCACCATCACTCTAACACATTTTGTTGAGATTTAAATTTATCACAAAGTGTCAGACACTAGCCATCTCTAGAAAGTAGCTACCGTACACTTTGGTTTCTCTGAATCCTAAGGCACTCTCAAGCCAAGCAAGAAATGTCGATAAGCAGTGCAGAAGCAATCTCTTTACCATCTGTACTTGGGGATTTTTAGTCTCAAGTATCCAGCAGATAGTTAGGCAACTTGTTTGAAATAAAAAGTGAAGTTGTAACTGCAAAAACTCCCAAATGCCCCTCTTTTTATCTGCCAGTGTTGAAACTATTTAATAAAAATAAATCAAATTTAGAGATTAAGTGGAGCAGTATTTTAACAGAATGTAATGACCATGCTAATATACAGCTGTAATTTTAGTCTATTTGTATACTTAGAGATATAAATATATTGCTCATTTTTATTACATAAATCTAATTTAAGAAACATTACAGATGCAAAATAAATCAAGTGATTGTATTTAAAGATCCTATAATGATTTATAAAAGCAGTTGTTTAAGAACCTATGGAAACTAAAATAGGTTAAATGTAACTGCATGTACCAATTTGTGAAATGAGTATTTTTCGCCTTCCTTAATTCCAGGTTTAAAAAAAAAAAAAAAAAAAAAAAACCAGGCCAGAATTTTCACCATCTGTTTCTAAACTGCACAGATGGTTGCAAATTTAAGTCTGTTGTAAAAGCGTATTGCTTAGTGGGCTGTCCACAGTGTTCTCTGATAAGTGTCAAATAAATCAATTGCCAATTTATAGTAGCAGTAACTTTTCATCTACCTAACAATGGTACTAGAACCCATTAACCCATGCAGAATCTCAATCTTTTCCTAGCTAACTCCCTGATGCTTCTTTCTCACCTGATTCTCTCCCCCAGGTTAAAAAAATCATGACAGTCAAATTCCCGTGTGTCTTATTACCCAAATTAAATGTGTGTAGTATTAAAATGGTGAGATAGCATACCTGATTGAATGGCATGACATGAAACTTAAATACATATGGGTACCTGTAATTGTTCACTGTGAGAAGGATTGCTTTATTGTCACTGATATAAAATTGAAAATATGAATTAATCTATTCCAATTTGGTCATGCTGACCTATTTTTTGTTAGTATGTTGGTTTTGCTTTGTTCAGTAGTGGTAGTTGGAAAAAAGAAGTAGCCACCCCACAAGTAGGTGTAGTGAAGAATAAGGGACAACATTCCTCCATGTATAATACATGGCACATATATACTGCAAAGCAGAAAAAAAGTTCTGTCATACAACTTGTTCTGAACTTGATGTGGCTGTGTCTCTTTCTGCTTTTTTCTTGTCCTTGGCAACCTTGGCAAACACTTTGGCTATAACTTTCACGTGAAGAAAATTTAACAGCATTCCACCTTGAGGATTCGGCTGAACATCTACTTGTCAGGAGGCCACAAATCCTCCAAAGTAGGACATTAAATCATTTATGGTTTAAGCTTTGATCACTTTCTCTAAACTTAGGGGCTATTGGACTTCATAGATTCTTATATTTCATTTATCTGAGAGGAGTGTCTGTTTGATATTTTATTCAACTCACATTTCTTGAATACCTTTTATTGCTTATGCACCAATGATAATTCATTTTTGATATGTATTACCTAAATGTCCATTAATTTCATCCACCAAAACCCATTTCTAAAATTAATTGTGTGGATACAAGAGTCTCTGGTATTAATGTCTGCTTAGTAAGTTGCCTTTCTTCCTAGTGCTACTTCAGGATCCCTGGCGTGTAAATTTCTAATTACAGCAACTCACTGCCACCAAGTAGTGATGTAAACAGTCTAACTATACATTCGTATATTCTGTCTCTGGTGATGTCTATGCATAGCTAGACGAGTTTGTCCTTGGCAGGGATTTGAATGTGAGAAAGCATCGCATTTGCCCTCAAGTAATTCCTTATTAGCATTTAATTTTCTTGAAATTCTCTCTTCTTTCGTCTTGGGTGAAAGCTGCTGAAGAACTGAAAATTTTCAGCCGACCCTAGCAAGATCTTAGTTCCCAAACTGGTCCTCCCCTCTTCCTGATAAAAAATCAGCCAATTAATGGCTAAACCAATTAATGGCTAACTGCAGTCTTAGTCTTGAGGTCTTGCAACCTGTCTCATCATTAACACATTCCCCATGCCTTCTGAGAATTTTAACAGTGAACAATTCTTGAAACAAAACTGGACTTTGATTGATCTTCCTCAGTTTGTTCCATGAAATCTTTAATTATCTGTCATTATTAATAAGTTACTGTACTAATGGTTTCGGGTTGATTTTCCTCCTTCCCTTTTTGTGAACCTCTTCCAAATTTTGGGGCTTCTGGACAAATTATCCTGTATTCCATGCAGCTAGTGTAAAGAAAATGATGTGCTGTTTGTTGAATACTTTATACTATTTTTATTAATAAAGATTTACATAGTACTTACCACATGCACTGTTCTAAGATCTTTAAAAGTATTAACTACTGGGGCACCTGGGTGGCTCAGTTGGTTAAGCATCCAACTCTTGATTTCCGCTCAGGTCATGAGATCAAGCTCCACGTTGGGATCCACTCCAGGTGTGGAGCCTGCTTAGGATTCTCTCTCTCCCTTTTCCCCTGCCAATTCTCAGCGCCCCACCCCAGCTCGCTCATGCTCTCTCTCTCTAAAAAAAAAGTATTAATTACTATAATCCTCATAACTATCCTATAATATAGATACATATATTATCTTGATTTGAAATATGAGTAAACTGAGGCACAGATAAATTAAGAATTTTGTTCAAGGTCACACAGCTAGTAAGTGGCTTAGCTGAAGTTCAAAACAAAATAATCTGATTCCAGAGAATGTGGTGTTAATTACTTATAGCACATAACATATCAATCTATGATTGATTAATAGAATGATAATTATTGATTAATCAATAATTTCTTATTCATTTGTCTTATTTTCATCTCCAAGTGATTACCAGAAAATGAGAGGTAATTTTTATCTTCAGCCATCCAACATCTAAAGAATTACCAAGACTTTCTATCCTGCAGGACTGCATTCCCTTTCCATAGGTGATTACTAAGGAAATGTTACTGTCATCCTATGGGCTTCGAAGGCAATCAAACTGCCTTACCTAGGAGGGAAGGGAAATCTAGAGGGTGGAGGGAGGAGTGACCTTCAAGAATGCCAAAGAAGAATAGAGAATTCCTAGAGTTTGGGGGCATTTGAAAGAGTGAAGCCCTTTGAGGAGGTAGTATTTATTGGCATTGATACAAGGATCCTTGCAGATCACAAATTAGTTCTGCAGTGTTGCAGAAACTAAGATGACCAACATCCAATTGAACATAAATGGACTGACTCCTATAAAGACAAAGCCATGGAGTTTTAAATATACCTAAACAAAGTTACTTGTTTTTCATTAGAAGTGGGTTTTATTTTTTATTTTTTTGTTCCCAGACTTATTGAGATATAATTGACACTAACACTCTGTAAGTTTAACGTGTACAACGAGATGATTTGATACATGTATGGATTGTGAGATAATTACCACAATAGGGTTAGTTAACACTTCTATCACTTCACATAATTACAATTCTTATTTTTGGTGTAAACATTTAAGATCTAGTCTTTTAACAATTTTCAATTATATAGTACAGTATTATTAACTATAATCACCATGCTGTGCATTAAACCCTAAGAACTTACTCATCTTATAACTGAAAGTTTATACTCTTTGACACAAATCTTCCCATTTTCCCTACCCTCAACCCCTGGCAATCATCCTTCCCTCTGGTTTCAATGAGTTTGACTTTTTTAGATTCCACATAAAAATGATATATATAGTATTTGTTTTTTTCTGTCTGACTTTTTTCACTTAGTATAATGCCTTCAAGGTTCATCATGTTGTCTCAAATGGCAAGATTTCATTCTATTTGTGGCTGAATAATATACCATTCTGTATATATACACAACACTTTTCTTTATCCATTTATCTGTTATGGACACCTAGTTCCTTCCATATCTTGGCTCTTGTAAATAATGCTGCAATGAACATAGGGGTGCATATATATTTTCAAATTAGTGTGAGTATTTTTTAAGATTTTATTTATTCATCTAAGAGAGAGAGAGAAAGAGAGCATAAGCAGGGGGAGCAGCAGAGGGAGAGGGAGAAACAGGCTCCCCGCTGAGCAGGGAGTCCGATGCAGGGCTCGATCCCAGAACCCTGAGATCATGACCTGAGCTGAAGGCAGACGCTTAACCAACTGAGCCACCCAGGCACCCCAAATTAGTGTTTTTGTTTTCTTCAGATAGGTACTCAAAAGTGGAATCAATGGATCACATGGTATTTCCATTTTTAATTTTTTGAGGAACCTCCATACAGTTTTCCATAGTGGCTGCACCAGTTTACATCCCCACGAACAGTGCAGAAGGGTTCATTTTTCACCATATCCTTGCCAGTATTTATTATTTCTTGTCTTTTTGGTAATAACTATCCTAACAGGTGTGAGGTGATATCTTATTGTGGTTTTGCTTTGCATTTCCAGATAATTAGTGACATTGAAAATTTTTCCATGTACCCATTGGCCATTTGTATGTCTTCTTTGGAAAAATGTCTATTTAGGTGCTCTATCCATTTCTCAACTAGATAGTGTTTGCTTTTCTGCTCTTGAGTTGTATCGAGTTTGTTACATATTTTGGGTATCAACCCCTTATCAGATAGATGATTTGGAAATACTTTTTTTTCATTATGTAAGTTGCCATTTCATGTAGTTGATAGTTTCTTTTTTTTTTTTTAAAGATTTTATTTATTTATTTGACAGAGACAGAGACAGCGAGAGCAGGAACACAAGCAGGGGGAGTGGGAAAGGGAGAAGCAGGCCCCCCGCCGAGCAGGGAGCCCGATGCGGGACTTGATCCCAGGACCCCGGGATCATGACCTGAGCCGAAGGCAGTCGCTTAACCAACTGAGCCACCCAGGCGCCCTAGTTGATAGTTTCTTATGCAATACTCTGTACTCTGGGTGCAGTGAGGGAGAAATGAGCCCATCTGGCAGCATCCCATGCAGCTAGGGAAGCAGGGCACTCACTCACTTACATTCTCTCACCTCCTCCTGTGGGAAAAATCAGGGGCCAAGAAGAGCTTCCCTAGCACTGGGTTGTGCCACCTTGGGGGAGAGCTGATGTTGGTAAAGTCAAATTATTTGGCTTACCCTTTCCAGTGTGTTCAATCTCAGATTTTTTTTTTTCTCCTGCAGTGTGCTGGAACTTCTCTGCTGGGCTCCTGGACTTTCACAAAGGCTCCATGGTCCCTGAGTGATTATCTAAATCAGTGATGGCCAGGGGCTCCCAGACCATGGCCAAGAAGGGCTGGAGCTGGTTCACAGTTCCTATCAGGGTCCACAGCCAGGATCAGGGTATGTGTGCTTCTTCCACGATGCACAAGTGGGCTAGATTCCTCCTGGTCCTTTGGTATAAAGAGCTGGTGACAGAACCAAAGCCAAAATGGCTATAGCCAAATATTCAGGGATATGGAGCTATTTCCAGATCTATAGATAGGATCACAGGTCAGCACATCAGCTGCTTGGCTATGGGCTTTTCTTCTCAAAATGGCTCTCCTGGATTTTGGACTGTACCAGGATTTCACAATCTCTTTACCCAAATCCCACAGCTCTCACAAAGGTACTTTTGTCCGTAGATGGATGCCAAGTTGTTATTGTTGAGGGGAATATGAGCAAGGGATGTCTTATCTGGCCCTCTTCTTGATGTCACCCCAGCTTCTGTTCTAAACTTTCTGCACTGTGTAAGCCTGAGTATACTTTCATGACTTAAGGCCAAGGAGGGGTTGCTATTAAGGACTGATGTTTGGATACCTTCCACACACAGGCCACTGGAGGCTTGAGATTTAGAACTAGCTTTAATTTGATGAAATATATGTTTGCTTTAAATTGTATGTGTGTGTGAGTGTGTGTGTGTGTATGTGTGTGTGAAATTTTTAAAACATAAAAATGTGGCCACAGTATGCATGCTATTTTATAATTTGACATTTAACTTATCAACTCTTCCTGTTATTAGATTTATATGTCATTGTTTATTCAAAAACTCTTGTTAGATGTTATATATTTTCTAACTTTGTTACTAGTAATGTAGCCATGAATATTTTAATAGATAAACTTTTTTTAATTTACCCTTTTACTTCTAAGATAATTTGCTAAATCTAATTATTTTGGAAATTCTGTTGCTAGGTCAAAATGATTTTGTAATATTTTGTGGTCTTTTTTTTTTTTTAATTCAATTAGCCAACATATAGTACATCATTAGTTTCAGATATAGTGTTCAATGATTCATCAGCTGCATATAACACCCAATGCTCATCATGTCACATGCCCTTCTTAATGTCCATCACCCAGTTGCCCCATTCCCCGACCCACCTCCCCTTCCGCAACCCTCAGTTTGTTTCCCAAAGTTGAGTCTCTTATGGTTTGTCTCCCTCTCTGATTTCTTCCCATTCAGTTTTCCTTCCCTTCCCCTATGATCCTCTGCACTATTTCTTATATTCCACATATGAGTAAAACCATATGACAATTGTCTTTCTCTGATTGACTTATTTCACTCAGCAAAATACCCTCCAGTTCCATCCATGTTGATGTAAATGGTAGGTATTCATCCTTCTGATGGCTGAGTAATATTCCATTGTATATATAAACCACATCTTCTTTATCCATCCATCCGTTGAGGGACATCTCAGCTCCTTCCAGTTTGGCTATTATGGACTTTGCTGTTATGAATATTGGGTTATAGGTGCCCTTTTGTTTCACCACATCTGTATTATTATGGTAAATACCCAGTACGGCAATTGCTGGGTCATAGGGTAGCTCTATTTTTAACTTCTTGAAGACCCTCCATATTGTTTTCCAGAGTGGCTGTACCAACTTGCTTTCCCACCAACAGTGTAAGAGGGTTCCCCTTTCTCCATATCCTCACCAACATTTGTTGTTTCCTGTCTTGTTAATTGTAGCCATTTCTGACTGGTGTGAGGTGGTATTTCATTGTGGTTTTGATTTATATTTCCCTGATGCAGTGTGATATTAAGCATTTTTTCATGTGTCTGTTGGCCATTTGTGTCTTCTTTGAAGAAATGTCTGTAATGTCTTCTGCCCATTTCTTGCCTGGATTCTTTGTTTTTTGGGTGTTGAGTTTCATAAGTTCTTTATAGATCTTGGCTACCAGCCCTTTATCTGATATGTCATTTGCAAATATCTTCTCCCATTTGGTAGGTTGCCTTTTAGTTTAGCTTAGTTTTTTTTTTTTTTTTTAAGATTTTATTTATTTATTTATTTGACACAGAGAGAGAGAGACCACAAGCAGGGGGAGCTGCAGGCAGAGGGAGAGGGAGAAGCAGGCTCCCTGCCAAATAGGGAGCCCAATTTGGGGCTTGATCCTAGGACCCTGGGATCATGACCTGAGCTGATGGCAGACACTTAACCGACTGAGTCACCAGGTTGCCTTTTAGTTTTGTTAACTGTTTCCTTTGCTGTGCAGAACCTTTTTATCTTGATGAAGTCCCAATAGTTCATTTTTGCTTTTGTTTCCCTTGCCTTTAGAGATATATCTTGCAAGAAGCTGGTGCGGGCGAGGTTGAAGAGGTTGCTGCCTTTGTTCTCCTCTAGGATTTTGAAAGATTCCTGTCTCACATTAAGGTCTTCCATCCATTTTGAGTTTTCTTTGTGTATGGTGTAAGAGAATGGTCCAGCTCCATTTTTCTGCATGTGGCTTTCCAATTTACCCAGCACCATTTATTGAAGAGACTGCATTTCTTGCTTTGGATATTCATTCTTTCCTGCTTTGTCGAAGATTAGTTGACTATAGAGTTGAGGGTCCATTTCTGGGTTCTCTATTCTGCTCCATTAATCTATGTGTCTGTTTTTGTGCCAGTACCATGCTGTCTTGTTGATCACAGCTTTGTAAAATAGCTTGAAGTCAGGCATTGTGATACCCCCAGCTTTGGTTTTCTTTTTCTTTTTTTAAGATTTTATTTATTTATTTGAGAAAGAGAGAGTGAGAGAGAGCAGGACCCAATACAGGGCTCGATCCCAGGACCCTGGGACCATGACTGAGCCGAAGGCAGATGATTAACCAACTGAGGCACCCAGGAGCCCCTGGCTTTCTTTTTCAACATTCCTCAGGCTATTTGGGGCCTTTTCTGATTCCATACAAATTTTAGGATTGTTTGTTCCAGCTCTGTGAAAAATGTCAATGGTATTTTGATAGGGATTGCATTGAATCTGTAGATTGCTCTGGGTAGCATAGACATTTTAACAATATTTATTCTTTCAATCCATTAGCATGGAATGTTTTTCCATCTCTTTGTGTCTTCCTCAGTTTCTTTCATAAGTGTTCTGTAGTTTTTAATGTACAGATCCTTTACCTCTTTGGTTAGGTTTATTCCTAGGTATCTTATGGGTTTTGGTGCAATGGTAAATGGGATTGATTCCTTAATTTCTCTTTCTTCAGTCACATTGTTAGTGTATAGAAGTGCAACTGATTTATGTGTGTTGATTTTGTATCCTGCCACGTTGCTGAATCACTTTATGAGTTCTAGCAATTTTGGAGTTGAGTCTTTTGGGTTTTCCACCTAAAGTATCGTGTCATCTGCAAAGAGTGAGAGTTTGACTTCTTTGCTACTTTGAATGCCTTTTATTTCTTTTTGTTGATTGATTGCTGAAGCTAGGACTTCTAGTACTATGTTGAACAACAGTGGTGAGAGTGGGCATCCCTCTCATGTTCCTGACCTTAGGGGAAAAGCTCTCAGTTTTTCCCCATGGAGAATAATATTTACTGTGGGCTCTTCGCAAATGGCTTTTATGGTATTGAGGTATGTTCCCTCTATTCCTACACTGTGAAGAGTTTTAATCAATAAAGGATGCTGTATTTTGTCAAATGCTTTTTCCGCACCAATTGAGAGATCATATGGTTCTTGTCTTTTCTTTTATTAATGTGATCTATCACGTTGATTGATTTGTGAATGTTGAGCCACCCTTGTATCCCAGGAATAAATCCCACTTGGTCATGGTGAATAATCCTTTTAATGTACTGTTGGATCCTTTGTCTAGTATCATGGTGAGTATTTCAGCATCCATGTTCATCAGGGATATTGGTCTGCAATTCTCCTTTTTGATGGGGTCTTTGGTTTTGAGATCAGGGTAATGCTGGCCTCATTGAACGAATTTGGAAGTTATCCTTCCACCTCTATTTTTTGAAACAGCTTCCGTAGAATAGGTATTATTTCTTTAAATGTTTGGTAGAATTCCCCTGGGAAGCCATCTGTCCCTGGACTCTTCTTTTTAGGGAGGTTTTTGATTACTGCTTCAATTTCTTTGCTGGTTATTGGTTCGTTCAGATTTTCTATTTCTTCCTGTTTCACTTTTGGTGTTTTATATATCTCTAAGAATGCATCCATTTCTTCCAGATTGCCTAATTTGTTGGCATATAGTTGCTCATTCTATGTTCTTAAAATTGTTTGTATTTCCTTGATGTTAATCATGATCTTTCCCCTTTCATTCATGATTTTATTAATTTGGGTCCTTTCTCTTTTCTTTTTGATAAGTCTGGCTAGAGGTTTATCAATCTTATTAATTCTTTCAAAGAACCAGCTTCTAGTTTCATTGATCTGTTTTACTGTTCTTCTAGTTTCTATTTCATTGATTTCTGCTCTGTTCTTTATTATTTCTCTTCCCCTCCTTTGTTTAGGCTTTATTTGCTGTTCTTTCTCCAGGTCCTTTAGGTGTAAGGTTAACTTGTGTATTTGGGATTTTTCTATTTTTTGAGAGAGGCTTTTATTGCAATGTACTTCCCTCTTAGGACTGCCTTTACTGTATCCCAAAGATTTTGAACAGTTGTGTTTTCATTCTCATTAGTTTCCATGAATTTTTAAAATTCTTCTTTAATTTCCTGGTTGACCCATTCATTCTTTAGTAGGATCCTCCTTAACCTTCCAGTATTTGAGTTCCTTCCAAATTCCCTTTTGTGATTGATTTCAAGTTTCAAAACACTGTGCTCTGAAAACAGGCAGGGAATAATCCCGATCTTTTGGTATCATTTGAGACTTGATTTGTGACCCAGTATGTGATCTATTCTGGAGAAAGTTCCATGTGCCCTTGAGAAGAATGAGTATGCTGTTGTTTTAGGATGGAATGTTCTGTATATATCTGTAAAATCCATCTGGTTCAGTGTGTCATTCAAAGCCCTTGTTTCTTTGTTGATCTTCTGCTTAGATTATCTATCCATTGCTGTGAGTGCAGTGTTAAAGTCCCCTACTCTTAATGTATAATTATCAATTTCTTTTGTGTTTCTTTACTTTGGTTATTAATTGGTTTATATAATTGGCTGCTCCCATGTTGGGGGCATAAATATTAAAATTGTTAGATCTTCTTGTTGGATAGACCCTTTAAGTATGATATAGTGTCCCTCTTCATCTCTTACTACAGTCTTTGGTTTAAAATCTAATTTGTCTAATATAAGGATTGCTATCTCAGCTTTCTTTTTTATCCAATCTGATACCTTATGTCTTTTGATTGGAGCATTTAGCCCATTTACATTCAGAGTAACTATTGAAAGATATGAATTTAGTGCCCTTGTATGGCCTGTAAAGTCCCTTTTTCTCTAGATTGTCTCTGTTTCTTTCTGGTCTGTGTTACTCTTGGGCTCTCTCTTTACTTACAGGATGCCCCTTAATATTTCTTGCAGGGATGGCTTGGTGGTCACATATTCTTTCAGTTTCTGTCTGTTCCGGAAGCTCTTTATGTTTCCTTCTGTTCTGAATAACAGCCTTGCTGGATAATGTATTCTTGGCTGCATGTTCTTCTATTTAATACACTGAATATATCATGCCAGGTCTTTCTGGCCTGCCTGGTCTCTGTGGATAGGTCTGATATCAGTCTAATGTTCCTACCTCTGTAGGTTAAGAACCTCTTGTCTCCAGCTGCTTTCAGGATTTTCTCTTTTTCTCTGAAATTTGCAAGCTTCATTATTATATGACGGGGTGTTGATCTATTTTTATTGATTTGGGGAGGTGTCTCTCTACTCCTTGGACAAGAATGCTTTTTTCCTTCCCTAGATTAGGGAAATTCTCAGCTATGATTTGCTCAAATATACCTTCTGGCCCTCTCTCTCTCTCTCTTCACCCTCAGGCACTTCCATAATTCTGACGTTGGTACATTCATGGCATCACTAATTTCTCAAAACCTCTCTTCATGGGTTATTAGTTGTTTTTCTCTCTTTTCCTCAGCTTCCTTCCTTACCATCAACCTGTTGTCTAGGTCACTTACTCTCTCTTCTGCCTCATTCACCCTAGCTGCTAGATCATCCGATGTAGACTGCGTATCAGTTAAAGCATTTTTAATTTTGGCCTGATTAGATTTCATTTCTGCACTAAGAGATTCTGTAGTGTCTTTTATGCTTTTGTCAAGCCCAGCTATTAACTTTATAATTGTTATCCTGAATTCCATCTCTGACATCTTACTTATATCCATATCAATTAGATCTGTGGCAGAAAATATTACCTCTGGTTCTTTTTTTGTTGTGAATTCCTCCTGCTAGTCATTTTGCCCAGAGAAGAATGGATGAGCAAGTGAGCAGAATCAAAAGTATCAACCATGACCCAAGCAACATACACACTAGACAAATCAGAAAATGTCAGAAACCAAAACAGAAAAGCAAACAAAACAAAACAAAGTAAAAACAAAAAAAAAGGAGAGGGGGAGAGAGAATATAATTTCACAGGGTGGGCAAAACAGGATGATCCACTTGTTCCTGAGTGAATTTTGGTCTCTGTGTTAGAAGACACTAACTCCCAAAATTGCAAGGAAAGCAGAATATCTATCTATCTATCTATATATATATACACACACAAAAATAAAATTGAGTAGAGAGAAAGGAGGCCAAAAATGAAGCATATATCTATAAAATGTAGATGGAAAAAATAAAAGTTAAAAAGCAACTTAAAAACAGAGTTGATAAAATAAACTAGGTGAAAAGGGAAAAAAGAAAAAAAAGAAATGGGAAATTTTAGACTAAAAGATAAACGAATCATGAGAAAAAACCTCGAGTTCTATATACTATTTTCCCCTAGCGCTGGAGTTTTACAGTCTTGTGGGATCCATAAACTTGTCATGCACCTGTTCTTCCAGTTGGTCTTCTGGGGGAGGGGCCTGCTGTGCTGCTTTTCAGGTGATTTGCTTGGGTGGAGTTGCACTGCCCCTTGCCATGGGGCGTGGGCTTAGTGTAAGCTGGTTTTCTGTGTGGCTTTTGTTTCCTGAAGGCTTTCCAAACCTCTTTTGAGGATCAATATAAAAATGACTGTGTCCCCATTTCTAGCCCCAGAGCTGAAAGATCGCAGACCCCCTCTTCAGTAAACACTCTGGGACAAACGGTCTTAACTTTTGTGTGTACCAAACTCCGCAGACTCCTGTGGTGCGTGCCCACAGCAGTCCTCCCCGGGGGACCCCGAAAGTCCCAAGTTACTGCCTTTTATAGGGCTCTGGTGCTGAGAGCAGTCTCGGAATCCTGTGTGTACCTGCTCAGCCCCTCCCAGAGGATGGCAGATGGTTCCCGTGTTCCAGTCCATTGTAGGGTTCCAGGCAGAGTGCTGGGCAGCTTGTGGTTTATGGCAACCTGACTTGAGATCCCCCTTCTGGGCTCGCTGACCTTAACCATTTCCCCTGCTCCACTGCTAGGGAACTCTACTGGCTCAGGCACCCCTTCTAGTTCTGTGACTCCTGGGATTCTGAGACCACACTGATCCACCTAGAATTCTGCCTGTTTTATCCCCTAAGCCCCTTTCAGACAGGGATATCTTTAACTGGAGCAGATTTCTAAGGGTTCTGATTTTGCCCTCTGGGGCAATATCACTTTCCAGTAGCCAGCTTATGGAGGTTCCCTCCCCCATATCTTTATCTTCCAATATCTCCCCTTAGATTCACTTCTCTGCATCTCCTACCTTGTAAAAAGCAGTCACTTTTCTACTTGTAGAATTCCAGATACTTTTTTCTTACATCTCAGGCTGAATTCATGGGTGTTCAGAATGGTTTGATAGTTATCTAGCTAAATTCAAGGGACCAGATGAAACGAGGTCCCCTAATCTTCTGCCATCTTGCCTCCTCCATCTAACATTTTGTGGTCTTTAGAAAGATACTGATTTACATTATTATTAGCTGGTTATAGGAATGTTCATTTCTTCAGATATTTGAAATTTTAATAATTCTGTGCCAAATCTGATATTATTATGAGTGGTATCTCATTGGTGATTTATTTTTTGCATTTATTTGATTACTGGGGAGATTTCATGGTTTTATTTATTTTTATGTCAATATTTTTCCTCCTTGGTGGTTTGCCTACTTTGATTCCCGAGCAAATGTTTCTAAGATCTTCTAAAATTATGATATCACCCTTTTTCTTCAATAGCTGTATTCTTTGGCTCAAGAACTATCAATAAATTGTCTCACTTTCTCCTTAAGTTTTATGTTTTCAGGATAAATCTTGAGTATAAACACATATTAATTTTCCTAAGTTAAAGTAACTATTCTGGGACATCAGGGAACATTACAGAAGGGGGAAAAATTCACAACCTGATATAATGACATAGTCTATTTTTCTTGTGAAGATAAACATTTCATTTTTATAGAAATCTGTATTTAAGTTCTCCAAATACATAAAGAACCTCATTACCAGTTGACATATTACAGTGTTGACATACCAAGTAGACTTTGAAGCTGTTTTTTCAACTTTATTTTCTCATATGCGAGTCAAATTACAGAATAAACATACCTGAATATGAAATAAGTTAAAATAAATCATAGACTGGTAAAAGAAAGTTGATAAGAGTAGATATAGAGAGCAATCTTGCTACCCGTGAAGGTTTTCAGCATTTATTGTAAGCATTTATTAGACAAGCCTGAAAAAAATTCTTCCTCATTGGTGCTCTGAGATTGGTTGAATACTATTATAAAACTTATCTGGTAGGCTTGCTAAAGTGTATGCAGGGCTATATGTCATGAAGAATTTATATCAGGGTGTTAAAAGTGATTTGAGAATCCCATTAAAAGAAATAACTTTAATCATCCACAATAACATTGCATTAATTATTGATAAATCTAATCAGTAGTCTGAAATTGCTTACATCTAATATTAATCAGAAAGACAGATGAATTCCCAGCATGATGACATGCTCTTTTTGCCTTCAAGTACCTTTATAGTGTTATTATTTACATGTTCCTGGGTTGGAGAAAATTTATTTGAGTGAGAATCAGAAAGATTAGATCCTTCAAAGAAATGCCCTCACTGTGGTTGGGTTCCACTCTCAAAATTGGTGTATATAGTATTGTCAATTCATGGAAAACATAACTTCAGTGTTTTTTGTTTTAAACTGATTCTCTTATAAAGTCAAATTATCTTAATATATTTATTTTTATCTTGATTTCAAAAAGCAAATGGAGAGAAAGGGAGAGAGAGAACTGTATGCAAAATGGCAATATACCCATAATGCAGCTTAAGAAATAAAATATTTCTATCAGAGCACTTTTCCCTAATCCTCTTGGATCATATTCTCCACCCTCCCAATTAGAGTTAATCATCATTTTGAATTTGAATGTGTTTACAAATTTCATTTGCTCCTTTATACTTCATGTATGTATGTATACAAATATACTTTATGTATACATGTATACAAATTAAATTGAAATAATATAGGGTGTCATTTTCTGTTTTAATTTTTACAGAAATTATATCATTATGACTCATATAGCTCTGTATTATTCACTTTCAGAGATGTAGAATGCCCCAGTGTATACATATACTGGAATTTATCATCTATTCTCCTGCCAATAGACATTTAAGTTATTTCTAAATTCCTGAGATTTGAAATACTGCTGCTTTGAACATTCTTGTACATATCTGTAGGAGAAAATATTCAAGTGTTTCTCCAGGGTATAAACCTGGATTGGAATGGCTTGTCTGAAGCGCTTGCAAACTCTTCAACGTTAATAAGTTTTCAGCAACTTGATTTTCAGATGGGATTGTGCTCATTTGCACTCTCACCATCATCAGCTAAAGTTTTCAGTTTGTTCACATTCTAATTAACTTAAAAGGTTTTTTGTTTTGGGGTGCCTGGGTGGCTCAGTCGTTAAGCGTCTGCCTTCGGCTCAGGTCATGATCCCAGGGTCCTGGGATCGAGCCCCACATCGGGCTCTCTGCTCAGCGGGGAGCCTGCTTCTCCCTCTCCCACTCCCCCTGCTTGTGTTCCCTCTCCCGCTGTGTTTCTCTCTGTCAAATAAATAAATAAAATCTTTAAAAAAAAAAAGGTTTTTTGTTTTTGTTTTTGTTTTTTCTGCCAGTTTGCTATATGTGATAATGATTTTCATTGTAGCTTTCCTCTAAATTTCCATGATATTTGTGAGACTGAGCATTTTTTACTTGTATTGACAATCCCATTTTCTCTTTTGAATTGTATATATTTGTCATGTGCTATTGATATTTAATTGTCTTGGTAATATATTTTGCAGTTAGCTGCCCACATCTGTGATTTTTTTTCTTTACTGTTTTTGTTACTGTGTTGTCTTTTGGAGCACTTAAATTTTTATTTAAATACAGCTAAACTGTCAATAGAGTTTCATTTATGGTTTATACTTTTTTGTTTGTATTCTTTAAGAAACCATACATTATTGAAGCTAAAAAGGTATTATATAATTTTTTCTAAATGTTTACGGTTCTTATTTTTCCTGATAAGGTAATTGTGTATATGATGTGAAATAGGAATCCACTTATATTTTTAAACATATCATTCCAGCATTGTTTTGAAAAATGAGTCCAGCTTTTCCCATTGATGTTTGATTATATCTCACATCACAAATGACACTTTCCTACACACAGATTTTTTTTTTAAGATTTTATTTATTTATTTGTCAGACAGAGAGCACAAGCAGGGGGAGTGGCAGGCAGAGGGAGAAACAAGCTCCCTGTTGAGCAAGGAGTCCAATTGGGACTCAATCCCAGCACCCTGGGATCGTGACCTGAGCTGAAAGCAGATGCTTAACTAACTGAGCCACCCAGGCACCCCACACAGATATTTTTTATGGTGGCTCCTATTCTGTTCCATTTGTGTGTTGATTTATCTTTACATCAATACTATATTGTCTTTTTTTTTTTTCATAACACATGATATCTTATAAGGCAAGTTTATCCACCTACCACACACACCAGTTCTTTTTCTTAAAGAACGTTTTGATTATTCTTGGTCTTTTACTCTTCTATATAAATTTTAGAATATGTTCCCCCCAACACACACACACAGAATCATAATTGTTATTGGAATTATTTTCTCTTATACACTCATACATGAAATCAAGATTTATTATTTCAAAGCACATTTTCTAACTTTATCACTGATTTTTATATATTGATTTATCTTTAACATATATGTTGATCTGTGTTATTAATCTTCTAGCTAAAATCCTTACCTAACTGTCCTATTAAATCTAAAAATGTGTAGCTATCTTGATTTCTAAGTAAATAATTATAAGTCAATATATGAAGATATTTGGTGTTCCAATCTTTAAACTGCTCCTTGTTTTTCTTATCTTGCTGTGCTGACTGAATCCTTACTATGATATTTAATACACACTGTGATATTTGGATCTTGTTTTATTCAAACTCTTAAAGCAACATTTCTAACATTGTACTATCCATTATGTTGTTGCCATAGGCTTTTTTTTTTTTTAAGTGGGTATTTTATTTATTTGTACTTAAACCTATAAACGAATCAGCCAAACTGGTACTATTATCATGATACATTAAAATACAAAACATCTTTCTACAAATACTAGAATAATGAACAAATTAACAGTTCTAGGAAAACATCACAAGGGACAGAGGAAATCAATGAAGCACATTATAGCTTAACCCTTCACCGTTAACAATTGAGGTTATTAACAAGAAAAGCCTCACAATCTCAGAAAATACAAATTATCCTTCATCACATGTCTTTGTATCTTCACTTCCTATTCTTGAGGTTAGATTCTAGAGCCTAAAGATATCCACATTAGGATTGTATCTAGTTATCTATAGCCAGAAACACCTTTTATCATGTTGTCCATAGCAGCCAATGCTACTGAAACCTCTTTGATTCCAACTGTACCCCCTCAATGGACACAATAATAATAATGGGAAACAGAATATTGAGGCAGAGATATATAGGACCCTTAAAGACAAAGCCTAGGAGAAGTAATACAGCCACCGCCCAAATTGAGATCGAATAATATACTCATCATCACACATCTTCAGGCTGTATGTTCACAGAGTAATTTGGGAACAAATCCATTATTTGCTGGGTACTAAAATACTTCACAGATTGTTGTATTACACTATGGCTTTCCCCAAAAGTTTCTAAGATGGACTCCAAATCGCTGATGGAATTTTGCTGGGACTGGATCTGGGGCTGCAGGGATTCCTCTCCACAGTTCTAGAGCTGATTGTTCCAGGCTTGGGGGCACCAAGTCTGACTGGCCCAGGAATGGTTGCTCCAAGACTGGCCGTTCCAGGAGTGGTTGCTCCAAGACTGGCTGTTCCAGGTCTGGTTGCTCCAATTCGGGTTATTCCAGGTCTGGTTGCTCCATATTGGAAGGTTTCCGGAAGTGTTCCTCAGGTATCCCTGGTGGTAGGAATAGAAGCCTGGGTATTCTGTGGTTGCTGTGCTGTTCTGAGTCACGCTCTTGCTCTCCTTTGGCCATGTTTTTTCTGCCACCTCTTACATTTCATTCTCTGGTTCTGGAATCAGGTCTTCACCTGCTTATAGCTAAGGTTCAGAATGTTGGAAAGTTCTTGCATCTGCTGGAGACTGAGGTATTTCTGTCTCTGAAATCAATCATTGAGGACATAGAGTTGGGTCTGAGAGAACACAGTCCTGATCTTCTGTTTCTTGCTCTAGTCCTTATCTTCCTTCCTCACTGTTCTCTCCTCTCCAGAAGTGGGTGGTAGTTTTACCCTGGGACTGGTGGAGGAGTCGGGGCTGTCCTGAACAAGCAGATCCATGGACGAAGGAAGAGGAGAGACGGTCTCCACGTAGGGTGTCTCAGCAGATGACATTTGCAGGGATGCATAATTTTCTTCAGGCCCATAAATCTCAGGCATTGGAGAAGAGTCCCTAGAACTGGGTGCTTCAGGGCCAGGCGGGCACTGGGGCAGAGTTGGATCTGCACTCATGTTGGTGAGTTGAGGGTAGACGGAAAAAAAAAAAAGGAGCAAGATTGTAAGAATGGCCCAGGCTTATGGATCTAGGTGAAAGAGCTGAGAGGAGTAGGAACACCTCCAGATGTTAAGAGTCTGAGAAAGACAAGATGAAGTGCGTCACCACCCCAATAGTAAGAGCCAACCAGCCCAATGGAGCCTGCCATAGGCTTTTTGATAGACACATTTTATTACCCTAAGAAATTTGGTTTGTTCCTTGATTGCTGAAAAGTTGTTTATATGTATTTTTAATTTTAATGTTGAATGTATAACTTCAGTCAAGTACTTTTTTCTGAACCTAGTGAGATAATCCTTTTCTTTACATGGTCTATGCAGCTTTAAGCAATGATGGGATATATAATCTCTAGCTGGTTGGCCATGATCCCAGCTAAAACGTTATGGGTTATGGATTATATTACTACAATTATCAGTTTTTACAACATAAATTTATACTGATTGATTAGAGCATTTGCTCTATTTCAAATCCCTGGAACAATTTATATGTGAGGTATTATTTCTTTCCCCCTCTGTGCCTGGTGTTTTATTTTCTTTGACTCTTTCTCCCTCTTCCCTCCCTTCCTTTCTCCCTCCCCTGTTTCCTTCCTTCCTTCCTTCTTTCCTTCCTTCTCCCCTCTTGGGGGATTGATTCAATCTTTTTAAACTTTATAGTTAATTAATGTTTTCTATTTCATACTGAGTTAATTTTGGTAAGCTATATATATTTTTTTGTGTATTGACTATTTTCTCTAAATTTTCAAGTTTAAGTATTCAAAATATATTCTTTTTATATATCTTTTTAAAAATCACTGCTATATTCCCCTTTTTAATTCTTTTTAAAACTTTTTTTTATTATTTTTATTTTTAAAGTAAGCTCTACACTGAGCATGGGGTTTGGTCTCATGACCCTGAGATCAAGAGTCACATGCTCCAGGGACTGAGCCAGCCAGGCATCCCTTCCCCTTTTTAATTCTTTTTTATTTTTTTTTTTTTAAAGATTTTATTTATTTATTTGAGAGAGAGAGAATGAGAGAGAGCACATGAGAGGGGGGAGGGTCAGAGGTAGAAGCAGACTCCCTGCCAAGCAGGGAGCCCGATGCGGGACTCGATCCAGGGACTCCAGGATCATGACCTGAGCTGAAGGCAGTCGCTTAACCAACTGAGCCACCCAGGCGCCCCCCTTTTTAATTCTTAATATTGTTTATTTGGAACTTATTTTGTTTCCCTTGATCAGTCTTGTGAGTGGTTTGTCTAGTTCATTAATTTTGCTTTTTAAAAAACCAATATTTATATTTCAGGATCTTCTCTATTGCGTTTTTGTTTTCTGTTATTAATTTCTTATTTTATATTTATAAAGCTTATATTTATACAGCTTTTTATTTTTATATTTATACAGTTTATTTTCCATTAGCATTTTAGGGGTATAATTATAGTACTTTTCACTACATTTAGTATTAAAGTATTTTCTGATTTCTATTATTTCATCACACTCAGTAATATGCTTTTAAAATTTTAATTTATTTTATTATTGTTTGTTTATCTTTTGGATATTGATTTCTTACTAATGGTAAACTTGACAAAACATTGTTCTTTTGAAATATGATTAGTTTTCCTTTTGAGTCAAATAAATAGACAGTACCACTGTCTTTTCTGCAAATGCTTGAAAACTGTATTTTCTGATTGTTGACTGCAGGGTTAATTGTGCCCATTATTAATTTGTAATCAGATTATTCAAATCTTTATTGTTCAAAATTTTCCCCATTGATCTATTTCCCCATTATGAGAGTTGTGTTAAACTGTATTTTATTATAATTGTGGATTTGCTCATTGCTTTTTACAATTGTGTATATTTTTTCCTAATACATTTTAGGCTATGATATTAACTTCATTTTTTTGTTAGTTAACATTCAAACTTTCTGTGGTCTTATGTCTTATATATGCTGATTTTAAGTTGTAAATAGTTAGGTTGTATTTTATCCAATAAGGTAACCTCTTTTTATTTTTACCTGTTGAGTTTAATAAATTTATATTCTTGGTGCCTTGGGGACTTTGCCTCCAGCTCACCTCACCTGGCACCCAGCACCACGCCCCCCAGCTGCCCACCTCTCAGCCTCCTGCCACAACTGGTAGGTGAGGAGTTCAGTCTGGAATGCCCAAGAAACTTAATAGCTGGAGCAAGCAGCAAAAGTATGACATCTAATAAATTATGGACATAAGAGCCTTTTAAAGTTTTATCCCCCTTGGAGGCTGCTGACTTGGAACACCTGCAAAGCCAGAAGCAAGTCAGAACCCTGCAAGGCTGCCTGGGCCATGGATTCTAAGGTCAGCAATGTTCAGTCCTCCAGGATGAATGCATCACAAACTTGCTGGTGTTTGGCTTCCTCTAAAACTGCTCCAACTATAATCTCCACAAAGAGTTGGAGGTGTTGAGCCATGAATAGCCCGTAGCAGCTTACCTGCAGGGGGACCATGATGATGAGCTATAGACAATGGCAACTTCCTGAAATGTGAGCCACTCAAATGGCAGCCACTTCCTGAAAAGTGAGGAGACAGATTCTGAGAGGAAATCATCCAGGATCTCACCAGACAACTCACCCAAATGGAGTGAGTTGGATGCCGGATGGATCACAGCATCCACTCAAGACTAGTGTATAACCTGGCAATGCAGTTTATGAGTGTGATCCTGTGGGAGGAAGACAGAAGGAAGTACCGCACTGCTGTGTTGGAGCAGGTTGTGCAGGCTGATCCTAAAGACGTGGAGAAAGAGAAGACCAAGCTGATGTTGACCATACTGTTGGCCAAAAAGGTGACCAATCACACACCATCCTTGCTCCACAATGTCTTTTGCACAACAGTGAACTTTATTAACCAAAACCTACTCACCTATGTGAGGAACTTGGTCAGGAATGAATGGGCCGAGTGGACAGCTCTTCAAAAGTATGACTGGTTAAAACTTGATATGGTGACAACTGTATACATTTCTCCAGCGGAGATGGAGCCGTGGCCTTTTAAACAAAGTTCTTAGAGAAGATAGGCAGGAGATAATAGTTATTTATTTCTTACTACTTTAAAGAGGATATTTTAAGCAGGTAATCCATTTAGAAATCTTTACATTAACATGCTTGAATGAAAATGTCAACTTGTACATATTTCAGTGAGTTTCTTGCCATCTTCTAAATCCCCTACACATTGTGCCTTTATCTTATTTCAGCTGTATGGGTCTTCACTTGAAATTAAATTGAGGAACAGATTGTAAGGCAGAAGTAAAAAAAACACATTTTTTTTTATTTTAAAAAACAACTTTACTGTTTATTAAAGTGCAGCCTTGGGGCATGGTCTTACAGCAGGCGTGTTTGAGGAGAGCAAGGACTGGAGACAGATGCACATACCCCTCACAAACGAAAAACATCTTAATACTATCTTAATACTAAAAAAGTAAAGTATTCTCATTTAAAAACCAAACAGTATGAGAGGTTCTGGACTAAAGTTCTGTCCTCAAACAAGGGAAAAATCAGGCCTCAAGAGCATGTGTTTGATTATTTTTTTTTTCAATTTGATTTCCTTTTATTTGAGTCAAGAAGGACCACAGGCAATTAAAAGATGTGGAAGTAATTTAAGGGCCCATGTCAACCTCAGTTTCCAAAATTGCGTAACTAAATGCACCTTTTCTCTTTCCAGGAAGTCAAAGCTTTGATAAAAATTTTAAGCTAATGGAGTACCAGAAGCTACTGCATACATCCCCATAGGGGAATGTCTGTTAATAATCTTATATTTTTATTTTCCTCCCATATGCCTCAGCTGATCCTTGCCCAAGAAGCTACATCTGAAGAAAATAGGTTTCTAGGCATAAAAGATGAAAGAATGGTTAGACTTTTAAAAAAATTCAACACTTGAGGTGGTTCCCTTTCTTAGAGACACAGTCAGAATGCAAGTAATAACAAAAGCAAGTCACTTAGGTAGTGCCAAAATAAACCAGTGAGAGCTTACATTTTAGAAGCAGTGCAACCCCGATAAGCATTTCCTAGGATTCTGTTTAAAAGTATGATAGTGGATTCTGGGTCCATATCACACATGTTACTGTTACTCTTACCAGTAACATTCTTGCTACTGTGAATATGACACTCTGGGGAAGCATATGAACAAGATTAATTAGGTACTCAATACTTTTTTGTTACCAAAAACACTTTTCTCTTCCTTGAGAGTTTAATCAGAAAAGAAAAAAATGACTATATTGTTCAGTATTAAATACATACCACACTAGGGCTGGGTCTCAATCTGATATCTGCAATATGTTGCAAATACTAAAAGCAGTACTAAAAGCCATGCAGTATGAAGGCTACCATTTGGAACTAAATCTTCCAGTAACACTATTAAAAATAAATTAATTAATTATATTCTTTATTATTACTGATAGATTTATGCTTATATCATCTTATTTTATGCTTTCTGGATATATGGCTTCTTCAATGTACAATTTGATATTTCCAGATAATATATTTATTTTTAAAACGTGTTCAGAAATTGTTTTAATTCTTGTTCCCCAACACCCCTTGCACTGAATTGAAGTTTATACATTTTATTTTTGTTTTTGAAGTTAATCTTAAAATATCAACACCTATACTTTATTTAGCAATGATTAATATTAATTAATCTTTTTACTTTTCTCTCCTCCACCCCCACTCAACATCAAGTTCTGTGTAACAGTTTGAACTTGCCACTGCCCTTTTGTCTTGCACCTGAACTTGTAGGTTGAGTTCTGCAGTTTGTTTTTCCTGAAAACTGTGCCTAATATTGATTAACTTCCTGGTACATATTGTTAAATTAGAGCTTGTAAGCTCATGCTCACTAGGGCATTATTTGAGAGAATTCTGTAAGGCTTAAGAAGAGGATGTGTTCTTCCAAAGGATATTTTAGTTGGTGTCTTGACAAGGGTGTTACCAGCCTGGGATGGCTTTTTATGGTAACTCTCAGCACTGGAGTGTCTGGACAACACAGATAGTGACAATTCAATACCAACATACAACAGGACAGACTTTTGTTATGAATTCCTATGGGGAGACTCTTTTTTCTACTTAGAGCCTAAATCAGTCAGATAAACTTTCTCCTCTTTCCTCGCCTATCCTTGTGCTAAGAGTGCAGCCTTTCAACAGCTCTGTCCTTACATAGAAATAAGGCATGGCTCTAGTTCCACAGATAGCCCTGCTCCCCTTTCTCCACCAGATTCTCCTTGTTTGTTTAAGTCTAGCAAATGCCTCCTAAATAACCCAAACTTCAGGACTACTTGTCCCGCAGTGTTTCACTTTCTTCTCTTGCTTCAGGGTCCATAGATAGAGGTAAGAATTAAATAAGAAATGTTTAAATGTTTTACTGATCAGCTGTCCAGACACTTCATTTTATATCTGACAACAATGAGGAGCAGAACTGAGTTTTACTGACTTGACCACATGCAGATGTTTTCTGATGTGGAAGTAGTTGGGAGGTTATTAGTAATGTTAATCAACAACATTTATGAAGTTTCTGGCACATAATGCACACTCAAAATAGTCCCCTCCCCATCTGTTGTCATTTCCCCTGTCACCCAAAGTTTTATGCTTCTGAGCAGCCACAGTAAAGACTCAAAGAACACTACCCTCATCCAGTTCTCTTTGTAAGATTGATAATATAACAAATAATACGTTTTCTTCTTCTTCTTAGTATATTTCTAGTCCCCAAAGAAATCAAAAATGTTATGATTCATTAACATAGAACTTGTCCCAGCTCCTGTTAGACTAACTGGAATGAGAACCAATCAAATTTTGCATTACCTGAGAATAGCTATAATTTTAAAATATATGTATCTATGTAATTTAAATTTTCTTTAATCTTACATTTAAGTACTTGACACATTGAACTTGTAGCAATAAGAGTGTATAGCAAAAATGTAATATGGTATTATAGGTATCTGAATGTTATTCTACAGTGTACACAAATTCATAGTTAATGGAAAATGGTATAGAAAAGACATTATATAAACCCTTTTCTTTCCTTATTTAAAAGTCTCACCTGTCTTAGCTGAACAGGCTGCAGCTTTAAGATAGAGTTGAATTGTATGATTGGATTCTCTTTTTAATTGCTCTGTAACAGACTTCACAGAACCATGTCAAGTTTAAGAAGAGTTACAAAAGAGAGTTTCACCTCAGTTGTACCTGTCACAAAGAGAGCTGTTGAAACATGGATAATGGGCGTGTGTCCTGGGTTTCTTTGATTTAATTGCCTGAGGCCTCCTCTGTAGTAATACGTCTGGCTAAGGTTTTCAGAGTGAAAGTTGCTAGACTGTAGAGCTATTTAATAAAAACCTTTCTGACTGACTTTCAAGATACTCAGTCTCCCCAAAGACAGGAAAGCCTAGTTTTAAAGAAAAAAAAAATAGATTAATTGATCTTCATGTGAAACTTTCTAGATAACTAGACAGATATTAACCTTTCTGAAAATTCAGAGTTAAATCCTTGCTGCTTGAAATATGTCGCTTTTATAAAGTTAAACCATCCATGAAATGAACTTGAACATTATGGAGTACAAACAAGAAGATGATTATTTTATCATCAACTTTATTAACACAATTTATTAAAGGTCCTGGCTGTGGTACAGGGAGGACTAAGTGAGGTACCACAGGGAATTATAAGGGAAAAAGCTTGTTCGGCCCAACTAGGGTTTTAGTCCTGAGAAGAACCTCTGGAAGGCCTGAGAAAGGGGAGCCAACTTTACTGAACCAAGGGAATTTAAAAGGAAATAACCACCCTGTTTTCACTGTAATTGGTCCCTTTGAGGCCAGCTTTGCCTGAAGCAGATATAATTTCAAAAGGAGGCAGACAACCCACTTGGATTCTTCTTTAAAGGATCTGAGGGGAAGCATGGGATTAAAGATTGGGGACATATTCCTTGGAGCTTTTCCTGTCATTGAGGCAACATCTCTGTTTAGCTCATGGGATATCTTGGACTTTTCTTGAATCTTTTATTTTTACATTTTATCACTCCTGAGTTTGCTGAGTCCAGTTGTATAAATATCTGAATTGTGACTTTTATTTATTTATTTATTTATTTTTTTATTTTTTTATTTTTTAAAGATTTTTTATTTATTTATTTGACAGAGAGAGACACAGCGAGAGAGGGAACACAAGCAGGGGGAGTGAGAGAGAGAGAAGCAGCCTCCCCGCGGAGCAGGGAGCCCGATGCGGAGCTCGATCCCAGGACCCTGGGATCATGACCTGAGCCGAAGGCAGTCACCCAACCGACTGAGCCACCCAGGCGCCCCTGAATTGTGACTTTTAAACCATATGCTTAATTGTTAATGCTGATAAGGAAGTACAGTTGTAAATATACACAGAACATGGTATATCTATATCTGTCTATGCATATCTATGCATCTATTAAAAACAAATGAGTTATTATAAATTGTTGATTAGAACAATGCAATTATTTCTGAAATAAAACTCTTTCTTCCCAGAAAATAATGAAAATAAAACAAAGATTTATTAAACACCTATCTAATAAAGAGCAACATGCCAGATATTGTTAAGGACACAAACATGAAGGCATGGTCCGTGGCTGTGAAGTACTCACAATATAATAATGGACACAAAATAACTTTAACACATGACAGAAATTGATGAGTGCCACAAGAAAGAAAGAAGACAACCTCTGTACTAATTTAGAATGAATGCTGTTTCTTATACTTTGAGTATCAGAATTTCTGGGACCTTGGACATTATGCAGATTCGTATTCCCCCCCCTTCCAGGATGGACCTAGAATTTGCAATGTTAATTAAATCTCCAAGTGATTGTAATGATTGGTCTGTGGACCACAATTGGAGAAACATCTCAATAAGTAGAAATATTATTTATGGCTAAGGATGATGAGGAAAAACCGTGTTCATGAAGCATGTAGGACTTTTGTTGGCTCTCAAAACTAGAATTTTAACAGAATGGAGATAGGGAGAGAGGACAATCCAGACAATCCAGGTGATAGAAATAGTATAAAGAAAAGCATGGAGGAGGTATTCTCAGAGACTGCCCCTGAAACAGGTAGCCACTGGCAGTAGAACTGCAGAAAAGCAGAGTTGTACAGACTTGGGGAGTCACCCAGGAATTAATATCTAAAGTGCCCAATCAAACTTGGCTACTCTGACTTCTTTTGTTAACTCAATTTTTGTTTTGGAAAAAGAGACTGGATGGAAGAAGTCATGGGAGGAGGAGATGGCAATAATAATAAAATAATATACTTAATGAAAATTTAGCTTGTCTGGGGGTGCCTAGGTGGCTCAGTCGGTTAAGCTTCTGTCTTCGGCTCAGGTCATCCCTGGGTCCTGGGATCAAGCCCCGCATCTCCCTCTCCCTCTGTCTGCCACTCCCCCTGCTTGTGCTCTCTTTCTTTCTCTCTTTTTCTCTGTCAAATAAATAAAATCTTGAAAAAAATATAGATTGTCTGAGCTTCGTTATCCAAGTGAATATTGTCAAGGAAATACTTAACATCTCACTGTCTTTGCAGCCATTTGTAAGATGGAGATGGTGTCCTTCTACCTGTGGTGGTCTGTCCCCCTTATTAGGGAGAATAGGATTTTGTTAGTCAGGCCGCCTGTCAGTGAAGAGTGCTCGCTTAACTTGTCTTTTCTTTTAAGCTCAGGAACTGCTCTTGCACTGGATTTGCTTCTATCCTAAAAGGAAGCATAGCATTGATGTAATAGCGTTAAATGGATTAAATAAATTAACATTTGCAAATTACTTGTAATGGCTGTCAATGTAAAATAAACAATGCGACAAAACAAAGCAAAAAAAAGAAACTTCTTGGTTTCTGTCTATATCTCTTTAGAATTATGTAAACTGCTGCCTAAACTAAACTCCATTCTTGCTACTATACATTTCCTTTTAGTTCTTAATCCATTTTCAAGTTCCACTGTTCCTGGTTCAACCCTACCTTCTGACAGTGAGTGATGCTTTGCCTACTGCAGTATTTCTGAAACCTGGTCACGTTAACTCTTTCCATTTATAAAGAAGGGAGTTCTAACATTATGCCTACAACCTTTCTTGGTTCCACTTTGTTGGCTCAGAGAGAAAGGTGTTATTAATACTTGTTTCTATTGTTTCACATTTCTGGCTCCGCTAATGGCCCTTGGTGCCTGTGCTGGATGTTTTCCATCTACTCCTTCAGATCCACTCTCCTAACAGCATCTCTGTGTCTGAGTGGCTGATCTTTATAGGCTGCAACACCAGACCTCCTTGTCCTTTGGTTTGGGCAATAGAAAGCCCTTGCAAAGGATCAGAATGTGCCTCACTGAATATCCTCAACAAAGGAGAGCTTATATGAGTCAAAGAGACAGTACTATATACATTTCTAGAAGAAAAAAAAAAAAGATGGTTAAATGCTGTTGCTTTTTATTCAGTGCCATTTGGGAGCTCTTTTCCTTAGTCTTCCCTCCATCTCATGGATCTGTTCTGTTGGTATAATACAAAGAACTTGAGCTTGTCCCAACACAAAAGAGCTCCCTCACTTTGAAGGTGCAACAGAACCTAAGGTCATTCCGGAAAAAAAAAAAGCATTGCAAGCTGCATCTTGAGCCAATTCTACTTTCTTTTATCTAGATCCATCTTTTCATGCCGGAGGGGAAAAGGTCAGCATAGGGAGCTATCTTACTTGTTAAAAAGGGCAATTTTGTGTTACCTGCCCTATTATTCTACATGATAATCCCCACGCCAGATACTGCTAATTGAATGGCACTGCTTTTCTCTAAACCGTGTTCTGCACGAGCATCCTTCCCAATACAACATTCAGACAGCCACTCCCAGTCCATCAGAATTGGTATTCAAGATGAAGTATATTTTTCATCCCTTCTAAGAATAGAGGAACAAAAAGAGCTCCCAAAGGTCATCCATGGTGTAGTTTAGCTCACCACAAAAGGAAGGGTATATATGAATTTGGAGCCATCATTCTAACAAATAACAGAGTTTTTCTTTTTTTACAATTTTGGAGAAATGTTGTGTTAAACAGCCTAAGCAATTTAGAATTTTGTATATGCTAATATGCACTGCTCATCTTCAACAGATGAGAGCAGTCTAAGGTTTGAATTAATCAGCTTTATTTTGGTTGTAAGTGAGGGAACTCCAGGTGGAATGAGTTTAGTGGGGGGGAAGACAATTTATGGATACCAAACTACAGAAATGCATGGCAAAAGTAAGCAGCAGTTCAAAGCAGACATGGAACCAGGGAGAGTGATATTGTCAAGGTTTTTTCCATATCCTTTTTCTGCTTCTATCAGTTTTATTTTATTCTTTACTCTTTTTAGACTGGCTTTTTCTCTATGTCATAGAACATTCCACTAACATTTCCAAACTAGTATCTCAGGGCTTTGCCAAAGAGAGAGAGAGAGGGAGATTGCTCCATTTTACTTTTTTTTTCCAATTAAAAGAATAAAAGAAGGAAGCACACAATGGGCTTAGTTTGGGACATGCCCTGGGTGTAGAATATTATAATGGTCAGCCCCTAGATCCATAATGGTCAGTGCTTACAAATGAAGAGCTCAAAATTGAAAAACAAAGTGCTTTTGTAAAGAGCAAATGCTATTGGACAGAAAAAATTTATTTGATCATTTAATCCTTTTTTTTTTTTTTTTTGGTAAAGAATATCTTACAAAGACCTCTAGTTTGCTAAATATCCTCTAGAAAATATTGGTTAATTTTAAAGATAGTTCTCAGAATATTGAAATGGTAGCACATGGCTTCTAGAGAAATCATACATTCAGATTTCTGGCCATATTAGGTACATCTATACTTAACCAAACAAAGCTATGGTTTTTCACACTTGCTTAAACAAAATTTTCACTCTCTTTAGTCCTTTTACTTCTTTATAACATTTTTATTAATTATCAATTTCTTTCCTTTCTACTTACCCATACTTTACCTAAACTTTTAGCAACGTTCAAATTGCTCTGATTGTGGGAAACTCACTGCCGAGTGAATATTTAATGTCTTTAAGATTTTATACAATGTTATTTTACAATTATCTGGCAAAATTGCAAGTACTTTAAATTTTCATCTTTGTGTGTGTGTGTACATGGAGTGGATATGTGTCTATATGTGTGCATAGATGTGCATGTGTGTGTTGGGGGCATGCTATGTACATAACTGAGGGCATATAAATCAATCAACAGGTTCTGTCATGTTGGGGTTAATGTAGAGCATAAAATAAGCCATAACACCTGGCTTGCTAAAATGTAACACAGAGGCGGCTGCGGGCAGGTGAGGGTTTTGGAGAAGGGTGTGGGCCTTTGGAATGCAGGGTCCACTCTGGAGCGACCACTCTGCTGTTGGAATGCCATGGGGAGTTACCTTCCCCGAAGCTCTCTTAGCCCAACAGCCACCCTGTGATCTAAGAGATGTATGCATTGTCCCTTAGGCTATGTTTAGTAGAACACGCAGATTAGCATATTTTATCTTCCCGTAAATCCTCTCAGTTTCCGTAAGACCCCTTGTCACATCATGCGCTTGAGAACCAGTGATAAGGATTTGTGATAACCCTGAAGGCCCAATAAAAGCAGGAGCAAAGAAGAGCAAAGGGTCTTCATCTCTGAGCATTGACCCCCTTGCCTTCTCCTCTCTTTCACGGCAAAGTTTTGAGTAATCTTTCATCCGTCGGTCCAGGGATTGCTGGCCATTCCCAGCGCTGTCATAGATCACAGAGAAAGATAAAGTGACAAAATAGGTCTTGGGAGTTAAGAACAACTTACAAATTGTCCTACGTGTGCAAAAGTTATTATTACTGATGAGAGTGTGTTATTTTGGTGACCATAACTATGTTCTGTAGTAGATGATCAGTCCTGGCAGGGAAAAAAAAAAAAAAAGTCATTTTTCTCCTTTAGTTATTTCTGCCTTACTTTTTAGGGAATTTGGATATTGAGTCCCCAAATTGTGATGCCTGAAATGTCAACATTGTTTTCCATTGGTATTCCAAAATAAGAATCAAACCAAAGTTATGCAAATGAATACATATTCTTTGATAATTAAAGAGTGTATCATTTAGATTAAGGTAGGTTGAATGAAAAAGAAAACCCCAAATATCGGTGATTTAAATAAAATAGAGCTTAATTCTCTACTTGAATTAAGTCCACAGGCAAATAGTCCTGGTCAGATGTGAATCTTCCATACTCAGGAAAGGTCCTTTGTCCTTCCACTCATGATTACTTGCAGAAGTTCTATTTTCATGGTACAAATTGAATTTCAGGCAGCAAAAAAAGACCTTCAGTCTTTTAAAATGTGTTCTCAGGAGCTGTTATCCAGCAATTCTACTTTAGTGTCTCCAGTCAGAGCCTAATCCCACATTCTCATCATTGACCTTCTTTGTTATTTATTTACTAATTAAATAAATATTTGGCACCCTATGCAATATCTAGAATATTGACAATAAATTATAAGTTATATAATTGTCAAAGTCAATTCACTACAGTCCACTCATTCCCTGATTGAACAAATTTGTGTGTCTTGACCTTCACAACTAAAGTCAGCCTCCAGACCATGGCGAGTTTACCCAGGCAGTGTTGTGCAAGGATGCTTCCCAAAACCTGGCCAGTTGGATTTTTTCCTGGTGACATCTGCACTTCTAAATAACTCTCTTCAAATTCAACATGTCATAATCGTCATGGTTGCAAATGCCAACTTTGTAACCAGGCCTATCTACATTTACCTAACACATTTGAGATGACCAGGATCATTATTTACAAAAGAGCAAAACAAACAAAATATAAATATGACATTTATAGATAAATTGACTAGATACAGGACAAAATATCTAATTCTGATACTTCATGCACTGATAATTTCATGATGTCAGTCTTCAGATTAGTGTTCAAATATTTGGAAGCTAATAGATTCATTATATTCCAAATAACATAGGTATAATGAAAAGATTCTATTTTTCCTCCCATACACACACTCTTTTTCCTTCAATTAGAATTTGTGATTCTTTGATCTTCCTAGAAAGGTTCCTTCCAGCTTCAAGATATGTGGATTAAAATTTGTTGATTTTTACTATCACTAAACTAAAGTTTACTACCTCACATCAAGCAACATCCAAGTCAAGGGAGCAAACTTTTCTTTCCTATCACAAGTAAACTTATTTATTTTGTGCTTATAGGGTAGATTTGTACTTAATAGTTTCTTTTAATGTGCGATTATTTTTAAAGAATTTTCCTTCTTCTTTTTGAAATAGCTGTCTGAAATTTATCTTAGAAATCAGATGAATTAAAATTAATTGAGTTTTGGGAATTAGAGGATTTAAAGCATAGATTGAATGACTGAAGACATCTCTAGATCAAGTGTAGATAGTAATTTCTAACTTGAATTATCGTTCCAAGGGTTGAAAATGGCAGGTGATGTAAATTCAGCATGTGAGCAAAGAAGGACAGGGCATAAACAAATGCAGAATGAATTCAAGAAGTGAGAAAAACATTATATATATGAAAAAGGCTGGCAAAACTTACCGTAATTGTAGGAATCCATGAATCATAAATTAAGACAGTGTAAAACGTTCAAACATATCTGGCTATAGCTTGCATTGAAAATATAATCCTACGTTAGGACTGTTAGCTGACAATTCAGAAATATTCTCTTTTTTTTTATTATGTTCAGTTAGCAACTTTATATACATCATTAGTTTTTGATGTAGTGTTCAATGATTCATTAGTTACGTATAACACCCAGTGCTCATCACAACATGTGCCCTCCTTAGTACCCATCACACTGTTACCCCCCGCCGAAACCCTCAGTTTGTTTCCCATGGTCCATAGTCTCTTATGGTTCATCTCCCTCTCTGATTTCTCCCCCTTCAGATTTCCCACCCTTCCCCTGTGTTCCTCTGTGCTATTGCTTATGTTCCACATATGAGTGAAACCATATGATAATTGTCTTTCTCTGCTTGACTTACTTCACTTAGCATAATCCCCTCCAGTTCCATCCATGTTGATGCAAATGGTGGGTATTCATCCTTTCTGATGGCTGGTTAATATTCCATTGTATATATGAACCACATCTTCTTTATCCATTCGTCTGTTGTAGGGCATCTCAGTTCCTTCCACAGTTTGGCTATTGGGGACATTGCTGCTATGAACATGGAGTGCATGTGCCCCTTCTTTCATTTGAGGAAGGGGGTAACCAAAAAAAGAAAAAGGCATCTCTTCCCTACAGGTAGGAGTCCTTGTGTGTACAGGCACTGGAAGACTATAGCTGTGTAAAGCTGGGACATCTTCCCATGAAGTGGACATGAAATTTTCCCTGATAAAAAGTCTATGGTTTTTAGAACTGAGCATTACTGTTCTTCTTCATTGTTGCAAATGAGTCCTTTTGCCCATTCAGCAAATGTCAGTGATTGCTAGATAAATATTCAGTCTCTGGAGTTTAAAAGGAGGTAGGAATGTATTTCTTTTCCTTCATATCCTTAGTACCAAGTGGTAGGTATCAAAGAGGGCAAATACTGCTTAATGTACAAAGATTTAATAGCAAGAAAGCACAAAACAGTCTTATGACCTATTCGGTAGCTCTCTCCCTTCAATATTTTCACTGGCAATTTGTATGAAGACTTAAGTCCAAGGTAGATGTATAGATTCTTCAAGACAAAACTGGCCAACCTTATAGTGAGGTCAAGTATATGTTCCCTGTGCATTTGGATGTAGGAATGTTTTAGCTTGCAGTTACTATAATAATACTACATAATAGACATGAAATCTGAATGGCATAAAAAAACTAAAAAATATATACTTAATTCAAGCTTTTTATATTGGCAGGTGGAGGTGAGGGGCTTGGCTGGATGGCTCTGCTTTAAGCCCTGGCTGGACTTGGCTCTTTGCTAAGATATAATTTGGTCTGGGGACCAAGATACTAAAGAAGTAGTTACCTGGGGGAAGCGCTCATCTTATGGAAACAGTAGGGGCAAAGTGGGCAAGCCTAACTGCCCAAGTGCTTTTTAAGCCTGTGATTATGGGATTCACACTAATATTCTACCAGCTAAAGTAAGGCATGGCCAAATCAGTAATGAAGGGTTAGAGAAATATACTCCTCTTTAGTTAGAAAACAGCAAAGTCAGGTGGTAAAAGATGTAGACATAGGGAAAGGTGAAAAATTGGGACCATTAAAACAATGTAGCCCAAGGACCAACAAAGTTATAGAAACTCAAGAACTGCATGCCCTGCTTGCCAAATTCTTACACCCAATATTAAGAAAATGAGACTTGCACTATCTTCCTAATCAAACACTTTTGTTTGAACATCACTATTTCACCAATAAAAGTATTGCTTCTAACATCCTCTTGCACATTAACAAACTCTCTGGCATAGATTTCCACAATGATATCAGAAATGTTAAATAATACTTTTTAGAGTATCAATGACTGCTTAAGGTACTTCATGCACTGTCAAAATCATCTTAGTGTTGTGGACACACATATGCCACATCTTTTGTGCTGGAATATGTTTAATAGAAGTTGACATACAGACAATACAAGAGCCACAAGACTTCCAGTGAAGTAATATCACCTGGCTTTTGTAAGGCAATCCCACCTATGTTCTAGGAAATTGGTCTCTCAGATTTTAAATTGTATATGTTTGGAGAATTTCAGGCTTTTTAATAACTGTATTGAGCAGAATTATAGGCCCCGGGTCACTATTTCCTGAAATTCCTTTCCACAGTTCATTCTCTTTTTACCCTCACTTGGCCTTGGATACCTGGTGGTACCCATTCCTCAGGTGTGACCACCCTGACATACTATCAATTGGTTGTTGTTAAACTAGCCTAGAACCAACTACAAAGTTTTAAAACCAATGGTAATGTCAGAACTACATAAAATTTCTTCTAATAAAAAATTTACCCTGGAGGGAAACAGAATTTCTATCCCAGCTAGTTAGCTAGAGATTGAAAAGGTGAGGAGATCAATCTCTCAGAAATGAGTGGCAATTCTTGACTGCAATCATTGGGAAGGAGAAATTTGAGTAAGTTGAAAAAATATTCACACGAAAATTGCTCTCCCGATGCTTCCCAATGCTGGTAGGGGAGGCCAAGTAGGCAATCATGCAAGGAAAGTTAATTGCCTATGAGGCTTGCAGCAGAAGAATAAGCCAGAGGGAAATCACTGGATTGGAATCCAAATATAAGTTTTCAGAAAGGAAATTAGTGAATGATAATAAAGTCAAACATAAGGAAAGAAAGCCTATAAAATACTACTAAAATGATAACAGACACTTGAAATGTTTCTAAATATAAGGAAACTATGCCCTTAAGTTATGGCCCTATTTGTATACTAATACACCTGTTAGTGGACAAAATGAGACTATGGTTATTTGAATAATAAAGATTCGAAGGAAAGGGTCTATTAGAATCCATGGAGTGAAGGTATGAATCACAAAACGTCAGAATTTCTTTGAAGAGATGTGTCTGGCAATTATTATTTGAACCATTAAGGAAAATAAAACTATGTGCAATATATCTGAACAGTAGGGAAATCATTACAATATATCTTTAAAGAAAAAGTATGCTGAAGTTTTTAATAGAATATATAAGAGGTCCCTGAGGTTCATGGGCTTTTTCCAAAATCTCTACAAATTACCAGTGAGATTTAGGTATATTTATTGTGGAGTATTTTTTATTTTGTCTTTCACGATACCTTAAATTCTTTTGACTCTTGTCTTCAAAAAAAAAAGAAACAAGTGATTGTTTGTAAGCTAATATTGTTTTTAATCTATAAAAATAAATTCTAAGATGCAAGAAGTTATTATTTCCTATCATTTCAAAGGTCAAAATGTTTAATAAAATAAAGTGTGCAGGCTGTGTGTATGTGGGGACAGAGGATAAAAATATATATAATAAGATAAATTTATAATTAGAAACTTCAATGTCATCTACTTTAACAACCTCATATAAATCTGAGAAAACCACTCTTAGATAAAGTAAGTGCTTTGCACAAGTCAGAATATTCAGTTAGATATTAGATCTTTGGCCTCCTAGTCAAATGCTCCTGAACTCCAAAATTCCTACTAACATTTTGACAAGAGAGAAATGTTTCATATAGATATTAAATGAAATACAAAAGTCTTACTGATTGCAAATTAAGAAATATTTTTATAACTATTCTCTGGAACAAAAAGGAAAACAAAATAATTTTTTAAACTATCTAAAGAGCAACAAAAGTGTAGCACTTTACACTAAAATGTGTAAGACAAAGCTACAACATTATTCTGAAGAAAATAAATAATTTAAATACCTCCATTGCTAAAGAAAAACATTGCTATTCAAGGACTAAATTACTCATTTTAAAGATTTAGGGAGGGGTGCCTGGGTGGCTCAGTAGGTCTGACTCTTGATTTCAGCTTAGGTCAAAATCTCAGGGCCATGAGAGCTAGCCCTGCATTGGGCTCCTTGCTGAGTGCGGAGTCTGCTTGTCCCTCTCCCTCTTCTTCTGCCTCTCCCCCACTCATGCTCTCTCTCGCTCAAATAAATAAATACAATCTTTAAAAAAAATAGATTTAGGGAAACAATAAAGTGAATCAAAACTATAGGAGAATTAGAAAACTCAGGAAAAATCAAAGAATAGATACATTCTGAAATCAGTTCTTAGAAAACAAAAACAACAAAATTTATATAGTGACTGATTTAAAAAATAAGAAACCTATAAAGGTTTAGGAATGAGTTTGGAAATATAACAGTATAGAAGAATTGAAAATGAATTATAAAACCTATGAAACAATGAAGAATTTAAACTTCTAGAGAAAATAAATTATTTCAAAGTAAAATGTAAATATGCTAAAATTGGCCCAAGAAGAAGTTGAAATTTAAACACATTTCTTATCAATGAAGAGATAAAAATGAGGAACTTTATGATTTTGTTGTGAATATTCCTGAAGATTGACACATTCCTATCCCTGTTGCTTCCTTTATAATGAATAACAGACAATAAAAGGGTAACAACTAAATAAATAATAAAATTTCAGGGAGTGAATAAGGCTATGAAGAAAACAAAAGCAAAGTAAGGAACTGAAGTGGACATATACTGAGGTTATTGTAGAGGCAATTTTGATCGAATGCCTCTTCCAAACAAACAAACAAACAAACAAAATGATATTCAGACAAAGATCTGATGTGATATGCAATCTATGCAAAGATCTGGAGATGAGCACTTTCTGAGGCAGAATATATGAAACACTGTCGATAAGGAGAAGGTGTCAGGCAATGAGACGGAAGTGGCATCAGCCTCCAGGCCAAAGCCAAGCCTTTTAAGTCACAGTAGATTCTATTCTAAGTATTAATGGAAAACAGTTTTTATGTTTTAAACACAATGATGTTATAATCTAATTTACATTTAAAAATATTATTCCAAGTGTTTGAAAAAGAACTGAATGAACAATGACATAGTGGCACAATTAAGAGGCTTGTTTTTTAAGGATTTATTTATTTATTTGAGAGAGAGAGAGGGTGAGGAGGGGCATCAGCAGAGGGAGAGAGAAGGAGAGAAGCAGACTCCCCACTGAGCATGGAGCTGGCCACGGGGTTTGATCCCACCACCCTGAGAGAGAAAAAAAAAAAAAAAACAGAAAGAAAAAAAAGAAAGGAAAAGAGAGAAAAGAAAGAAACATATTTTTAATATCTGTAGTCCAATAGTGATGTTTCATCTTTTATTACTGATTTTAGTAATTTGTATCTTTTCTCTTATTTTCTTGGACAATTTTGTTGATATTTTCAAAGAAACAAAGTTTATTTCATTGATCTTTTTCTTTTGTTTTCTGTTTTCTAGTTCACTTATCTCCCCTGTAGTTGTTATTATTTCCTTATTTTTTTCATGCTTTGGGTTTAGTTGGATTATTGGAGAAAGGGTGTGTTGATCTACTCGTTCTATTATGCCAGAAATGAATCTCTAGTTAAAGTAGAGATGCATCATTTCAGACCTCATTAATCAGAATCTCTGGAGGGGCTTCCACCGAGTGTTTACTTCATAAAATTCCCATGATGAATCTAACGCTCACCAAGATTGAGATACAATTATATTTGGCAGTATGAATTTGGTTAAGTCTGTATTCAGAAGCAGTTACGTTCATATTCCTGACATAAGATAATCAAGCTTAAATGATAACCTAGGTGAGGAATCAACAAAAGTTATGTATATTTCATATATATATGAAAATTTTAAAATGACAAATAATATATTATCATATCAGTTTTCTACAACACTCTTTTCTTCAGAAAACCAATTCACATGTGAAGTCAAATTGTAATGAAAAGCTTGTTTGACATGATTAGGTAATTAGGACAGAGAAAGCTAAGTAATTGATTGATGGTTAATTTGATTAGGTTTTGAGAGCTTGGTATCTCCTTTTCCCCTTGATAATTACACCTGACAGAGTAAATTCAAATATCCAAAGCAATCAGGCACTCTCCAATGGACGGTATTAGAAACATATTGACAGCTCTTTCTATTTGGTTGCACCTATTCTAGATTTCCTTCAGATCTTTAACAAGGTTGATTTAAATGCAGGATTAGTTTTAGTTACATAATTGGATATGCACATATACAAAGTCTTCAGAGCCACATATTTAAAATCTCCTCCATTATGGGTTATTTCTGTATGGAGCTTCATTATTAAGAGGGAGTGTCATACTCTCAAATGATACCAAGACTAGAATAAAGAACATCTTCATTCCTGATGTTTTAGCAGCACTCTAGATAAATGTTGAGAGATGATTATAACATTACTTTTTCAACATTGGATAAGGACGAAAATAATCTTGATATTACAGTTTTATATCTGATGGAAGACTTTAGTGTAATTTTATAAATACTATTAAGTTAATATGAAAGAGAGAGAGAATGAGACTCGTATAACCTTATAGGTATTTGGCTTTAGTCTCCACTCAGATCAAAGTTCTCTACCTGACCTTTAGGCTGCCAAAGGTAGCATTTGAATTGATAAGGTCTCACTCAAATAGTCATGAAAGTAGTGTACATATTCCATACGATTATTTGGACAATTTTAGCATAATAACCCCCCATACCTTTGCCTGTGTTTTCTTTGTGTTTCATTTCAAGAGATTTGGGCCTAAACTTTTTAGATAACTGGCTCCATCCCTGTCTTAGTTTGGGCTGCTGTAACAAAGTACCATAGACTAGGTGGTTTATTTCTCATAGTTCTGGAAGCTGGGAGGTGCTGCCACATTTAGTGTCTAGTGGAGGCCCAGGTTCTGGTTCATAGGTGTCCTCACATGGCAGAAGGGGCAAGTAAGTGAATTCTCTAGGATCACTAATCCCATTCATGAGGTCTCTACCCTCATGAGCTAATCACCTCCCAAAGACCCAATCTCTAAATACCATCACACTGGGGATTCGATTTTAACACATGAATGCTAGGGGACACACACATTTAGTTTATAACAATCCCTGACGTCACTTTGCATATGTAGATACAGGAATGCTCCTGTGACCATATACACCTGCTGATTCTGCTGAGAATCTAAGAAAGAACAAAATGATTGCATTTGCATGGGAAAGAACAATTAACACTTCTTTTTATTTTTAAGCAAAAAAATTCCTAGAAGCAGTGGAATTCAGTGTGTTCTTGAAAGATAATTGTCATGTTTGTTGTAGTAAAAAGTCTACAATAGGGCTGTTTTCACATGGGCGCAGATTTATTTATACAGGATTTCCTGCTAGCAAAGCAAGTTTGCTTCAACTAAATTACACAGAGACAATGCTTAAGAGACTCCAGAGAGAGCAATCCCAACTCAGTAATTCCAAGCAGCTTTCTCTGTGGTGATTCATAGTCTATACCCTAACAGTGTTTTCACTCAGCTTGATTGTTGCTAAGCAACAAATAGGGGATAGGGGTTAAGCTTCTAGAATCACTTACACATTAATTATAAGTGAGTAACATTAGAATAAAGCAAGTTTTAATAATGAAGGGTATTACATACATTGTCACAGTATGCCTTTTTTTCCTACGCAAGAAGAGAAAGACCTGTGTGCTACTTGTCATGGTGAAATGACATTTCATTAGCATTTGGAGGTACCAAGGGAGTAGGTTTTAAGAGAAACAATTAGGTGTTTTATAGCTATCTTTTCCTTTCTCAAAGGTTTTCTTTCCTAATTGCTATTGACTTTGCATTCTTTGAACTACTGAAGCTAACAATAGCCTAAGTAGGTGTTAAGTTTCCTAGTTAGGAAGTTGCTGAAGTGTTTTGATGATTGCTTGATTGCCAAAGACTTTTAAATGCAAGGGAATTAAAAACCATTAAATGCAAAGAAATTAAAGACCAATTTTTTGTTCCCTACATTTAGAGATCTTGATCAGAATTTAATTTTCCCACTAGGAAAAAGCAATATTCTAAAATCATAGTGCATCTCCATCCACATTTCTCAGTGTGCTTGCATTGCTATCTACAGTCACTCTCTTTTGTGAAGTTGTATTTCTACACGACTTTCCTTTCTTTCTAAATGAAAAACTCTGGGACATGTGTTAGCTTAATAAATACCCTTTTTATCCTATGGTAGCATGCCAATATTTGGCCATTAAAATAGACTACGGAAAACCTGGATTGTTGTCAGCAATGAGCCGCCAATAGACGTAAATACTGGAAAATACTTTTCATACTGAAAAGCCATTGAAATAGTGCAGTGTAGGCCTCTCAATCAGCAAAACTTGGATATGAATGATTTTAGCTACACTATAGCCTATCAACTCAAGCTATTGAAGAGAACTGCCAAATTAAAAATGCATTCAACCTTCACATGTATAAATATTCTTTGAGAAAAGTGCACAGTATAGTGAAAAATGAAATTCGGATAAATACGAGTCCGATTTCAAGCTCAGGCACTTGATATCAGCATAACCATGACTCAGTACTGCACTGTTTCTTCATCCTAGTTTACTCACAGGTAAAATGGGGAAGGGGAGTGTTAACCTAACTCAGGGGATATTTGTATGACTGCTGTAGAGATGACTCTTCCTGTCAGCCACACCCACTTTCATTTCTTTGCTACATTTTCATCTTTGCTGGCCAATGTGCTCTTTTGATTTTTCCATTGTTGTCTGTACACGGTCACATGGATTTATCACTGGGATAAAGGGGGCAACACCTTTCCTATCAGATACTGTCAGATAACCACATCTTGCTCTTTGTGCATGAAATGAATATAAAATGTGCAGTGATCAATCACTGACAAACACCGAAAGAAGTGGTGTGATTAGCTACACATCTGCACATCTATTATTTATGTAGTAATTTGTGGGCTGAGGAGGTAGCAGTGAAGTCTGTATTTTATGAGTTTACTTACTGTAACTCTCACCCCAACTCTAACTGTAACTGAAATTTGAACCATTTTATTGTGACTCTGGTGCTATTTAACTAGACGTTGGTATCTGGAAGTTACATAGGTCGCAACAGTGTGCAGCAAGGGCTGCTTCTGTATATGAATGTATCTATCTCCCTTTCTCCATGAGAGATCATGGACTTTGTCTATTTTATTCTCTGCTGCCTTCCTGGCACTTAGGACAATGCTAAATACCTAATGATATCTGAAAATGATAAAAGACAGAATGAATGTTATCACATGTCTAGAGTCTTATCAGAGAGCCTGGAATATATAATAATTCCTCACTAAATGTTGGGTTTCTTAGTGTTTGCTTAAAGCCTCTGGTTTTAAGAAGAGGCAGATTTGTCAAAATTAATTAAGCACTCAGTGTGCTCTAAGTGTATATTTGGCACAGTATAATTTTGTGAAGGAAGATAGAATTTATTTCCCTGAAACAGTCTGATGGTACAGCTTAAGGCTTTCTGCTTTACTGTCATAGAGATCTAAATTTTACTCTTGGCTTTGCTACTTCACCCTAGGTAAGTTATTTAAACACTCTAGGTGTCAGTTTCTTTAAATAAGGACAGCTACTATGTCTATTCATCTCAGTAAAGTATGTGAGGCCCAAGAGAGATTATAAATGCAAAGTGTTTAGCCCAGTACCTGGCACTTAGTAAGCATACAAAATATTTTAGCTTTAGTTTGTGAGCTTCTGGCCTAATAAGGAAGAACAAAATTTAAACAAAAAAGATATAATGAATTTAAAAATGTAGATGACAAGAATATACTACAAATATATCCAACTGTGACCACATGCTGTATTTTAAAATTCAAATGTAATTTCCCCCAAGTGTAATTGACTTTTTTTTGAGAGTAAAATCTGAAATTGAACAAATTCCAGGTCCTTTTCTTAGAGGAAACCACTGTAGGCATTCACAAAGCAGGAGTCTATAAATGTCTATGGAGAAATCAGAGCTGTGGAAAATTATATTGAGAATTAAAGGCAAATTTAAGATTATTCTGAAATCAATACCAGTTAAAAAGATTTGGTGTTTTAATTGGGGTTTTAAAAAAAGCAAATTTCTTAGTATCTATGTGCCTCAGTTTCTTCATTTATAAAATAGAGGTGGTAAAAATTCCTATCTCATTGAGTGGTATGAGGGTCAAATGAGAAAACGCATTTAAATTATTTATCATAAATCCTGGACATAGCAAGAAATTTAATGACCTTTCTATTCCTTTGTCTATATTAAATTAATCTTAATCCCTGACAATTCTTTCCTTATTATGCATTTTTACTTCTGCATTTTCATTGCTTTCTTTTTTTTTATTTTGCATTTTCTTTCTCATTAATGCTATTTCCCTTCTAGTCACATGCTCATTACAAGATTAATATAATAATCCTCCTTTGGTTTCCCTGTCCTCAATTGCTCCTTCATTTACCCCTTTCCTTGAGTTTTTAATCATTCTCTATTGTACACAAGAAAAATCCAAACTTCTAGCCACCAATTATAGTTCTTACAAACATTTCAATTAATTTTCCCTATATTCTTCCTGTTTCAGTCAAATAAGTCTACTTATTATTTCTCTGTTATACTCCACAATAGTTTGTTTGGCCACCATGGATGAACAGAAAAGTTCTCTGTAGTCCATCTTTAATTGATTGGCAGCCGCATCTTGATGGGCATTCTGAGGCTGCCCCTAAACTCAGGAAGAGGAGAAAGCCACAGTTCATTAGTGATGTGTGCTATGGACTCAAGAGTGGGGACAAGATGAGCATCAGAGATATTTGTTATTTCTGACTTATGTCATTCCCCTGACAAGACATCCTTACATGCCTTTGCTCTACTTCTCTAAGTTCTAACTTTTTCAGAGATTCAGCTCAAATTGTACCTCTTCTATATCCTAGCCCACAGTAATCACTGCCTTCTCACATAGGACTTACAACCTGAATCTCTTCTTTGTCACTAACATATGCTACTTATATGTTTACAACCTATAGGTCCTGTGATGTCACCTATATTCTACTTCTTTTCAAAACAGAGAATTCTGTATGCATTGATTATCCATGGTTTTTAATAATCAATAATACCAATCCCTTACATTTTTTATTATTTTATCTTTTTACATACTAAACTCATTGAGATTTAATTCTTCATGGCTTTATCAGCATCATGTATTAGTATTTTGAATATTGACTGGCTTTAGTAGAAAGTTTATACTCACCAACTTTATTTTCATGTCAAGTGTTACTCAATTTATAGGTATAGACTTGGAAAAATCTGGGTAGTGTGTCTTATAATTCAGCACATTTTTATGAGTCCACACTAATAGTGACAGTTCAGTTAAATTAAGTATTAGAATGAATATTAAGTATGTTTATACACAGTAATTATGGATTTCAAATTAGAGAAAAGGGAATGTAGTATTACTCCTTCTTGAGTATTGAAAATATAGGGGAAGGGTTTTGATTTTCAGGAGAAATTATGACATTAACTTAGAGTCATTCCACTTTACCTTCTCAGATCTTCCTTTGTTCTTGAACACCTCACAGTGGCCTAGAAATTAAGTTTGGGGATTATTCAGACAAGAGTTTAAACCTAATTGCAACACTTACTAATATCTTGATCTTGGACAAGCTACTTAATTTATTTGAACTTCAGTTTCCTTGCAGTAATTTGAGATTAATAATCTTATCTTATATATTATTGAGTGGAAAAATGAAGTAAAGTCCCTTGCATATAATAAGGATTCAGCAAATGGTAAAGAATATTTTGTGTTTGACAGTTGTACCAGTATCTTTTATTGACTTATAAAGGATGCATTTATCATTTTCATTATTATTTGAATTTTAACATACTAACGTATTTCAGTGACTGGAAATACAAGATCTTTTATCCTGGAACATAGATGAAAATTCTAAATAAAACATTAGTAATTGAATCTAGTAGTGTTTTATAATAATTCTATAGTATGACCATTTCTTTAATAAGATAAGAAGGATGCTTTAATTTTTTAAAATCTATTGATAAAATATTTAGATCAGTGTATTTTTATATTATTTATAGTTTATATAAACATACATTTTTGTAGTCATTTATATTAATTAGATGTATTAATTTATATTTATTTTATTGCTGCATAACAAATCACTCCAAATCCTAGTGGCTAAACAACAACCATTATTTCTCTTGAGTCTGAGTCAGCTGGGCATTGTTCTTGTTCTGGGCCAGGCTTGGCTGACATTGACATCTTCTTCTTCTTGGCTGACATTCCTGCTTTTGTGGTAAGCTAGCAGTTGATAACCTTACTTACTCAATGGGTAGTTGGGTGGTTTGGGGTTTAGGCAAAATCCATCATTCATCAGTCTAGCCCAGACTTGCTCACCTCACAGATTTCAAGAAGCAGCATGGAAATATGCAAATTCTTTGAGACCTAGGCTTAGAATTGAAAAATAGTGCTTTTGCCACAGTCTACTGGACACAGTAAGGCATATGGACAGTAGAAATTCAAAGGCTAAAGAAATCGATTTCTCTTACTGGCAGGAGCTACAAATGCATGTTTTAAGGAGGTGTACCTACAGGGAAAGGTGGAGAATTGTTGAGCCTTTGTAATCTGTCACAATATTAATACAGTAAAGGGGAAAATAACAATAGAACATATCAATTGTACCGCTGAGAGGTCATTATATTCAACAAACATGACAAAAACTTTATGTAAAAGAGAAATAGAAGAACACTTCCTTAACTTGATAAAGAATATCTTTAGAAACCTAAAGATGTCTTTTTTATAGTCAATACTTGGATTAGTTTTCTAGGGTTAACCCCAACAAAATAACACAAATTAGGTGGCTTAAAACAGCAGAAATTTATTATCATAGCTCTGAAAGCTAGAAGTATGAATTCAAGCTATCTCCAGGACTGGATTCTCTCCTGGAGGCTTTGAGAGAGAATGGGTCCATGATTTTCTTCTAGCTTTTGGTGGTTGCCCATTGTCTTTACCATCCCTTGGCTATTTCACTACAATCTCTGCCTCCATCTTAATATGTTTTCCCCCAAGTCTCTATCAGTGTGTCACCTCCTTTTCATATGAAGTGGATACCTAGTGGATGAAGGGCCCACCCTATTCCTGTATGACCTCATCCTATCTAATTACATCTGCAGCCATCTACAGCCATCCTATTTCCAAATGAAGTCACATCCTAAGGTTCTAAGAAGGACACAAATTCATGTGGACACCTCCAACCCAGTACAATATTACGGTGGTGGGATATAGATATATATCATTCAACTACTTTTCTGAATATTTATGTCAATAATTTTAGATGAGATAAAGAAATAAGATAATGAAACAGATTTGGATAGGAGATGAGTTATCTAGCTAATAGGATTGTCTATTAGGAAATGTCAATAGATTCAGTTATAAATCATTATAATTAAGATGATAGTTTAGTGGAATGGCTGAATTCTAGACAAAATGGTAATACAAAACTAGTAAGAAAATATAGTGGGGAAAATACACTATTCATACAGAGGCATCAAAACATAAAGAAAGTAAATGTGCAGGTCATAAATGAGGAAACATGTAAAATATCTCCTAAAGATAAAAGCCTTGTATAAATAGTGTGAAAGAACATTTTCTAGGTAGGAAGCTTAAATATTATAAGGATGTTAACTATACTCATATTAATATATAACACTAGCTGTAATACCCATCTGGAATAATCATAAAAATAGGCAAAAAAATTGAAAACAAAGAACAATTAAGTGGGACCTGCTTTAACTGGTGTCTAAAATTATTATAAATTTCTAGAGATAAAAGAAACAAGGTGCTGATTCAAGATAAGACATATAGATTAATGGAACAAAATAACAGGTTCAGAAACAGGACCGAGGACTGTGGGAGTTTTGGAATGATATACGTGGCATTTCAAATTAGTGGAAATACTTCTTTGCAATAGATGACATAATTGGTTTTTAATTTTGGTAAACATAAATTAAGGCCCTTAAGTTCATAATGGTAAAGACTTTAACATTATGAAACCAAAACACTAGGATAAAAGCTGTTTGTATTCTCTAGATGTAGGTCATCTTCAGCCAGCCTTTAAACCTAGAAATAATAAATGATTGTCAGATTTGACCACATAAAACATTTGAAAGGTCTTTACAAAGAAAAACATCATAAATAAATGTAAAAGACAAATGATAGTGTAAAGGAAAATCTTAGCAAGACATGTAACAGACTGATTTTCTTTAAATCAGTAAGTAAAAGACATATAGCCTAGTAGAAAAATAGGAAAGATGTATGAATGGGTAATCCATAGAAAAAGAAAAGGAAATGGCCAATAATCGGCTACAAAAAATGCTCAAAAATCACTGTTCATCAAAGGGATTGAAGTGATAAGATTTTTTTAACCATTAGTTTGATAAAGTTTGAAAGACTGATAATATTTATGTTAATAAGGGCCTAGGAAATACATTCTCAGATACATAAAAATACAATAACATAGTGGTTAAGGGGCGCCTGGGTGGCTCAGTCGTTAAGCGTCTGCCTTCGGCTCAGGTCATGATCCCAGGGTCCTGGGATCGAGCCCCACATCGGGCTCCCTGCTCCACAGGAAGCCTGCTTCTCCCTCACCCATTCCCCCTGCTTGTGTTCCCTCTATTGCTGTGTCTCTCTCTGTCAAATAAATAAATAAAATCTTAAAAAAAAAACAAAAAAACCATAGTGGTTAAAAGCTAGATTGCCTGGGTTCCAATCGCAGTTATGCCACTTACTGTGTAATCATGGACAAGTTATGGGACCTCCCTCAGCATCAGTTGCCTCATCTGAAAAGGAATATTGCTACTACTACTACTACTACTAAATAACTATCTGATAGGGATGGGTGGGTAAACAGGTTAAAAATGCAAAAATTGCCTGGCATACAACAAATATTGAATTGATGTTGGCTGTAAATGTCATTCCATATTTGAAGGGATATATACTATACTATTTGGAGGGTCAGTTTCTGTGTTTGTGTGTGTGTGTATGTGTGTGAGATTGTGTACATAAAGTACAATACTCATGAAAATGAATTAGATAACTTCTACGTACTAATATAAGTAGCTCATAATTTAATTATAAATAAAAAGTGTACATTTATACATTAAAATTGGATAACGACAGGTATATGATGATCTTATTTTAGTAAAAAAAGGAAAAAAGCTTATTTTTATATGGATATAGAGACATGTATAATCAGAGAATATTTCCATAAGCGCCTAGCATAACACTGGCAAGATACATAGTGACTCTCTCAGAGCTCCAATCATAAAATTCCAAGGGAAGTTTTGAAGGGACCGTATGAATTCCCCACCTCCCAGCCAAGCACCGTGACTGCAAGGGATAGATGCTCTCATTGGCTCACTGTTGGCCAAGTATTCAGGCTTCTGTATAGAAAATGGGAGATGCTCATGGCTAGAGTGGAGAAGAATAATTCTTCAAAATTGGGGAAACTATTACCAGAAAAATGGTGAAATGGTTTGGGGAAGTTAAGGAACAAAACAAAACACATGACTACCACATTTCCAACTATTTTATGTATTTCTCATTGCATTTCCCCCTGCCCATCATACACATTGCATGCATGCGCTCACACACACACATGCACACAGCATTATTACCACGTCTTTATTTTTCTCAATTAACAATAAATGACTGGCTCTATATATTTAACTATGAGAGTAACCCATACTCATTAAGGCCTATTTCCTGTAAGTTTTTTGTGGCTTATTGGTAAGTTATAGAGTTGATCTGGAACTATCCCTGATTTGAATTAAAGAGTTTGAATTTCTGCTGTAACTGAAACAGACTTTTTTGTCTGGTGAGAGAGGTGGGTAAATATGAAATAGAAGATGGAGTGATTTTTATGGATACAATTTCATTGTTCAGTCAAGTCACATCAAAACGAGGCTTATAAAATGACCTTTGAGACATTTGCTACCTCTAAGTTATAATTCACAATGATATTTTATCATAACGAGGACACATTTTTATAATCCTTCCTTCCACTTTTCTTTTGGCTAAAAAAGCTAACAAAAGCTAGACATAAGGCAGAAAAGAATCGACGTATATCCAATTATCTCTGTTAATGATTTTGTGGCCTTACACCAAGGGTCTGTAGACTACTGCCCTGGGACCAAATCTAGGCAGTATTTTTACTGTAGAAGATTTCATAGGCATCCAGCCAACCTTATTTCTATATGAACTGTCTGTGGTTGCTTTTGTGCTACACCGGCTGAGTTGAGTATGTGACAGGGACCAGAAGGTCCTCAGAAGCTAAAATCACTACTCTCTGGCAATTTACAGAAAAGTTTGCCAACCTATTCCTTACACACTCACCCCAACATAGCCAGTAATTCAAACAGTTCCTTGCCTTCTGCTGAGACTGTCAGCGTATATTCTGGTAATTATATTATTTCTTTTGAAATGGGTACTTTTCAGTTAATTTATTTAAAATTATACTTGATTTCCCCTACCTGGGATTTTTTTTAAAAAATGCCTCTCTTTTTTTTTTTTTTAAATGCCTCTTAACGATTTCTTATTTCTAATTTAGATTTTCCTCTCTTCTTTTAGGAAATTTAATGCCTACGGAATCTCAATTAGATTAAATGGTTTATATTGGTTTTGAATTTGTTATAATTTGTGAAATTCCAAGCAGCCATTGAAACCAAGAGCAGATTAATAGAACTGTAATAACAGTAAGGTATTCGTACAAAGTAGCACAAACTATTTACTTGTGGCGAAACTTTCTAAACATCTTGTTTGCAAAGTGTTTTACCACTGGCACAAAACTTTCAGATATTTTATCATGTTTAATTCCCCTAAGAGTATGAGATATAGAGATAATATTATTTCCATTTTATAGATAACGAAATGGCCTAGAGAAATTAATTGAATTGCTCTGAGTCACATAACTAGAGAGAAGGAATTAATCTTATACCTTTTGATTGATTTACACTTCCACTGTATATATACTTTGCTACAGTTTCAGTCTATCTATGATCTATCATCTCTTTTTTTACATGAAATTTAGCTAAGTCACATAAAGCAGATAAACTTAACTGCAGAGACTGTGTTTTATTTATGCCTCATGGATTCTACTGAGTAGCTTAGAGCACTACTTTGAATCAGCAAATCACTGCTTTGAACTCAATAAAATTTTTGAATATCATGTTATTATAATGTTTGGTAACAAGTTAAGTTTAATTGTAGGATTGGGTAGAAAATATCATTATAAATCTATTGCTTTGTTTCACTAAGTTACAAACTTCTTGAGCTACCTGTTTAGATGATGCCCCTTGCTTTCTATTGTCTAAGCATCTTCACCTTTCTTATTGTAAAAACATCTTTCTTTTTGTTGGGAAAACACCCTACTCTGTATTGCAGAAATCTTTTTTTTTTTTAAGATTTTATTTATTTGACAGAGAGAGCACAAGCAGAGGGAGCGAGAGGGAGAAGCAGGCTTCCTGCTGAGCAAGGAGCCCAATGTGGGACTCGATCCCAGGACCCTGGGATCATGATATGAGCAGAAGGCAGACACTTAACCGACTGAGCCACCCAGGCTTCCCATGCAGAAACCTTTGATGGGGTCAATTTTAGCTGCCTAGTCCAGCTTGTTACCTGGGCTTGCCCAAATAGAGCAGAGATCTTTAATTTAAGCTGCATGTTTACTGGGAGCTATTTGAAAGCTGGGGTGGCCTGTTCAGGTAACTATTATATTAACAAAATAGTGACAGAGTTATCTTTCGATTGTTTTTGTGTAATAGAAGTTTTCTTGAGTTGGGAATTTTATTTTATTTTATTTGACACACAGAGAGGGAGAGATAGTGAGAGAGAGAGCACAAGCAGGGGGAGTGCCAGGCAGGCAGAGGGAGAGGGAGAGGCAGAGGGAGAAGCAGAGGGAGAAGCAGGCTCCTGCTGAGCAAGGAGCCCGATGCGGGGCTGGATCCCAGGACCCCGAGATCATAAACTCAGCCGAGGGCAACCACTTAACCAACTGAGCCACCCAGGCGCCCCAAGTTGGGAATTTTAATATGAAAAATGGCCTTTCTAAAACAACTCTATGCAAGCTTCCATCTTCCTCAAGCTCTAGTCTCTCCATTTGGCAACGTCCCCCACTGTACTGATAAGCTTCAGCAAGGGAGCGAGCATGTCTGGCTTTTTTCCCATTGCTTTGCTCTCTGCACCTAGCTCAGAGCTTGGCATGCTGTTAAAGGATCAGTGATTAATAGCTAGAAGAACTGGAGGAGCAGCCTGAGAGGGAGCGTGAACCTGTGAGAGAACAGCATGTATGAAGGCAGACAGTAACAGAAGAGCACGCTGCAATTAGGTCATGGAAGGTTTTACAGAATAAGACAACTTGTGGAGGAGAATGGTAAGGGTGAGAAAGGAGATCATGAAGAACTTCATAGAGATAGGCAAGAGAAGGGCTACTTTATTGTGGAGGCTTTAGTGAAATATTGAAAGATTTCTACGGGAGGATTAAAATGGGTAGGTTTTGGAAAGCTCATGGGGTAAAAATGAGGGGGTAGATTGAATGGAGCCAAGACTGGGAACAATGACCAGTTAGATGTTGTCATAGTATCTGGGGGCACTTGGACTAAAACAGAGGAAGTAGAAATAAATAAGAGGAAAACAATTCAAGAAAATTACAGAAATCGTCATCCAAAAATCATGTCTACTTTGTGGGATGCAAAGAGTGATGAAATGAAGGAATTTAGATTTATAGGAAGCATTCAAAGATCATGTTTAGAAAGAAAGAATTGAGTTTAAAACCTTGCTTTGAGGTATTTGTGAAAAATCTAAGTGAAAATATCCAGTTAATTTTAAGGATGTGGGTTCATCATCAGTTCATCAGTCACTGTTTATTAAGTGCACGTGTGTGTGTGTGTGTAAGACACTGTTATAAGTACCAAGGGTTCCATGGTAATGAGAGCAAATCTTTGCTCTCATGAAGCTTAAAATCTAGGGTTTGTATCCAGACAGTAGATTATTCTAAATAGGGTGGTCAGAGAATGCCTCTGAGGTGGTCTTTAAACATGGGCCTTCATAACGAGAATGAATCTTGTCACATTAGCTAAGGGAGGAGAAGATTTAAAATGGTGGCAAGTTGTCAACATTGTGAAAATCCATGGAGTGCAATAAAATAAGGATATAAAAATGTCCATTTGATCTAGCTCTCTGGAGGCTATTGGTGACCTAAATGAGAAATAGTTTAAGTAGGTACAGGGACAGATGTTAGATTGAAAAAAGAAGGCATGGATAGGCTTAAAGAAATACAGAGTTAGCACAAAATAATTTTAAAGGAAAGCTTGGCTGTGAAGGGGCAGAGGGAAGTAGCCCTCAGGATCTGGAGAGTGCCAGGAGATAAATTTGTAAATTTTTCCGGTTATATTTTTTTTCATAAATCTACAGAATGAGTACATCTTATATAACCCTCATTAGAAGATAAAAATTAGCTCATTGAAAAAATGATATATTATTTTAGAGGTGGGTAGTAGTATAGTATTTTTTTCTTAGTCCATTAATTTCATGGTAGAACAAAATGGATAAAATCTGGGGAGTTGTGGGTAAACTAGCTGCATGCTGTGTAATATAAAAGTCAAAATTCAGTCACTAATAGATTATATCAGAATGACTTGGAGCAAATGGTATTTTTAAAGCATTTCTAAATTTAAGGGATGGATCATTTTCCTTTTGTCATTGTTTTCATAAGATGAGAGCAATTTTTAAACTTTCCTCTGGGGAATGATTAGAATATTTGCTCTTTCTGATTCATCATTATCATGGGAGCAAGTCTTGGTAAAGAATGCTACACTTTCAGTAATAAACATGCAGATACACCTCTAAAAAAATAAGCTGGAAAACTAAGCACAATTTGATCTAATAATCTTAGTCCCGTCATGTTATTTTCTTTCCAAATGTATAAGCAATTCTTATTGCACCGAGTAGCACTTAAAATATATTGTCAAATGATGACAACAACCATTATTTTTCTTCTCCTTTCAGTGATTGTTCCTTTATTCTACCAGGCAGTGATGCCATTTCTGATTTTTAAAGTAAGACTTTCTAGCTACTTTTTTAAAAAAGCTTTTATCAAGAAAGCCACTGGCATTGAAAATTAAATGTCTCCAGGAATGTTTTTGTGCCATTAGGATGTGAACTAATGATGAGCTATCAGATTGAGTCTATACCTAGAAACGGCTCAGGAGACCCAGATTTTAATTGACTGTAGCAAGTAAGATAGGGCTGTGCTTACGATGCTAGGCGACTGTCAGGTCTCAAACAAATCGTTGAGCATTTTTCATAACCAATTGATAGATGACACCTTAAATAACATGGCTGTGCTATTCTTTATTAAAAGAAAGTAGGGCAGAGTTGCTAAACGAAAAAATGCTAAGAATATCTGCAACTCTGACAATTAGATTTATATTCAGAGTTCTCTGCAATTATTTCTAAAGGTAACAGAGATGACCCTAAGATTTTCCAGAGACTTCCTTCACAATCTAAACCTTTCTCACCACAAGAATAATGTCAGTATTATGTGCATAGAAAGTTGCTGAAAATATTTCTGAAATGATGATAGTTTATCTGGTGGATAACAAATACACCTGGGTTTGCTTTTTGATCTGTCCAACCATTAGTAATTTCTTTATAGACTAAACCATTCTTTTTTTAAAAAAGATTTTATTTATTTATTTGACAGAGAGAGAGAGCACAAGCAGGGGGAGCTGCAGGTAGAGGGAAAGGGAGAGGAAGAAGGAGGCTCCCTGATGAGCAAGGAGCCTGACACAGGGCTGGATCCCAGGATCCTGGGATCATGACCTGATCCGAAGGCAGACGCTTAACTGACTGAGCCATCCAGGCACCCCCAGACTAAACCATTCTTTCAACTGTGTATTAGGAGACACTGAGCTCACATCCCAGCATTTCCAGGGAAGCAGGAGTCTGTGAATTATTCTTTCACTACTGTTTGTGTAAAAGGGAACAAAGGGCATGTAAATAGCTGTATTTATTCAGTTCCATAAATGCAGATTCCATTATCACTAGCAGACTTCTTATTTTCTCTCTTCTAACAGGTTATTTCAATACTGGCTGTTTCCAACTCAGAAGAGATTCCTTATGGCAAGAAAATTATAATTGGCCATCAGGTATTGAAGCTCCCACAAGTCCCACTTATTAGAAATTGTACAGTCTACTCATGTTACTAATTGTGATAAAATTGAATTGAGGGAGAAATCAAATTTAGGATAAAGAAGGAGGAGGAAGAATAAATTATTTTATTTGATTTTCCTAAGTCCAAGATTGGTATTATGCAAGATTTTCCAAGGGCTTGCCAAACTATACCCATATCCTATTGTTCTCTCCAGCTTCATGGTATATCATTGTCTCAGTCTTACAGTTTCTCAGGAAGGGGGAATAATGGTTATGAAATTACAAGTTGGCAAAAATCAATGGAGAAAGTTAGGGGCACTTAGGGTGAAAGTGGAGAAAGGAATAAAGACCGTACTTAGGGAACTCCCAGCATCTATATAGTGGGAATTAAAAGACTCACACAGACATTTTTATATTTTAGAACAATTAGATTATTCAATGATAAAATATGATTACAAAGCCTACTTCACATGGTATTTGGGAAAAAATACCCTGCATGGGTTTGAGAATTAATATTCAATAAGTATTGCCCCTCCTCCATGAAAAAAAATAATTGCAGATTTCTAGCAAGATTATATAAGCATATAAAAGAGCATATCAAAAGATATGCTATTATTATTACTATTATTATTCCTTTTCTACTTTCACCCTAAGTGCCCTTTTCTCCATTGATTTCCATAAGTGAAAAATGCAGAGAATATCCTTGGAATATTTATAGAAGAATCTTTATGAAGTTTCCATTAACATTACATACACAAGAAAGTGTCAACATCTTTACAGTGGGAATGAAAAGATTCACATAAGACATTATATTTGAGATCAGTTATATTAATTGTGCTAGTACAAAGCTGAGTCTGAGTCAAATGGGATCCAACATTTGACCAATATCGCTATGCTTGACCTACCTACATGAGCATGCTAGGATTGATCACTCTTGCCATTGGTACTTTATCTTAATTCAGTTTTATTTGACAAATATGTTTAAGTACTGGTATGGACTGGATGTTTGTGTCCTCCCCAAAATGCATCTGTTGAAGTCCAAATCTCCAGATTTTTTTTGTGTGTATTAAGAGGTAGGGCCTTTGGGAGGTAATTAGGTTCAGATGAGGTCATGAGAGTGGAGCCTCCATACAGCAAGAAAGCAGTCTTCTGCAAGCCTGGAAGAGGGGCCCCAGCAGAACCCAACCATTCTGCTCCCCTGATCTCAGATTTCCCAGCCTGAAAAATAACTGTATATTGTTGAAGTCACCCAGCCTATGATATTTTGCTATAGCAATCTGAGCTGCCTAAGACAGCACCTATTTTATGCCACACAATTTGCTAGGCACAGAGGATGCAAAATGAATAAGATAGGATCCTTGCCCTGAAAAGTTTCACTGTATTTTTGGATACAACTTGAGTAGTACAAAATAAATGTTGAGGTATCAGAGTAGTGACATCAGATACATCACTAACTTGAAAGAAATCAGATTTTATATTTACTGGAAAATATAAAATCTTGCACTAAATCTAGTGACATGTTTTTCTGTTTCTCTTATTTTCCTTATACTGAGATGAATGGAATATATTTTATCTTGGTACAGGCAGAATCCTAAAAGAACTGACACCATCTTCAATAAAAGGTTTCAAATCTTGAGATTCTTACTGTAATCGTGGAGACAGATAGAGAGCATAAGACAAAAGAAAATGATGAAAAGTAAGAGAATGTAGTTCGGAAAATATTATTGTATTACCAGAGAAACCTGTTATATAATTAGTTAAATCTATGAAATTAGGGATTTGACTTGCATTTAATCTCTTTCTTAGGACTTCATATTTAGAGCCCCATTAAAACTTTATCTATTACTGAGAAATGTCTTCTTGTATCTTAAAGTAATACATATTTAGAGGAATCAAAATGGCTTATTATATTTCCAACCCTAAAGAAAAACTAAAAGGAGAATTTTTAAAACAGGACTTTGTGTATATGCTTAAAGAAAATGATGACAAATGATTCCTATGTTCAGTGTGTTTTCCATTGTTTTTACCTTTCCATGGTTTTGCATGTTGTTTCTTTTTATAATAGCTATATACATGGGTTTTATGTCACTTTCTTTCTAATGATCAATTATCTTCAAACATAGCAAACTTTTATGAAAAATATTGTGGGGTGCCCTGGGAGTAGGAGTCTCCAAATTACATTCGTTGGCTCAAATCCCTCTCACCTAATTTGTATTTTCTTCCTATGGGGCATATCTCCCCATCCACCTCTAAATAGCCTACCTCACCAAGTTTTTTTTTTTTTAAGTTTTTATTTAAATTCCAGTTATGTTTATCTAATTGTAGTACATGTGCATAGGTGTATATATTTTAAATTTATTGTATTGTGCTTGAGAGCTCTCAGATATATATATTTTATTTTACTTTATTTTTTCATTAAATTTAGTTTAATCTAATTTTACTTATTTTTTTAAGTTTCTGTTTTAATTCCAGTTAGCTAACATACAGTGCAATATTAGTTTCAGGTGTACAATAAAGTGATTCAACACCCATACATCACCCAGTGCTCATCACAAGTGTACTCCTTCATCCCCATCACCTATTTTGCCCACCCCCGCTCTGGAAACCATCAGTATTTCTCCATCAAATCTTTGATGTGCCTCACCTTCTAAGCTTGAAATGTAGTTTCATCAGGTTTACCTTTGAGTTTCCTTTTGTCGATGTTTCTATTGTTTTCAGTTGTCTCCAATTAAGATGGTCTTCTCTTACCTTGTAAAACTTATTTTTTTTAAAGATTTTATTTATTTATTTGAGAGAGAGACTGAGAGAGAGAGAGAGCATGAGAGGGGGGAGGGTCGGGAGGGTCAGAGGGAGAAGCAGACTCCCTGCCGAGCAGGGAGCCCGATGCGGGACTCGATCCAGGGACTCCAGGATCATGACCTGAGCCGAAGGCAGTCGCTTAACCAACTGAGCCACCCAGGCGCCCGTAAAACTTATTTTTATAACCAAAGAATCATTGGAGGGAAATTTTAGGACTATGATGATTTCAGGAAAAATTCTGATACTATAGGTCTGAGGATTTATGTGACAGCTTTCAACTTCCTTTTTTATTTTGGCCCTATTTATACGATTTATTTATTTATTTATTTATTTGAGAAAAAGAGAGTGTGAGTGGTAGGGGAGGGGCAGAGGGAGAGAGAGAATCCTAAGCAGACTCCATGCTTATGCAGAGCCTGATGCAGGACTCCATCTCACGATCCTGAGATCATGACGTCAAGAGTTGGACGCTTAGCTGGCTGAGCCATCCAGATGCCCCTGTACAGGATTTCTTACGTCCATTCTGATTTGTTGATTGTGATTCTAACTCTTTTTTCATTGAGCATTAAGTTTTATGTCAAATTTTTTTTGGTAATACTTTAAAGTGGTTCAAAGATAAAGAAGACAGTAAAATTGTATTTATTTCAAATTGTCACCTCTTCTTGCCATGTTAAAATGTAATGTGGCCAACTATACAGGAAAATATGCTTGGCTGTTGAAAATGCAAATTGCTGCAACCTTTAATAGAGGACTTTGGATATATATCAAAATCCTTAAAAATGATTTTAGCCTTTGGTCCCAAAAATTGGCTGCTAGAAATCAAAGGACATAAAATGCATTTTTATCATGTATATTTATTGCTATAGGTTTCTTGTATAAAGTGACAATTTGGAAACCACATAAATATCTAGGAGCAATGATATGGAGATTTAATTGTGATTAGGGATAATGTTTACATTGTATTGTCATGAAAAAGTTTAAAAGCACTGATCCCACTTCTGTAAGAAAATACATACACTTCATTTTATATATATATGGAAAAATAAATAACAAAATGTAAATAATAAAGAGATTATGGAGATTTTATTATTTGTATTGTATATGCTGTATTTTCCACAATAAACTTTCAGTGTTATTTTAAAATAAATCAAGAGAAAATATTTGCAAGATTTTCTGACTATCAGTAACTTTATTTTTTTTTTTAAATTCAGTTCTTAGAATGTACTTAGCTTTTTAAAGTTTAAATATTTACTTGCTAAAATAATAAGGAAGATGATATGAGGAGGCTTTGTTATGTGATTTAGTTCTTAACACAAAAGTTTTTTTTCCCCTCTGTTGAAAATGAGTTCAATAACCAGTGACCACTTTCTCTAGTAACATATCTTTTAAAATGCTTTTCAACATAATGTTAATGTAGGTTGAAATACAACATAAATCCAGTAACTCATCTACTAGACTCTCAACCACCTTATCCAGAGCATAAAAAAAAAATATCAGATTGTTGGATCCATTACTATTTAAGCTTACCTGCTTAGTTTTGTTTGTTTTTCTCCTAGAATCCTTTGCCCATATTAGATTCTTCCAAACCATAATGTGTGTTACATTACCAACAAAAATATATTTTAACCACAGTAATGGTTCACTGACACATAACTATTGGTTGAATAAATGAGTAAGTGAATATGAGATGATTGAAAAAACATGATAATAATTTTTTAAATATATTTTATTTATTTATTTGAGAGAGAGAGAAAGAGAGAAAGAGCAAGCACACGAGCAGAGGGAGAATCAGGCTCCCTGCTGAGAAGGGAGACCAATGAGGGACTCGATCCCAGGACCCTGAGATCATGACCTGAGCTTAAGGCAGACGCTTAACTGACTGAGCCACCCAGGTGCCCGTCATGATAATAATTTTTTAAAGATTTTATTTATTTATTTTTTTGTTTGTTTGTTTACTTTATTTGAGAGAGAGCAGGGGAAGGGGCAGAGGGAGAGGGAGAGAGAGAATCTCAAGCAGACACCATGCTGAGTGTGAGCTGGGTGCAGGACTCGATCTCACAACCCTGAAATCATGACCTGCCTGAGCCAAAACCAAGAGTTGGACATTTAACTGACTGAGCCACTCACATACCCCAATAATAATTTTTGCTAGTTCTTTTTCCTTTTACCAGTTTGTTTTTGAGATATTAATCCCTTCCATTATAATTTCTCTACATTAAACCCTCTCTTGTTACTCACAGCCTTTGTTCTCCTCTGTTCCTACAATATCTTCTTTTAAAGGTACTGATCTCTCTACTGTTTTACCAGGTACATCTGAATAAATACAAATAAACATTTATAGAATGAAAGCCATGGATTGTGATGTGTCTATTGAAGCTCAAGCTACTGAAAAATGTGAGAGCAGTCCAAATATTTATGCATGTAACCTGGATAGCCTTTATACCCAATAAACTTATGAGCCTAGCTTAGGAAAAATCACTGCATTTCTAGGTTTGTTTCCTGACACAGCCATTGTTTCTGTGAGGTTGCTGACATGGGACTACTGATTGGTTTTGTTTTTTTTTTATACTTAAGACATCTTTATTCCCTTCCATAGATTATTTGTTGTTGCCGCCTATGATTGGTATTGTTCATTCTATGTCCTGGCAAGAACAGAAGCATATATTCCTTTCAGAGGTTGGGCAAGGAAAAGAGGGAATCTTTGGGGTTGATATTACTAGTGAAATGGCTCTTCAGTTTCACATACAGCATTTTCCTTCCTAGGATATTCCATCCACTTCTTTATATAGAGATCCTGGGTTTGAGATTACAAAGAATGGTTGATGAGTAACTGTTTCTACAGCTGCAAACATGCTGTTACAGTCAAAAGGCTTGACTTGACCTCTGCACACAGAGGATCTCTAGGGTAGGGACTAAGATGATTTTATATACATACATATTTACACCCACACAAATATGTTTATATATTTGTAATTCTTTAAAGTGGTTCAGAGATAACAAAGATAGTAAAGTTGTGTTTAATCTATTTCAATTGATCACATTTTCTTTCCATGTTAATATTTAACTTTGTCAACTATACAGGAAAATATGCTTGGCTGTTGAAAATGCAAATTGCTGCAACTTTTAATATAAGAATTTGGATATAGATCAAAATCAAGTGGAACTTATCCCACATATGCAAGCCTGGTTCACATTCAAAAATCATTTAATGTTGTCCATTATATCAACAGGCTGTAAAAGTAAAATCACAGGATCATATAAATAGATGCACAAAATGCATTTGAAAAAACCCAATACCCATTCATGTTAAAACCCTCAGTAAACCAGGAATAGAAGGGAATCTCCTTAATTTGATAAAGATTGTCTACAAAAAAACCTATAACTAATATCATACTTAATGGTGAGAAGCCTAAAGCTTTCCCACTAGGATTGGGTATAATGTAGGAAGTCCTCTCTCATCATTCTTTTGCAAGATAATATTGGAAGAATCTTAAATGCATATTACTAAATGAAAGAAGTCAATCTAAAAAGGCTAGATACTATATGATTCCAATTATATGACATCTGGAAACAGCAAAACTATGGAGATAATAAAATGATCAGTGGTTGAGAGGCATGGACTGTGGGGAGGAATGAGTAAGCAGAGCACAGGGGATTATTAGGGCAGTGAAAATATTCTGTATGATATTATAATGATAGATAGATGTGATTATACATTTGTCTAAACACCCAGAATGTGCAGCACCAAGAGTGAACCCTTATGTAAATTATGACTTTGGAGGATAATGATGTGTCAATACAGGCTTATCAGTTGTAACAAATACACCACTCTTGTGGATGATGATGGTAGTGGGAGAGTCTATGCTGGTGTGTGGGCAGGAGATTTAAGAGAAATATCTGTAGCTTCTGCTCAATTTTGCTGAGAACCTGAAACTGCTCTAAAAAAAATCAAAATAAAAACACCTAATTTTTTTAAGTGAGAGAGAGTGTAACATAGTGAAACATATTTCTGGAAAATTATTGAACTATTATTTTGGGTGAAGAATTAAGAGGATTTGCTGATGAATTGTGTAAAAAGAGTAAAGAAAGCAGTAAACTAGGGGTGATCGTTAAATGTTCGGATTTGCACAACTAGATAAATAATTGTGTTACATTCCACATGTGTAGGAACAGGTCTGGAGGACAGAAAGCAGGTATTTTAAATGTATTGCCTACCTCGTATTTACTACATAAATTTACCAGTTTGCTACATATTTTATTGATATTTGTATAGCCTAGGCTTAGAAACACCAGTGATTTAATACTAACTACCTTGTGAGACAACCTTTTCCTAATTTCTGTTTTTAAGCTTATCTGAGATCCTCCATGTAATGTCCCTCTTTTTTTTTTTTTTAAGATTTTATTTATTTATTTGACAGAGAGATAGTGAGAGCAGGAACACAAACAGGGGGAGTGGGAGAGGGAGAAGCAGGCTTCCCGCCCAACAGGGAGCCTGATGTGGGACTCGATCCCAGGACCCTGGGATCATGACCTGAGCCGAAGGCAGACGCTTAACGACTGAGCCACCCAGGCGCCCCATGTAATGTCCATCTTAATGTCCATTCTTAACTCAGTCATTTGGAGGAAGGTTAGACAAAGTCTGGCAGTTTCTTAAAAAAGTTAAACATATACATCTCATAGACCCAGACATTATATAGCTATAATATACATATATGTATTTATATATATATATACATATATATCTCCAAGAGAAATGAAAACATTATTTAAAATAATGTATATATATGGGGGCGCCTGGTGGCTCAGTTGGTTAAGCGTCTGCCTTCAGCTCAGGTCATGATCCCAGGGTCCTGGGATCGAGCCCCGCATCGGGCTCCCTGCTCGATGGGCAGCCTGCTTCTCCATCTCCGTTTGTGCTCTCATGTGCACTCTCTCTCTCTCTCAAATAAATATATAAAATCTTAAATAAAAATAAAATAAAATAATGTATATATATGTATATACGTACATACATATATACACACACATTCAAAGGTTTACAATGACTACAACTCAAATATCTGTCAACAGGTAAATTAATAAAGCACATATAGGGTATGCGTACACAACTGAACACTACCTGACAATGAAAAGGCATTGACTGTTGCTACATGCTGCAATTAGTATTCTCAGAATAATTTTTTTTCTGAGTGACACAGTCCAGTCCAAAACTATATGATTTCATATATGTAAGATTCTAGAAAGTGCAAACTAATCTATAGTTACAGAAGTGGATCAATTATTGTCCGTGTGGGCTGGGAGAGGTGGCAAAAGGCTGGAGTAGAGATTACAGAAGGGCTGGAGGAGACGTTGATGGCTACAGATATGATCACTACCTTGATTTTGGTGATGATTTCATGGATGTTTACACAAGCCAAAACCTATCAATTATACATTTTTAATATATGTGGTTTACTGTATGTCAATTATACCTCATAAAGCTATTAAAAATACTCTGGATATCCAGAGTAGTACTTGACAGCTGTAATTTAGATATTCATGGTACATAATGAAAAAAGCTGAAGACAAACAATTAATATGTATAACTTTATTACTCCTGGAATGCAAATTTGTGGACAACAATTATAAAAAGTAATATTTTCCTCTGCTCAGATATTTGCAAAAATGGAGATTATGTAATATATCAAAAATGTAGGGCGCCTGGGTGGCTCAGTCGGTTGAGCGACTGCCTTCGGCTCAGGTCATGATCCTGGAGTCCCGGGATCGAGTCCCGCATCGGGCTCCCTGCTCGGCGGGGAGTCTGCCTCTCCCTCTGACCCTCCCCCCTCTCGTGTGCTCTCTCTCATTCTCTCTCAAATAAATAAATAAAATCTTTAAAAAAAAATGTAATAAATTTGGTCACAAGCTTAATCCTGTGAATGTGTCTTTATACATCTTTTAAAAATATTGTATAATTAAATTCATGTATATGACTTAGAGAGTTAAGTATGCTGTTTTTTTTATGGACACTAAAGAAATTGTAATTGGCATAATGTAATGGCAAAACATTTATTAATAATACAGATATAATATGTGCCAGGCACTTTCTCTTCAGCAGCTCATGATCCAATTTGAATATGGGAGTTACGTTAAAAAAAAAAAATCGCTCTTTCTGCTGTGTTGAGTATTAGAATTGCAATATAGTGGAAACGAGACACCTCTCTATCTCCATGCACCAATTAATAGATAAGTATTCCAGGTAAGAAAATGGTGTCTTAGCATAGTTACCAGTAAGGTTTAAGTGAAATAGACAAATATACAATATATTTTGGGAGAAGAATTAAGAGGACTTGCTGATGTAATCCTCAATTTAATGTCTAGCTGTGGTTCCTAACTCAGTCCTTTGAACACACTAATATTTGATGAGTCCAGACAGATTCTAATTTGTTTTGAAACCTAAATAGCAACTTCTACATATACTAGATTTCTTTAACTCGGGGGACATTAGCCAGCTTTTATCTTTTAAATGTAATATAACAGGAATACAGATAGTGATATTTTATAACTTTTCTATTTTGATATTAATGAACAAAATGAAAGCAATATCACAGTAGCTCACAAGAAAATATACTACTACCTATGAAAAAATGTTATTCCAGTTGTGAACCAAATTTATTTTACCAGTAGATGCCAGTCTCAGCTCACAAAACAGACTCAAGTAATTGAGTATTGGTAAATTCCATTAGAGGGATTTCTGTTTAAAAAATGTAGAATGGCAGAGATTTTATGTCAGGAAAAAAGGCAATTAATGAACTTTGAAGGCAGAACACAATACAAGCTCCTGAACAAGCCTATGACTCTAACAACAACTGGAAATAAGATTAATCACTTCTTCCAGATTTTTCAAATTGATATGAGGAGATACTATCCCCATAAGAAGGGAATGAGAAATTAAAAGGAAAAACAATACATAACTGACACTTACTGAAGTGAATTCTCTGCTTACCTTATCTTCACTCCTGTCTTGTTTTTCCTTTATTTTGTTTCTTGGTGGATGTGGAATAAAAATACATAATACATTAAAACCAACTTGACTGGATTTTTCTCTGCCAAGTTGCAATAGCCTGAAGTTCCTGAACTGGACGAGGAGAGGCCTAGTTTACTACTCCCTGCGAATTGACTCGTGTCTCATTGAGGCGAGGTGTATTCACGTACTAGATCAAAATTAAGGCACATTCTTAGATTATCTCTCTGTGAGTAGCTCAACTACGCCAAGTCAAGTGTTACTCACTTGTACCTGTAATAACTTGAGTCATAGATGTGACTTTTAAAAAATCTTTCTTAAATGAATTATTCCAAGAGATAATAGAATCTGGATTAATAATGTTTTGTGTGTGTGCTGGTGCCTCAGATTTTTCTCTGTCCGTCAGCCTTGTAAAATTATATAGATAAATACTTAAGAGGGTGACACAGAATTCAATTTTACCAAAACAAACAAACAGAAACCAACCTCTAGAATACCGAGTTTGTTTCCTCTGGGAAAAGCTAAAGCAATTTCAAATGTAAGTTATGTTTGGGAAATACACCTATGCACAGAGGTGTCAATTTCATGCACAAAAATACTGTTGCATAAAGGTGTACCTGAAGATTGCCGAACTAGCTTTCCTTAAAAAGAAAGGAGAGAATAGCAAAGTGCTGAGTTGGTAAAGCATGAAGGTGGCTCTCCCCTTCCAGAGCATTTGAAGATTTGTGTGGACCTGGCAATTGACCAGGCTGAATATACACAACCAATAAAGAACTCGTCCTCATTAAATAAAATGTCCCTACCCACAAGTTCCCCTCTCTATGACCCAAGAAGTGATGCCCAGAGACCTGCTAAGGGAATGTGAATTAATTTGTACATGCTAAATTCTCTTAGCTTTTTCTCTGCCCCTTATTTTTGCACATAAGATATAATAGGATGAAGAGAGAGATTTACTTCTCAGGCTGTACAAGTCACTAAAAGAGAATTGAAATACATTGAAATCTGGTACCACTTAACTCAAAACTCCACTCCACTCATGATTCCTTACTTATCTAGAGATTATGCCTATCCGACTTAGGGAAAAAAAGTAGAAAACATGTTCAAATGGAAAATAGAAACAAAACAGCAAAATCAAGCAAACTATGAGCAAAAATTTTTTTGATCACTTACCTATTGTGTATTTTTAAAGCAGGGATGTGTAGGTTAAATGGTGTAACTCTAGGGGCCCCAACAGTCCTGGAATCAGCTGGCTGACTACTGTCTAATGTTGACATTCTGTGAAATTCATTGTAAAATTCTAAAACTAAATAATAAATTACATGATTTTTTTTAGAAGGACAAGTCTTTGTTTTATTTTCTTCATTTTCATTTTTACTTTTCTCTAAATCTTTAACACTTCACACTCTGTGTTTTTCAGACAATTACAAAACAATGAAGGAATGCAAGAGAAGGAAGACAAGGGGATAAATATAGGTCCTATTGAGTGAAGACAAGAAAATTAATTTAATTTCAAAACAATTCCATCTCCTGTGGCAATCCTATGTGCGCTGTGTGCTTTCCAGATATAATATCTGAAGAAAAGTGAAAAGGAAACCAATTCCAAATTAGTTAAAATGTTATATCGTTGACATTACTGTGGGTCACATGTTTCAACCTCTTCCCAATAGAATCTTCTTTCCATCATCATAGCCATCTGTGCAGAAAGCACCATTAGCTCTCGCCTAGACCGTGTTATATCTTGTGAACTGATATTCCTGCTTCTGTTCTTGCTCTTTTCCAATAAGTTTTTCATACAACTGAGTGAACATTTGTAAATGGAAAGCAGACCCTCCATTTAATACCTTCCAGTGGCTTCCTGTGGCTGCAGAATAAAATAAAAACTCAATAACCATGACTTATACACCATGCATGAACAGGCTCTGCCAACGTCTCCCTCCTCATATCCACCAACTTCCTCCATATACCTGCCATGCCCAACCACGGGCACATCCAGCGCTCACTGAGGCCAAGTGAGTTTTTTAGTTCCTTGGATATTTCAAACTCTTTTTTTTCCTTTAGGATTTATTCATTTGCTGTTTCTTCTACCTGGAAGATTATCCTTTACATTTTTGTGGACATAGTCCACAGTAAGTATTAGATTTCAATACCATGACCCAGCAGGCACATGCATGCATGTTTGTGTATATGTGTGTATAAAACTGCAATGAGAATTTCCCTAAACCACTACTTGTCTTTGCTATATGTGATATCTCTGCTTTTTTTTTTCCTATTTATTTTATTTTTTAATGGCTGGTCACAACCTACTACATTGATTTTATTCATCACTATTGCATTGAAACCCAGAGTCAGATTACACCTTTATTTTTTATTCATCATATAACTGAGTTACTGACATTGATTAGGTCTCAAATTAAATATAATCATCTATTCATGAAGGCTGTGTCTGACCACCCAATCTGAAAGAAGTTCTTCTTGGTGTGACTACATATTGAATTGTAACAGTTAAACATGTATTGTTTTGCCTGTTACTCTGTGTCAGTAAACTCTATAGTCTTTGCAGGAAGGGCTGCATTCCTCTGAGTACATTTTCTTTTCTTTTTTCTTTCCTTTTTTTTTTCTTTTTAATCCAGTGCTGTGTACAGAGCCTGACACATAGCTCAGGCCATCAATAACCTTCTCCAGCTCCTCTCAGTACTGGTTAAAGTAAGTCCTCTTGCTATCAGTTTCCTGAAATCATTTGTAACCATAAACTTACTTATGCAGGTAAACTGAAAGAAGTAAATACACAAAAATAATTTTAAGAATTGGACCTCAAAGTACTCTTAGTTGTTTAAAATTACCAGATTCATTTCCTGGGCTGCTGGTGGTAATTTATTTTCTTACAGTTTTGGAGACCAGGAGTCTGAAATCTGCACCACTGGTCCAAAATCAATGTGTTAGGAGGGTCACACCCACATGAAGACTCTAGAAAGGAGTCCATTTCTTTCTTCTTCCAGCTTTCGGTTGCTGCTGGCATTGCTTGGCTTGTGGCTGCATTACTCCAATCTCTATTTTTGTCTAAAAATTACCTTCTCCTCTGTATGTCTCAAATCTCCCTCTACCTTGCTCTTAGAGGATACATATAATTGCATTGAGGTCCCACTTGAATAATCCATGATAATCTCCCTATTTCTAGACCTTGATTTAACCACATTTGCACAGAGTGTAATAAGGTGATATTCACAGATTCTAGGAATTAGGATGTGACTATCTTCGGGGGGTCCATTTTTCAGCCTACTACAATTATCAATTCATTTTGCATTGGTATCAAAGGTCTGTGCTCACTAATTACTCCTTGGTAGTACTGTTATTTGGCACTGGATTTAGTCTGAGAAGGCTGATTCAGAGGCATATTAAAAAAAGTTTTCTTTTTCTTTAATTATTGGGCTTTACTGTTTGTAGAAGTAGTGAATATTTCTACTTAAAATAGTAATAAAAAAATTAAAAAGCCCTCCTGATTCTAGTGAAATCTTATAGGTTAAAAGGTTAGGTAATTTGAGACCCAGATATAACCCCAATGATAGTGGGCATTCAGTGACCCAACCCAACCTCCTACTGACTTCATGTTGTTTAGTTGAATCATCATGGCATTGTACAGAGTGTCCATGTTCCATTCAAATTCTAAGCATCCAGCTACAATGTCATTGAAATATTTCTATATTGAAGCTAGAGAGAATTTATTTCCAGAGTTAAGAGATCCTGTTCCTCTGGATAGAATGCAGGTAGTGCTCAAGTTAGGAGGGGGGTTGGAATACAGAGTAAAGCCAATGATGTCGGAGTAACAAGTGAAGCTTCAGTATTCAGTGTCTATATATAGAGCATATACATGGGCAAATGACTAGACTTACTAATAAAGTCTATGAAGAAATAATTGGATGTCCTAGTTTATCAAGGAGAGGGAGGGAAACCAGAGAATGCCAACAGTACTTCCCTAGCCATGTGGTTGCCATTGGGGTGTTATCAGATACTGCTCATAGTTTGTGGGATTAGATCTTCAACACAGAAAAGGTTTAATCATGCTCAACAGAATTAGTCTTCATCTTCAGAAAACGTGTAAAAAAAAAAAAACAAGAACCAGCAACTTGAAGTAATTTCCTATCTAGGTAACTTATACAGTCTACTCTACTCTACCTAGCATCATCATTTGGATGCCTAGACTGGGTAAAACCAATACAGCAGTCCCGGCTGTCCTTATAGAACTTTCTCTAGGCTTCTTTCACATTGCATAAACATCTCTGAAACTGACCTAAGCAAGGGATTCACAGGTTTTTTTTTAAAGTTAGGATGTGGAAGTATAAGAAAAAACCAGAGACATATATGAACCTAAACATTTATAGCAGACTATAATTTTCCACCTAATATCCATTTTCCACATTTTTAGTAATAGAACTTCCATTGTAATTTAGGCAGCAATGCGACAGGTAAATACCACATTTCCAAAATTCCTTGTAGCCAGTGGTGACATGTGACCAGCTTCTAGCCAGTGAGATGCTAGAGTTCTCACAAAATAGTTGTGGAGCATCTAGAGGAGGCACCGGAACTGAATTTTAGTGAGAGGGACGTTGTTTCTTTTCTCCTTATTCTTGCTGTCATGAAAACTATAGCAAGTCTCCTGGACTACACAGTACCCTTGGAAAAGGAACTAATGTAGTCAAGGTGGTAAAGCAGATATATTGAAGAAACCTTGTTTTATGGGAAAGAAAAATAAACATCTACGTTGTTTAAGCCACTATCACTTTAATATGTTTTTACGTGCAGTTGAACCTAATCCTGACATGCTACCCAATGTGTCATTAACTGTGTCATTGATAAAGTTCGCTCACAAATGTGTTCTGTAGCAAAATATCAGCAGTTATAAAAAGTTTGCTAAAAAGTTTCTAGGTTGGTAAACATTATGGGATTCTCAAAAAAGTACGTATCTATATGATCTAACTTTAGGGAGCTACTTACCCTAAACATTAAATTATTTTATTTCATGACCATAAAACATTAGAATTCAAAGTCATTACCTATTCTTTTGCAGACCTCGCACAGGTTTGATTTTACTGCATTTGCAGTTAATAAATTTCCTTGGCCATTTTATTTTTTCCAACTTCAAATGTGACCTTTATCATCTGAGTCCCCAGTCAGCAGTTAATCTTATGTTTTGATGTCATGTTTCATGGCTAAATTGCTATAGTGTGGAAAGTATTCCAATTAATATGGCAAGATGTTGGAAGGAATGGTTAAGTATTTTGATTTCACATATCAGCTGCAAGTTACAGCTGCTTTGGTTAAAAGACAATTTGTCCACATGAATGTAAAAATAACATCTGTCATTCAAATTCACTTTTATGATAATTCCTTAATCCCTCATTTAATTTTCTGTCAATCTGATTTAGCCTGTTGCTCAAGTGCATAAATATGCTAGTCAATCTAATTGAGTTCTATATATATAGACATATCACACATATAGGATAAACTTCTTTTGTTATATCTGTATGAAACAATCTTTTGATTTCAAAAGTAAAGCTCTGGGTCATGTTTAGTTTTCAGCAGCTAAGGGGATATTTGAAAAAGGACATTTCAAGTTCAGTTTTGTTAATATCCTTATCAAGTTCCACAATTGTCAGATTTCTATTAAATCCAGACTGGTTGTAGTGAGGCATTGGTGAGGGGAGGGACAGTTTTATTTGAATTCATTTGTGTGGGCTGGGGTTGTTACCTGACCATTAATTTGTTGTTTAATTGTGATTCATCTCCATGGTACCACTAAGGGGAGCTGGCATACTAATGTTAATCTTTTCTTTGGGGCCATATTGAATATGTCACAGTCATGTATTCAAGAGTGGGTATTTTAGGTGAATAAGCCTACATAGGTTTTTTTTTTTTTAAATGGCCTGTATCTTTTTCTAAGTTGTGGTAAAATACATATAATATAAAATTTACCATTTTAACCATTATTAAGTGTACAGTAAAGTGATATTAAATGCATTCACATTGTTATATAACCATTGCCACCATCCATCTCCAGAACTCTTCTCATGTTGGAAAGCTGAAACTTTGTATCCATTAAACAAAAACTCCCCATTTCTCTCTCCCACATCCTTGCTATTATTTTGGAGTCTTTTTTGGTATTAACCATTCAAATGGGTATGAGGTTATTACCTTTTAAATATCATAAATTGTGTATGTGTTGATCAACAGTGTTAATCATGATAACCTAACTTTGCCATGTAGATGAACAAAGTAGCCAGCATATTTAAAGTTGTATCATATTTTGTATTTTTATTTGCATTATGATTTTGTAATAAATGCTTGTGTATTCAGTGTCTGGGCTTCATCTAAGGTGTCTTTTTACAATATTGTTGAATTGCTTTTAATGTAGACAAATAACTTCTTAAAAATAGATTCTATTCTATAACTTTACCTGGAGGATCATTATTAAGACCATCAAGAACACTTTCCCGTAGACTTTGCGTTTTAAAAATATGTCTTGGGGTCTCCCACAATTGAATATTTGAACAATAGAGTAGTTGAAATCTTATATACTAAAAATTAAATCATAAAAAATTAGAATATGAGATTGAATACAATATTTTAATGTGCTACAATTTAAAATATTTTTACAAGGGACAGGCATTTTGATATAGTTAGATAATATAAAAACTTCAAATATACATTTAACATGTTCAAACAATTCCCTGCAAGAAGATGTATGCATTTCAACATCAAGTATGAATCTCATATGGTGTGAATAATTTGAAGTACTTTGATGACAATCACTAACAATATAAACAAATACACCAAGAGCTCAAATGCAGATAATTCAGAATATGTACAGTTATTTTACCTTTTCTTTTAAGAGGTAGTACATGGAGCCTATTTGAGGATTACCTGAGTGTACCCACAAAACATTTCTGACCTCGTTTAGCAAATGCTCATTCAGAAATACCCACTTGAAGCAATCACATTTGTTTTCATGTCATAAACATTTAATTTACAAAAGGTATTCAAAATTTTTTTTCAACAGATGATTTTTTTAAAGAAAACTTTTATTGTATTAGTTACTTCAGGTATTATAAAAATGACAACACTTTACCCACAGAAATGGTTTTATATATAAATGAAACTTTTGCAATTGCAGTTGTTTTTACTGTCCACACTACACTGAAAGGAACTTTAATGTCTCTTTAAAAAAAACAAAAACAAAAACAGGCATGCTTTGAATTGCTAATCAAGACAATTTGCCAGTTGTAAATGGGGTACTGTAATGGAAGTAGATATGGACTTGAATGACACCATTTACCAATTCACCCTTTTAGGAGGTATAAGAAAAAATTCACCAATAAACAAATTTGATCTTGAGTTAGGGACCAGTCCCATTTTCCACAGGTCATCTCTAAACACAAAATCCTGGAGAGAAATGAGTATTGTCCCATTGACTAACATATAAGTCACTGTCACCTCACAGTAATTGCTGTGCAAACAACATGACCTGTCTTGCTTTACTTTCATAAAAATGAAGAAGGATCTTCTATTTCCAACATCCTCTCTGTGCTCATTGTAATATGGGTACATACAGGGAAGTTTTTGGTGTAGGTTTATTTTGACTGATCTACTATTATACAATATGTAGTATGTAAAACATAATAGTCATCATGACCCAAGCAGTTGCATAGAATTCATTTTTTTTAGTTTCCATTATCCTTCATGAAGAAACCATCTATTATTATTATTGTCTGTGCAATGGCCCAAAATTTTAATAGACAATTGCAGTTTTGGTTTACCTGTCTGAAATATGTTAGTGTCCCAGAAAATTTTAGGGCTGATGAACCCCAACAACTTTGAACTCCAAATTATAACATCTTCTGTAAATACTAGTTTTGACTAGTTATTTTCCCTTTCACAAATCATTTGAAGTTCTTAAAAATATGTACCAAAATATTAGGCTCAATAAAAGCTCTTTGGTTTGTTTTCTGGAGCTCCCTGCACTTACACAAAGAAAAACGGATGTGGTAAACTTATTCTGACTAAACTGTGAGTGCTTTAGGTCTTCTTTCCTGGAATTTTAATGCATAAAGAAATTTTCTTTCCTTCTCTAGTTTTGTCATGTATTCATCTGCATACCAGAAAATCTTCTACATCCTGGCATCATCACCTTCCTTTTTTTTTTTTTTTGGTCACCTATGAAAATGACTCATGGAATTTGGAAAAGTTTTGTTTACCCAGTGTGTTTTTCTCAATTGTTTATTTTATTTTACTTTTTAATTTTATTCTAATTCCAGTACAGTTAACATACAGTGTTATATTAGTTTCAGGTGTGCAATATAGTGATTCAACCCTCAATCGTTTCTTTCTTTTTTTAAAAAATTTTTTATTGTTATGTTAATCACCATACATTACATCATTAGTTTTTGATGTAGCGTTCCATGATTCATTGTTTGCGTATAACACCCTCAATTGTTTCTTGTGTCATATTTCCCTATATTACATGGCCTTCCTCTTGGCATCTCTTGAATTATTGCTTTGTATTATTATGTGACTATTTCATGTGCTTTTAAATCTACATATGTTTTTATAGTATGTTCTTTTCGGGAAGGCACCAAGTCTTCTTATTAAATAAGTCTACTTATTTTTCATTTGCCCTAATGTCCATTCCAGTGTTGAAGATCAAGTTTCTTCTTGATAAATACTTTCGGGTGTCGTGATTTCCTTATACTTTTGCGTTACGAGCGTGGCATTGCAACAGACTTCGAATTCGGTAGCGATAGAGCTGAACCAGCAGCCGCCCATGAGCTTAGTTTTGGCAAGTGTTCTGGTAATCTCTTTTGCAGCTCTTCCATGTTTAGTAATTTAATTCCAACTTAACCAAAAGAACCTGGGGGTACAGGAAAGATGAGTGGCTTGTTTTGGAGAAAGTGGGAGCATGTCTGAAACTGAATGGTGGGCTTTTCTTCTTCATATGCTTGTATTTTTGTCTTTTGAGCCAGGGGGAGTTAGCTAATAGGAGTACTATCCAAATAACATAGCTAAATTGAGTTAGTTCATATTGCCAAAGTAAGTTGTTTGTTAGGATTTGTGAAAAATATCAAATACTAAAGGGTCTTCAACTAATCTGGATTGATGAGGCGGGAGCTTGCTGAAATTCTCTTGAAATGACTTCAAATAACATTGGGACTCTGGTTTCCTAGCCTGTTTCTCTATGCTTATATTTTTCACTGCCAATCTTTCAAACACTGGAAATAAAATTCAGAATGATAGGGACACAATATAAAACAAACAAACCTGAAACTGGTATTAAAACTTTCCTTGTTTGCTTATCTGTTACTTAGGAAAAAGGTGTTTTTTTAAACTAAGGAATAATTTCAGAATTTAATTTAGCATTTTAGAAATAGTGTCATCCAATCATAATTGGTGATATATATTTGAACCTTCTCCTACACTAAATCTAGAAACTCACACAAGCAATAATAGCTAATAATTACTGTATGTGTACTTTATGCCAGACACTGTTCTAAGGGCTTTTTAATTATTAATCCTCACAATTAACCTATCAGGTGGGATTATTCCTATTCCCATCTTGTGTGTCAGGAAACTGAGGCTGAAAATGATTAAGATCAAACAGGTACTAAGTAGTGGGATTAGGAACAACAATTAGGAACCTCTTATTAATGGTCAAGCATCTTTATGTTGGGTTCATATTTTTGTGGCTCTTTATTCTGGTACACGTGCATTTGAATGCTTTGTATGACTTGAACACCATTTGAAGACTACCATTTCTAAGACAAGCATTCACAGTATTCTATAAACAAAAAATTAGGTGTAGTTAATAACTGTATAATTGCAGATGATTTGCTGTTTATATGATAAAATGTATATATGCTTAATACATTTGAAAATGTGAAGTCCCTGTTTGTATTGTCTCAGAGAGATACCACAGTGAGATGGTTGTGTAGAGATTTTCTGCTATATTAAAATAGCGAGATTTTTATGTACTTGGAGTTGGCTAATGGAGATCATCCCTCCTTTCAACTTAATCACTTTCTCTCCTTCCTCCCTCCCCATTAATAGTAGGATGATCTAAAGCTTACCTTTTTTTTTTTCCCAATACCACTTTGTCATTTTCCCTTCCTCACATCTTTTGTGCAATACACAGGTAGTAGGGGAGTGCATTCATATGTGTGTCTTGGTGAGGTATCTCTAATGTAATTCATTAGCCTTCTGAGGACGTATATAGCACAGAAAGTATACCAGGTTGATTTTTTTTAAGCTAATGAGCCTCTGATTAGCATCTGACTAGCCATAGTTAGCAAGATGTGTGCCCTTCCAGTGATTAACATAATCCAAGATTCTTACCATATTTGAAATTTTCTTTCTTTCTCAGATTTTATTTATTTATTTGACAGAGAGAGAGAGAGAGAACACAAGCAGGGTAGTGGCAGGCAGAGGGAGAGGGAGAAGCAGGCTCCCCTGCTGAGCAGGGAACCTGAGGCAGGGCTCCATCCCAGGACCGTTGGACCTGAGCTGAAGGCAGACGCTTAACTGACTGAGTCACCCAGGTGCCCCTCATCTTTGAAATTTTCTTATCAGCTAGCTTAAGGAAATCATATGCACACACACACAAACACACACACTTCTGATGTTCCTTGTGGGAAAGAGAACAAAATAGTTATTACACTAGAGAAATTATTTTCAGTAAAAAATGCTTATTAAATATTCCACTGGCAAGAAAAAGACCAAAACGTTATTTTGAAGAATGTGGCAATTAGAAACCTGCATATATAGGGTTATATACTGCTGTGCCCACATAATATACAGAAGTTCCAGATGGGTAATGATAGGTCTCTATTTGAATCTTGAGTTAAAGTTTCATTAATTCCTACATTTATTCACTCATCATTCATTCATCAACTATTTACTGAGCATATGCCTTATGACCTTAAACTGTGTGAATTATAAATATGACCAGGAACAATACAAACATGGTCCCTGTCACAAAATACTTACAGTCTGGTGGGTGTAGGCTGGTAATTAAGTCAGCTACTGACTGTGGTGAATGTCGGGATTGGAGAAATGCACAGCAGGAAGAAATCATCTAGCTGGGAGGCCACAGAATTTATATTAGAAGAAATGAATTTCAACCTGATATTTAAGTGATGAAAAGGAGGTCATCAGTAAAATAACTAAGTGGAGTGTGTGTGTGTGTGTGTGTGTGTGTGTGTGTGTGTGTGTGTGAAGGAGGTAAGAGTAGATGCATAGTGTTCTGAAAGCTATTTTCTGAACCTGCTTTCTTTTTGTAACATGAAGCAATTTGGTCACATAAATTCTAAGACCTTTTTTGCTCAGGAAAATGCTGTTTTTATGAAATCCTAAAAGCAAGATCACATCAATGAGACTAGAAGAGTCAAGCTCTCCTACTGCGTAAGCAGTGTAATGCCTTATCAAAATTCTATATCTTTTAAAGTTACAACTTTTTTTGACAAATAAAGTAATAGACTCATTCCAAGATGAGTGGAAATCTTGGATTATGTTTAATGCTTCCTTAACATTTAGTAAGTTATGATTACAATAAGCTAAATAATATCCTAGGGCTTAAAAGAATGATTGTAGTCTTTGAGGTTCACAACTTTCTAGCAGGGGTAGTGTGCAAAGTGAGAGATACTAGTTCTTAACATGAGAACAACCAACTTGTAAAAGTAAAATCAAATTGTATGCAGAAGATTAATTTCATAAACTCTAGCCTGTAAAAGACCTCTTATTTCATCCTACAGAGAAAATTCTTTAAAATATTCTGAGAGATTTAGACCGGAAGAATCAAATCTACTATAACTGTAAATTCTTTAGTTTCTCCTAGCATCCTTCAGCACCTGACCCTGACGGTCCCTCACGTCTAGATCCCTGGAAAGAAAGAAAGAGTACAGTTATAATGGCAAGATAGTAAAATTTTCTATTTGGATCTTGCAGGAAATGGAATTTGGATCGAAATCATTGGACTAAACTCAGTATCAGAATTACCCCTATAAAAGGGTTTGGCTCATTGTCAATGGATGGACTGTGGAGAAATCATTCCCGAGAACACCGGAAAGATTTAGGCTGCATTATTGTTTGGCAACATGCAAGCATGAGCTCTATTTTCTCCCTTCAGATAAAGATATGGCCTTGTTGATTTGAGACTAGTTCCAGAAATGAGAGATTTTTTTCCAGTGATTTTTTTTTTTGTGGAAAGATCAGATAAAGTCTCACCAAAGATACTAAAGACCTATGTTAAGTTTAATATGTTAACAGTTGATAAGAACATTCCCATTTTTAAAAGAATATTTATTTAATTCAAAATAATTTAGTTTTAATGGTGAAAATTCAGAACTATCACCAATTTTGCAGAAAAGACATCTTTGTACATACTCTACAGTGAATTTGGTTTGTAAAGAGAGTGTAATATGCTATCAAGTAATACCTGAATACAAAGGGTAGTTTAAAGAATTACTAGCTCCAAGACTTGGCATTTCCCTCTTATGTTTTTTATTTTCATATGTAAAATGGGGAAAACAATAGTTAGAAAATCAGCTATTTGTAGTCTGGATTAAATGAGATGGCACAGGTAAAGAATTTAGTATAGTGATCAGTACACACCAAGTGCTCAATAAATGTTCACTGTTACTTGCAAAAATGTAGGGGAAATAAGAGCAACAATAACAATAGAAGAGTGAGATTAGAAAAAACATCAACTTTTTCATAAAATTAATCTGCTGTAAAATTGAAGAACACTTGTTTCTCCTCTCCCATCTCCCATCCTGCCCACAACAAGGAAAGGGGGTAAATTGATATATCTAATTTTATGTAAAACATTTACATTAATATCAGTCAATTAGTTCTTCTATAAAATTCTCAGAATAAATATTTATGGCATTCTATAAACATTGCTGTTGACATTTATTCCCAGTGTGTTTTCCTTAAAAATATTAGAAAATCAAAATAAAATTTGCATTTCAGATCGTCTCTATTGGATCTTTTCCTCAAATGTGGAATATAATAAAACTTCACCATCAAAGTAAGCATTTGTTGAGGTTCAGCAAGACTAGTCAGAGAGTAAAATAGGACTGTGGTCCTGCACCAGTAGGGAGAGGAAGCAACAATGAAATGATTCGGTGCATTCAGTCCAGGACTTGCAACTCAGAGCCAAAGAATGTTGCAGTCAGATAATGAATTATGAATGACAGAAAAGCAATGGATATAATTAATCTTATATTTGTGCTAGAAAGCAATTAAGGATATTCAAAATTTTATGATAGAAAGAGGACAAATATGTCAATAAAATATTAAATTCTTAATGGTTACTGATCGAATATGAATACTAATTCTTAAACCTCCACAAGCTGTATTTGATCTTTTAATAGTTTTATTTTACATTAACTATATACCCTATCTATCCCATGTCTTAAATTTTAATCCTCTAGAGTACATAAATCTCCTGTATTTATAGTGGAAAGGTGTTAACTTAACAAGATGCAAAATAGCCATTAGAACAGCTTTCAAAATATTTTAAAAGTCAATTTTTAATTCTGTGTATTTTTAACATTAATCTGTTTAGCCCCTATTATGTGCTGGGCAATGCATTAAGAGTGTTACATGCTCTATAATTTAATTTTAATGGCAGTCATATCAGGTGAATGAGATTGTACTAATTTTAAAAGTGAAATAACTTAGATTCAAAGAACTTGAGAATCTTACCTAAGATTACATAGCTAAATATGTATGAGAAACCTGGATTCATAGCTCTGTCTGCCTACCTATAAGTTACATTCTGTTTGATTAAGAATAAAACTAGACTTATATAATTATACATTCATATATTTTAAAAAGGTGAGTAGACCTTCAAGGTGTGCTACATAAAAACAGCATCTTTCCTACTTCCCACTCCCTATAGGCCATAATATTCAAGTTTTCAGCTAATTATTTTCTTGTTTATTTCCATATAGCTAAAAAAATAAATTCTACTTTTTAAGACCATGTGATACATCCAAAATAAGCCATAACAAATTTATAAGAATCAGGACCTCACAGAAAATATTCTCAATAGCAATTAAATTACAAAAGAAGAAAGAGATTTTCTTCTTGTAATTGAATCAGTTTTATTTTATTGCTTTAGATTTTTCAAGCAAGATTTAGATACATACAATTTTATGATTGTTTATTCTTCTTGGAAGTTATTCCATTCCCTTCTATTGAGCACTTTTTAAAGATTTTATTGAGCATTCTAATTGAGATCCTAGTCAATTATAAATATATATAATTATGTTATTATATATGCATGTATAATATATGTACATATATGATTTTTATTCCTTTACATACAAAATTATAAAATTAAAAATAAAAGTCATAAGAATTGTAAAGAAAGCAATAGAAAATCCAACAAGATCTACAAATTTCCACAGAAAATAATTCAAGGGAGAATTGGAACTAATAATTCATCCAAATAATTGGAAACCATAACATGTAAAATTAAATATTCCTTTATATCAGCAATACACAACTGAAAATAAAATAAAACTATCCTATTCACCATTACATCAAAAACTATAAGGTATGTGATTAAATACATAAAGTGTTTTATAACAAATTAAAAATATATTAAAATGTTTTATTTAAATATTTTAAAATATTACTTAAATATTATAAAAGAATATAAAAAACGAAAAATGGTGAGCGGTACCCTGTTTAATCATGGGGAGGTACAATACAATTCTCTGTGGTGGTAATTTTCTAAGAGCGAGGCTAATTCTTTAACTTCAGTATAATGATTTTGACATGCTTGAAGAATTTAAAATTGTATGTGGGATTATTTGCATTGTTTATTACTGATAGGAAACAGAATTAAATTTCTTTACATTTAAGGGGGATCAAGCCTATGAATCAATGTAGAGAGGAATGCGGGACCTTAGAAAGGAGGAAGGAGAAAGAGAGTAAAAGAAAAAGAGAGGAAAGGCCAAGTTTATGGCTGAGGGGAAACACTTGAGAGAGCAGACACAATTTAGCCATCACAGGGCTGTCGCTTTTGTTTCGTTTTCATTTTATCTTGTTACCATCATAGGGCTGTAGTTCCTGTGCAGTAGACTCTCCTCTTTACCTACCAAATCTTTCCTTTTTACCTGACTCACTGACGCTGTTGCATATGTGAAGTTTTATGTAGGTGAAGCTTGACACTGAGGAGAAGACAGTTGATTATCAGTCACAAATATAAAAATAAATAGAAAATGAGTGTTGTACTTCCCCTTCTTTACTGGCCACCATTCTCAGAGATATAGAACCAATAGCACATGACCCCCTCTCTATACACACATATGTACACATATATATGCATGTTTATATACATATACATATATATATATACACATACATACACATGTTTCATATCTATAGGAAACAGAACCAATAATGTATGTGTGTTTGTTCATGTACATATATATATGATTCATTTTAAGAAATTGGCTCTCATGATTGTTTGGGACTGGCCAGTCTAAAATGTGTAGGGTATGCAAGGAGGCTGGAAACTCAGGCAACGGTTAATGTAACAGTTGAGCACAATTTCCTCTTCTTCAGGCAAACCTTAGTTTTTGCTGTTAAGGCCTTCGACTGATTCAATGAAATCCACTCACATTATTGAGGGCAATCACCTTTACTTAAAATCAGCTGATTATAGATGTTAACCACGTCTACAAAATACATTCACAGCAACACCTAGATTAGTATTTGACAAATAACTCAGTGCTATAGCCTAGCCAAGTTGACACATTAACCATCATACTTACCAAATGATACCAAATATATAGATTAAAAATACATATAACCTATATATACCAATTAATATATTCCATTTAGTTACCTAAGTAATTTATACATCTTAACCATTCAATCTCCACAACAATCCCATGAGATGTTTATGATCCCCATTTTATAGAAAAGAAAAATAAAATTTAAAGATATTTAGTAATATACTCATGATGACTCAGTTAGTGAGCATCAGGGCTGAGATTCAAACTCAGTGTGCAAGTTTTTCCCAATCTTGGAATAGCTCTGTATACACACACACACACATACACACACACCACATTAGAAGAAGAATCTATTGAAATTCTGGTTAAGATTTTTTTTAATCCACAGTCCTACCCTACCCTAAGTCTAATCATTTTAGGATTTTCTTTGGATAATACAATGCCTGGCACATAATAAGTGTTCCATATAAATTATCAAATGAGTGCTTATATAAACAAATGAGAGATAAATGAATGAATGAACAAGTGAATGAATGAGTAATATGTTAGTTGATTGTGCTATTTTCTCAGTGAAAGACTGCAGTTATTTTGTCTGACGTTCATCCTTTCCAAGAAAGAAGGAAAATATTTTGCATATAGGACAAGCTGGAATTCCACCAATTTGTGATTAACTGTCCAGATACACTAAAATTATAAAATTTAAGGAGATATGCTAGCCCACTGTACCAACCTTGTGTTATACTAGAATACATAATATCTTTGTGTAGACCTCCACAAAATTACCCTTCTTTCCACTGCTTGTCTTAAATTATTTTGATAAGAAAAAAGCACATTTTACTTCAAACTTTGAGACCAAAATATTAAAAGGCATATATAACTGGTTGAGAAATAAGCACAAATGCCTTGTACGCAGAAGATGATGCTGTATCAGCAAGTCCCTTGTCTTTTTGCTGAAGTGTTGGATTAAAAGGTTGGAAGGTACCACCTGGAATGGTGATGAATAAAGAAAAAGAAATGGGATGCATTGAGACTAAGCTAACAATTATGCTAATGAATTTTTTAAAAGTTACCTCATTTGGTGTGGCCCTGGTTATGCTATTGAGAAGGTATGTGGGGCAGCTCTAAAGCATCCACTGTGAGTTCTCAAGCTCAAATAAGGATCTGAATAATACTTAGCAAGAAAGAGCCAGGGTCCTTGTAGGAGTGAAACATTTTTCTCAACTGATACCAAAAGATTGAGATTATTCCCTGCATATTCTCAGACCATAATGCTTTAAAACTGGAACTCAATTACAAGAAAAAATCTGGAAGAAATTCAAACACTTGGAAGCTAAAGACCACTCTGCCTAAGAATGTTTGGGTCAAAGGGAAATCAGGAAATCAAAGAAGAACTTTGGAAATCGAAGAAGAACTTAAACAACTCATGGAAATCAAAGAGAATGAAAACACATCAGTCCAAAACCTATGGGATACTGCAAAGGCAGTCCTAAGGGGGAAATACATAGCTATCCAAGCCTCACTCAAAAAAATAGAAAATTCCCAATTTCACCAACTAACTTTACACCCTAAAGAACTGGAGAAAAAGCAACAAATGATGTCTAAGCCATGCATTAGAAGAGAAATAATTAAGATTAGAGCAGAGATAAATGAATTAGAAACCAGAAATACAGTAGAGCAGATCAACGAAACTAGAAACTTGTTCTTTGAAAGAATTAATAAGATCGATAAACCACTGGCCAGATTTATCCAAAAGAAAAGAGAAAAGACCCAAATTAATAAAATTATGAATGAAGGAGAGAGATCACGACTAACACCAAGGAAATAGAAACAATTATTAGAAATTATTATCAACAATCATATGCCAATAAATTAAGCAACCTGGAAGAAATGGATGCCTTCCAGAAACCTATAAACTACCAAGACTGAAACAGGAAGAAATAGACAATCTGAATAGACCAATAACCAGTAACGAGATTGAAGCAGTGATCAAAAGCCTCCCAAAAAACAAGAGTCCAGGGCCTGACTGATTCCCTGGGGAATTCTACCAAACATTCAAAGAAGAAATAATATCTATTCTCCTGAAGCTGTTTCAAAAAATAGAAACAGAAGGAAAGCTTCCAGACTCATTCTGTGAGGCCAGCATTACCTTGATTCCCAAACCATCAAAAAGGAGAATTTCAGACCAATATCCCTGATGAATATAGATTCCAAAATTCTCAACAAAATCCTAGCTTATAGGATCCAACAGGACATTAAAAGGGTCATCCATCATGAACAATGGGGTTTATCCCTGGGATGCAAGGGTGATTCAACATTTGCAAATCAATCAATGTGATAGAACACATTAATAAGAGGAGAGAGAAAAACCATATGGTCCTTTCAATTGATGCAGAAAAAGCATTTGACAAAATACAGCATCCTTTCCTGATTAAAACTCTTCAGAGTATAGGGATAGAGGAAACATTCCTCAAGTTCATAATATCCATCTATGAAAAACCCCCAGTGAATATCTTTCTCAATGGGGAAAAGCTGAGAGTCTTTCCCTTAAGATCAGGAACACAACAAGGATGCCCACTCTCACCACTATTGTTCAACATGGTACTAGAAGTCCTAGCAACAACAATCAGACAACTAAAAGAAATAAAAGGTATTCAAACTGGCAAAGAAGAAGTCAAACTCTCTTCACAGATGACATGATACTTTATGTGGAAAACCCAAAAGAGTCCACCCCCCAAATTACTAGAACTCATACAATTCAGTAATGTGGCAGGATACAAAATCAATGCACAAAAATCAGTTGCTCTCTTATACACTAACAATGTAACTGTAGAAAGAGATATTAGAGAATCGATTCCATTTACAATAGCACCAAAAACCATAAGATACCTCGGAATAAACCAAAGAGGTAAAGGATCTATACTCTAGGAACTACAGAACACTCATGAAAGAAATTGAAGAAGACACAAAAAGATGGAAAAACATTCCATGCTCATGGATCAGAAGAATAAACATTGTTAAAATGTCTATGCTACCCAGAGCAATCTATACCTTCAACGCCATCCCGATCAAAATCCCAATGACATTTTTCAAAGTGCTGGAACAAACAATCCTAAAATTTGTATGGAATCAGAAAAGACCCCAAATCGCCAAGGAGATGTTGAAAAAGAAAAACAAAGCTGGGGGCATCACGTTGCCCGATTTCAAGCTATATTACAAAGCTGTGATCACCAAGACAGCATGGTACTGGCACAAAAACAGACACATAGACCAATGGAACAGAATAGAGAGCCCAGATATGGACCCTCAACTCTATGCTCAAATAATCTTCGACAAAGCAGGAAAAAATATGTAATGGAAAAAAGACAGTCTCTTAATAAATGGTGTTGGGAAAATTGGACAGCCACATGCAGAAGAATGAAACTGGACCATTTCCTTACACCACACACAAAAATAGACTCAAAATGGTTGAAAGACCTAAACATGAGACAGGAGTCCATCAAAATCCTAGAGGAGAACACAGACAGCAACCTCTTCGACCTCAGCTGCAGTGACTTCTTTCTAGAAACATCGCCAAAGGCAAGGGAAGTAAGGGCCAAAATGAACTATTGGGACTTCATCAAGATAAAAAGCTTCTGCACAGCAAAAGAAACAGTCAACCAAAGAGGCAACCCATGGAATAGGAGAAGATATTTGCAAATGACATATCAGATAAAGGGCTGGTATCCAAGATCTATAAAGAACTTCTCAAACTCAACACCCAAAAAACAAATAATCAAGTCAAAAAATGGGCAAGAAGACATGAACAGACACTTCTCAAAAGAAGACATACAAATGGCTAACAGACACATGAAAAAATGTTCATCATCATTAGCCATCAGGGAAATTTAAATCAAAACCACACTGAGATACCACCTTACGTTAGAATGGCATAAATTGACAAGGCAGGAAACAACAAATGTTGGAGAGTGTGTGGAGAAAGGGGAACCCTCTTACACTGTTGGTGGGAATGCAAGTAGGTACAGCCACTTTGGAAAACAGTGTGGAGGTTCCTCAAAAAATTAGAAATAGAGCTACCCTATGACCCAGCAATTGCACTACTGGGTATTTACCCCAAAGACACAGACATAGTGAAAAGAAGGGCCATATGCACCCCAATGTTCATAGCAGCAATGTCCACAATAGCCAAACTGTGGAAAGAGCCGAGATGCCCTTCCACAGATGAATGGATAAAGAAGATGTGGTCCATATATACAATGGAATATTACTCAGCCATCAGAAAGGATGAATACCCAACTTTTGCCTCCACATGGATGGGACTGGAGGAGATTATGCTAAGTGAAATAAGTCAAGTAGAGAAAGTCAATTATCATATGGTTTCACTTATTTGTGAAACGTAAGGAACAGCATGGAGGACATTAGGAGAAGGAAGGGAAAAATGAAGGGGGGAAAATCAGAGGGGGAGATGAACCATGAGAGACTATGGACTCAGAAACAAACTGAGGGTTTTAGAGGGGCAGGAGGTGGCGGGATGGGTTAGCCCGGTGATGGGTAATAAGGAGGGCACGATATTGCATGAAGTACTGGGTATTATATGCAAACAATGAATCATGGAACACTACATCAAAAACTGATGACGGTGACTAACATAATAAAATAAAATTAAAAAAAGAAGAAGAAAAAAGAAAGAGAAATGGGATGCATTGAGACTAAGCTAACAATTATGCTAATTAATTTTTTAAAAGTTACCTCATTTGGTGTGGCCCTGGTTATGCTATTGAGAAGGAATGTGGGGTAGCTCTAAAGCATGCACTGTGAGTTCTCAAGCTCAAATAAGGATCTGAGTAATACATAGCAAGAAAGAGCCAGGGTCCTTATAGGAGTGAAACATTTTTTTCTTGCAGCAAAGCTGGGATGCATGTTTCTTCACATTAGCTTTTTAAATTGGTCTTAAATTTTAAAATAAATGTCCTCTATTTGACTTTTGGCCTATGGTTTTAGCCTCAATTATTGGGGACTGATAGGAGGCTTGACTTCTTTCAAGTGGCATCCTTAAGTTTAGTGAATGTAGATTGATAAAGCCAGTTGAAACAAAACGGATATATCTATATTATCTATCTTCTTGGTATGGACATACTGGATTTACAACAAATATTTTATTTCATTAAAAAATAACTACAATATGGTATAAATCTACCCTTCTTATTTTCCCTTCGTTTTTAAAGTCCAGTTAAGCTGTGTGACTTCTGAATCACAAGAACAGAAATTTAGGAGCTTATACAAGTGTTCCTTGCTATCCAAAACTAGAATGCTCTTGTGAAAACTTCCATAGGCTGAAATGGTAGAAAGGAAAGAAATGATTACCATTAATTTATATGGAAAATTTTTTGACTATTCCCAGACCTAAAAAATAACCTCTCTTAGGTCTTTCTGATACCTGAGGGCACATCTTGCTAACGGATGCACAAAATAAATTGAGACGAAGCAACAGATGCTCACAGAGTTCAAAGCTATGGCAGCTTGATGCTGAGATGCTGAGTGTCGGTCCCTGGGAAGGAGCTTGGCGGTGAGACTGTCATTCCTTGGGGTGTGTTCTGCCTGCATAACAGCTCACTGCTAAACAAAGGCTGAAGACCATTTTCACTTTTCATAAAAGTGGAAATCTTCGGATTTCTTTTGATTAGCACAAGCAGGTACGTAATGTAGGCTCGTAAAAGTGAGGGGTCCTGATGCCAACTTTGAAAAGCAGAAGATAATCTGTATACTATACAATTTGAAAAGGAAGCTTCTGGCAGGGTGGTTCAAATATGCAGAAGTAGCCGACAAGATTGATGCCTGGTCCGGAGCTCTTGAACAATGATTATAATGGCGCAGTCTGTCCTGTTAATGGTCCCTGCATCTATTGCTTGTAGGCCCTACTTCCACTGATTTTGCAAATAGTATAATTGTTTCCTTAAACAAAATTCCTAGCTGACTTGTGGAAACTCTGATACAAACTTTCCAAATTCCATATCTGGATCCAAAATTCCAGGTTAAGTTGGGAGAAGTTTACTGTACTGAAAATCAAGATTTTTTTTTCAGCGTTTTTTAGAAAGTATAGCTGTGATTTTTGTCGCATTTTTTTCATTTCCTAAATATGACTAGGCAGGTGAGCACTCTTGTCTGTAACTTTTGGGATATTTAATTTTTTGTGCAATGGGAAAGAAGTCCTCAGTCTGCTATAGAATTCCTTCCAAAGTCAAAGCACTTTCTGAGAATTGCCTAAACACAGTTTGGCCTCATGGTGATTTTTATTTTTATTTTTTTAAGAAACAATTCAAAGGAATGGCTTTCCTAGTGCATCCCTTATCCACTCTCTGAAAATGAGGGGTGATAAAAATAGACTTGACAATATGTAATATCTTCCCAGCAATCTATTTAACCTGATGAAAAGATAGCCAGCTGGGCAGATTTTGATTAGCACAGGGCAGAGAGTCAGTACATGGAAGAGCAAACAGAAATATCTGAGAGCTCTCTTTTGGTCATTGAAACCATAGCATATACTAGTTATTTAAAAATCCTCTCTGATATTGACTGAATGATTAAATGGAAAAATAATATGTCAATTCTTATTTCTGGTAAGTGAAACAAAATCTAATCAGCTACCTTATTTCAGCTTGCCATATTAATAAAAAATGATGAAGCTCTATGTGAAATACTTCTTCTCAAGTACAAAGATAAGATAATCTTGAAAAGAGTAATTGCTATGGCCTTGCTTTTTTTCCTAACAAAATTTGGAGGGAAATTCTATTTCTTCACACCTCATCTTGCCCATGAATGCTCTAGAAAAATATGTAGTTATTTTATTTGAATTCTCACAAAAAACACCATGGAGGCCCTTGGTTAAAGTGAAAAGAATTAATTCTTTAAAATCAGAGGGCTTTGATAACTAAATGATATGGCAACTTTCATGCTTAATGTTGGAATAAACATGAGATAAATTTAAAAACAGAAATGTGTTTCATCTAAAAGAATACCAGACTCCGTTAAGAAAATTAAGATACGGGTTTGATATGCACTTGAGATTGGAGTTGCATTCTATCAGTGGTGGATGCTTATTTTCCTGTGTTTCCACTTCCCTGGTGGGAATCTAGATGTGATTTTTATGAGTCTTTTCTCTGTAAAGTGGAAAATTAGGCTGCATAAAAGCATTCTTAGTTATGTTAGTCCTGAAGTAGTTTTAGCATGTCTTAGTAACTGTGCACATTAACCAATTTAATGTATTTTATAATTATAACTTTACGCTTTTGAAATGCAGGTCTGCAACTTTGTATCTTCATTTCTAAAATTCAGAAAGTTGTGAAAAACATAGAGTTTTTTTTTTCCTTTTATAACCATGTAGCAGGAAAAACAAGATCTGACTTGACATGGTCTTTAATTAACTCGTGTAGCATGAATATTTATAAATTTCTATGATAAATATCACTATGTTCTATTACAGTGTGCTGCCCCAGACTTCCATGTATAATAATTGTATTATATTAGGTTTCTAAAACCCGAAACATATCTAGTTGTGAGGGTTTCCTATAAGAAATACAGATCTTACATTTTCCTCTTTCAAATTCTTTTATGGTCTGTTTTGAGCCTAATGAACTAATTTTGGTTATTGTTTTTGAGGCAGTCTCAGTGTTATTATTTAACTTTTCATTCATTAACACTGGCCACTTAACCCCAAGAATATCTCTTTGTTTATGATTTGATTTGAAGAAGCCCAATAATTCATCGTTTTAAAAATAGGAAACTTAAGGAAGTCTTAGTTTAGCTAGTACAAATGGATCTGAACCACAACACTCAGATTTGACATTTAAGGTCTCAATTTTTATAGTTGGCCTGAGGAAGGAAAAGATGTCTTGATCTAGTGTTATTTCATGATTTAGATAGCAAGAGAGTTTTCAGTTTTTTTCTTTTGTTCAGTCCATTCATCTTTGGCATTTCTTTTCTTCTACTCAAAACAACAGCAACAACAATAAATCAAAACCAAAACCAAAAAGGAAGAGTATTGATAACTATTTGAAAAGATCAGTTATATTTTGGTATGTTTTCTTCTATTAAATTTAAAGTTTATAATTAGGTTTTTTTTAAAAAAATCTTAACATAATTAAATGTAATTATCCCTGAAGAAAGAAAAAGAAAGAGGTATTTAAAATTCTTCTGGGTGACAGGATTCATGGAAGATTAATAATTGTTATTTGTATATACATTTGCTTTATTTCACTTTGAAATACAAGTAAACAAGTTATTGAAAGCATATGAATGGAAAGTACCATGACTTTAAATAAAGTCCTGGCAAATTTTCACGAGTCACTTTACAAATGAATCTTTACCTTAGGTACAAAATTGTAATTTTCACTCATAAAAATTCAAAATAGAATATTATATATTTTTCCTTTACACAAATGGGCAGTGAGATTGATTTTTCATAGTAATGTTAGGATGCATATTTAACATAGTTTTACATTTGAGTACTCTCTAAGAAGTCATTCATTTATTTTAATGTTTATACCAATATTTTCAGAGCATATATTTTGAAACTCAATAACATCTATATTCCATTTTAGAAATGTATATGTATATAAATATAATAATGGCTGAGTTAATGTATAAAAACATAATGATTTTCGTACTAATGTACAGAAACCTAATGTTTTTTGATTAGCTGGGTCAAAATTTTATTTACTGTATTTGCCTCTGACTGACTTCTATAACTTACAGGCTGAGTTCCCTTTCAGTGAAAAAAAAAAAAAAGATTTGAAATAACTGAGTGTTTTCAAAAGAATTCATTCACTTAATGAGTTTTATTCAACATCTCCCTTATTCAGACACTATTATATCACTGGGAATACTACAGTGAATAAACAGACCAAAAAAAAAAAAAAATCCCAGACCTTAATGAGGCTAACAGTCTACCAGGGCAAGGCAGTCAATGCTCAAAGACGTAAAGCAGATAAGAGATAGGGTAATAAAAAGGGCCAGAGAAGCAGATAGAGAATTTCGAAGTGGGGATTTGTGATTTTAAATGGAGTGATCAAAGGGAAACTACTGAAATGGTAACATTTTAACAAATACCTGAAGGAAGGCAAGGAGTAAGCCATGTCGATAACTAGAACAGAGTATTTTAGTGAGATCAATCATCAAGAGAAAGAGCCCAAGGGAGGAGGATGCCTTCTGTGTTCCAGGAAAAATACAGGATCCTGTGTCCATAATGCATGTTTGCTTTTTCACAGATATTTGAAAGCTGAGTTTCCAGAGTGTTATTTAAATGACTATTTATAATTAATACATCAGTGAAATGAGATTATATATAGATATCATCCCATAGAAAATACTTTGATATTCATTGTGAAGATAGCTTGAAGGGAAAAATAATACCTAGAAAAAAGGGAAGTGAGAGTCCCTTGCTCAATCTGAGTCAGTCTGCTTTTGAAGCGTTGCTTGAAATTTTTCATATTTTGTTTTAGAAAGGCTACAAATAACTAGAGAACCCAGAGGAAAAGCTCAATGTGGTAAAGGAACTTAAAGCCTTATCATGTAAGAGCAATGAAAGGATCAAGAATGTTGAGTCTGCAGATGAAGAGCCTTTCAGGAGAAAGAATAAATAGAGAGGAGATGATAGCTCTCCACCATTTGATGTTTTGCCAGAAATAATCATGAAACTTTAAATCTGGAAATTATACTTGAGCTCAGCCCTTTATTTACATGTTGCTTTTATGTAGCCAAATTATAATTAGACTTTCTACAAGTGGCCTATAAAAGGAGAGCCCAAATATGACTCAATAGTTACTTTATGAATACCATGTTTCTAGAGCCCTTAAAATATGCTTACCATGTGCATTCTTTACCTCCGGTAGTCTTTACAGTAACCTGAGAATGTCCTCATCTCCATTTTGCAGCTGAAGAAACCAAATTTCAGGGCATTAAGTCACCTCTGCAGAATCATACTTCTGGTAATGGTTGACCATCTCCAAACCCCACATTCCTTAAGCTGCCATCCAGGAATCCCACAACAGTGCAACGCAAGGAACAGTCTTCTAACCAGGAGAGATACTGAGATTGGAGCTACTAACCTCATGAGGAAATGAGAGTAGGATTGCTCAGGCGATCTCTGACAGGCTATGTGACCATTGTTGAGGATTCAGACATTGAGTAAGGTGCTTCAGGAATGTGTTTCTAACATCCCTCCTGATGCTAATGCTTCGTGATTATAAGTTGTATGTATGTTTAAAAAATCAGAATACTTGATAGTAAAAACTTGTATATAGTCTTGTTTGTATTCCATATGGCTTTGAATCAATTTGATTTCATTTTTATATATTATACTCTTAGATGTTAGGCTTACTTCTCCAAATCAAAATTGATGTGCTGGTTACAAAACAAAAATCAAAGCTCGACTTTTTATATTTGTTTATTACTTTTAAATTATGTCAAAACCTAAAGACATCTCCTGGTGAATATAAAGCTTAACATCTAATGATAACTCCTCTACAAAAGGTTTTTTTTTTTTGTAGTATCTAAAATGTTTGATTTAACCAAAAGCTGCTACAAAATCTATTCCTTAACATCTTTCCCTTCACGTGGTGTGTCCCTTAATGACACAAGTATGATGCTTTTGCAGACCAAAATACTTTCTATTAAAATACTAGAGTATATTTTCCAACCTATTTTTAATAAATAAAGCCCTTCTTTTGTTAGTCTGTTAGTTTACAGTTCCCTCTGTTTCTAAATGAATAGCGGCAGGAATTCTTAACTGCTGCTTGGTTTTACCCCAGAGAATAGAAACTCCAAAGACATATGTATGCTTTTAGGTTTGACATAAAAGGGAGACAGAGGTACATATTTTATAAATAGTATTCAATCTATGCATGACAGATTAGAGCTTGATAGACACCTCATTAAAAATGTCCCTGCTGCTTGATTTCCTCAAAGTATTGATTCATAGAATATTGATTTTCTATTTGCTCTAATATTCCCAAGCTTGCCTGATTATTGAATAAATGTCTCTACTTCCCAGATGTATGCTGTGTCTTTTCCATATACAAAAAAAAAAAAAGACTGCCTTATTAAAATGAAATAATAGTCATGTTTATAGTAGTTAACACACATGTTGAACTTATTTTATACCAAGAATTACTTCTATTGAACTCGCTACTATTATTGTCCCTTTCCTATTATCAAATGTGTGTTAGGATCTACATTTTTCAAGTATTACCTTGTCACTAAGGCCTTCCTTGAACATCTCACTTGAAATCACAACCCTTAACACTTACTAACCCCATTTCTGCCCTATTTTATTTTTTTTATTTTTTATTATTTTTTAAGATTTTATTTATTTATTTGACAGAGAGAGACACAGCAAGAGAGGCAACACAAGCAGGGGGAGAGGGAGAAGCAGGCTTCCCGCGGAGCAGGGAGCCGGATGCGGGGCTCGATCCCAGGACTCTGGGATCATGACCTGAGCTGAGGGCAGACGCTTAACGACTGAGCCACCTAAGCTCCCCTTGCCCTATTTTAAATGAATAGTATTAATTACTTCCTAATCAACTGCATATTATTTTTTAATGTGGTTTATTGTTCCCTTCCACCTTTCAGAACAGCAACTCCATGTGGACAGGCATTCCTTTTTTTGTCCAGAGTGAAAGTGACTCAGAGCCTAGAAGGTATCTTGCATGCAATAAGGACTCAATAAATATTTGTTGAGTGGCCCCATTTTACCTGTGATGAAAATGAAATAAAGCAAATGATGTCATCAGCTCTTGAGCACCACTCTGTGCAGGGTACCATGCAGTAGGAATGGGAATAAAATGGTAAGAAAACATCTGATCTGGGCTTTGCTTTCTCATTCCCTTGAAAGTGACTCCAGAAGGGAAGATATTAATCAAATAGTTGTAGGTCAGGTTATATGTATAATTCATTTTAATTAATATAATTATAATTATATATTTATATATTTATATATATAATAATATAATATAATATATAATTAATTATAACTATGATAAGGACCGAAAAAGAGAGACCTAGAACATTTGAAGAGCCTAAATGTCACACCTGGTATGCAGGTAGCTGGGGGGATTAACCTTTCTGGGATAGTGATGAAAGATTAAAGAACCCTTATAAAGCAAAAGGGAAAAAAAGAAAGAAGGAGAGAAAGAAGGAAAGAAAGAAAGAAAGAAGAAAGAAGGAAAGAAAGAAAGAAAGGAGAAAGAGAGAAGAAAGAAAGAAAGAAGAAAGAAAGGGAAAGGAAAGGAAAAAGGAAAGGAAAATAACTTTTTATTGAAAATCTTGCTCATATTCTGGTGCATATACTTATTTATTTTTTCTGGTGCACATATTCAAACACAGAGTATGACCATTAAGTTGCATATAATAAACACTAATTCACAACTCCTTTACATGAGCTTTGGAAATCCTAATTCCCTCTCCCAGAATTTCTGTTCATTTCTCTTTCCTTTTCAGGATCACTTTGGGCTCCAAGTGCAGGACCTTTACATACTGATTTAGTTTAGGATTTCTTCCACCAAACTTATCTTTTCCTGTTCAGACACTGTCAGTCTGGATAAGAAGCCCTGCCTCTTTCCTTAATTGTCATCAAGGTATTTTATATGCATAGGATGTTCCATTGAGTCATTAGGGAGACAAGGATTTTTTACTCAGCCATAATATTGCTGCAATGTTGAATTCTAGACATCCCTGTCTCTAAAAGCTATTTGATGGGGTGCCTGGGTGGCTCAGTCGTTAAGCGTCTGCCTTCAGCTCAGGTCACAATCCCAGGGTCCTGGGATCGAGCCCCGCATCGGGCTCCCTGCTCAGCGGGGAGCCTGCTTCTCCCTCTCCCACTCCCCCTACTTGTGTTCCCTCTCTTGCTGTGTCTCTCTCTGTCAAATAAATAAATAAAAAATCTTTAAAAATAAAAGAAATAAAAGCTATTTGGCCATTAAGCAGCTGGGACTCCAGCTTCCTACCATGTTGCTTGCTTTCCTTGCTCTCAACTCTTCTCCTCTAAGATTGCCTTTTCTATTTTCTTTCTTTGAAATCTCTTTCCGTTTATAAAGTGATGCCATTAGGTTCCTTTCTCTCCCTCTCTTCCCATCTCCCCCTCTTCTTCAGTTCCTAGTAATCCAAAGCATCGTTTCAGGATCTCATCACTCTCTTAAGACATTCTTTTAGATGACCAGTCACCTAATTCTGTGTATCTAGGGTTTTGTTTTTCCTTTGTTTCCGTTTTAGTTATTAGAAGTCATGTGATAATGAACATCTTTGTGCAGTAGCGTGTCATAAAATTAAATGGAAACCAATTTCTTTGACCTTTATCTCTTCACATATTTCTTCAGATATCTTCAGATACAGATACCTGGCCTTCTGAGGTCAGTTCCTTCTTCTCTGGAGTATATTCTTTATAAGTTATTTTATATTAATTAATGAAATAATTAATTAATTATGTAGTTTTGTTTTTTATTATTATGTTCAATTATCCAGCATACAGTACATCATTAGTTTTTGATGCAGAGTTCAATGATTCATTATTTGCGTATAACACCCAGTGCTCATGACCACACGTGCCCTCCTTAATACCTATCACCCGGTTACCCCATCCCCCAACCACCCTCCCTTCTGTAACCCTCAGTTTGGTTCTTGGAGTCCAGAGTCTTTCATAGTTTGTCTCCCTCTCTGATTTCCCCCCTTTCAGTTTTCCCTTCCTTCTCCTAATGTCCTCCATGCTATTCCTTATGTTCCACATATCAGTGAAACCATATGATAATTGACTTTCTCTGCTTGACTTATTTCCCTTAGCATAATCCCCTTCAGTTCCATCCATGTCGATGCAAATGGTGGTTATTCATCCTTTCTGATGGCTGGATAATATTCCATTGTATATATATACCACATCCTCTTTATCCATTCTTCTGTTGAAGGACATCTCGGCTCCTTCCATAGTTTGGCTATTGTGGACATTTCTGCTATGAACACTGGGGTTCATGTGCCCCTTCTTTTCACTACATCTGTATCTTTGTGGTAAATACCTAGTAGTGCAATTGTTGGGTCATATAAGTTATTTTAAAGAGAAGCTAGTGAACTCTTGTTTTTAAAATATCTGAAATATGTTTTGCTTTACTTTCATTCTGAGGTTTGGTGGTTATGCAATTTCTAGCACGATGGCTATATACTCCTGGCACTTTAAAGATCTTATTTTACTATCTCTAGCTTCCAATGTTGTTGTTGATAAACCAAAATTAAGATATACTTGTTCTTACTCAGATGTCAAGATATACGTCACAAGGGGCGCCTGGGTGGCTCAGTTGTTAAGCGTCTGCCTTCGGCTCAAGTCATGGTCCCAGGGTCCTAGGATCGAGCCCCACATTGGGCTCCCTGCTCGGCAGGAAGCCTGCTTCTCCCTCTCCTACTCCCCCTGCTTGTGTTCCCTCTCTCGCTGTGTCTCTGTCAAATAAGTAAATGAAATCTTAAAAAAAAATATATATACATCACAAGAAGTTGTGAAGTTGTATGTTGCTTACACAATCAGGGTCCATGGGGTTAGCAGGAAATGGCTCTTAAGCTGATCCAAAATGGCTTGAGAAAGCAGAGCAGGGAGATTGGCCTGGCTTTCCTTGTGGTTGGGCAAGGGGTTGGGATGAAAATTCCTTTGCACTGGCAGGAGATTGCATGGTTTGAATCTCACAAATGCTCCAAAGGAGTGGGCACCAAGCATTTTTATCAGTTTGTCCAGATGTGGGGCAACAGGGGAAGACAGAGGGTGAGGCTTAGAAGTTGTTAACAAACATCTAAAAATGCAGTCAGACTCCTTATCAGCCTTATCAGCCTTACAAGTACTTCGAACACATTTATATAAAGTTTCACCAAGTTGCATGTGACAATCATCCAGATTCTGAAGGCAGGATAACCTCCAAAGCAATGGCTAGAATCAAGACCATTCAGAGATCAAGCTTCAGGCACCACTCATAAGGTTACAGACTATGATTATTTACATCAGGGTCTAACATATCTCTACAATATTTTAACCAATCAACATTTCAATAATGAGAAATATTTTTAATATTCATTATTCTAATTCTAAGCCAGGGCCAAGATCTTCCCTAAATTTCTCCTATTACTGCTGAGCTGCAGTTGAGATTCTTGGAACACTTAAAGGAGACTCAGCATAATGAAAATGGAGTTGGACAAAAAGATAATTTGCAATGCTTCTACTTGACTAGTTCCTTGTCTACCGCTATGTCAGTGATTCCAACCCTATTAAGTTGAATCCTTTTTACGATAACAAGATTTTCAAATTTCTATGTAGTATAATGAATTGAAACTCAGGCAGAACACAACATGAACATATACCTTTTCAAAAACATACTTAAATAAAAATATAAAGGAAAATAATTTTAAAAAGTTTGTAACTCTCAGTAGAATCAATAGATACAAAGTAGCTGATAAAGAAAAGAGCACTCACCAATGCAGATGTGATATGTTCCCATACTCTAACAGTGCTGTCATGACGTACCACCTAAAGTACAACGTACTCACATGTTCACAAGAGCAGCTGACAGGAAAACACATGTACATATTAAACTTACCAAAAAACACCTTGGTTTATATGTAAAACAGACTTAGTTTCCAAACATAGATAATTTAAACAGGCTTTTGACCTCAGTGAACATCTCTCCGTGCTGTGTATGTATTACAGAAATGCTAGCATCTTTGGTTTTTCCTTCTAATTGCCAAGGCACTTTTATTAAATGGCAGCCAAGAAATTTCCTCTACAGTACAACCCACCTAATTAGTTCTCATTTTCTGCCTCAGAACCTGCTCTTCTCAGGACAACTGCCAGTGTGAATAATCCTTCCTTTAGAGAAAATTCTAGATCCCCACGCTGCCCACACTGTGGTGTGGATTTGTCCTCTATTCCTCCAGAGGAACTCTGCTCCCCAACCCACCCCAACACACACACACACACACACACACACACGCCCTGAAATTAGATAGAGATCATAGGTACATAGATGGATAGATGATAGATAGACAGACATAATATTATGGAGCCAACTTTAATTAATTCAAGTAAATAATTCACCTATTCGCCTTACCTAACAGAACAATTATCATCTCAGCCTAAAATATTTGCTTTCAGGTCATTTCAGTTTTCTTTAGAATGAATATGCCCTTGCTTTTAGTTTATGTAACTAAATGTCTATTCATAAGTTTTGCTCAAAATAAAGACAATTCAAAAGGGAATTCAAATCTCAATCTTTTTAGATATTAAAACTTAGATGTGGCTTTTATTTTTTTAAAGATTTTTTTTATTTATTTGACAGAGAGAAACACAGTGAGAGAGGGAACACAAGCAGGAGGAGTGGGAGGCTTCCTGCGGAGCAGGGAATCCAATACGGGGCTCGGTCCCAGGACGCTGGGATCATGACCTGAGCCAAAGGCAGACGCTTAACCGACTGAGCCACCCAGGCACCCCAGATGTGGTTTTTACATAAAATATTTCCTTCAGCTTCAACCATTTAATAGCTATGAAGCCTCAATCCAGAAAAAAAAAATTGTCTTGAGTTTCATCCACTGCTTCTCACTACATTATCATTTCTGTTATCAAAAAATAATGCCTTACCTAAATAAAACATAGTGTTATATTCACATGTTCATCATTCTCTGAACTTCATTGTTGATACAATATTTCTGGAAGTTTTAAAGCTGTTCAGGAGCGTAAAGCAGCAGAATCATTGCTTTTTACTTGATCACCAAATTTTCATGACCAAATCTTGCTTATACACCATGTTTCTCTAGAGTGCTGCCAGTTCTTTATGGTGAATCTTCAAGTTTATAGCAAATTGCTTGTTAAAGTTTTAACTCTAAGTAAGTTCTGGACTTATTTACACATGGCAATGAAATTTTTATCATGCTGTTCAATGTTTCAATGAAGTTGTCAATTCTGCTATTTATTCTTAGGTTTGCAATATCCTTATTCACATTAGATTTTCTGTTGTTATAAATCAAGTTCCAATTTCTCCATAATATTTGAATTAGAAAACACAGGATGCAAGGTTTTTAACTTCCTACTAATATCACTGCTTATATTTTAAGAGAGAAGCCAAAGTGAAATTCTAACGAAGTGGGCTTTCAGAAATTGAATGTTGTCAAAGAAGTGCCATAAACTAAATGTAAGAATCATGGTAAGATTGAAATTTCCTCTATAAAGCAGCCATTGCCGGCTGTCCCAGGAGAGGCCTACAACAACGCAGTGTATTGATCATCATAATATTCCGATCTTTATTAGGAAAATGAGCCAAAATTACAGTAGAATGCTTAAGTTAAAAAAGTTATGTTATACCAGCTAAAAAATTAGGAGCAATAATTGGGAAGGTTTAGGGAAGTGTTTTTCATGAATGAACTGTTCTCTCTATATATTCAAATAAGATTCTAGCATGCCATAGGTCAGGTCTGTGGCCCACAGTACATGCAGCTTTGGGAAATTAAAAACAAAATAAAGCTATCACCTACAATAAGATCACTTCAGTGTTTTAGAATCTAAAACCTGGGAGGTAGGATTTCCCCAAGGGAGTATTTTGTGAGTCTGTAATAGCCATTGGGTGTAAGTAGCACATACATATTTAAATAAACATTATTTTATTATGAAATATTATTCATGTGTTTTTATAGTTAAGAGCATTATGTTGAATGTTTTAAAATTTATATGTAAAAGGTGATATTATACATATATTTTAATCCAGGAGATTAAAAGGAGAATTATGCAATATTTATCTAATAGGAGAAGGGACTTTGATAGGATGGAGGAACACTGTGCTACTTCAGCAAGGTCTTCTTCATCTCTTACCATGGTCAACTGCTGTTAGCATTTGAGGAAACACACGCATACTTCTGACGTGACTATATCTTATGTTCAAATCCACAGCATCTAGAATAGTTCCTGGCACATAATAGATTTGCCATATATGTATGTTGATTTGGATCAATTACATTAATTACCCGATGCCTACTGATGTAGCCAAGCAAATGTAGCATTATGTAAATCCCTATTGGGCACCTGTTTGCAGATAGACTCAGTATATTACAGTGTTAGTATAAACTGAAGCCTTAAGTTTAAGGCTCATGGCTTCTTTATTGCCAGCTCAAAATAAAAACATGGAGGAAAAGACCTTTCATTGGCCTTGATGGGTCATTTCTCCTTTATGGCATCCCAAACTAATCACAATGGTCAGAAAGTTGAGTACGAAAATTCAAAGGGACCTTGGTCAACACTAAGAGATACTGTATTGGAAGTCTTGCCAAAATCTTGGGAGTGGAGTAAAAGAGTAGCAGTAACTCATAAGAAAGTTGAAATGGGTTGTTGGATGGATAAACTAGGAGTCACCTTTGAGAATCTGAAGATTATGGAAACTTTTCCCAGAAAGATTTATATGTACACTCACACAGAAACATACAAATTATGTTTTATTACACATCAAAGATGTTTGTTTCAAAACCCAGCTTCCCTGATTTTGAGTCAGGTGTGGAGCTGGTTGGATATGAAACAGCAGTTGGTAGCATTGAGGCTACTTGCCACACAGGAAGCCCGATCTACAAAGAGAATGCTGCTGGGCACAACAAAGCAGAACTGAGGGAAAGGAAGAGAGAGATCTGAGTCCTTGGACCCAGTTTTGCCTGAAATTTGTTTTGCCCACAATTTCCAGTTGTATGAGGCAATAAATTTAGCTTTTAATTTGTTTGATTTGGGTTCTATCACTTGAAACCAAAATAGTCCATTCAATACTGATGAGTAACTCTCAATATATTAAGAACAACTGCATTATGATATTAGCAAAATTATTTGGCCTCAACATCAACCAATGACACTGCAAAATCTTTATGTTAGTAATTAATTTTTTTTCTTTTTTTTATTATGTTATGTTAATCACCATACATTACATCATCAGTTTTTGATGTAGTGTTCCATGATTCATTGTTTGCGTATAACACCCAGTGTTCCATGCAGTACGTGCCCTCTTTAATACCCATCACCAGGCTAACCCATCCCCCCACGCCCCTCCCCTCTAGAACCCTCAGTTTTTTTCTCAGAGTCCATAGTCTCTCATGGTTCTTCTCCCCCTCCGATTTCCCCCCCTTCATTCTTCCCTTCCTGCTATCTTCTTCTTCTTCTTCTTTATTTTAACATATAATGTATTATTTGTTTCAGAGGTACAGGTCTGTGATTCAACAGTCTTACACAATTCATAGCGCTCACCATAGCACATACCCTCCCGAATGTTAATTTTAATTATTTTTTGCTTTTATCCTAACAGAAAGAGAATGCATATTGTGGCACATGGATGCATCTAAATTTACCTTGAAATAATTATGGATCTCTTTTCTTGAATGACAGTGGCCTGTTAATTTTATTATGAAGTACCTGAAAACTATTCCCAATAGGAAATTAGAATAAGGCCCATAAAGGATAAAATACTTAAACTCAACATGGGTTATGGAGATGAAGTTTATTGAATGCTGACACTTAGAAATATACCCGGCAGTCTGTATATGACTCTTATGGTGGGAATTGTTTTCTTGATGATTGCCATAATATTATGCATATAATTTTTTGTTTAATTACTATTTATTTGAAATATATTTTTATTTAGTGTGATTAAAAGTCATGCTAACAACAGTTAAAACATGTTCTTTTTTTTAAAGATTTTATTTATTTATTTGAGAGAGAGAATGAGATAGAGAGAGCATGAGAGGGGGGAGCGTCAGAGTGAGAAGCAGACTCCCTGCTGAGCAGGGAGCCCGATGTGGGACTCTATTCCGGGACTCCAGGATCATGACCTGAGCCAAAGGCAGTCGTCCAACCAACTGAGCCACCCAAAACATGTTCTTTAATTTTTAAGCAGCTGTGCTTTTTTGGGGGGTTGTTGGGCAAATTTGGTGTGACTTCTTAAAAACTTTAAACAAACCACAGACCTAAATGTGCTGCAAATCCAAACTTTCTGTGGCAATAGATCTTCTCAGACAGACTTTCACAATTCATGATGGTTTTCTCTACTGGTATCTTAGCTACACATATGGAAAGTAATTTCAGTTAGAAGCCCATTTGCATGTTTTTTTTTTCCTAAGGAGAAATATAGCTATGATATTAAAACAAAGAATACAAAATATAAGTGCAAACATTTGAAACATTTGGTTTTATAATAAAGTTATTGAAATAAATTAGAATTTTTATTCTCTAGTTTTTAGCAATTCCTGAGATTCTGTATCATGTTGAAGAAAGAAATTTACACCACATGTATATGGCTCTTATAATATTGTCGATTCTTATAGAAGATGATGGCTTCACTAAATCATTCATTAAGTGGTAAATTACCATTACTTTGATTAGAATTACAAAGTTACAGAATAGACATATCCCTCCACAAGATTTGTTAAGGTCTTAGCATTTCTTTATTCTTTTCTTTCTGGTAGATTTTCTACAAGAACTGGACTTAGAAATAGCATGTCTTTCTTCAGATTTATGAAGACATATATTTTTTTCCAAGCAACTTAACAGCATGTGATGTAATTGTTGAAGCACTGAGGTCAGACATGCGGTAGCTTCTGTAAAGATGTTTAAAATCTACTGTTTGCCACATATTCCCTGTGGTCTTTAAATTAAAGGAACCACAAAAGCAACCAAACGTATAGAAAATATGTCAGTCTTTTTCTCCCAAGGGAATTTTCCCCCAAATCAATTTCCCTCCATCTTAAATTTCAAATGAGACATTTCAAAGGATTTTGAAGATAAGCATACTTCTTCTATTATTATCCCATACAACACATGTGGATAACAATGGAGTCCCATGTTTGTTTTTTAAAATATGAACCATATGGTAGATTTATGGTAAAACTAAGTAGTTTTAATTCTGAGATTAGAAAAGCAAATTTTACTGTTCCTGTAAGCTTAACAACAGTCTCCATTAAATTCTTTAAATTAATTGAATGTCTCATACAAATTAATTGTGTAAATAATTGGCTATTCTTCTATTGTTTTAACTAATTTAACTCATTTTTTGAGACATAGAAACTAATAGTATACTAGGAAATTGATCACTTGAGTCCCAGACAAATTTTTCCAGAGCCCCAAAATTAATTAATCAGTTAATACTTCTGGCCTAAATCTACAAGCTTAACTGCTTTGATCACAGAGATGTTCAAATCAGTCAGAGAACTGCCTTCCTTTCTCTAAATTCCAAGGATGTTTAACACACTTGACTGGTTTTTGATTATCTTAAGGATCACAATGGTCAACTAATTGTGCATGTTGCCATAGTTACCAGGTATCTTTTCTTTGGCTGATTAAACTTGCAAGGTGAAAAATATTTCCACTGACTATTCATTATACACATTGGAGGCTGAAGGTTAAAAATACCACTCATACTCTAATTATTACACTACCTGGGTATAATGAGTGCTGATCTCATAGTTCCACTGGACTTTATGTACAATTTGTTAAAGCCCAGAAGATGCTTAATGTCTTATTCCAATTGGTCAGTGACTTAAGGTGACTGAATATATGGATTGTGTAATAATTATTTTTATTACTTTAATTCAAACTAACTTCATTTATAAATATCATGTTCAGTATTGTAAGAAGAAATTTTGTATTTGGGGAAAGTCTCTTATTTGAAATGGAGAAAAAAAGGATAACTTTAATTATGAACTTTAAAATATTGATATCATAATTACCAAAAATTTGCATTCTTTAAAGAAATTTTATTTTACTTACTTCTAGTTGTGTTATAAAGGAGAAAAAAAATGCATGGTGTTACATTCCTTTCATTGTTTCCATGGAAAGAATTGGAACATATTGATAGATAAATAACCTTGAAGGTGATAATTTAGTAAGGTTTTAAACTAAGTTATAGATTTGTGAGAAGTTATAGATTTGTGAGAAGTTTTAATTTAAGAATTGACATCACTCTTCTAAATATTTTCTTTTTAAATTTCTTTTAAATATTTTCATATTGATATTGATATATAAGGCCAAGAAAATTCACATTAAATAATTTTAACTTATATTAATATTTTAGAAGGAAAATAACAGATTATTTTTTGTGTATTTTATACCTATTCCATATTTGGACGGCTTTGAAAATGTGGGTTAGGGTCTGGAAGTAGATCTAAATAATGTCTTTTGTACTATTTTGTACAACTTACAATTTTCTTTTTAGGTAATAAAGAGATTCTATCTCTATATTTCATCTTGCATTTTTTTTGGTAAGGAAAATTCTAATTGTGGGATAAGAAAACAATATTTTTCATTCCTCCAAATTTTTAGTCCACTTACCCAGCTGATTAGATCTGTGATGCTCACCACTCATCCCAGACATGATGGGATATGAACATCCTTCTGTCCTTATAGATGAGAATGTATCTATTTTTAGAGGAACCACCTATGATAGTTAATGAAACTAAATGGTAAATCGATATTCCAAATAGACCTCTATTTCAAAAATGCAGTATCTTAAAACAGAATGTCATAATGTCCTCATATTTTGCTGAACTGTCCACAGTTCAGAAACAATATTTGAATCCCATGCAAGATTAGAACCATGATGTGCAAACATCTCCATTAAATGGAATTTAAAAGTCTTCTAAAAAAACATTAAAAGTGATACTTTTCTTTTTTTTTTTTTTTTCATTTTCTTTTTTTTTTTATTCTTATGTTAATCCCCATACATTACATCATTAGTTTTAGATGAAGTGTTCCATGATTCATTGTTTGTGCATAACACCCAGTGCTCCATGCAGAACGTGCCCTCCTCAGTACCCACCACCAGGCTAACCCATCCTCCCACCCCCTTCCCCTCTAGAACCCTGTTTGTTTTTCAGAGTCCATCGTCTCTCATGGTTCGTCTACCCCTCCGATTTCCCCCGCTTCATTCTTCCCCTCCCGCTACCTTCTTCTTCTTCTTTTTTTTTTTTTTTTCCTTAACATATATTGCGTTATTTGTTTCAGAGGTACAGATCTGAGATTCAACAGTCTTGCAAAATTCACAGCGCTTACCAGAGCACATACCCTCCCCAGTGTCTATCACCCAGTCACCCCATCCTTCCCACCCCACCCCCCACTCCAGCAACCCTCAGTTTGTTTCCTGAGATTAAGAATTCCTCATATCAGTGAGATCATATGATACTTGTCTTTCTCTGATTGACTTATTTCACTCAACATAATACCCTCCAGTTCCATCCACGTCGTTGCAAATGGCAAGATCTCGTTCCTTTTGATGGCTGCATAATATTCCATTGTATATATATACCAGATCTTCTTTATCCATTCATCTGTTGATGGACATCTTGGCTCTTTCCACAGTTTGGCTATTGTGGACATTGCTGCTATAAACATCGGGGTGCACGTACCCCTTCGGATCCCTACTTTTGTATCTTTGGGGTAAATACCCAGTAGTGCAATTGCTGGATCATATGGTAGCTCTATTTTCAACTTTTTGAGGAACCTCCATACAGTTTTCCAGAGTGGCTGCACCAGCTTGCATTCCCACCAACAGTGTAGGAGGGTTCCCCTTTCTCCGCATCCCCGCCAACATCTGTCATTTCCTGACTTGTTAATTTTAGCCATTCTGACAGGTGTGAGGTGGTATCTCATTGAGGTTTTGATTTGGATTTCCCTGATGCCGAGCGATACTGAGCACTTTTTCATGTGTCTGTTGGCCATTTGGATGTCTTCTTTGGAAAAATGTCTGTTCATGTCTTCTGCCCATTTCTTGATTGGATTCTTTGTTCTTTGGGTGTTGAGTTTGATGAGTTCTTTATAGATTTTGGATACTAGCCCTTTATCTGATAATGTCATTTGCAAATATCTTCTCCCATTCTGTTGGTTGTCTTTTGGTTTTGTTGACTGTTTCCTTTGCTTTGCAAAAGCTTTTTATCTTGATGAAGTCCCAATAGTTCATTTTTGCCCTTGCCTCCCTTGCCTTTGGCGATGTTTCTAGGAAGAAGTTGCTTCGGCTGAGGTCAAAGAGGTTGCTGCCTGTGTTCTCCTTTAGGATTTTGATGGACTCCTGTCTCACATTGAGGTCTTTCAACCATTTGGAGTCTATTTTTGTGTGTGGTGTAAGGAAATGGTCCAGTTTCATTCTTCTGCATGTGGCTATCCAATTTTCCCAACACCATTTGTTGAAGAGACTGTCTTTTTTCCATTGGACATTCTTTCCTGCTTTGTCAAAGATGAGTTGACCATAGAGTTGAGGGTCCATTTCTGGGCTCTCTATTCTGTTCCATTGATCTATGTGTCTGTTTTTGTGCCAGTACCATGCTGTCTTGATGATGACAGCTTTGTAATAGAGCTGGAAGTCTGGAATTGTGATGCCGCCGGCTTTGCTTTTCTTTTTCAACGTTCCTCTGGCTATGCGGGGTCTTTTCTGGTTCCATACAAATTTTAGGATTATTTGTTCCATTTCTTTGAAAAAAGTGGATGGTATTTTGATGGGGATTGCATTGAATGTGTAGATTGCTCTAGGTAGCATTGACATCTTCACAATATTTGTTCTTCCAATCCATGAGCATGGAATGTTTTTCCATTTCTTTGTGTCTTCCTCAATTTCTTTCATGAGTATTTTATAGTTTTCTGAGTACAGATCCTTTGTCTCTTTGGTTAGATTTATTCCTAGGTATCTTATGGTTTTGGGTGCAATTGTAAATGGGATCGACTCCTTAATTTCTCTTTCTTCTGTCTTGTTGTTGGTGTATAGGAATGCCACTGACTTCTGTGCATTGATTTTATATCCTGCCACTTTACTGAATTCCTGTATGAGTTCTAGCAGTTTTGGGGTGGAGTCTTTTGGGTTTTCCACATAAAGTATCATATCATCTGCAAAGAGTGAGAGTTTGACTTCTTCCTTGCCAATTTGGATGCCTTTGATTTCTTTTTGTTGTCTGATTGCTGTGGCTAGGACTTCCAATACTATGTTGAATAGCAGTGGTGATAGTGGACATCCCTGCCGCGTTCCTGACCTTAGGGGGAAAGCTCTCAGTTTTTCCCCATTGAGAATGATATTCGCTGTAGGTTTTTCATAGATGGCTTTTATGATATTGAGGTATGTACCCTCTATGCCTATACTCTGAAGAGTTTTGATCAAGAAAGGATGCTGTACTTTGTCAAATGCTTTTTCTGCATCTATTGAGAGGATCATATGATTCTTGTTCTTTCTTTTGTTAATGTATTGTATCACATTGATTGATTTGCGGATGTTGAACCAACCTTGCAGCCCAGGGATAAATCCCACTTGGTCATGGTGAATAATCCTTTTAATGTACTGTTGGATCCTATTGGCTAGTATTTTGGTGAGAATTTTTGCATCCATGTTCATCAGGGATATTGGTCTGTAATTCTCCTTTTTGATGGGGTCTTTGTCTGGTTTTGGGATCAAGGTAATGCTGGCCTCATAAAATGAGTTGGGAAGTTTTCCTTCCATTTCTATTTTTTGGAACAGTTTCAGAAGAATAGGTATTAATTCTTCTTGAAATGTTTGGTAGAATTCCCCTGGGAAGCCATCTGGCCCTGGGCTTTTGTTTTTTGGGAGATTTTTGATGACTGCTTCAATTTCCTTAGTGGTTATAGGTCTGTTCGGGTTTTCTATTTCATCCTGGTTCAGTTTTGGTAGTTGGTACATCTCTAGAAATGCATCCATTTCTTCCAGGTTATTTAATTTGCTGGCATAGAGTTGCTCATAATATGTTCTTATAATTGTTTGTATTTCTTTGGTGTTGGTTGTGATCTCTCCTCTTTCATTCATGATTTTGTTAATTTGGGTCATTTCTCTTCTCTTTTTGATAAGTCTGGCCAGGGGTTTATCAATCTTGTTAATTCTTTCAAAGAACCAGCTCCTAGTTTCATTGATCTGTTCTACTGTTCTTTTAGTTTCTATTTCATTGATTTCTGCTCTGATCTTGATTATTTCTCTTCTCCTGCTGGGTTTAGGCTTTATTTGCTGTTCTTTCTCCAGCTCCTTTAGGTGTAGGGTTAGGTTGTGTACTTGAGACCTTTCTTGCTTCTTGAGAAAGGCTTGTATTGCTATATACTTTCCTCTTAGGACTGCCTTTGCTGCATCCCAAAGATTTTGAATAGTTGTGTTTTCATTTTCATTGGTTTCCATGTATTTTTTTAATTCTTCTTTAATTTCCTGGTTGACCCATTCGTTCTTTAGTAGGATGCTCTTTAGCCTCCATGTATTTGAGTTCTTTCTGACTTTTGTCTTGTGATTGAGCTCTAGTTTCAAAGCATTGTGGTCTGAAAATAGGCAGGGAATGATTCCAATCTTTTGGTACCGGTTGAGACCTGATTTATGACCTAGGATGTGATCTATTCTGGAGAATGTTCCATGGGCACTAGAGAAGAATGTGTATTCCGTTGCTTTGGGGTGGAATGTTCTGAATATGTCTGTAAAGTCCATTTGGTCCAGTGTGTCATTTAAAGTCTTTATTTCCTTGTTGATCTTTTGCTTAGATGATCTGTCCATTTCAGTGAGGGGGGTGTTAAAGTCCCCCACTATTATTGTATTGTTGTCGATGTGTTTCTTTGCTTTTGTTATTAATTGGCTTATATAATTGGCTGCTCCCATGTTAGGGGCATAGATATTTACAATTGTTAGATCTTCTTGTTGGATAGATCCTTTAAGTATGATATAGTGTCCTTTCTCATCTCTTATTACAGTCTTTGGTTTAAAATCTAATTTGTCTGATATAAGGATTGCCACCCCAGCTTTCTTTTGGTGTCCATTAGCATGGTAAATGGTTTTCCACCCCCTCACTTTCAATCTGGGGCTGTCTTTGGGTCGAAAATGAGTCTCTTGCAGACAGCATATCGATGGGTCTTGTTTTTTAATCCAGTCTGATAGCCTGTGTCTTTTGATTGGGGCATTGAGCCCATTTACATTCAGGGTAACTATTGAAAGATAGGAATTTAGTGCCATTGTATTGCCTGTAAGGTGACTGTTACCGTATATTGTCTGTGTTCCTTTCTGGTCTATGTTGCTTTTGGGGTCTCTCTTTGCTTAGAGGACTCCTTTCAAGATTTCCTGTAGGGCTGGTTTTGTGTTTGCAAATTCCTTTAGTTTTTGTTTGTCCTGGAAGCTTTTTATCTCTCCTTCAATTTTCAATGACAGCCTAGCTGGATATAGTATTCTTGGCTGCATATTTTTCTCGTTTAGTGCTCTGAATATATCCTGCCAGTCCTTTCTGGCCTGCCAGGTCTCTGTGGATAGGTCTGTTGCCAATCTAATGTTTCTACCCTTGTAGGTTACATATCTCTTCTCCCGAGCTGCTTTCAGGATTTTCTCTTTGTCTATGAGACTCGTAAGTTTTACTATTAGATGTCGGGGTGTTGACCTATTTTTATTGATTTTGAGAGGGGTTCTCTGTGCTTCCTGGATTTTCATGCCTGTTTCCTTCCCCAAATTAGGGAAGTTCTCTGCTATAATTTGCTCCATTATACCTTCTGCCCCTCTCTCTCTTTCTTCTTCTTCTGGGATCCCAATTATTCTAATGTTGTTTCGTCTTATGGTATCGCTTATCTCTCGAATTCTGCCCTCGTGATCCAGTAGTTGTTTATCTCTCTTTTTCTCAGCTTCTTTATTTTCCATCATTTCATCTTCTATATTACTGATTCTCTCTTCTGCCTCATTTATTCTAGCAGTTAGCGCCCCCATTTTTGATTGCACCTCATTAATAGCCTTTTTGATTTCTACTTGGTTGGATTTTAGTTCTTTTACTTCTCCAGAAAGGGTTTCTCTAATAACTTCCATATTTTTTTCAAGCCCAGCTAGTATCTTTAAAGTGATGATTCTGAACTCTAGATCTGACATTGTACTAATGTCCGTATTGAGTAGGTCCCTGGCAGTCGGTACTACCTCTTGTTCTTTTTGTTGAGGTGATTTTTTCCGTCTTGTCATTTTGTGCAGAGGAGAATAGATTAATGAGAGAACAAAATGCTAGCAGAGTAACAACGTCCCCAGAAAATATACTCTAAACAAATCAGAAAAAACCTGAAGCAGTGGGAAAAGAAAGGGAAAGAGAGAAAAAAGAAAAAGAAAAAAAAGAAAAAGATAAAGATAAAAACAAAAACAAACAAAACAAAACAACAACAAAAAAACCAGAATGTGATCAAATATGATCAGTGCCACACACTAGATTTGGGGTGTATTTTGGTCTTTTAGAAGAAAGTGCCTCCCAAAATTTTAAAGAAAGAAAAACTTATATATGTACAAAAATAAGGGTTGATATGATGAAGGGATGGAATATGACTGTAAAGATGGAAATTATAAAAAATTTTATAAAAGGAATTGATAAGAAGTTGTTTGAAAAAAGAAAGAAGAGGATTTAAAAAAGAAAAAAAAAGGGAGAGGATGTGATCAGGCAGGGGAACAGAAAACACCATATACTAGAGATTTAGGGTATATTTTGATCTGTTAGAAGAAACTATCTCAAAATTTTAAAGAGAGAACAACTTATATATATAAGCCAAAAATATGGGTAACTACTATGAAGGGATAGAATATGACTCTAAAAATGAAAAATAAAAATGTTTTTTTTTTTAAAAAAAAAGGGATTGATAAGATGTTGGTTGAAAAAGGGAAAAAGAAAAATTCAAAAAGAATAAAAAAAGAAAAAAGACAGTTAAAAAAAAATTAACTTTGAAAGACTACAGAATCATGGTAAAAAAGCCATGAATTCTATGTGCAGTAGTCCCCTAGAGCTGGAGTTCTGCCGTTCTCATTGATGGGTAAACTTAGTCTTGGCTGGCTGTTCTCGCTGATCTTCTGGGGAGGGGCCTGTTGCCGTGGTTTCCAAATGTCTTTGCCGGAGGCAGAATTGCCCCGCCCTTGCCCCCTCCCAGCTAAGTAATCTGCTGGGGTTTGCTCTCCGGGGCTTTTGTTCCCTGCGAGCTTTCCGTACAGCTTTGGAGGCGGAGAGTGAAAATGGCGGCCTCCCAATCTCCGCCCCGGAGGAGCCGAGAACTCGGGGTCCCGCTTCTCAGTGAGCCCCCAGAGAAAAGCCGTCAGTCACTCCCGTCTCCCCGGTCTCCAGCCGCACTCCGTGCTCACCCGGCCTGTGACCGCGCGTTTCTATCTCCGGCACTCGACCCCGGGTGGAGTCTCCAAACCCAGCAGATCCCTGCGGTGCACTCCCGCGCGGCTCCTCCCGGGGGAGGAAGGTGAGTCTCCCCGGATCTGCCGCTTGTTGGGTCCCTGCTGGAGGAGCAGTGGCCTGACTGTGCCGCGGATCACAGTTTATGGCAACCCCGAGCTGAGAGCCCGCGCCTGGGCTCCGCCTCTGCAGCCGGCTTCCCTGCTCCGATACCTGGGAGCTCTGCCACACTCAGGCACCCCCAGTCTTTCTGTGACCCGTGGGTCCTGAGACCACACTGTCCCGGAGGGTTCCACCCCCCGCTTAGCCACCAGAGTGACGTCCCTCAGCGGAGCAGACTTTTAAAAGTTCCGATTTTGTGCTCCGCGGCTCTATCACTTGCCAGAAGCGGCCGCCGGAGGCCCCTCCCCCGCCGTCTATCCTCCCGAATATCGCCTCGGATTCACTTCTCCGCACGTCCTACCTTCCAGAAAGTGGTCGCTTTTCTGATGAGAGAGTTGTTGCTCTTCTTTTCTTCGATCTCCTGTTGAGTTTGTAGGTGTTCAGAATGGTTTGATCCCTATCCAGCTGAATTCCTGAGAGGAGACGAAATCCAGGTCTCCTACTCCTCCGCCATCTTGCTCCACCCCCCAAAAGTGATACTTTTCTTAAGCTTGAATTGTTTTCTGGTGATATTATTTGTCATAATATGATCTCCTTATTGAAAACTACAGATATCTGCAGTGGCCAAATGAACAATGAGATAATGTCTTATTTCTGTATGCACTTCTTGATAATTGTGGTACTGAATTACACTGTCTTCAAGGACACTCCCTCCTACCCCCATTAATAATACTTCAGTATAATAATAATTTTCAAATGTCCTGAACAAAAAAAATATATGTAAAAGTGCAAGGAAAAAAAGCATCACCTGACTTATGACATTTTAAAAATATTAATATAATTGGGATGGTGGTCAGGGCTTAATAAATAAATGCTTATACAGGTAAAATTAAAAATATTAAAAAATAAAAGGAGTGAAGATAATGGTAATAACAAGGAAACAGATTAAAGGGAAGGAATACTATGAAAGCAGTGCAAATGATGAGCTTTATATAAAAACGAAGAAAACATTAGTCCATGGGAAAATATAAAAATAGAAACAGATGCAATACATGGTATGAGAATTTTTAAAAGATTTTCTTTATTTCTTTATTTGAGAGAGAGAGAGTGCTTTTGCACATGAGAGCACAGGGAGGGGCTCAGGGGGAAGGAGAGGGACAAGCAGACGCCCTGCTGAGCGTGGAACCCCAAGGGTTGGGGAGGTGGAGTTGCAGAGAGGAGGGGATGGGTGGCTTTATCTCACTACCCTGGGATCATGACCTGAGCCGAAATCAGGAGTCAGATGCTTAACCACCTGAGACATTCAGGCGCCCTATGTAGTATGAGAATTTTAAAAGGAGTTTATATTTTGACTTAAAACATAGACTATGTGCTTGGCACAAGGTAGATATAAGTAAGTATTAAACAAATGAAAGGAATTGAAAAACTTGCATACTTACAAAATGAGAGTGATAACATTTTCATGTTTGTTTATTAGCTAAAGAAGTGATAGTATTCTTAATAAAATTACCATAGAAATAATTTATTTATGTTGGCTTCCAAAGGAAGAGTTTCAATATATGAAAACAGACTAATGATGGGGAAACATAGAAGGTAATATGTTGTAAGTTCTTACAAAAAAAAAAAAGTGGCTATTATGCTCATTAGAGGTCAGTGTTATTTTATTATCATAGAAGTTTATTAATGATCTGGAAAATTCTGTAAGTCATATATTAAAATTTGCAGATGGCTCTGGTTATGACTATTTGCTCATATGATGTAGTATTACTTTATTATTACTTGAATTTAATAGTGACGCTTTTATGTTGATACGATAATGCAGAGCTAAAAAAATGAAGTTGGGCAATACATTTAGAAGGCAATAGAAGTATGTAATGAGAACATTTAAATATTTCTAGATGAATGCAGCTCAGATAACCTTTAGTTCTGATCTCTTTTCAGAACTTTCAGTGGATAAGTAAAGGGAAGAAAGTAATTCTACATTATATTAGGTAAGCATTAGATTTCCCTTTTTCATATATTATTTCATCAAATTAATCCCTATTTTCATTTCAATTAGAGGAAATATAATAAAAGGAGTAGAGATCTCTGTTCAGTGGAGCACCAAATCAAGTAATAATAATAGTGGTAATGGTCATGGTGGTGGTATTGTTGTGGTAGTACTACTATTACTACTAATACAACTACTAGATAAATACCTATTCATACCTTTCTATGTGTCAGGTCCTGTGCTAAACATTCTGTATGCATTCAACTCATTTCATCATTGCAACAAGGAATCTGTTTATTATTTATTATTTTATTTTATTTTATTATTGTTGTCATTGTTATTAATATTATTATTATTTAAATTGTTGTAGGGGTATACCTGTTATTTTATTTTGTATTTTTTCTCCCAAATTTTAATTTAAATTCTGGTTAGTTAACTTATAGTCGAATATTGGTTTCAGGAATAGAATTTAGTGATTCATCACTTACATATAACATCCAGTGCTCATCATAACAAATGCCATCCTTAATACCCATCATCCATTTAGCCCATCCCCCACCCCCCTCCTTCCATCGAGCTAGCCTGTTTAATAGAAACACAGACACACCTCTTCTAGATCAAATTATTATTTTGGGAGTACTGAGAGATCAAATGTAAGAACTCCAAACATATTTAGAGCATTATAAAGGCAGATTATCCATAGTTTTCCACTCCCAAGAATTTTTTTTTTGAGAAATTTTATTACTACATAGCTCATATTGAATGCTATTACCTGGAGATCAGTATGTGGGAAGAAAAACACGTTGCATGAGGGAGAGAGAAAACTCACTTTGTGATATATGACATTCAATCTGTGTCCAAGGCTAGAACTCTGTGGTTGATTAGAATGATGATTTGCAAATCAATTACTAGTAATTAAGTGCTTATACTTACACATGGTAAACTGATGTTGGCTTCAATATGAAGAGGTCAACATATGAAAACAGACTAATGTTGGAGAAACACAGCAGGTAATAAGTTATAAATACAGAAGAAAGTGGCCCTATGTGCTCATCAGATGTCAGTGTTAGTCACATAATTAGTCATAAAGTTGTTAGTCATATGTTCATTAAGACAGTCATGCTAAATTGGGAGAGAAAGGTGGATTAAATTTTACACACACACACACACGTAAACTTTATATTTATATATAACTTTGTGACTTTATAAATACATAAAACCTTTCTTTCCATATCATGAATCCTTTCTGTTTGCTATAATTTGGCATTGGCATTTGCCATTTGGAATTTTCCTTCTAGAACAGTGTCCTGTTAACTTTGTTAATATCTTAAAATATAGCTCCAAAATAAACTTTCTGTTTCTTGAGTTCTGGATACCCATATAAAACTAAGGAAGATTACAATATGCATTAAATGAATACTTGATCAGTGGCTAGTTAATCCAGAGTGAATCTTATAGAGTTCCAAACACTGAAAACTTCAGGGTAACTATAGTAACAACCCGAACTTTACTTTCTCCGTTTATCAGGATTACATTTGAATCTATATATGCATAGGTGCAAGTAGTAGATAGTTCAGGTGCTGTCAACAGCACTAGAAAAATGTCTGATAAAGGCAATAAAGAGGGAAAAACAAAACTGTTCTTAGCCTTTTAGAGTTTTCTTTAAAACTGTCCGATCCACTGGAGCATGAACATATATCATCTTTTGCAAAGGCATCCGTCATATTCTTAAATAGGCTATTTGCCAAGTTCATTTAAGTGATGCTACCATGAACTGAAGTGGGGATTTACTACTTGGCCTATATATTATATAGATTTACTAAAATGTTATTTCGAGCATGTAGCCCTAGAGGTCACTCAATTTAACTGTCCCCCAAAGTTATAATAATTGATTACAGTAGAAATCGAATGGGTAGCATATGAAACTCGTAACCACAACTGAACTCCATTAAACGCATTCACACTGCCAAAGTCAATTGCTTCTGGCAGTGCCATTCGTTACCCTGTTGATCAAAAGGTAATGGGAATGATAAGCAATATCACCAACACTCCATCGTAAACAAAATATTCTTCAAACACTTAAGTGACCATGGTGATAGTCTGTTTTCATAATAGTCAAACCCAGCAGTCTTTTACAGCTTTCAGAAACATGTCTATAATTTTATAGGACCAATCTTCCTCTAAGGACTTTGAATAGAAGCCAGCAAGGCACGCCGGAGCAAGCAAAGTTCCATGTACAGAATCGATGTAAGGACCTCATTTCCATATTCAACATCGTTCGTTTATGTGGCTGTTCTTTCTTACTCCTCACATAAATAAAGATGCTGGTGGCGTCAATTCATTAAAACTCTCTCTGTCTACAGCATCTACTTTCAGGGTTTTATGAATTTACAATGATTTTCCTGCTTGGAATAACCTGTGCTCTGTTCTTGCCACTGGCTATCTCATCATTCGTGATTCACCTCAAATAAACTTTCCCTCGATGGTTTTCCCTAAACTTTTTCACTTCCAAACACAGGTCATTGGCCTTTTATTTGTGCTTATATATTTTAAGATCTGTAGTACAATAAACTGTATATCTAAGTCTTGTAATTCAAGGCACATCATATTCAGTATATGAGACACTGAACTCAATGTTTCATGCTTTCCAAGACAAACTGCTCATATTCTTGAATCAACCATGTAAGTAATTGGAATTACCATTGATTTATCTCAGACACCAAGTAAGGAACTTAAAAATTGTTAATAAATAAAATACACTATGCTTCACCATCAATTGTATTTGTACAGTTGAAATCCTGTCGGTACTTCATAAAAAACATGTCCTAACCCTCATAACTTCTCTGTGTTAACTCTGCCACCAGTATCAGATATCTATGGGCTTATCATCAGCTTCCTTTCTAACTGGCCTGTCTGAAAAATGTCTCTCTCTTTTTTTAAAAAAAAGTTTTTTATTTATTTGACAGAGAGAGACACAGCGAGAGAGGGAACACACGCAGGGGGAGTGGGAGAGGAAGAAGCAGGCTTCCCGCGGAGCAGGGAGCCCGATGCGGGGCTCAATCCCAGGACCCTGAGATCATGACCTGAGCTGAAGGCAGACGCTTAACGACTGAGCCACCCAGGCGCCCCCAAAAATGTCTCTATTTCGCTATTTTGTCATTGATATTTTCCCAACAAATTAATATGATTGATGGCATCCTCAGTAAGTCTAAAAATATCAAGGTGTTCATAGACTCCTCATTGCCTACAAGACTAATTATTTTCTTTATATAACAGAAAATAAACATCCTTTCATATATCCAACCTAAACAATTATCCAATCTCTCTTCTTGATATTTGTGGTACATACACTCTCCTTATCATTACTCTACAAAATAAATTATTCATGCACGTATCCAACAGATATTTACTGAGTGCTCACTGTGTGTTGGGCATTGTTTTAGGCCCAAAAGTTATAACAGTGAACCCAATGCACAACTCATCAGACTTGACTTTATCTCTAATGTCCTTCAGATGCTACTCAAATGTCCCCTTCTAATTCAGGTCTTTTTTGGCTACTCTGTTTAAAATTTCACCCCACAAAAACACACTTTCTTGCTCTCTTCCTGATTCAGCTTTTTTTCCCGTAGCTCTTTTAATTCTAAAGCTACTATATCTTCTAGAATGTTTGTTTATATCTCTTCTTTCACTTTTATCAGGTAAGCTCAGGAAGGGCTGAGATTTTTGTCCTCTAAAAGTCAGTAAATAGAGTGAACAGCTCTAATATGTGAATTACCCTCAAGAATAAAGTGAATCTTACATAACTCAAGCCAGTATGTTGTAGTCCAGTTAACTGCTGTCCAAGTGGGGGAGTTTTTCCCTCCATTGTCAATCCTAAATGATCTTAGTTTTATTTTCTTAACAAAAGTGAAAAAATTATGTAAATCCCCACATCACATTTTCTATAATCCAATTATATTCATTTCATATGTCACATCCTGCCTCAAATAACTCCTCTGTGAAGCCCTTCTTGATAATCCTGGTAGAACTGCTTTCTTCTTTGTCTGTGACACTGAAGAATAAGTAATGCTTCTACCAAAGCATTTATCATATTGTTTACACAATTCATTTTAATTTTATTCACAGTTATGTAGCATTAGGTGGGGTGAAGAAAGGGTAAGCAAGCATTAGCCTACACAATCAGAATTTCTTAAGGAATACTGTTATGTTTTTTCTCCTAGAGAAGAAATGCAAAACTCACACTAACTGTATTTGGGGTTCAGATGAGCACATTTTAATTTAAAATTTAAAACATTAATAAGAACAAATGTCCAAGATATATCTTAATTTTAAAAATAATGAAAATATGAAACCGCATCAATTTTGCTTAAGAAAAAATTTGTGATGAGACTTTTTATTTCTTATTCTCTATACTTTTTGATTTGGGTCATATGGATATATTATATATAAAATAAAAATAACAATACAGTATGCCCTCCCTTTTTGTATTGTTCAGCATAAAAAGGTAGAGATATATTCTTAATTTTAAAACAAGTAAAATTCTGATTCTTTAGGTTAGTTGAGCCATTTGTGATGAACTGTTATATTTTGATATCAAGTCCTAAGAAGAATAAGCTAATGACAATAAGTACTTGATTTGTGTGTGTGCGTGTGTGTGTGTAACACTCGGGAAATATTAAAACAATGTTTACTCAATTAAAAAATCCTCATTAAGATTACTGACTATTCAGGAGAAACCAAAATACATTACTAAAATGATTAAATGTGGGGCACCTGGGTGGCTCAGTTGGTTAAGCATCTGACTTTGGCTCAGGTCACGATCTCAGGGTCCTGGGATGGAGCCCTGCATCGGGCTCCCTGCTCAGTGGGCAGTGGGGAGTCTGATTGTCCCTCTCCCTTTGCCCCTCCCCTGCCCCGGCTCATTCTCTCTCTCTCAAATAAATAAATAAAATCTTTAAAAAAATTAAAAAAAAATAAAATGACTAAATGCAATATGTACAAATACTGTGTAAAGAAAGCAGAGAGTATAGCTATAGAGAATGAAAGGAGTATAGGTCTAACTCGGAAGGACTTTGAGAGAGGGTTATATCTATGCTGAAGCACAAAGAATGACAAAGAATCATTCATGAATAAAGAGTCAGAGAAAAAAAAAAAGTTAGGGATCCATCTTCCCCGAAGAGGTGATTTCTTGTTCAAAGTTCCTGAGGCAGTAATGAGACCACTACGGCTCTACTGATATTGGAGAACAATCTACTGATATTGGAGAAAATAAAGAGAGTAGCATGATATGAGATTGAAAGGGTTTGCAGACACCAGGTTCTGCAGAGTCTTGTAAGATCAGTTAGGAGTTTGCCTTTTACTCCAAGTTCAAAGGCCCTTGCAAACACAGATGCATTCTAGCTCATTATAGCCTTTCAGACAATATTTCACCCTTCTTGCTACATTCTTAGAGCACTTTTTCCTACACATCATTTATTCCTTATTTCTCTCTGCAAAATAAGTTAAAACTGACTTTTGGACTTCTATGTTTCATCCCCAAGGAAATTAAAATAAACAAAATCTACAAGCTCATTTAACCTTGACAATATTGCCTGGATTTCAAAGGAGCAGATAACAAAGGTCATTTAAATCTCAAACAGAGGGCGCCTGGGTGGCTCAGTTGGTTAAGCGACTGCCTTCGGCTCAGGTCATGATCCTGGAGTCCCGGGATCGAGTCCCGCATCTGGCTCCCTGCTCGGGAGGAGTCTGCTTCTCCCTCTGACCCTCCCCCCTCTCATGCTCTCTGTCTCTCACTCTCTCTCTCTCAAATAAATAAATAAAATCTAAAAATAAATAAATAAATAAATAAATAAATCTCAAACAGAAAACTGATCCCCTTCAGAATAATGTTTCTTAGGTGCAGAGCACTTGTGTACCATGGAAATCTGATTTAAGCATGCTTAACATTTTACATTTCTATTAAACTCACACATTTCCCTTATAATAACTTAAAGACACTGATGAAATTCCCAGACACCTTGTAAAAGTAAATGAACAAAATATTATTTTCCAAGAACAAAACTTAAATTGAAAAGAGCAAATTATATAATAGCAATTCTTTATCATTATTATATAAATATCACTGTTGTGTGGGTGTAAATTTGCATAGCATTAGAATGTATGTATTAAACATTCCATTGCTGGGTCTATGATTTTGTAATAATTACCAACTATATATAAAATACTACAATAATAATTGAAATCACCAATACAAATTTTCCCATGCCTAAATTTCAATCACTAATTCAATAATTTCTTAATCTGATGAATGCATGTACTCTGAAATACATTACTACCGACCAATTTGTACTCTTCAAATGTAAATGTCTCATTTCCATCAAAGGCTTTCTTTTAAAGAAAAAAGAATACAAAAATGAAAAATGACATTGAATGAGCACATTAAAATTACTTCTCCATTTTCACATTTCAAAGGAATAGACACATCTAATTAAAGTTTCCATCAAGTCTACACCCTTTAACTATGTGTAGCCTTTAGCAGTTTATTAAATTCAAGTGAAGGAAAAATACAGTTCTGGCAGTATTTTTTCAAGTGTAGTATTAGGAGCACCTGAAGTGCTTTTCACACTGCAGATCACCAGATATTATGATTCCCTAGATTTATTGTGGAAACCTGGAACTCAGTATTTTGGCAAGCACCCTTGGGATTCTGATTCACACTCAGATGAGAGTTCCATAATAAGCAAACATCCAAGAAGGCAGGATTTTTATGTGTTTGTCTTTACACAGAAACAAACAAACAAATCCTCTGATATAAACAGCTCTCTGCCTATTATTCTTCCCTGATGATTACTGGAGGCCCATGGCTCTGGGAAAAACACATTGTAGGTGCTTTTCCTTTTTCCCTTTTCTAGTCCATGACTGTAGAATAAAGGATTTATACGAAGTAAGCTCATCTATCTTCTACTACAGAAATTTAGTGGGAATTACCCATGTCCCGTTCAAAGTCAGATGTGAAGGAAAAAACGTTACATAATTGAATCGAAAATGAAAAATACTCCACATAATTACAAAATACAAAATTTAAGAAGCTTAGGGTAATGCACATTGAAATTTTGTGGTACTACTAAAGAAAGAATATAACTTCTAGAGGAAAAGAGCCTGAAATGGAACAAATAAACAGAACTACGAAATTTGAATTATATCAAAATAAATTAACTCCAAAATAGCCAGAATTAGTGGATAATGTAACTGGTAGGCCTTACTCCATGCCAGGCAGTGTTACAAGATTTTTTAGAGACTAACTCAGTTAATACTCACAATATCTTAAGCAATAGCAAATATTGTTCTCCTTAATTTACCAATAAGGAAACTGAAGCATGAGAAGTTTAAATAATTTCCTCATATTGAAGCTTGTACAGCTACTCACTGTCACAGCTAGGACTGAACATATGTGTTGGGCTCATGACAATTTCACCATACTGACTCAATAAAAGTGACCCAAAACTCTTACGCACATTTAAAGAAAAATTCTTTAATCATCTGTAGGTTTTACAAAGATATAGTTTTAAATCTTTCAGAGTTTCATAGGAGCTAACATTCTCAGATGACCAGTTTGGTTACTTATCTAAAATAGAAACCCAGTCCCCAGACTAATAAAATTTATATAAGGTCCACTGGCAGACACTTCATGTATCTACAAACAGAGAATAGCAATAAAGAAACAGACACTATAAAAAATAACCAAATGGACATCCTTGAGTTGAAAAATGTTATAAGTGAAAAATGAAGGGGGGTGAATTGGAGGGGGAGATGAACCATGATTGACTATGAACTCTGAGAAACAAACTGAGGGTTCTCGAGGGGAGGGGGTGGGGGGATGGGTTAGCCTGGGATGGGTATTAAAGAGGGCACGTACCGAATGGAGCACTGGGTATTATACGCAAGCAATGAATCATGGAACACTACATCAAAAACTAATGATGTAATGTATGGTGATTAACATAACATAATAAAATAAAAAAAATTCTTAAAGAACAACAACAAAAAAGAAAAATGTTTTAAGTGAAATGAGAAACTTCAGGGCAACCTGGGTGGCTTAGTTGGTTAATTAAGTGTATGATTTGATTTTGGCTCAGGTCACGATCTCAGGGTGGTGAGGTCAAGTCCCACATCAATCCTGCATCAGACTCCCTGCTCAGCAGGGAGTCTGCTTGAGATCTCTCTTCCTCTGCCCCTCCCTCCTGCTCTCTCTCTCTCAAATAAATAAATCTTAAAAAAAAAAAAAAGAAAAATTGCACTAGAGGACTCAACAATAGATTTATTTATTTTATTATTATTATTTTTTAAAGATTTTATTTATTCATTTGACAGAGAGAGAGCACAAGCAGAGGGAGCAGCAGGTAGAGGGAGAGGGAGAAGCAGGCTCCTGCTGAGCAGGGAGCCTGATGTGGGACTCAATCCCAGGACCCTGGGATCATGACCTGAGCCGAAGGCAGACACTTAACCGACTGAGCCACCCAGGCGCCCTCAGCAATAGATTTAAAGATGGATTACAGACTATACAGTTCAAAGATTAGAGAAAAAAGAAAGAATAAAGGAAAATGTACAAAGCCTTAGAGAAATGTGGGACACCATTAAGCTCACAAATGTATGCTAAATGGGAATATCAGGAAAGAAGAGAGAGAAAGAAGCAAAAACAAAAATAAAAAACAAAATGACTGAAACCTTCCATAATTTGCTGATAAACATTGATTTACACATTCAAGAATTTCAATAAACTCCAAGTAGGAAAAACAAAGAGAGCCACAACCAGACACATCACAGTAAAAATGTTGAAAGACAAAGATAAACTTTCAAAAGGAGCAAAAGAAAAATGCTCATCTGGTACTATAGAGGGAAACCCCAATAAGATTAATCACTGATTTTTCATCAGAAATAATGAAGGCCAGAAAGCAGTGGATGACATATTCAAAGTTTTAAAAGAACACAACTCCTGGGGCACCTGGGTGGCTCAGATGGTTAGGCGTCTGCCTTTGGCTAGGGTCGTGATCTCAGGGTCCTGGGATCGAGACCCACATCGGGAATCCAAATCAGTGGGGGGGGGAGTCTGCTTCTCCCTCTCCCCTTGCTTGTGCTCTCTCTGTCTCTCTCTCTCTCTCAGATGAATAAATAAAATCTTTAAAAAATGACATAAAGTAAAAGAATACAACTCCCAACTAAAATCTTATATTTGGCAAAGCTATCTTTCAAAAATGAAGGCAGGATAAAAACAGCATCAGCCAGGTAGAATGCTATTAAAGATACAACAATAAGAAAAATGATGCAGTTGCTATCTTCCTGAATTTACATTCTACTTATTGACATTTTGTGGAATAAGTAGAGGAATTGATAAGTTGTAGATCTATAGTAATTTTCTAGATACCAGATCTCTACCCCAGTCACTACCAATAATGGAGCTATAGTTTTAAAGAAATCTGAATCTTGGGGTGCCTGGTTGGCCCAGCCAGCTAAGCGTCTGCCTTTGGCTCAGGTCATGATCTCAGGGTCCTGGGATCGAGCCCCGCATCCAGCTCTCTGCTCACCGGGGAGTCTACTTCTCCCTCTCATATTCTTTCTCTCTCACTCTCTTTCTCTGTCAAATAAATAAATAAATAAATAAATAAATAAATAAAATCTTAAAAAAAAAGAAATCTGAATCTTTTTAACAGTGAATACTTTGGTGACATATATGAATATTATTAATATTCATAACTTCATCTTATAAATGGAAAATCCTTAAGAAGCCAGAGGGAGTTCACATCATGTAACCAATATGCAAGCTCGGTAGGTTTAGTTTCATGTAGGATAGCTCTACGATAATACATAGCAGAATCTAGCAGAAAATTTTCTTCTTGCTTGTTCAAAATTATTACCTATCGATTAACACCTACTTCCTAAGTAGAAATAAAACTGGTTCATGAAATTATTGGGAATGATTTCATATTCTTCTTTCTTTGGTCACAGTACTGTTATTCATACCAGTTAGTAGATGGGTCAACTAAGGCCAGGACAGATGAAGTCACTTGCAAAGGCAACAACTAGTATGTGGCAGAACTGAGATTTATAGCTTTTCAGAATTTTGCACTATTCTGAAATGCTTCTAATTCCTATTAATTTGCCTTTCAAAAGGTTTGATGGAGAAAGGAAGGAATTAGAGGTATAGCTTGAGGGAAGAGAGCTTTGATAAAAATATAAAATAACATTAACATTGCACACACTTTGCATATAATTTAATCCTCTTGATCATTCAGATAAGCTTTTGGGTCTTTCATTACTTCTCATTTCTTATCAAGCATATGAATTTTCTATTATATTTCTCCTATATTCTATAATATTGCTGTTATAATTACTAAGCGTTTCTCTTCCTTGAGATCTCAGACAAATCAATTTTTGCTTCACACAAAGTATGATGTTTTCCATTGTGTGCCTTCAAGTATTTTGTAACAGTTAAAAATCTGTTTATCAAATAATAACTTGGAATAACCTATTACTATTATTACTCCTTTTCTATTCATTTGATGAGATAAATTAAAGAGAATATTAGCTCTACTCTTAGGTTTCCAAAGTAATCATATTCTATTAAGACATTCTAAAAAAAAAAAAAGACATTCGAAGTGAGAGAAATTAATTCTATTTCCAAAGACAGGCTTATTACTTAATTTTAGTATTTTCTTCACAAAATGAATTTTATATATATATGAATTACATATACACATAGATATCAGAATTTTTAATATAATTTATTGGAGCAGGTTCATATTTTAGTATGTCCTAAGGCATGAATAATATTCAGTCTTTGTGGACTTGTGTTTCCCTAGTATGAAAATATTTTTGGTATGGTTTATGTAATGATCTCTAAAAGATATCACAGTATTTATTTTAGGAATGAATGCAATAATGGACTAGTTTTGTTCACAAAATTAAACCGATAAAAATGGGAGACAGAACAGATAATCTTATTAAATGGGCATGACTTTATTTATATGTTGCTTTTTCCTGAGCCAAAATCAAGGTGTTGGCAGGACCAAACTCCATCCAGCGGCTTTAGGTGAGAATCCATTCCCATCTTCCAACTTCTGGCGGCTACTGACAGTCCTTCACTTGTGGGTGTACCCTTCCAGTCTCTATCTCCTCCTCCTCTCTGTGTATGTGAAATATTTCACTGCCCCTTTCTTATGAGACACTTATAATGGCACGTTTGACCTATTTGGATAATCTTTAATTCCATTATATCTGCAAACATTTGCCATATAAAAACATTCACAGATTCCTGGTACAAGGACCGAATATCTTTGGGGCCACAGTTGAGCCCACTACAAATTTTAATTACATTGTGTTAAATGAAAGGAGACAGACTCTGAATGTTACATATGATTTGGTTTTTTCATACTCTATTCAGGTGTAGGAAAAAACTATAAGAAGAGGCTGGTGGTTGGGAGAGGGATTGACTACAAGGGAATGCAAAGGAATGTTGGAGTAATGAAACTCACTTGTATGTTTATTATGATGATGGTTACAAAACTGTTGTATTCATTTGTTAAAAGTCTCAGAATGGTATGATAAAAAGGGTGAATTTTACTGTATATTAATTATATTTCAATTTAAATAAATAAAAGGAAAACATAACATGGTATCTCTTATATTCTTATTGAATGTGACTTGGGTATAAGACTTGGAAAGTTGTCTCTTCTCAGCAATATCAGGTGGATCAGCAGCCATGCTTTCCTTTGTTTCACCTTCAACTGGAGATAATATAATTCTGTAAAATTCTTATTTGTTCAGAATTCTTCGATAGTACTCTAATTTTTTTCTGCTCACTATTTTCTATTTAGTTGCTTCATATTTCTCCAATAATTCTCATATTTTTTTGAGAGGGAGAGAGAGAGAGAGACCAACTGAGCCACTCAGGCACCCCAATAATGCTCACTTTTTAAAGATATTTTGGCCTTATGATTTGCAGTGTGGAATAATTTTTCTCAAGTATTTCTCAGGAACCTGTTTCTCAAAACTTCTTCTTTATTATTGTTACTTAATGCAGAAGGCACATGCATACACACTTGTGTGCGAGTGTGTGTGTATTGATTTAAATATATAGGCTACCTTTGGTTAAACAGTCTTTCTGAGAGGTTATCATTTGAACTGAGACTGAAGGACAAGTAAATCATGTCATGCAATGAATAGCATGCTCTCTATACAAATATGAACCTGAAGTCACACTTGATACCTCTCTTCCTTGTAATCCTCTTACCCATTCCACCACCAAGTCACGTCTATTGTACATTCTATTTTGTAACATTTGCCACTACTCAATTTCTCTTCCAATAATGTCCTAGTTTAAGCTACCCTCCATATCATGCTGGGAAAGTTACAGTAGTCTCCCTCTCTTACTAGCTACCCTTCCAACTAGTTGATACACATCTTTTTTGACCCTACCAAACTTCTCCTTGTGCTTTAGCAAAAGTGACCTGATCCAGAAGTAAATCGAATCAGGTAACTTCTGACTTTTAGCACCTCATGTCAATTCTTTGCCTTAGGAAAGACTCCTGTTCTTTCGGAACAGAATATATCTTACAATTACACAGGTTTTTTTTTTTTTCCCACCATATACCTCTCATTCATAGGACTGATCACAATTGATATTTTATTATTTTTATGTTTATTTGATTAAAATCTGTCCTCTAATGGAAAGATCCATGAACTCAGAGATTGAGAATTTTTAAAAAATATTTTGTTTGCCATCACATCCTCCATCAACATCCTAATTGTTGGAAATATTGCTCCATGAATATTTTCATGTTTCTAAATGCTCAGTGCTTTCTGAAAAGAAATCCCTGGCAACTTGGGTTAAAGGACGATTGATTAAATGATAACCATGTCTTGGAAGTCAGAGATAGTGAATTGCTCTGGAGAGATTTATACGTTTATCTGCCCTGGAGCCATTTATTTGGATTCCAAACAATTGTAAGAAATTTAGGGATCTCCCCTTCCTCTTCCTAGAAATAATTTGCCTACATTAGAGAGCAAAACTTCTTCTACCCTGTAAGCAGAAGTGAGGAGAGGCAGCTCCTCTGGCAGATTCTATGTAACTCCTGAAGTTCTGAGATTCATAATTTCGGTGAGATCCTCTCCTGAACTACAGATTCCCCCGTATATGCAGGGTCCAGCTGGCTCTCACAGTACCCACCCCCTCCATGGGAAATAAATAGGGCATGGGGAACAAATTCTAAAATTGGTCTTCTTCCTATCCAGAACCTTCATGTTTATTATCAAGATGTTAAGATAAAATAACTAGATATAAAGACTTATCACTGGGGTTTTGTACATGGTAAGTAATTTTTAAAGGAATAATTTATATATATATAAATTAAATATATATGGGATTTCATACCTATATATGTAATTATATAATTATATGTAATCATATTCTCTCCCCCTAAATTATATATATATTGTATAATTATATATATGATTATATACATATTTGGTATGAAACCTCATAATGAGTTACATATATGTATTATACTCATGTTTATTTGAATATAAAGAATTATATTATTTATATATGTAACTACCTTAGTTTCAGAAGTCACCATCTGCATAAGCATTGGTTACTTTGAATGTCACATATTTCTTTTTTTCTTACTTATTTGAATCTAGAAAATCTGAAATTCCTTTTATTAAATAAAGGAAAAAATGTTATTAAAACATTAAAGGAATGTGAAAAATCTAAATTGATAATACAATTATTATATCAAATTGCCAAGAAACTTACATTATGTAGTAGATAACTTCTGTTACAGAATCTAGAATTGGTTATTAGAGTGGGTATAATTCAAATTGTGTTTTTAGATGCTTTGACACTTGAATTAGGCTCTGAAATGATATTTCCTTAATGTAAGCCATATATCTTTCTCCTCCAAGAGTTGGTTTTATAGTTGCTTCTCTATTTCCCTATTTTAATGTATTTTGTGGCAGTATTTTATGCTGTTTTGTTATTTAAAATAGATATAAAATATTTATATCCATCCAAGCCATATTGGAGCTTATGCATAACATGTTGCATTAGTTTCTCCCAACTCCCATCAAACTGCACATAATAATATTGAGGGTGTCTGTTCCTACCCTTAAGATTGCGCTGTCCTAGAGACAGGAAAATATTAACACAGTTATCAATTCGTCCAGTAAATGTTCATTGACAGCCTCTGTGTTCCAAATATTGTCTTATGTCACTAGAAGTTGTCAATTTTGATAGCAGTTGCAGTCCTTACCCTCAGAGGTCTGAGCTAGCATGGAAAGTGATGTTCACAACCCCAATACAAACCCAGCTACGGAGCGATGTACACAGGACTAAGTGCTAATGCATAAGAAACACTTGGTTGGGTGTTTGCAGACATCAAGAGCTTAATATGTTTAGTACCATCATTATTTTTCATATTAAGAGTACAGCAGAGGGTAGGTGCTTAGAGGGAGCCAAATTATAGCTGCCAAAAGTACAGCTCATGGCACCTAACCCACACTGAGAGCAGGGACTGGGGAAAACCTGACTGGAGGCCGCAAAATGACAGGCATAGCTTTTGTGAAAAGTGCTCAGCTATCACTTCATGCTTCTCACATCTGCTTCCAAATCTCACACAGACATCTATCTTAGGAGGACTCTGTCATATATAAAGTGTTACTGCAAGGAAATACAGAAAATGTGGTTTTAGAATTTCAGGTTCTGTAGTATAGGAAGATAAATTAGAAAAGGGGTTTTGAATAGACATCCATTGAATTAACATAGCATCTGCAGTCTACAGTTTTGGTTACTTATACACACATACATATCTGCCTTATTATACTTAACTTTGAAATAACAACAATAATAGCATGTTTTCACCTATCCTAATACAGTCATCTACCTATTGTATCAGTAAAGATATACACACCATTTACTCAGAATTGGAGCTCCAAGGTATTGTCATTCACTGTATCCATCTGTGGGTGATGTTCACTTCTTTAGTTCAGTTAACATCTTATCATGATAGATTATAGATTTATGGAATAAATTATAAATGTAAGCATCTCCAACCCATCCTATATAAAATTATAGAGGGAAATTAGTGGAGAAGGATTAAAATTAATATAAATATGTTAGAACAAATAAAAATATAGTATTTATTATAGTCCTTGTTCCTGTAACCGGCCACAATTTGATAGTTGATCTTTACAACTTTCTTCTATTACGCATTTTTTTTGCTTTGCCCTCATAATGCACCTCATGCGGTCTCTTTTTCTGATGAGGTATAACCCAAACCTTCATTTCTCAGGGTTTTGCTTTGTTGGTCCCACCTACATGAGCTTTCTGGGCTCAACTATTATCTTTTATCATTGTACATTACAGTATTAAAAGGTAGTTCAAAGGATCCCTGTAGGCTTCAGACATGATCCCACTATATAGCTACACAGAGTTTCCATGGAATTATGCATCCCAGGCTACACAGAAGCCCTGTGCCCTGTTTATCCAGTGGAATGAGAAATTCAGAGAGGTCAAGTGATGGGCTCAATTTCCAACTTAGTGGACTCATTCTTTTGTCTTCTAGTGGAGACATTCATCCTTTGGGTTCTAAGAACTGTAGACCAGCACAGCCCAGCATATATCTGTGAGGTCTAGAAAACAAAGAGGGGGTGCCTGGTTGGCTCAGTCAGTTGTAAGTTTGAGCCCCATGCTGGGTATAGAGATTACTTAAAAAATAAAATCTTAAAAAAGAAGAAAACACACAAAAATAAAAACAAAAACAAAACAGACAATAAAAAATCCTGTGTCATTAAATGTAATAGTGAGAGATATCTCTATACTCCTTTATTTCCCATATTTACATATTCTGGCTGTGGGTGAATAAAATAAAACACAACAAAACATATATTGCTCATTCTTGATGGTATAAAATACAGTATTTTGTGGAAAAATACTAACACAAAAACCCTGCTAAAAAATGATTCAGAAGAGGACTTTGAATGCCAATTATTTTAATAAGAAATGTAAATAATAAAAAAGTACCATGTCAAAGATTTCTTTGGTGGTATTTAAAAAATTTCTTTCAGTGTTACATAAAGTAATTGTGCAATTACAATAACTGGCATCTTCTAATTTAAGGTGTTTGATAAAAAGAACAGTCATGAGTCCTTGGGCAGCATGCATATTTGCCACTCAGATCTTTCTTTAAGAGAGAACCTATTGTTAGAGGTATAGCTGACTGACAGACTCCAGGTGTAGCAATTTGGGGATCCACTTCAGTTTTCCTTTGGAGGCTAATCTCCCTAATCTCCTCTCAGTCAATATCAGAAGATGGCAGGTTTACTAGGGATGGACCATTTCTGCCCAATGTGAGATTTCGCTAATGAGAAATCTTTTCTCTAGAGTTCTATTGACTTAACCAAGATCTTCTCAGATTAGTACTCTGTGTCTCTCTTTCAAGATAATAAAAACCAATTTTAGGCTTTCAGTCTAGAAGGAAAAATTCAAGTCTTTATTCTGAACTTTGTGGAAATGTTGGGATTTACATGTGCCCTTGCTAGTAAAAGGCTTTCTTAAGCTTATTTTTAAGTCTAGAAGTAAGCAACTTTTCCAAGCTTTTGAGGCCTTTTTTCCTGAATTCTATTGATTCCCCTTACTTTATCTTTGAAAACCATTAAATTTTGGGGTGCCTGGGTGGCTCAGTCATTAAACATCTGCCTTCAGCTCAGGTCATGGTCCCAGGGTCCTGGGATCGAGCCCTGCATCGGGTTCCCTGCTCGGCGGTGGGCCTGCTTCTCCCTCTCCCACTCCCCCTGCTTGTGTTCCCTCTCTTGCTGTATCTCTCTGTCAAATAAATAAATAAAATCTTAAAAAAAAAGAAAACCATTAAATTTCACCCAAGCTTATCTTTTTCTTGTATTTTCCTGCCAAATGCAGACTGTGTTTGCTAAAACTACATGGTTTGGTTTTTTGTTTGTTTTTGTGTGTGTGTGTGTTTTCTAATCACTTTTCCTAAGGCTTTTGGTTCAGTACACTCAGGATTCGCTTTCTAAGCTATCATGATCAACAGTTTTACTAAATGGTTTTCCACTGAATAAAACATCTTGTTCTATATACAGTCTGATATGTTTCTTTAATGCTCGCTGTATGGTCAAAGGGATAACTTAAAGCTGCCAAGTATGAAGATTTCCTTTCTCTATTCTCCATCAGAATAAATCAGTGGGACTCCAAAGCTACCACAGTTCACTTCTGGCTGGTGACAGCATATTCCGAAGAGCATTTTGTAAACCAGGCAGAATTATTTTTTTTTTCTCCTCTCTATCAATTGGATATGAAGAGTTTCTATAGAGGTCATGGGTATGTGTTGAGGCAGTAGTAAATACATTGGAAGTGTGAGCGAGCTGCTTGTGGATGAAGGGCTGTTGATGATGTCTAACTATATGGTTAGATGGATCAGTCAACTTATAAGGCAAGCTGAGCTAATGGGGTCATCTAGGTTTCCAGCAGAAACTATTCAGCCTGTACCAGGATTCAATAGCAAGCAAAATCTATTTCTATTTCTCAGAAGCGGAATAGGTATTTGATGAAGAGGACATAGCTGTGTTCTAAAATCCCAAGTTCATTTCTGTTGACTTTATTCACTTAGATTCCACTGATTCAAGGTTTCATTCAACTAACTAAGCAAACATTCCCAGATATGGGTTAAAACAATGAAGGTGAATAACCTGCAAGTGTGATCACATCAATGAGTCTACTTCAATCTAAATTGTCTCTCCATTCCATAAATATTTCTGAAGATATGCCAATATAAATAAGGAAAATACTGCAATTCCTCTGGTGTTTAAATCTTTTCCTTTTGAATTTGACTTTGGAATTTGTTCTTTGGGATATAGAGAGATATATTCCTAGTTCTAGTTCTGGAGGCAATAAGACATAAAAGGAGAAGCTGAAGAAATTGACATCTCTTGCAGAATTACTACCTTAAGTTGCATCATTATAAGATGTTTAAGTAATGAAGGACAGGCTCCATAAGACAGAGAAGGGGCTGCTGCAGTGGCAAAGAAAATTCTGTGAGGTTAACTCTATTCAGACCCATCTGAATCCTATAAAATGTTTTCATTCAAATTCTGGGGTTCCCACTATTTCTTACAAGTTTCCTGGTGATGTTGTGAATTCAATTTACGCTGTATTTGAGTAATAGGATCAGATCTACATCTGATTTTCTGATGCTTATGTTCTGTAGTAAAGAGAGAAAGGGACTATTTTAGAGTAGACAAAGAAACCTCTGCTTTTTATTATCAACTATTTAGCTGAGATTCTCAAACTTTCAATCTGACATTTTATTTCTTTAAGACTTCTAGCACAATTAAACACAATCTGAATCTTCATTACTTTAACTCTGAATCTTTATATTCCTCATGAAAAATAAGTACGTTATTCACCAAAACCCTACTCTTAATGAATGTTTCTTTTTAGTTATTAATTTAACTGTTTCACCACAGTATGCTATAGATTATTAATGTACTATCATCAAAAGCTAAATACATCATCACTAAAAGGAGCCAAATCAGGTAAGATAATAAGTCCTAGATTCACAATTTCTTAATTGTATACTAATCTGATATCTCCTCTGATAATAATTATTCTATCAGTAAAGTTTTTGTAGTTTAAAATAACATAATCCCCTACTTAGACCCCAAGTAGTTAATGCAGAAAGAAGATTAATATAAAGACATTGATTAGTTTATAAAATTTCTGAAAGAATCAGAGAATCAGGCTTTGCTATTAAACAAAGATTTAGAGCAGCAATTGCTAATGTGCTAGTATAACATATGATATTCTAAAGTTTGCATTATTGTTAAAGTTGTCCATTCTTCAGCACCTGTAATATTTTACCAAGTCTAGAATAAGTTTACATCATCATGCTTGATAGAATATCCAATACCTTTATACGTTGTCATTGCCCTGTGTTGCTTACTGCTTTTTCCGAATCTCATGCTTCTTATTAGTGGATCCAGATCATCCACAGGATCCAAGTTACAAGGGTGTCTGGAAAAGATAATTTTCATCTTTTTTGTGTTTTCTATATTATAGAAAGGCAAATTCAAAGGGGGTTCAAATAGGTTGTGACCGAGTCAAGTTTTAAAATTTAACATAGCTGGAAAAAGTCTTTTCAAGCAGAAAGATCGGAAGTAAAAGAAAGTGCAGGCTATTCAAAGGCAACATGGCTAAATGGTTGAGGAAATGCTTTATAGCTTCAGAAATTTACAATGCATACTGATTACTCTCAAAAAATCTTCAGTTTGACAATCTTTTGGTCCAGGACTTTTCAAATTTATTTATCCTAATTAAACTTGTTTTGCATAATACCTCTTAACATGCCACACAATAGCATCTGTGGAACACGTTTTAAGAGACAACACTAGATTGAAGGTATCAGAAGAATGGTGATGGACAGAGATGAGGCTGGAGATGCTTGTTTGTCTTGTTAAGGGAATTGGAGCTTTATGCCAATAGAGGGAGAATCATGGAAGTGTTGTGAGCAGCTCATGGCACAATGAAATTTAATTTACATCTCATGCACCTGTATCAAGCAGGTAGGCCAGTTAATAAGTTGTTTCATTAGTCTAGATGAGAAATTAAGAGATTGAAATATTATGTGTTAAAATCTGTCAAAAGTCCTGCGATGATGTTACAAAAATAACACAAAGTTTAAAGTGCCCAACTGAAGCTAATATAAGGCTGAAAGGTAGCTTGTATGCTGCTGTCCACCCCCACCTCTCACTTGTCCCTATTCCCCTGCCTGTCTTTTGAGGAAGTTCCAACTTAACCCTTGATCATGTCAGAAAACAAAGGAAAAGTGAACATTTCCACGAGTGCTAAGGAATAGCAGAAACCATAGGATAGATAAATGTCAAGAACTCACGTTCCAAGGACCAAAACCAGAGAAGCAAAGTCAAGAGCAGAGACTAGGGACTAAGAGACATCAACACTGAAATGAAACATGGTTATAAGAGTAAAGTGTCCCTACGTGATAGTGTTGTTATAAATTATAATTTTATCTTAATTATATTTGAAACTTGGCCTTATGGTGTGTGAGTACATTGGGCTGAGGAAAAAAATGCAGAATTTATGCATTACCATGAAACGAGAGGGTCAAGAGAGACAAAGAAGCTGTAACAAAATTAGTGTTACAAACACTTAACAAACCAGTGCTGGTTTGGAGAGGGAAAAAAGGCAGAATTGATAATAATATCTGACCATATCTTATCTAGCATAATAAAGCACTTCAAATATTTGCAGTATGTCCATATTTTAATCTTTTTATTAGAGATTGCTCAAAGATTATTATAATTTTAGTTTCAAGATTTATTGTTATTATTATGAAAGTTATCTAGTTGTCAGTGGAATTAGAACCAATGATCCAAAACTTCAATATATATTGCTGAACTAACAGAAATGAGGAGCTTATATATTTCTATGCTAGTTTGATAATGCTTTTTTTTTAAGATTTAGCTCCCAGCAGGGAAAACATTTTAATTTGGCAGGAAAAAGTGATATTGAACATCTAGCTCATTAGTTGGATATTTTTCCCCTTGAAATTTGATAGATTCAAAATGAATGAATAAAATGTGAAACCCTCAAGTCAATGTTTTATACATAAGTTGGGGAAAATGTGTTGAATTGTATTAAATAATTGATGACAACTAAAACATCTATTAGCAACATATAATTTGTATTTCTGACTGTACTCTTATCACATCCTTGTGCTTTTACTTAAATCTTTTGAAATAAGCCCTAGAGTTAACCACTTAATTTAGTTATAGAATTCTCTATGGAAATTTATATTTATTGTCTTAACAAGGTGACATGTTGTCTATACATATTTTAACATCTTAAATGTAAAAATTACTTTGGTGCATTTTTGGTGGGCAAGGGAGGGGTTCATCACAAATTAAAACACCTTAACAATTTCTATAGCAAATACTTGGGCACATTTGTCCTTAGAGACTAACAAATAAAACAGAATCTTCTAAGAAAATACACATTTTTAGAATATCCTCTAGTCAAATTATATAGTTAGAGTACACACACAGGTTAACAATAGACCTCTCTGATTATCTGAAACATTAATAGAATAATTTTATTGGAAATTAGGAAAACAATCCCATTTACACAGCACTCAAAAAAATAAAATACCTAAGAATAAACTCAACTAAGAAGGTTGACATAGAATGAATTTTTGCAGCCCCTATTCATATGTTAAACACTAACTTCTGAAGTGATGATATTAGGAGGTTAGGCCTTTGGGAGGTGATTAGGTCATGATAGTAGAGACTTCATGAATGGGATTAGTGTCTTTATAAAAGTTGTGATGTTTTTTTGATATTCCCATTTGGTTACACTATAGTCCCCAGTTATTTCATATAACACCAGTCTGCCAATTTTGAAGATCTGATTAAAGTACATAATCAGTTGACACTAAGTAAGGAAGATTATTCTAAGTAAGTTGGGTGGGCCTGATGCAATGAGTTGAAAGGCCTTTCAAAGCCAGGCTGAGGCATCACTGAGAGAAGAATAAATTTAGTTTATGGACCACAGTTTCAGATTATACCCATGAGTTTCAGTCTACCTTTCCTGATGGCCTGCCCTTTCAATTATGGATATTCTTAAGCAGCTCTCACAGTCATATAAGCCAATTCTTTGCAATAAATCTCTTGATACATTCTGCTTCTCTGATTGAATTCTGGCTGACACAACTATTAAACTCAAGATGTCTAACTTCCAACCCAAACTTATGAAACACATAAGGAATCAAGGTAAAAAAAATATACTGTCAAGAGAAAAGTCAACCAACAGACCAGGCTCAGAAATAACCCAAATGTTGGAATAACAGACAGGAAAATTAAGATTATTTTGATTAATATGTTAATGTCTCTGGTGGTAAAGATAGGTAACATATGTGAACAGATGGGAAATTTTGACAAAGACATGGAATCTATAGTAAAGAATTAAATGGAAATATTAGAGGGGTGCCTGGGTGGCTCAGTCCTTAAGCATCTGCCTTCGGCTCAGGTCATGTTCCCAGGGTCCGGGATCGAGCCCCACATCAGGCTCCCTGCTCGGCAGGAAGCCTGCTTCTCCCTCTCCCACTCCTCCTGCTTGTGTTCCCTCTCTCGCTGTGTCTCTCTGTCAAATATTAAATAAAATCTTAAAAAAAAAATAAATGGAAATACTAGAAATAAAAAACATGAGATAAAGAATGTCTTTGACAATTTATCAGCAGACTCAATGCAGCTGAAGAAAGAATCAGCAAATCTGAGCATAGGTCAAATTGAAACACGCAGAGAAAAAAAATGTAAAAAAGCAAAAACAAAACAGCATCAATTATCCAGGTGTTGTAAGGCAACATCAGTCAACATCATGAATGCTAAATTAAAATATAGTAGGATAAGAGACATGAGAGCAAACTAAATATCTGAGTGATAATGGATAATTTTTCTCTCAACGCTAATGCCAGTCCACCACTCCCCACCCCCCCCAAGCCGGTCACACACACACATATATACATCATACTTAGACTGTGTAAGGCAATGAAATAAAGAATACTTTGAGGACACTCAGGAAAAAACACATTTCATTCAGATAAAAACAAAATAAAGATTACAGTGCATTCTTTTAAAAAACTCTTCAAATCAGAAGACACTGGAGTGATATTCTTAAAGTACTAAAAGTAAAACAGAAATGTTAACCAGATTTTTACATGAAGAGGAGAATATCCTTGAAGATAAATAATTAGCAAATTTTTTCAGACAAAAAATAAAATTAATGATCCACAAAAAACAAGCATTATTAAGTAAATTTCCATGACATACAAAAATCTTATGTCAATTTATTAAATATAACTATCAAGTGTCTGAATTCTCATTCTGTTTATAGGCAAATTTACATAGAATGCCAGATTAAAATCAGAAGACTTGTTGGTGATCATGATATAAGAACAGAGGAGGTTTAAATTAATAGAATACTGAATACTATCTATACATCATAATTAATCAGGTATTAATCATGTAATTGTGTATTAATGTTATCAGTATATCAAAGACACCTGGCTGCACATTCACCACCTGAAAAGTCTGCAGCTGAGAACTGGAGAGGGACGTTACATGTTTATTTTTCCAAGAGACTTGCTCTTGTTGATAGCTTAGAATATAAACACTTAAAAAAAAAGGATTTTATTTATTTGAGAGAGAAAGAGTGAGCAGGGGGAGTTGTAGGGGGTAGGGAGGGGGCAGGAGGAAAGAATCTCAAGCAGACTCCACGCTGAGCTGAGCATGAGCGTGAGGAGGGGCTCAATCTCTTGACCCTGAGATCATGGCCTGAGCCAAAACCAAGATTTGGACACTTAACTGACTGAGCCACCCAGGCGCCCCTAAACACCTAAACACTTTAATAGTGACTGTTTCAAATCTTTTCTACCTTAGGTTGACACTTCTATTTTTTTCTCTACTTTTCCTCCTTTTTATGCTATCCTCACTGATCCATCACCCTTTTAGTTTACACATTCTTTTGTTTAATATATTAGCGTATGCAGTCTTTATAATGTACAACTTGTTCACTTAAGAACCACTGAGTCTTTAACTTAGCTTTGAATTTCTCTATCTTTTGTTTTGATTTTATAGTTTTACTCTAAAAGAGTAATTTAATTTCCCTTACTTCCCAGGATTAAATTGGCTTTCAGACATTCCTTAAAGAAGTTATTTCTAACAATTTTAAGCTTGCCTTTTTAATTCCTGAATAAGAATAGTAGCCACCATTTCTTTAAGCTCTCTTGAACAAAATCCAGTGTACTGTGTCCTTCAACAATCTACACAATCTGCAGTTACCCATCATTTCTCTGATCTCATTTCCAATCATATTGTAATTAGTACATTGCTGGCTGTGCCCAAACTACCACTCTCACCATTCTCTAAACTCATTTACTATTTATCTACGTATCACTTCAGCTCTGCTGTTTCATCTCTCTGCCATGCTTTCCTCTCTAAAAATCTACATAGCTTATCCCCTCACTGTTCTGGGTCTCTGAACAGATGCCATTCCATCACAGAGGCCTTCTCTGATTACCTCCATCACTGTAGACACCCTTTATTTGACTTTATTTCTTGGCTTACACTTATCATCAATTGATGACTTATGATTTTTTATTTAAGAATCATGAAAGAAGAAACTCTATTTGATTCACACTTATATCCCCAGCAAGTAGAAAAATTCTGGCACAAAACTGGCTTCAGTAAATATTTGTAAAATGAATGAGTAAATGTATGTCAGACACTATATGAGATCTTTCCTGTTCTATTATTTCATTAAATTCATATTTTAACTAATTTTATAGATGAGGAATTAGAAGCTCAAAAAGGTTAAAATAATTTGGTATTTCAAAGTTTGAAAAATTACTTAAACTTTGTTAATCTGCTAGGAGTAATCAGCCATGATGTTCACAAGACTGTCTTCCCTAACATATGTCACTCTTAATAAGCTTTAAAAAATACAAGGAAGTGAGGTAAAGATGAAGGGGAATATTGAAACAAAATATATAATTCAAGGAAAGCTGACCCAGATGAAACTCTCAGGGTTCTCAGGGTGAAGATAGGATTGAAAGTAGAGAATAGAGATTCTGGACTGAAAGTAATTTTTTTTTAAAGATTTTATTTATTTATTTCACAGAGAGAGACACAGTGAGAGAGGGAACACAAGTAGGGGGAGTGGGAGAGGGAGAAGCAGGCTTCCCGCGGAGAAGGGAGCCCGATGCGGCACTCGATCCCAGGACCCTGGGATCATGACCTGAGCCGAAGGCAGACACTTAATGACTGAACCACCCAGGCGCCCCTGGACTGAAAGTAATTTAGAGAAGTGGTATTACATAGTAGCAGCCAAGAAGAGTGGGGGAAAAAAAAATGTGAAGATGGAAAAAAAACGAAAGCATACTTTTTTTAAGAATTTTCCTCTGTAGCTGGTGAATATATTTAAATTCTCAAGACTACAAGGGGGATAAAATATATTATCCTGATCATCTTAGAGCATTGTGATGAATGAGATAATGAATGTGAAAGTGCTTTGGAACTGTAGGGGAGAAAAAGTAATTTCCCCTTTACCCTTCTAGGTTCTTGGCTGAAACCCTACCTCCACCCCCATTTTTAAAGACAGATTAACAGGAGAAAAACAAACAGAAGTTTAATAACATGTCTACCTTCTGTATACATAGGAGATACCCAAGAAAACTGAGTAACTCCCCCAAAAGTCCCAAGCCACTGCCTAAAATACCATCTCCAGCTAAAGACAAAAGAAAGATGTTGGGGGGAGCAGTTATGGGAGGTTATCAGGCAAAGCACTATAAATAAGGGCAAGGTTCTTATGCAGACTGAAGAGTTCCTAGAGATTTGGTCATCTCCTCTTCTTGGTACAGAGAGGGAGACACCTTTACAAATGGAGATTTCCTTTATTAATGTGTATTTTACAAAAAGGTAACTCTTACTCAGCTTCCAGAGCTTTCCCTGTGTCTGTTGTTTCTTAAAAATAATCAGTCTACAATAATCCTTATGCCAACATGTCATATTTTGGGGTGACAAATTCTGCTCCCCTTCGACACCATAAAGTCTATTCAGTTATAAGGAATTTGTATTCATTAGAAGTCAATTTTCTTATACTCTGAGTAGATGCTTTCATTTCTCAGTTTCCCTGTAATTGTTATTTATTTTTTTAAAAATCCTATTTTCCACAATTTTGTCTTTCAGATTAAAATGAATTCCAAATGTTGTGCAGCATAGATCCCATATGACCTTTCTCAGAATGTGAGATTGTTTATCTTCTACATTTAAAGTCACACAAACAAAATCCTCATGTGGAAATGTCAGGGGATTAAAAGAGGAAAAAGAAAGAATTAAAAAAAAAAACTTTATAAATGTCATTTTTTTTTTTCAATTTTCAAGGAATTGTCACAGGTAAACATACCTATTCCATTAACATGCCAATCCAGTAAGAGACATCTTTGAATAATAAGACAAAAATACCTGTAAATGAAACTTGGGGATTTCTTTTTTTTTTTAAAGATTTTATTTATTTATTTGAGTGAGAGAATGAGACAGAGAGAGAGAGCATGAGAGGGGGGAGGGTCAGAGGGCGAAGCATGCTCCCCACTGAGCAGGGAGCCCAATGCGGAACTCGATCCCAGGACTCCAGGATCATGATCTGAGCCGAAGGCAGTCGCTTAACCAACTGAGCCACCCAGGCGCCCCTGGAACTTGGGGATTTCTATTAGGTGGAAGTCACAACTACTTATGAAGCTTTTATAGAAGGATTATTAGTAACTTATAGAAAGAACCATATTTTGTGTTTTGATCTTTGCAGTATAAAGGAAATCCTCAGGTTTAATGTCCCAAATGGGACTTTTGGACTTGATAAAAAACTTGATTAAGATTAGTTCTACTGGGACTCGAGGGTTGCTCAGTTGGTTAAGCAGCTACCTTTTGCTCAGGTCATGATCCCAGGGTCCGGGATTGAGTCCCCACATCAGGCTCCTTGCTCAGAGGGGGAGCCTGCTTCTCCCTCTGCCTGCTGCTTCCCCCTTATCGCTCATGCTTTCACTCTCTCTCGCTGACAAATAAATAAATAAATAAATAAATAAATAAATAAATAAATAAAATCTAAAAAAGATTAGTTCTACTAAGTATGTTCATATTTGGATGAGTATTTTTCCTCTCTTTTATATATCCTACTATCACAAATGAATCAACTGAAAGTATCTTAGTACTTTTAGTGCATGATACTTATAATTTAGCACTTACAATGCTACCAAAAAAAGTGTATATTTCAGGAGATGATTATTCTAGGAGATTATATTTTTATAATCTTGAATTTGAAGACATATTAAATGACTTGAAATAAAGGCTATATAGTCTTTCTATAATTTCTTTCTAAAATCATAATAGTCTTTCTAAATAATTTCTAATGTGGAATTAGAAACCAGTGGTGCTTATTAACACCTAGCAGTTTAGTAGTTGTTAAAGGCTATATTATGAAAGCAGATGCGCAAGCTCCTTAGTACCACTGAGATAGCAAGAGAAAAACATGCCTGGGGGATCTGAGCAAATTTGTGTTTAAAAAAAAAAAGAACTACAAAATACGGCAGTTTAAGACCTAAGAGGTATGTACTGTGGGAAATGCTCCAGTGACCTTCTGGCCATGTGTTAATTTTGTCTTTATGTCTGAGTTCATCATTAATTATGTCTGTAATAAATTAAAACTGACTTCTTTGCTGATTGAAAGGGAAAAGGGTGTGAGGGACCTCCTTCCTAAGAAAATGGGATGGAATATATAAATGGGAAAATAAGGGAGAGAGAAATGATAATGTAAAGAATGAAATGAAAGAATATTAACCAGGGGGGAACAACAAGGAAAAAAATATTAGAATTACTTTATAAAGATGTTATTATTTCAAAAGAGGGTGAATTCTGGTATTCTGAAAATTAATAAAGATTCCATATATTTGACAAGTTAATTCTTCAGTGTGGTGAATATCACAAACATGTTTCTAAATATGATAATATGCTCTGTGCCCCATCTCACTCATTGATTTCACTCTGTGCAGTTGATTTAAACAGGAAAGAGTAATTCTTCAAGTCAAAGCTTACTAGGAAACTAAAGGAGGGCCAGATTGGTTCTGCATTCTTAAAATTGAATGTATAAATTTGGCATAATAATGAGGAACACAGGAATGATTCAGTTGCTACTATAGTAAACAGGATCTACTCTCTGGACCATGCATGACTCAACATCACAAAATAATTGGCTTCAATTATAGGGACATAGGGTATTTCATAACATTTGCTGTGAAGTTTGTTAATGTTGTGTGAATGTCTTGCTGATAACGTGGTTTTAAAAGTGATAAGCAGCAAATGTCACCACAGTAAGACGAACCTGAATGGAACTGGAGCAGGTGAAGTATGACAGAGTGCAAATGAAATGCTGAAAATGGGGAGAATAAAAAGCAACAGGGAGAAGGTGTGAATGGAGGACCCCTAATCTCTGGGGGTGCTGGGCAGTGGAGACTAGGCAGTATCAATTCCTCCTAATTCAAATGACCCTCACACCTGCTCTTAGAGCCTCTTTCATATCTGAGTGAAAGACCTTCCTTTTTTTCTTCAAGGGCAATTCCACTCCCAGAATGAGTCTATACCATCTTACCATTTCTAGTATTTCATCATGCTTATGCCATTTTCCTGTTATCCAGAATCATTTCGCTCAACATGCTTGAGTTTCTGCCAGTACTAAAAAAAGGAAAAAAATAAAAGAAAAAAATTCAAACAGATTAACCTCTTTCTTTTTTTTTTTTAAGATTTATTTATTTATTTGAGAGAGCGAGAATGAGAGAGAGTACATGAGAGGGGGGAGGGTCAGAGGGAGAAGCAGGCTCCTCGCTGAGCAGGGAGCCCGATGCGGGACTCGATCCCGGGACTCCAGGATCATGACCTGAGCCGAAGGCAGTCACTTTAACCAACTGAGCCACCCAGGCGCCCCAGATTAACCTCTTTCTAATTAGTATTTCATTTGTCTACTTCCATTTACAGCCAAGATTCTTTTAACAGATTTCTTCATTCATTGTCTTCAAATTTTCTCTCTCCAATATTCTACTATAAAGTTTTAAAATTTAGCTTCTTTACCCACCCCTCCACTGAAAGTGCTATGGCAAGCTACTGGTCATAAATTACCTTATACTTTGTGAAAATGAATCATTTTTAATCCTTATTTTATTTGACATTTCTGCAGGGTTTGTCAGTTAATTCCCTCTAGGGAGTCTTTCCCTGGGTGTTTAAGGGTTCCTGGACCCAATTCCAATGTAAGGAGGGTTCTCTCCCCCCACCCACACAACACTAAGCAATTCTCAGATACTAGTAGGGTGTCCAAGAATCTAATCCAATCCTGACATTATCTACTCAAAGACAGCATCAGATTCCATAGGTTAAGGATTCAGTCTTATGAGACTGTCCCCCACCCTCAACTTACACACCCATTTCAGTGGCCTGTCGCAAGCTCCAGGCTATTACTCATGCTTTTGACTCACCCACTACAGATTGGAGGTTCCAATGAACTCTTCCTTAGGTTCTTTCAATTTGCTACAGTGGCTCACAGAACTCAGGAAAACACTTATGTTTACAAGTTTATTAAAGAATATGATAAGGGATATAAATCAACAGACAGAGGGAAGAAATATATAAGGAAGGTAAGGGAAAAGGGAATGGATCTTCCATGCCCTCTCCAGGAGGGCCACTCTCCCAAATCTCTAGGGGTTCACCAACCTGAAAGCTCTCCAAACCTAGTGCTTTTGTACTTTCATAGAAGCTTCATTACTAAATCATTGTCTGTTGGCTGATTCAGCCTTCAGTCCTGGAGAACTTGGGGTGGGACTGAAAGTTCCATTCCTGTATTCACATGGTTGGTTCTCCTGGCAACAAGCTCTCCCCGCTCCCCCATCCTTAGGTTACCTAAGGGCTTTCCAAAAGTCACCTCATTAACATAAAAAAGACCCTTATCACAGGAAATGCAAGGGTTTTGAGGAGCTGTGACCCAGAAACCATGGATGAAGAAAAATACCTATGAGAAATATATATTTGGAAATATATATTTGGTCATTATGACCAATTTATTTTTTATAAAACACAATATCTCACTGGGGTTCCCATGACATGATTTTTAAATTCTATTTTCCTCATTGCTTTTTCCTCAGACCTTGACATGGTCTTCTCTTTCTCTAAAAATTCTCTAATGGGTTGGCTCTTTGGAAATCATCTCACTTTCTACTTTCTTCTTTGGGATTTTCATTCATTCCCGTGAATCCTGGTAAATGACACCTAATTTCCTATCTATTTTGAAAACTTCAGACCCACTTATCTGACCTTGTCCAGAAGAGTCATGATATGAAATAAATAAGTTAAAGAGTAAATTATTATTATTATTATTATTATTTTAAAGATTTTATTTATTTATTTGAGAGAGAGAGAATGAGAGACAGAGAGCAGGAGAGGGAGGAGGGTCAGAGGGAGAAGCAGACTCCCCGCTGAGCAGGGAGCCCGATGTGGGACTCAATCCCGGGACTCCAGGACCATGACCCGAGCCGAAGGCAGTTGCTTAACCAACTGAGCCACCCAGGCGCCCCAAGAGTAAGTTATTAAGTAAGGTTGTTTTCATGCCTTCACTATTAATTTTTTGCATCTTCTTGGACTTGACCTAATAAAAATATGAAACATTCTTCTATTTATAGTCATTTTACATGTGGAATGGATGCTATTTAAATAAATTTCTCATCAGTGATTCTCGTATATGGAGAGAGGTACATTCCTTGCTCTAGTGCAATGGAAGCTGGATGAATTCTGTGCAGATATCAACCCAAATGTGTAAGTTTGTTGTCTATTGACAGCCCACATGAGATACTGCAATTCATTTTATGTGTTATTTTAAATGAAAACTCCTGCCATGAAATCTATGAGTTTCAACACGGAATCACTGGCCTCCTCTATTCTTTTCCTCACCACAATTGTGTTTGAGGATTGGGGAAACATAGGTTATTTTCTTTTTTCACACAGCACATTAAATAGAACCAGTTGCAGGACTAATATAATGCTCAAAGCTACAGGAAATTGAAACTTATAAACTTCTAAATGTACACTCTGTAGCAGGTTAGTTTCCTACCTTTAACATTGAATTAGAGCATAATTTCACATAATCCTTTTTCCTTTCTTTCTTTTTCAAATTAGGAAAACTGCATTTTCTCCCTCCAGTCTGTTTTTTTTTTTCCCTAGCTGGCTCTGTTGAGAGACATCAAACTGGAAAACATCAAAAATGGCATGGGAGCTGAGCTCCTCTCACTAGAAAACTGCTTTTTTGTGATTCTGATGCAGAGAAAGAGCTGAACTTTTGGAATTTAAGTTCAGTTTAGCTTTACATAGCAATATTTTTTTCCTAATCTGTGTGATATCTCCAAATAAATGCTGGGAAAGTTGACTTTCCAAAGGGAATCTGAAGTGTCTAGTGAACTTTGACCACGGAGTTTCAAAAAAAAGAATATAACAAATTCTGATTTGTTTGTTTTGATTTATCAAAGAGCTGTAACCTGAGATAAGACAGGACTGAATTTGTAAACTCTTTTTGAATTATTCGGGTCCCAGAAAACATGAGAACTGTCTTTTAATCATTTTGTCTAGAGATTCCATTGACTGAATGGATACTCCACTTCATTTCTGACAGCAAAGCATGAGAAATAATTTAGTTTCACTAACTCTTAATGAGCAAAAGCTCTTGTGAGCTTACGTAAGTTATTTCATAGAATGAAATATAAATGTTAAATTACAAAATTCAAAGTTTTTGGAATTCATTTTTGGAAGAACCAACACTGAAAAATCTTGCACTGCTGTCAGGGTTCAATTTTGTCAGCCTAGTGTGCAAAATAAATAGTAAAACTCAGGGTTACAGCTTTTCTGCTTATATATGTGTTGACAGATTGTGCTTATCAAAGTCTAGAGGTTCAAGAAAGGTGGCACAGCAATCATGCCTGGTTCAACCATGGCTGTCTTCCCCACTACAGTGATTTTAACAAAAATGCAAATTGACCTCAACCTGCCCTTGAAAGTTGTGAGCTGAGATATGGCAAGCATTCACCACTAGACTGCAAACACAAATGTGCAAAACCAGTAGGAATTGGTTACTCAGTAAAACTGTTAAAAAAGAATTCTTTCACTAATTAAATAGATGGAGTGACTTTACATACTGAATGCATTTACTATTTAAAATGCTTTACATAGAAAATGATTGCAAATACTAACAAGGAGATAGAAAAAATATCTTTTTAGTATATGAGGCTAAGGGGATGTGATTTCTTTGAACATAACTTGAAGATCAGTATTAGTACAAAGCTATTTATTTAAGGTAGATAAAAGAAAAAATAATCTTCATCTTAAAATACTTGCTTTAGCAGACTGTATTTTCAATTTATCTGAGATGACTGTACGTTTTGCTGAGCTAACATGGATAACAAAGAAAATCGTCAATGCTCAAATATATTGTCAGTTTCCATGGAGACCAAAGAAATCATAACCCTTGAGTTCAAACAATTTGAGAAAGGCTAAATATCACACCACATGGAAGGTGAGTAGTGAATGGGATGAAATTGAATAAGTCATGGAAACACAGTTTTACTTATGCCATGCTTAATATGCATAAACTGAATTTTTTACTCTCCTTAAATTCCCCTAAATACCTAAAGTTATGATATGTAATGTCGTGAGTAGTGTGTATTCTGACTCTGAAGTCAGAACACTTGGATTAGGACTGACTCTCCCTTAACAGCTGCTTGACTTAGACCAAGTAGTATACTTCAATTATTAATTCCTTTCAAGAAGCTTAAAAGATGGATAATAATCAGAATTAAGATGAGCAGCTGAAGGGTCAAAAGTCTAAATTCAGCCAATATTTCAACCACTTGCTTACATTCTTTTTTTCTTTTTTGCTTTCAGGACAGTGCCTTTTCAACTTGCTGATATTATGATTTTCCTTATCTTCAGTCATTGGAAATCTGCAACTCTTTGTCTCAGAATCTAATTCTATTTTTTGTAGGGTGGAGTGTAGTAGTGTGTTGGGGTTCTCTACTCTTCCTCTTGTTCAGTTGATGAGATTTATGTATACAAGAAACTTAAAAGAACAATATTTCAAAAACTGATATCAGAGCTATCTATGACAGAACAACTATCATTGTTTGGAAAAAATTTTTATTGTAAGTTGCTTGAGTGGAAAGTCAGGCACCAGAGTAAAGATATCTGAAGGGACAGAATTAAAAGGAGAGAGGAGGAAGCTACGAGAAAAAGAGAGGAATTTGATTTTTCATTTGAATGGAAAAAGTAATTATAACTAGAGGAGAATTAAAAAGGGGGAAAGAAGATAAGAGGTGGTGAAAGGACGTTCCTTAGAGGTTCAGGAGCCATAACAAACTTTTAATAAAAGAATAATGTCTCCTGTTCATTTCATTTAAAGTTGGCTACATTTCTGTGATGAAATTCCTATCTAAATCATCCCATCTTGAACTTTAGTAAAATCTGCTATACTTCAATATACTCCCAAATGCTGTGTGTGTGTTTGGGGAGAGGGGGGCTCTCTTGTTACCAGTTCTTTTTAGGTTCCTGGACCTAATTCCAATGTTGGAGGTAGGGGGACACTGAGCTGGCATCTGGGAATTCAACTCAATTCTGACACTATCTACCCAGGGATAGCAACAGATTCCACACATTAAGGGTTCAGTCTTACAAGACTGCCCCCCCTCTGGTTCCCCCCCCGCCCCGGTCCCCTGCAGATGTCAGTCACAAGCCCAGATTTGTTACCTGTACTTCTGACCTACTGGCTGTAAATTAGAGGTTCCCACTACCTCCTCCGTGGATTTGATTAATTTGCTAAAGCAGCTCACAGAACTCAGGAAACCTGTTTATTCACTAGATTACCAGTTTATTATAAAAAGATAAAACTCTGGAACAGCCAATGAGATGCAGAAGGCAAGATATGGGGAGAGGTTGTGGAGACTCCATGCCTCCCCAGCTATGCCACTTTCTCAGCACCTCCCTGTGTTCACCAACCCAGAAGCTGTCCAAACCCAGTTCTTTTGGGTTTTTATGGAGTCTTCATTACATAGGCATGACTGATTAAATCATTGCCCACTGGCAATTGATTCAACCTCCAGTCCCTCTCCCCTCCCCAGAAGTCAGTGGGATGAGTCTAAAAGTTCCAATCCTCTAACCACATGATTGATTCCTCTGGCAAATCACCTCATTAACCTAACGAAAGGCACCTTTGTGGTTTTCTTCACAGGAAATTCCAAGGATTTGGGGAAATGCAAGCCAGGAACTGTGGGTTAAAGACCAAATATATATGGGAAATACATTTTGGTAATCTGAATGATGAAATACTTATTTCTTATAAATCACAATATTGCACTAGTGAAGAATTTCTTCATTTGCAAACATTTATTATCTTTCATGTGCCAGACATTGTACTGGGTGCTGGAGGCACAATCATTTTTGGAAGAGGTGTGATAACAGAATAAAATGGAATAAGCATGGGTAAGAGGATTACTTAAAATGGAGTTGGGAAGGACATTGATAAAGTGGGGCTTATGCACATTGTCTATCTTAAATTCTCAGAATTTTTGCTGAACTCAGCTAAAAGCCAAGACATCTATCTGCTGCATGTTAAAATGGACATAAGTGGACTTTCTGCTTAACACTAGCTCTAGCAACCAATCCCAATTATATTGATGTAACTGTTGGCTATCCCAGCACCAATCACATTCCCTCCAAAACTACTTATGTAAATTCCCTCTTTCCTCTTTAAAAACTCTAATCTCTATCATCTTTTTGGAGCATGCTTTCGATTTCAGTCAAATCTATGTCACTGGATTACAATCCCTAAACCCCAGATAATGCACATATTTTATTTTGCAGCTTGCAATGTTATCTTTCATTGGTTGACAAGTCGGTAGGACTTTATTAGCCAATTGGGCAAGCATTTAAGGTGCCCATAATAAGTGGTGTAATTGAGATATATATGGGCCCTATAGAAATGGTGGGGGGGGGGCATGTACATCACACAGCTGAGTAAAGAATAAAGTTTTAGCAGACTGTTAAAGGATGGCTTTATCCTCTTTATCTATAAAACAGGGTACGTAGTCGGAGGGGGAGACAAACCATGAGAGACTATGGACTCCGAGAAACAAACTGAGAGTTCTAGAGGGGAGGGGGGTGGGGGATGGGTTAGCCTGGTGATGGGTATTAAGGAGGGCACATACTGCATGGAGCACTGGGTGTTATACGCAAACAATGAATCATGGAACACTACATCAAAAACTAATGATGTAATGTATGGTGATTAACATAACATAATAAAAAAAAATATGAGAAAAAAAATAGGGTATGTAGTAACTGCCCTAAACACTTCACAAGAATGTTCTACAGATCAAATGTAATAGTAAAAGCACTACACAGATATACTAGTTTAACTTTTTTGAAATTGACTGTTATGTTAGATTTAATCCACTTCCATTACTGCATGGTACTAATAATTCATATTGATTATGGAGAGTAGTTAATTTGATTATTGTTACAAGTCTTGTTCCAATATTTTAACACAAGTTGACTTAACCTTTTGCACTCTTCAGTCTTTCTGTCCTTCCATTTCATCTTGCAGCTGTATGAACCAATATCTTAGAAGGTATATTGAAGTGTTTTAAATGTATATACTAAAACAAGTCACTTGTTTTCTGTTAACATAAATCACTTGCTTTTGGAATTTTAGCTGATTGTTGGAGGTGACTCTGGTACCTGCCTGCTGACTGGTCTTTTTATTTGGAGGTTGGACTAGTAGTTGTACAGAGAGTTTTGTAGTCAGGTGTTTCAAAAGTACTCAGCAAGTAATGGTAACTACTAAACAGGAATCTTGGCAGCTTCTACTCCTTCTATCAAAGTGGACTAATTGTTCTTTCTCAGTCTATGAATCAAGTGTTGGAAACTGTCAACTTTCACTTTGATTTTTAGTCAGAAATGTTTTAGTATTTGCTGTAGACTGAATATGTGCCCCCACCGGATTCATATGTTGAAAACTAATCCCCATATGATGGTATTTGGAGGTAGGGCCTTTGGGAGGTGATTAGTACTCTTATAAAAGACAGCCCAGAGAGCTGCCTTCCCTCTTTGGCCTTGTGAGGACACAGAAAGAAGATGGTCATCCACGAGGCTGAAAGCGGTTCCTCACCAGACACTTAATCTGCGGGTGTCTCGATCATGTACTTCTCAGCCTCTAGAAATACGAGAAAGAAATTTCTGTTCATAAGTCACCCAGCCCATGTATTCTTGGTACAGCAGCCTGAATGGACTAAAACCACAGTCTTCATAGAATTATGGCTGCCCTGCCTAGACCTACTTCACAGGCTGGTGGATGCAGACACAGCCGCACGCACCTGTGAGTGATAACCTCTCCCAGAAGTAATTGAGAGCCAACTACGGCCAGTCTTCTTGATTCAAAGGGGTCAGTTATAGTGTGGCATTTATTTGCAGGCATGTGTGGAGTATCTGCTATATACCAGGAGTGATTCTCAGTGAGCCCAAGCTGAGTACAGGCTTCAGCTGAACCCATTTCTCTGCCAGTGTTCTTTCCCTACCCTGTCCTTCATCCCTCACTCCCATACAGGTTTTATCTGACTTTCTCATTAAATCACTTGAACAAGAATCTTCAGTTAAGGCACTGCTTCTACCGAGCCTAGCTTTGGAAATAGAATTTATATTAAATGATCATGAGGTTCTCCTCATGTTAAGAATTCATTTAAAAATAGGAACAATCATAGAATTTTACACTTATGAGTGACCACATAACCTTTTGGTTTAATTTTATATTTTAAGGCCTTGAAACCTCTTTTTTCCAATACATGTTCTTTTGTATTTATTGAGATATCCTGGCTACCATTTAAATGACTCTTTAGTTCATAAAATATGCATGATTATACTGGAAATAGAATAGTTATTATTGACATTAGATCATATTTTAGGATCTCTACAATAGGGGAGAACTTTAGCACTTGTATCCAAGTGAATGTAATTACTTACCAATTTTAATTTTTGCATTTTAAAAATATTACTTCCCTTTATTCTCATATTTGCTTCGTTAAAATTGAGCCGTTGCTGATCCTAATAGCTCAAATAGAAAATTTTCTCTCCCCTGTTATGAAACAGACTACTGTAAGATATTCCTGAAAACTTCTGAAATGTACTTATGAATCAAAATACTTTGGAAGGACAATCCAGCCATGTAAGAACCTTTCTATTAATTAGTACTTGTATTGTTCAACTTCAACTTTTTATTTTATTTATTTTTTAAAGATTTTATTTATTTATTTCACAGAGAGAGAGAGAGAGGGAGAAGAAGCAGGGGGAACAGCAGAGGGAGAGGGAGAGAGAGAAACAGGCTCTCCGCTGTGCAGGGAGCCCAATGCGGGGCTCGATCCCAGAATCCTGGGATCATGACCTGAGCCAAAGGCAGAGGGCCAACTCACTGAGCCACCTAGGCACTCCTCAACTTAAACTTGTTAATATGAATAGTTGGAAATGGAGATCTAAGAAATTTAATCCTGAGTTTCTTGGGAATTTTTTAAAATGTAGAATTCTAAGATTTTATTATCTAGGGAATTGAAATCTAACCCTTTCTATTGATTATACCATGTATTTGGATACACAGCCAACTAAAAAGAATTTTAAAGAATGTGCCTAGTTATTGATAAACCCAAGATTTATCATGTTCAAACATCTTGAGTTCATATTATAAGGACATTTATTTCAGCTATATTTCCTTTTAATGTCTATATCCTTCAATCTCAAATTCTACCAGTGAATCAGTTACTTGTAATTGCCATGTTATCTATCTAATGAGAATTTATAGTCATTTTTCAAAAAGTGAAGTAAAACAGTAAAACGTGGGCATTTCCTTGTAACTTATTTCTTGTAATTCTGACCATATCTGACAAGCCAATTCCATTTTTATGGTAAAAGGGCTACTTATCCTGGCATACTTAAGCCTGTGTTCCTCAAACACTGTGCTTAAATCAAACATTTTTCTATAAGGCTTGATAGTAACTTGCGATTTGAAACCTGGTAAACTTATGGGTATTTAAGGAAAACATAATTACAGTGCTCAAATTTGTCAAGTGATAGTCTCCTCAGTTCATTATTCAGAAAATTTGTAGAATTTGAGTTATATCATAAAGAAATTTATAATTAGAAATCAATATATATGGTACAATTACAACTTAAAAATTAATTGCTTACATTTCACATGTTCTTTTCTGGACTTTGCTCACCTTCGTATACGCAGAATATATAGTTTTATCTTAATAGTTTTGTATTTTGCTTTTGCCAATATTTTTATTTAAATAACATAGAATACCATTGAAAAAAGGATGCCATTATTGCTGCTCATATCTTATGAATCAAAACCTTTCTTTATCATGTCACATAGATATATTTGTTAGAAATTTGAGAATTTTATCTTTATTGGTTTTATTGTGAGTTTTGTACATGTGAAAGCATGATACTTTCATTTCTCACAGTTCAAAAAGGAAAGAATAAAGTTACCAATAAAAAGAGTATAGTCCAGAAAATAAATTATTTCATTACATATAAATAGAATTAAGCACAAGTTGGATAAAATGGGGTTGTGTTTTGCTATAAAATTATTTTTCTGACAGGAAAAATGGGAAGCAAAACATTTATTAAAGCTTGTATATGTATGCATGTACTAAATTAATATTACTAGACACACTATGGATAGATGTTAAGTTGAGGTGTTTTGTTTGTTTTGGTTTGGTTTGGTTTGGTTTTGGTTTTTTATTTTTATATTTTCCTAAACAAGTCCAGATTGGATCTTTGGTCTAGATTTTCATTTTCATTGCAAGACTGAAAATGAACAGTAGGATTTCCCTTTAAACTTGAATGAAGAATCTTGTCTTAATTCCCAAATTGACTAGTGATTAGAACCTTAAAAACTTGCCAAAATGGGTGGGGGAGGAAGTCCAAGATGACCTTGTAGGAAGACCCTGAATTCATCTCTTCCTATGGACATGCCAAACCCATAGCAATATATGGAATAATTCCTGCTGAAAAAAACCCTGATAACTAGCTGAACAGCTCCCTCCACAACAAGGGATAAAAGCACTACTTTGAGACAGGTTAAAGAGCTAGAGTCACCAAAAGGCAGAGTCTGCCCCCAAACTGGTGTGGCTACATGCAACATGGAGGGAGAGATCTCATGAATCTGGAGCTTTTCCTAAGGAGTGAGGCGTTTGTCCCCAACATCAGGCACCTCAACCTTTGGGACCTGCACCAGAGAGACAATGCCCTCAAAACAACTGGCTTTGGAAAGCAATGGGGCTTACATCTACGGAATCTGGGAGGCTATAGGGACCTAAGATACTCCTTTTGAGGGGCTCACATGTGGACTCACTCATCCTGGAAACCAGCGCAAAGACAGAAGTTTGAGAGATGACTAGATTATATGTGAAAGAGGGGCAATCCACACAGGGGATTCCTCTTGATCTGGTGTTCAGAGGGGTTGCTGTCCAGAGGGGCTGGTATTCCTAGGCCCCATGGGACTGTAACAACCAGAAAGACAGTTCAGGGCAAGCTACCACAACCAGGGGCTTCACCTACCCAGACTGAAACACCTCCAAATCTCTTGGTCTGGATGTCAGCATGGTCTATGATTGAAGTCCCACAGGATTTTATATGTTTACATATATTAAGAACTACTGATCAAAGATCTGGCTTCCAGTTAGCCTGAAACTATTAATCATCAAAACTCCTCCCCCCCCCAAAAAAAATATTGGAAGAAATAATGGCTAAAAACTTCCCTGATCTGGGGAAGGAAACAAATACCTAGGTCCAGGAAGCAAAGAGAGTCCCAAAGAGAACCCAAAGAGATCCACACCAAGACACATTATAATTAAAATGTCAAGAGTTAAGAGAGAATCTTAAAAGCAGCAAGAGAAAAACAACTTGTTACATACAAGGGAACCTCCATAAGACTATCAGCTGATTTTCCAGCAGAAATTTTGCAGGTCAGAAGTGGGGAAAGGAAAGAAACTTCCAACCAAGAGTACTCTACCCAGCAAAGCTATCATTCAGAATTAAACAGATAAAGATTTTTCCAGAAAGCGAAAGCTAATGGAGTTCACCACCACTAAACTGGCCTAACAAGAAATGTTAGAAGAATTTCTTTAAGCAGAAAAGAAAGGGCACTAGCTAATAACAAGAAAACATATGAAAGTAATAATCTCACTGGCAAAGATGAATATATAGTAAAGGTAGTAGAGTAACCACTTATAAAACTAATATGGTTAAAAGACAAGAGTAGTAAGCTTAACAATATTTGCAACAATTAAATAAAAATGAGAAGATGTAAAATATGACATCAAAACATAAAAAAAATGGGGAGGGGGAGCACTAGCAAGAATATACAATGGAGGAAAAGACAGTCTCTTCTATAAAAGTGCTGGGATAACTGGACAGCCACATGCAAAAAAATAAAATTAGACCACTATGTTAGGCCATACACAAAAATTAGCTCAAAATGCATGAAAGGCTTGAATGTAAAACCTAAAACTATAAAACTCCTAGATGAAAGCATAGCAATAAATTCCTTGACATCAGTCTTGGCACTGAATTTTTGGATCTGACTCCAAAAGCAAAAGGAACAAAAGCAAAAATAAACAAGTGGGACTACATCAAACAAAGAAGCTTCTGTACAGCAAATGTAACTATCAATAAAAAGAAAAGGCAACCCATTGAATGGGAGAAAATACTTGCAAATTATGTATCTGATAAGGGGTTCATACCCAAAATACATAAGCAGCTCAAACAATTCAATAGCAAAAAATCAAACAATTCAATTAAAAAGTAAGCAGAGAATCTAAACAGAAATTTTTCAAATGAAGACATACAGATGGCCAACAGACATATGAAAAGACGTTCAACATCATTAATTATCTGGGAAATGCATATCAGAACCACAATGAGATATTACTTCATACCTGCTAGAACTGCTATTATAAAAAAGACAAGAAATAACAAATGTTATAGAGGTTGTGGAGAAAAGGGAGGAACCCTCATGCTCTGTTGGTGGGAATATAAATTGGTACAGCCACTATGGAAAACAATATGGATCTTACTCAAAAAAATTAAAAATAGCTCTATCATATTATTGAGCTATTTCACTTCTAGGTATTTATCTGAAGAAAATACAAACATTAATTTGAGGGGCACCTGGGTGGCTCAGTCATTAAGCATCTGCCTTCGGCTGAGGTCATGATCCCAGGGTCCTGGGATTGAGCCCTGCATTGGACTCCCTGCTATGCAGGAAGCCTGCTTCTCCCTCTCCCATTCCCCCTGCTTGTGTTCCCTCTCTCACTGTGTCTCTCTCTGTCAAATAAATAAAATAAATAAAAAAAAAATCTTTAAAAAATTTTTTTAAAAACCACATTAATTTGAAAAGATTAGGGATTGAACACCCTTATATTCATTGCATTATTATTTGTAATAGTAAAGATATAGAAACAACATTAACATCCATCAATGGATAAATGGGATAATGAAGATGTGGTATATATGCCCAAGGGAATACTACTCAAACATAAAAAAGAAAATCTTGCCATTTGTGACAGCATGAATGAACCTGGAGGGTATTATGCTAAGTGAATTAAGACAGACAGTGAAAGACAAATACCTTATAATTTCACCTATATGTGGAATCTAAAAAATAAAACAAATGAACAAACTCATAGATACAGAGTACAGGTTGGTGGTTATCAAGGGGAAGGGGGTGGAGATGTGCTAAATGGGTAAAGAGGGTCAATTGTATGGTGATGGATAGTAACTAGATATATTGTGATGATCCTTTTGTAGTGTATACAAATATTGAATCATTATATTGTATACCTGAAACCAATGTAATGTTAAATATATAAACTTTTTAAAAATTAAGTTAATTTTTTTAAATGGCCAACATGTTCTCTATAGACGCTCTTGAGATTTAAATTGTGACAGGATCTGATTCACTAACAATATTTAAGGCTGGAGTCAAGATTCTCATAAATTTTAAAAACATGGCTCCAAACTTGACCCTGTCCAATTACTTTTCTGCATTGGAAGTGATTGCAATTCTGGGTCATGTCTATGCTGCTCAGTGTAGGTATGATTTAAAAGCCATTTTCTGTAAAAAGCTTGCCTTACCAAGACAAATAACATGTGTGATAATTTCTTTCCAGTGGGTTTGCTGGCACTTCTTGATTAGTATTTAAATAAGAGCAATGGCATATTCTGTGGTTTGTCCTATTTTTTAGGACAGAAAAAATGAATGTGGATTCCATTATAGTTGGAAGGAGAACTATTTTAGAATGGATCTCTTATATTTATGGACAGATATTAGTTATATTGGAATAGCCTCAGGTGTGGATATTTTCCAAGTTGTTAAGATTGTGATACAAAGAATAAGTTTTAAATGTCTGTATCATTACTTTACTTTTTAGCTAGCGGGAAAAGTCATCAACATGGACAGCCATGCAAAATAAGAATATAGGGTGATAGGTATATCCATCAGAACCACAGCACCAAAACAAAATTGTACCAAGAATTTCTAGAAATATTTTTAGGTTGTTTTAGACCATTACACATTATGATAGTCATGACAGCATTTACTAAAGGACTCTAAGAATCTCTTCTGAAACTGGTATTCATCAAATGTCATGCTGTAATTATGATTAGAAAACAACATTGTGGTGTTCTATATTCATTAATCTTGGATAATTGTCACACCAAACGTGCAGTTTTAAAAGCAAAATAAGATCAATTGCTGTCACTGAAGATTTTACTTACAAACCAAAATCAATGTTTCTTTTTTTTTCTACTTAAATTAAGATTGTGCAATTATTGGAAAATGGTAATTAGAATAAACCTTATGATTTATAACTCTAACAAATATAAGATTTCTGCTCCAGATACACAGGTTCATAATTCTGTCAGTACTAAAACATAGGAAGATATACAAAATCTATATATGTGGTTGTAGATCTGGTGAGGCCTCCTTGAGAATAGCTTAGCTATGAAAAATCCATTTGAAATTCCAACAAACTTTTTTATAGTGGAGAATTAGTCACTCTCTTTATATTGAAAATCATGCTTACTGAGGTCCAGCGTTTTCTCACAGATGACCAGGTTAGGGCATAAGGAGATTGTAACAAAAAGGAACTGGCAATAGTCATTCTTCATTATTTATGTATCAGTTCCATTACTGTGGAATGAGTCTCAAATTTCTGTCAGAACTCTACCTCTACCTTATTTTTTTCTGGAGATGCTAGTTAAAAATGTGGCTTCCTGGTACCTACACCAGGAAAAGACTCTCTTAAGGGAGAGAAAAGGGTCAGAATTTTAGACATTTTTGTACACCAACTTTGAAATCAAATGGATGTTTGGAAGTCTCCTCCTTGCTTTAAAGAGAAGATGAGTATGGATTACCGGCTCTATGGCAGATCCCTAACACCTTCAGAGCTTCGAGGTTATGTGGTTTTGTTATAAGGGTGAAGATACATCAAATGTGCATCCTAAACAAAATGATATATTTTAATTTCTTCCATGAGTATACACTGCCTTATAAGTCCCAAAGGTTATTGTCCTTTTTTGATCAGGCTAGGACTTTCCAAGACCAGAGCGAGCAGCTAGAGGATGTGGTCAAAAACCAAAACTGTAGCTTTTATATTGACACTCATGAATATATTTTCATTTCATACATACCATCCGAGGGTTGTGGGTTATTGTTAAGCTGTTTAACATACATACAAAAGGATGTATGTAACCTAGAAACAAACTATGAAAGATCTTTACAAAATAAATACTGTGAATTTACCACTCAACTAATGATGGAATATTATCAATAACTGTTTAACAGGCCTAGGTGCATTGCCTACATTTCCCACTAATAAGCAGTTTCTTAGCATTTGTGTTTGCCACTTCCTTGCTTTGTGTGTGTGTGTGTGTTTATATCTACACATCTATCTATATATCTATCATCTATTTATCATATAACTTCTTCATATTTCAGGCATTTATTTTAAATCATCTAAGTATGTTTTGAAATGTTTAATTTTACTCAGTTTCATACAGTCTGAAAATTGATTCATATTTTGTGTGATTTTCTGTTCTTCACCTTTTTAATTTAACATTGTGTTTTTAAAAATCATACTACCTGATGTGTGTAAGCCATAGCTATTTTAATTTTGCTACTTATAGTATTCTACTCCATAAATATCCATCATTTATCAATTTTTATGTTGATGGTAATTTTGGTTATTTCAACTTTTGCTATTATATGCTACTCATATATTCCGGTGTATGTATCCTGATGCACACTCACAAGAAATTATCTAAGGTATATACGTATGAGTAGAATTTATGGATCATGAATTGTTCACATATTCTTCTATACTGGTTAATGCTAATTTGCTTTCCAATGCACCTGTACCAATCTAAATCCCCAACTCCCCACATCTGTAGTAATTCTTAGAGTTACCAGATTTAAAAATTTTTTTATGAATGTTGTTGGTATAAAATGATATCATAGAGATAAAAATTTTCTTTCCCGTGTTTCAGAAAAGAATGAGTATATTTTTGTTTGCTGGCCATTGATTGTTTCTCATATAAGGAAAGCTTATTCAAGGCTTCCAGGAAATTTTAAATTCAGTTATTGGTCTTTTTGAATTGTAGGGGTTCTTAATACTGTATTTTTAAATATTAATCATTTCTTGGTTAAATAGGCTGCAAATATTTTTCCAGTTTGAGGTTTATCTTTCACATTCTTTAACTAACAATAATTCTCAATTTAGTGTAGTCAAATTTATCAATCACTTTATGGTCAGATCATTTTGCATCATCTTAATCAAATATTTCATAGATCAGGGATCATAAAGATGTTCATTCACATTTTCTTGGGACTGTATTAAAGTTTGCCTTCCACATTTAATTTTCTAAGTGATTTGAAGTTGATATTTGACTTTAATGTAATTTAAGTATTTAATTTCATTTTGACCATAGGGATACACAGTTGTTCCAATACTATTTATTAAATGTACATCATTTCACCAGGGCTCCAAAATTTGAGATGTGTGATATAGCATGCTTATATATTTGCATATGCCTCAATTTGCATACAATTTTTCTTTTATGTTCCTCTGATAAATTCATCTATCCCGTGCCAAGAGTATATGATATAATTAATAGAGCTTTAAATAAGTGTTAGTGCTTTGACATCTCTCTCACCTATTATTCTCTCTCACCAGAATTTCTTGGATATTCTTAGTCATCCGATCTGCCTTCTAAGTTATACACTATTACTTGAAATCTTTTTGTGTTGATTTTATATTGTTTTTCAATTATATCCATAAGTCAATTTGTGATGATCTGACACTTTGACGTTAGTAAAGTTTCTGTTCAGTGACATGCATGTTTCTCTATTCATTCAGATTTTCTTTAGTATATTCTACTTTGTTTTACAATTACCTTAAAGAATCTTTTGGCACATATTTTTGTTAGACTTTTCATGGTTAGTTCATTTATTACTGCAATTTACATAGTTTATTTCAAAATATATATGTAACCTTTGAGCATAATAAATATGTTTCTGTTCCTTTTTGTATTTCTGGCTAAAACTTCCGAAACAATATTGAATAGAAACATTAATAATGGCCATACTTTTCTTGTTTTGATTTTATGAGAGGAGATGCTTATATTTCTCTATGAAGAATTATGTAGATTTTTATTTTTTATTTTTTAAGATTTTATTTATGTTTTGACAGACAGAGAGACAGCGAGAGAGGGAACACAAGGAGGGGGAGTGGGAGAGGGAGAAGCAGGCTTCCCGCTGGGTAGGGAGCCCCATGCGGGGCTCCATCCCCGGACCCTGGGATCATGACCTGAGCTGAAGGCAGCTGCTTAACGACTGAGCCACCCAGGCATCCCAAGAATTATGTAGATTTTTAGTACCTATCCTATATCTTCTAGTCTATGTCTAGCATGTTCAATTTAAAAAAAATAAAGAATGGCCATTGAATTTTATCAAATATACCTTTGCTTCCACTGAGATGATTTTATGATTTAGGGATTTTAATTACTAAAAATGATGCTATTAATTCATTGAATATCTGGTATAAAACTGATGATGTATTTCTGAGATAACCAAAGTTGTTCATATTATTCACTTGTTTAGTATTTAATCATGAATTTGCTTTTGTTATTAATTGGCTTATATAATTGGCTGCTCCCATGTTAGGGGCATAGATATCTACAACTGTTAGATCTTCTTGTTTGATAGACCCTTTAAGTATGATATAGTGTCCTTCCTTATCTCTTATTATAGTCTTTGGTTTAAAATCTAATTTGTCTGATATAAGGATTGCCACTCCAGCTTTCTTTTGGTGTCCATTATCATGGTAAATGGTTTTCCACCCCCTCACTTTCAGTCTGGAGGTGTCTTTGGGTCTAAGATGAGTCTCTTGCAGACAGCATATCGATGGGTCTTGTTTTTTTTTTTAAAGGTTTTATTTATTTGACAGAGAGAGACACAGTGAGAGAGGGAACACAAGCAGGGGGAGAGGGAGAGGGAGAAGCAGGCTTCCCCCTGAGCAGGGAGCCCGATGCGGGGCTCGATCCCAGGATCCTGGGTTCATGACCTGAGCTGAAGGCAGACGCTTAACTGACTGAGCCACCCAGGCGCCCCGATGGGTCTTGTTTTTTTATCCAATCTGATACCTTGTGTCTTTTGATTGGGGCATTTAGCCCATTTACATTCATGGTAACTATTGAAAGATATGAATTAATGCCACTGAATTGCCTGTAAGGTGACTGTTACTGTATATTGTCTGTGTTCCTTTCTGGTCTATGTTACTTTTAGGCTCTCTCTTTGCTTAGAGGATCCCTTTCAATATTTCTTGTAGGGCTGGCTTCGTGTTTGCAAATTCCTTTAGTTTTTGTTTGTCCTGGAAGCTTTTTATCTCTCCTATTTTCAATGACATCCTAGCTGGATATAGTATTCTTGGCTGCATATTTTTCTCATTTAGTGCTCTGAATATATCATGCCAGTCCTTTCTGGCCTGCCAGGTCTCTGTGGATAGGTCTGTTGCCAGTCTAATGTTTCTACCGTTGTAGGTTACAGACACTTTGTCCCGAGCTGCTTTCAGGATTTTCTCTTTGTCTCTGAGACTCATAAGTTTTAGTATTAGATGTTGGGGTGTTGACCTATTTTTATTGATTTTGAGGGGGGGTTCTCTGTGCCTCCTGGATTTTGATGCCTGTTTCCTTCCCCAAATTAGGAAAGTTCTCTGCTATAATTTACTCCAATATACCTTCTGCCCCTCTCTCTCTTTCTTCTTCTTCTGGGATCCCAATTATTCTAATATTGTTTTGTTTTATGGTATCACTTATCTCTTGAAATCTGCCCTCGTGATCCAGTAGTTGTTTATCTCTCTTTTTTGCAGCTTTTTTATTTTCCATCATTTGGTCTTCTATATCACTAATTCTCTCTTCTGCCTCATTTATCCTAGCAGTTAGAGCCTCCATTTTTTTATTGCATCTCATTAATAGCCTTTTTGATTTCGACTTGGTTAGATTTTAGTTCTTTTATTTCTCCAGAAAGGGTTTCTCTAATATATTCCATGCTTTTTGCAAGCCCAGCTAGTACCTTTAAAATCGTCATTCTGAACTCTAGTTCCGACATCTTACTGATGTCTGTGTTGATTAGGTCCTTGGCAGTCAGTACTGCCTCTTGTTCTTTTTTTTGAGGTGATTTTTTCTGTCTTGTCATTTTCTCCAGAGGAGAATAGATGAATGAGAGAACAAAATGCTAACAGGGTAACAATGTCCCCAGAAAATTATACACTAAACAAATCAGAAGAGACCTGAAACTGGGGGAAAAGAAAGGGAAAGAAAGAAAAAAGAAAAAAAAAAAGAAAAAGTTAAAAAAACAAAACAAAACAGAATATGATCAAATATGATGAGGCTGGTGCATAGATCAGTGCCACACACTAGATTTTGGGTGTATTTTGGTCTGTTAGAAGAAAGTGCCTCCCAAAATTCTAAAGAAAGAAAAACATATATATGTACAAAAATAAGGGTAAATATGATGAAGGGACAGAATATGACTGTAAAGATGAAAATTATAAAAGATTTTATAAAAGGAATTGATAAGATAAGAAGTTGGTTGAAAAAAGAAAGAAGAGGATTAAAAAAAAAAAGGGAGAGAATGTGATCAGGCAGGAGACTAGAACAAAGCCATACACTAGAGATTTAGGGTATATTTTGGTCTGTTAGAAGAAACTGTATCCCAAAATTTTAAAGAGAGAACACCTTATATATATATATATATATATATACACCAAAAATAAGGTTAACTACTATGAAGGGATAGAATATGACTCTAAAAATGAAAAATAAAAAAGATTTTTTAAAAAAGAGATTGATAAGTTGGTTGAAAAAGGGAAAAAGAAAAATTCAAAAAAAGAAAAGAAAAAAAATAAAAAAAAGAAAAAAGAAAATTAAAAAAATTAACTTTGAAAGACTAAAGAATCATGGGGAAAAAAGCCATGGATTCTATGTGCAGTATTCCTCTAGCTCTGGAGTTCTGCCGTTCTCATTGATCAGTAAATTTGTCTTGGCTGGCTGTTGTTGCTGATCTTCTGGGGGAGGGGCCTGTTGCCGTGGTTCCCAAATGTCTTTGCTGGAGGCAGAATTGCCCCGCCCTTGCCAGGTTCGGGCTAAGTAATCTGCTCGGTTTGCTTTTGGGATCTTTTGTTCCCTGCAAGCTTTGGAGGAGGAGAGTGAAAATGGCGGCCTCCCATTCTCCGCCCCCGATGAGCCAAGAACTCAGGGCCCCACTCCTCAGTGAGCCCTCAGAGAAAAGCAGTCAGTCACTCCCATCTCCCCGGTCTCCGGCCACACTCCGTGCTCACCTGGTCTGTGACCAGCATTTCTATATCTGGCACATGACCCCCGTTTGGAGTCTCCAAACCCAGCAGATCCCTGTGGTGTGCTCCCGCGCTGCTCCTCCCGGGGGAGAAAGGGGAGTCTCCCCTGATCTGCTACTTGTTGGGCAGGAGGAGCAGTGGCCTGACTGTGCCATGGATCACGGTTTATGGCAACCCTGAGCTGAGAACCCACTCCTTGGCTCCGTCTCTGCAGCTGGCCTCCCCGCTCTGATACCTGGGAGCTCTGCCACACTCAGGCACCCCCGGTCTTTCTGTGACCCCGAGGGTCCTGAGACCACACTGTCCCAGTGAGGGTCCCACCCCCCGATTAGCTACTGGAGTGACGTCTCTCAGCAGAGCCGACTTCTGAAAGTTCCGATTTTGTGCTCCGCTGCTCTATCACTTGCTGGTAGCAGCTGATGGAGGTCTCCTCCCCCGAGGTCTATCTTCCTGAATATTGCCTCGGATTCACTTCTCTGCACATCCTACCTTCCAGAAAGTGGTCGCTTTTTTGTTCAGAGAGTTGCTGCTATTCTTTTCTTCGATCTCCTGTTGAGTTTGTAGGTGTTCAGAATGGTTTGATCCCTATTTAGCTGAATTCCTGGGACCAGACAAAATTTGGGTCTCCTACTTCTCTGCCATCTTGCTCCTCCCCCTATTTCCCTTCAATTTTATAAAAATGTAATTCCTTTTTTTTTTTTTCAGTGTTCTCTGTTGGCATTTGCTCACAGGCAACACTAGCTTTGATATCCACTCCAGGTATCTAGTGAACACCCCTATGTTCTGGCCAGTGTTCTAGGCTTTACTCACTGCTCATTTTCGTCCAGGGTTTCTTTGGTTGCCCATCACTGGGTCATTCCTCCAACTTTTATATAACTTTAGCAATGCCATGAAAGATATGTTGTAACTTATCTCAGAGGTAGTTGTATTCTAGTGAAAGAATTTTATAAAGAATTCTCTATACTAATAAAGGTAGAAATCCTATTAATTTAATTTGATAATATCCCAAATATAATATTGTCACCTGCAAATAATCCACTTTAAAACAAAGCAAAATTAGTTATCAACATGAATACTTGACCCATATTTGAAATAATTATATCAGAATGTTTCAGTGAGACATGATCTCTACACATATAATGATATCCATAGGAAGTCCTAGAATAATCCATTCCTGTCTAGAATTTTAAAATGCATTAGCGGGGTGCCTGGGCTCAGTTGGTTAAGTGTCTGACTCTTGTTTCTGTTCAGGTCATGATCTCATGGTCATGAGATCAAGCTCCACATTGGACTCCATGCTGGGCATGGAGCCTGCTTAAGATTCTCTCTCTTCCTCTGCCCACCACCCCTGCATGCATGCACTCTCTTTCTCTCTAAAATAAATAAATACATCTTTAAAAGTGTATTGGCACTTTGAAATAGCATAATGAGGAGTATCTTCATAGCTCAAAATAAAATATAAAACTGGTAATTGGAAACATGTATAAGCAGCTTGTTTGCCTTCTCTGAAAAAGGATTTTTCTCCTCTATTCAAATCTATCTCAGAATCAGGGTATGGAATCTAAGAGGAAATGATAAAAGTGACAGTAAAATAAACTCCTAATAGATTTATTTTTTCCTAGATAATTCAAAATTATTTAGCCCCCCCTATATTTTAAAGCTTCATTACATCTGGGGTATTGAGGTTGACATTTGTATATGTGTGGGAGGAATGAAAAATGCAGGTAGTTTTGGAAAGAAACATGCTTCAATAACATAGCCCACATGATATTCAGAGCTTTTATTCTTAAAGTCAGATACATTGAGATATAATTCACATATAGAAAAATTCACCCTCAGTTCTATGAATTTTGGCATATATATATATATATATATATATATATATAAATCAAATACAAATATATGCAATCATGTAACCACCACCCAATAAGAGTAGTTCCATCTTCCCCCCCAAAAAACTTGTGGGCCTTTGTTGTCAACCCTGTCCTTAACCACAGTCTATTGCAACCACTGATCTGTTTTTTGTCCTTATAGTTTTGCCTTTGTACCTTTTAGCTATTTTAAACATTATTTGTCTATTAGAAATGTTTATTGAACACCTACCACAGTAAAGTCATCATTATCTACAAAAGTCTGTTAATATTCAACATTCATTTCTCGTCAGATTTGAATGTTGTTCTGAACAAAATAAACATCAATTTATGAAATAGCCACATGCCATATGCAAATTTCTCCCATAATTACTACATTTTTTTGGCTTTAAATGTCTAAAAAAGGGGACAGTTATTGGTGGGAAGTGAAGTCGAGCTTGGTCCACATTAAGATTTGTTAATCAGTGAGTGCTTATAATCAGTTTCTGGAACTCACATTGACTTTCATAAACAATGCTTTTAGAGCTGCTTTGACCACAGATTTCATCTGCAGTCTGTGCTGGAGGAGTTGAAGATTCTAGCAAATCCCTACTGATTATGCAACCATGCTTCTAGTCCTCAGCTGACTGATGTAGGTGAAATTGGCTGGAACCGATTCATACAATCCACAGAGAAAAAAAAATAACTCCAGAGTGTTGATGCATATGATATTCCAAGTTAAACCTTTTCAAAATCAGAAGTGAAAATAGGCCAAATTGTTGTGTTTCTCTTGAGCTTTCCTTTAGAAAGATTCCAGTTTTGCAAAATGGCTGTTTACTTTTTGGCACAGAGTCTCTCATGTGAATTTGATGAACCTTTATTTTTGTCAATAAATTACAATAAGCTGGTAGTAGTCTTTCCCCTGCACTTAGGAAATATGAATATAGGCAATTCCTTTCAGTTTTCTCCTTGAATAACAGTTCTGTCTTATTTTAAACTATGGTTATTCAGAATAAATCAAATAAGAAGAGTTGAAATATGATTAAATTATCCTTATAGTCAAGGAAGTACTCAATCAAATTATTCAAATTCCTATTGTGTCATTTTACTACCAAATATATTTTCTCATCCACATAAATGTGAGTTAATATTCAAACCACTTCTGACTTGAATGTATCTGACTTCACTCTATCCCAAATAAAGGAAAACAAAGTTTTAAAGCTCTTTTGTCAAGTATCTACATTCTCCTATTGCCAAGCCAAACTATCTATTGTCAGGTAGCAACCAATGAATCTAAATAACTCTTAAGCTTTTGAAGTGGATATACACATAGTTTTCTCATCTCTCCACTTCCATAAAATAACAATATTCTTGAAGTTAGAGATAATGCTTATGTTTATCTGCCACTGTCCTCAAAGTTATTCCAAGCACATAAGTATCTAATATTAGACAATATTTAATTAAAATTTGCACAGAGACAAGTAGAAATCAAATATTCTAGTTGAAGCCTGGGGGAGGGGAGAAACTTCATGGAGCTGTTGAACTAAGCAACTCATTGACAAATTCGTTTTACATGTGAAGGCAGCATCTCTTCTAAAAAGCCTTATCTCACTCCCATTCTAGGCTAGTCTCTTATACAAGGTGGTATAATAATCTTTTAATTTAGCTACTTCATTCACTAAACTGAAAATTCCTTGAGATTATGAATATGTGGTTTAATCATTTTTTGGAGTCCTTCATGTAGAAGCATCTACTAAATGATAAATAAATACATGTTGAAAACATTTTCTTTATGCTATAGTATACTGTAAAGAAAGAAGCTACTTAAATATGCAAGATAAGTAAAATCTATGATTCTAGGTATACAAATTAGAAATACTGACTTAAACTGGGTTCATGATGTTACTAAGAACTTAGGGCATCAAAAGTGGAGTGTACAGCAAATGTGCTTGGTTTGTCTATAGAGACTAGACTCTAGTGAACTTTTCCCAAATGTTTGGCTTGTGTCAAACTGTGGAGATGGCAAGAGACAGGTAAGTTTGGTTCCTTGTGCTTTTGGTGTCATATCCATTGAACTGCCAAATTCAATGCCATGAAGTTTTTCTCCTATGTTGTCTTCTAAAAATTTTATAGTTTTAGCTCTTAAACTTCAAGTTTTTGATCCTTTTTCTGTTAATTTTATTGTGTGATGCAAAGTATGGGTTTTTTGACATGTGGATATCAAGTTTTTCCAACACCATTGTGGATAAAAACCGTGTCCTTTCCCCATTAATGGTTTTGGCATCCTTGTTAAAAGGCATTTGACCATGTATGTGAGGGTTTATTTGTGGGCTTTCTATTCTAGTCCATTCATCTGTATGTCTACCTTTATATCAGTATCACACTGTTTTGATTACCAAAACTCTGCAGCAAGCTTTGAAATCACAAAGTGTGAAATCTCCAGCTTTGTTCTTTTTCAAGATCATTTTGCCTCTTTGAAATCCCTTGAGATTCCTTATGAATTTTAGGTGTCTTTCTAAAAAGTCATCACCAAACCCAAGATCATCTAGGTTTTCTCCTGTGTTGTCTTCTAGGAATTTTATAGTTTTTTGTTTGTTTGTTTGTTTTAGGAAATAGAAGTGTATAGTTTATTAAATACACCATAAGGGAGTATCAGGCAGGATAGCAGAGAGACTGTCTGCCAGAATTTTATAGTTTTTATTTTTACATTTGGGTCTGTAATCCTTTTGAGGTAATTTTTGTGAAGAATATAAGGTTTGCATCTAGATTCATTTTTTTTATATGTTGCTGTCCAGTTGTTTCAGCATCATGTGTAGAAAGACTATCTTTTCTTTTTTTTTAAATTTTATTATGTTATGTTAATCACCATACATTACATCATTAGTTTTTGATGTAGTATTCCATGATTCATTGTTTGCATATAACACCCAGTCTATCTTTTCTTTATTGTAATGAATTGTTCCTTTGTCAATTCATAAGTAATTTTAAGGGGGTATTTTTAGACCATAATCCTTGCCCCAACAAACTTTTATCCAGTGGTTTTAATATACTTTGTTGATTGTGACCTCCATTAATTTGTTATATTGATGACTACTAAATTAACCCGATTTTCATTGCTATTTTCATACATCAAAACTTAATGGAGTAAGTTAACTCTATAATATTTTTTAGGCTCATTATGTTAAAAATAAATGATGTATCTGTGAAAATTAATAAAAGGAAACCTCACTAAAAGAAGTCAGGAGGCCAGAAGGGGGAGCTTTCATGCCATACCATCAATTACAGGAAGGATTGTCAATTATATGCCTCAACAGAATAATCCTCAATAGGAAAGAATCATCAATTTCAGACCCCAACAGGAAAAGATGTACATTGCATCTTCGACAAGAAATTGACTACCCGAGCAATTCAAGAGACACCGTCATCAGCTTGAGCTCTTCCTGTTCTCCAGTGAAATTTCCTTCTAAACAACCCCTCCCAACTTTCTGTTTCTTCTCCATAAAATAACATTCTTTTGCTTTATTTGTTGCACTAGCCTATGGTTTTTGCTGTAACTTTCTTGTCCTGAATTGCAATTCCCTAATATTCCTGAAGGAACTGTTTTATTGGTAATATAACTGACTTTTATTTTTAAGATCAGCATATTCAAAGTTGGGATATTACAAGAATATGCAAAGAAATTCTTAAGCCAAGGAATAACTTTAGTCAACATATAAAGATCCACCATAAATGCATTTGTTTTTCATTTTAAAGAAGCATTTAACTACTTCTCATATTTGGTATAAAGGGTCTTATAAATATTTTTCTTTTAATGTCTTACCATGATATAAATGTCTGGTAGAGAGATAAAAGACATTGCACATGCTCTCAGGAAAATTAAAATTTGGTCTGAAACAGATGATTTTAATATAGCATGAAGGATGTTACCCAGTAATCAACAAGTGCTATAAGAAGTTATTCACTGAGCACGGATTTTGAATTATTTTTTTCTAATGTAATCAACCTCAGGTAACACACAAATAATTTAATAAACTTCTTAGAAAACATGACCAAACTGTTCTTCTAAATACAATTTCTTTATTTATAAGTGTGAAAATTCTCTAAGAGCATAGGTAGAAACCCAGAGGTCTTAGTTCCCTACCTAGAGTTATTAGTTTCCTCTTTTATAATTATATAAACATTCTTTTAACTTTTTACAATTTTAAAAGTAAAATTGTTTTTCTCACTATTTTAAAGGGATATTACTGTGTTCAAAACTAGTAATCTAAACTAAAACTACTACTCAAAGACTTTGTCCTCCTCAAAGTATAATAATTGTGATTTTTAACTCTAAGCTTGTCCCTCTACTTTCACATATTTATTTACCACCCAGGACTCTCAATTTTTAGTCTGTTCTTTGGCCAACTACTCTGAAGGCTTTCATTTTTGGTGAGGAGGGAGTTGGTGTCCTTGTTCACAGAAGCTGCAGCTTCTTTTGGCTTCTGGGAAACAATAATACTGCCTGGCAGTTTGTGATGACAATTAGATGAGGTAATGCATATCCAGTGTTTACCGCAATACTTAGCATATATAAGGTGATCAATCAATTCTAGTAATTTTTATAAAATCCAAAGTTTTATCAAAATATTCTAACTTCTAATAACTGGACTCTGCCTGGTCCTCCAACCTTCTCATTGTTTCCTACCCTTCCTCTCAATACTTAGAGTTCCAATCATAATGAAATTCTTGCAGATAAATATGCTTACCAGTTTAAAAGATGAGCATGTGCAAAATCCCTGTTCTTCCTTCAAGGTTTAAATCTAACATCATTCCCTTGGAAAACATTTCTAGATTGCTTCTAGGTAGAGTTGGCTGTTATCACCTGTGTGTCTCCAAAATTCACTATATATCCTTATTACAGCACCTAAGTCACTGTGTATGGAAAGTACTTTTGTGAGTCTGATTCCCACTCTCAAGAGTTAGCTCCTTGAGAGAGCAGAACCATATCTATGGCACTCTGCACAGGATAGTGACTGGTAAATAGCTGGTATTCAAAGAATGTTTGATGAAGTATTTATAAGAGCTTCAAAATATTATATCATGCATATAGATGATCGGTCAAAAAAATGTGTTATAATGAAGAAGAGTCCTCAGGATACAGTAATTATGGGTAAGGAATAAGAAGCTTGGTGCAGGAAATATTATAAAAAGGAATTTCAGGTTCTACATAAACATTGCCTACTTCAGAAATGAGATTTAGCCTTACCTTTTTTGCTTAGGTAAGGGCTAGTGCAGATTTGAATGTTTGTCTCCCCAAAATTCATATGTTAAAATCTTAATGCCTGAATAGATAGTATTAGAAGGTAGAGCTTTTGAGAGGTAGGTACTTAGCGCATGAGGGTAGAGTCCTCATGAGTGAAGTTGGTGTTCTTGTAAAAGGACCTCATAGAGATCCCTTGCCTATTCCACAATGTGAGGACACAGCAAAAATATGCCAACTATCAACTAGGAAAAGGGCCCTCACCCAGCTATGCTGGCACCCCAACTTTGGACTTCCCAGTGTCCAGACTATGAGAAAATAAATTTCTATTGTTTTCTATTGTTTATAAGTTTCCCAACTTGTGTTATTTGTTATAGCAGCTCAAATTTACTAAGACAGAAACCCCACTCTCGGTACCAAAATCTGTATTAGGGTTCTCCAGAGAAATAGAACCAGAAGGATATATGAGGAGATTTATTATAAGAATTGGCTGACATGGTTATGGAGGCTGAGAAATCCCACAGTCTATGATCTGTAAGCTAGAGAACCAGGAAAGCTGGTGGTATAATTCACTCTGAGTCTGTGGCCTGAGAACCAGGAGCTCCAATATCAGGGCAGAAAAAGGTGGACATCCAACTCAAGAAGAGAGAGAGAGAATTTACCCTTCCTTAGCCTTTTTGTTCTTTTCAGGTCCTCATTGGATTAGATAATGCTGGCCCACATTGGTGAGGACAAATCTCTTCACTCAGTCTACTGAATCAGATGCTAATCTCTTTCAGACACTCTTTAAGAACACATCTAGAAATAATGTTTTAGCAGATATCCAGGTGTCTCCTAGCCCAGTTAAGTTAGCACATAAAATTAACCATCATAGCTAGGTTATAAATATTCACTTTAGACACAGTACACTTCTGGTCTCCCAATGGCAACATTAGAATCAGGTGTGTCTTGTTATCTAAGCACTCTTAGGTCTCACGGGTTTGAAGAGATTTTTAAATGTCAATTTATTTTTGGTTGAAAAAAATGCAGAATTTTTAATGTCAAGTATTCACTTTATTATATCAAAAATAATGTGCATTGCCTGTTATACGCAAACAATGAATCATGGAACACTACATCAAAAACTAATGATGTAATATATGGTGATTAACATAACATAATAAGAAAAATGTGCAAATGCAGACACCTTTTTGACTTCCTTTATAAAGTATAATGAAATAGCATAATAGCATTTTACTTTTAAGGCCTGAGTGTAAAACGAATGATTTTGGTAACTTAGGGACAGTGCAAATCATTAGTAAACAACCCATTCCTTGAATAATCTAGCCTATTTGATGAAACAGAAAACAGCTCCTCTGATGTTCAGATGTGTGATTACAGTGCAGCTTGAGTCCCAAATCTGCTTGCAGCCCATGATACACTCCTGCTGAGTGAGCTGTCTGATTGCCTCCTTGAAGACATTTTATTGTTGATCACAATTTAAGTTAATGTATTATTAATTTTGTTGGTAACTTGATTTTGATATGCCTTTATGCCATCCTTTTAAAAATTCTCTGTAGCATTTACATGAAAGGAGCTAAATGGGGGATGACAAATACATCTTGAGCATTAACTCCACAGGTGGTCTTGTTGAATGACTTTCTTCGGTGTTCTCTGGAGAATTACGTCATTTTCAGTCATTGAAAGTTATTTTTTAAAATTGAGTTATCATTTCCACAACTATAACTGTTATTTTCCACAATTAAGGGCACATCTGTAAGTGATCTAACTCAGGGTTCCATTCAACCAGTATCAAATGGTACTGTCTTTCATAGTCTGAATATCACCCCAAAAGAACCCTACATATTTGTTTTTGGACCCTTGATGTGGTAAGAATATTAAGTGATTCTTTATTACTATTGATAGAGGTATTTTTCTTATATATGGAAGCCAAGGGTAACTGCTACGTTAATTTAATAATCAGTAAGTACTCTCATGTTTCATCTTTCATAAAATCCAGCAATGAAAATGCAATTAAAACATTATTACATTTATCAATATTAATTTTAGGAGTGACTAGTTATAAATAGTTGAATAATATTAAGAAGCAAGTTGAGGTTGTAGTGAAGGTCATTTCTCTTTGTCAATTCCTATTCAACTGTTCTTTCCTCCCATCCTACTTTTATGGACAATAAAAATAATTTCTCCTTAAATACACATTTTCCCCCTGATTTGTTGATCAGTTGATTTGTTAAGAGTTAGTTGGACAGTTAGTCAGGGCCAGGGTCCCCAACAAGAAGATATGGAGTCAGGACAGCTAAGATAAAACAGTACTAACATCCTACATTTCAGCTTAGATGGAACCACACTAGCATTCTGTTTTGCAGCCTTTGCAGAAGTGACTTCTGCAAAACATCCTAAAATAAGACAACCTCAGAGCATTTGTCACTATCAGGGGCAAGGGGCAGTTAAGACTAAGCCCCCAGATGTCACTTTTACATGACATTTACAACCAAGTAATATAAAAAGAAGGAAAAAAAATCTTCTTAAAGAGTCAGTAGTATTAAAAATGAGACCTAGAATGATCTTTAAGGAAGCCATAATTCTGGCATATTAGCTAGTCTCAGAGTCACAGTTTTCTCTTTTTTAAGTGGGGATTGTAGTGTCAGTAGTTGTGAAGATTAAGATACCCTGAAAGTGCTTTATAAGGTAAAATTACTATATAAAAGGGAAATCTTTATTTTACATTTACATTACATGTCTTTATCAACAAATCTCTTTTTTGAAAGACAGTAACTAGCCAGAAATAATGCAGTTACTCCCCATTTATGTTTTATCACCTAAACATAAACAGCCCAGCTACTTTCCAGAGAGCCCAGAAACAAATCCATACAAAAACAGTCAACTGATCTTTGACAAGGGTGTTACGAATACCCCATGAGGAAACGATAGTGTCCTCAACAAATAGAGTTGGAAAACTGGATATCTATATTTAAGAAAAAGAGATTGGACCCCCATCTAACACTGTATCCCAAAATAGACTCAAAATGGATTAAAGATTTAATATAAGACTTGGAACTACAAAATTCCTAGAAAGAAACTTAGAAGAAAATCTTGACATTGGACTTGGCAATGGTTTTTCTGAATCTGACACCAAGAGCACAGGAACAGAACAAGGAAACAGACAAGGAAACAGATTTTCTCCCAGAATCTCCAGAAAGGGCACAGCCTACCAACATATTGACTTTAGCCCAATGAGACCTGTTTCTAACTTCTGACCTACAGAACTGTAAAATAACAAATTTGTGTTGTTTTAACTTTGTGGTAATTTATTATGGCAGCTATAGAAAACGGATACCACCAAGTAGTTCGAAACTCATAGAGAAAAAAAAAAAATAAGTAATAACCCTCACCGGAAGTAAATCTTTTCTCTAATACTCAATGATAAAAAATCACTTTCTCATACCTTTCAAATAGTAAAACTAATAAATAATTTATACAGTATAGTAATAATAAAATGGTAATAGAGATAGTTTTGAACACACCTCACAGAGAGAGACAAGGAAAGGCACCAAAGGAAGGGTACCTAACCCAGATCTGATGGAAAGAAAACATTTCTGGGCTAAGTGGTAGTGATATCAAAGCAGTGGCTCAAAAGATGGTTAAATCTTTGTCACATGGGTAGAGATAGAGTGTTGAAAGGACAAACTACATTTGAAAAGACTGGAAATTTAAATAAAGCATGATAGTCAAGAAATAAGATAAGTTTAAACTAAGACGATCCAAAGTGGCAAAATAGGATGTCAATGCAAGGGCTCATTTTAATAAATACCTATGTCCCTAAATCTTCCATATCACTAGTCCCAGTGGCTTCAAGATTAATCACATATGGGTAAGGTAAATGTGAGGAAAAAATTGCTTATTTCCCATCAGTGCCTACTCATGAAGCTATCTGGTTATGAGCAACTCTAACTCCTACTATCTGTATTTCCAAACAAGTATGCACTACAGTCCTGTGACATTTTGTCTATTTTAAGAAACTGATGCCACCAAATTCATTTCTTTATAAACAGAATCAAAGCACATAATTACAATTTCAGAGATTTCCATCACATTAGCTATTCTGAACACTTACACTATCATTCTGGAAACACCAGTTGCAACAGAAAAATAGTAACCCATTAAATTTGTAAGTCCCAAAATACCTGAAGCATCTGTCTTTTAAGATGAACTTGGAGAAGAAATTACACAGAAGATAGACTTGGTGACAATCCGTCATCAACAGTAACCCAAACACATTAAGTGTTTTTATATATGCCTTTTAAGTGTCAGTAAAGATGACACATCCCGGGCATAGCATAGCTACTGCCACCAATGGAAACTGCCTTGTTTTATCTTTCTCTCTCTTATGGTTTACTTTTCGCTGACCAGAAGCTGTTACAGCCGCAGATACAAGAAACCATTTAGAGAATGTCTAAACGTTGATTTCACGGAGATTGTTTTGCCATTTTCTGCACGTCCTTTGTATTTTTAAACCTGAGTCACCTCATCCATATGTCCATCTATGATAGTCATCTGAGAGTCAACATTTGTTAGTTAATATCAGAATTGATACTTCAAATGAAAACTATAGGAAAAAACAACATAAAGTTATGCTTTTACAAATTTGTATATCATCCTTGCACAGAGGCCATGCTAATCTTCTCTGCATCATTCCAATTTTAGTACGTGTGCTTTCAAAGCTAGCACTATAAAATGTTTACTTTTAAACCCACTAATCTTATGTTTCAGGAAAATGTAAGTTTGGGACAAACAGCACTATTATCAGTTGTAAGAAATATAAAAAATTTGATGTGGCAAAAATTGGACAATCTGACACATGGACACAGATTTTTCTTTAACAACATCTATTTTAGCTACAGTAATTTCTTCCTCTCTCATGTTTCCAGGACCCTCCCAGAGCCAGTGAAATGGAAAGTTATGAAGAAGATAGGTTTTCTGGGTACACGATACTTTCTTTTCCAAACCTCCCTTCTTGGTCCTCAGCTCTAGAGAGTAGTAGTTGTGTATTTGTTTGTTTGTTTTTCCTTTAGTAAAATATGAAAAAGAGGGGCATCTGGGTGGCTCAGTCGGTTAAATGTCTGCCTTGGGCTCAGGTCATGATCCCAGGGTCCTAGGATGGAGTGCCGCGTTAGGCTCCCTGCTCAGGAAGCCTGCTTCTCCCTCTCCCTCTGCTGATCCCCCCTGCATGTGCCCCCCCCAAGATAAATAAATAAAATCTTAATAAAAAAAGAAAAATACAAAAAAGAACAATTCACTCAATTATATATTTCTTCTTTTTTCTAGGGTTTTGTTTGGCAAAAATCTAAGTTTAGTTCTGGTAAATAAACTTTCTGTATTGGCCTATCTCTTTGTTTCAGGACAGCAGTTTTCCCTATGAAAGCAATTCTTTGATGGCTCTAAGAATTGTTTTTCAATTTGTTCGGCATTTTTCTTCTTGTGAGGAGAGGAGTGATTTTTTTTTTTTTTTTAAGATTTTGTTTATTTATTTGATCGAGAGAGACACAGTGAGAGAGGGAACACAATCAGGGGGAGTGGGAGAGGGAGAAGCAGGCTTCCCACAGAGCAGGGAGCCCAATGCGGGGCTCCATGCGGAGCTCGATCCCAGGACGCTGGGATCATGACCTGAGCCAAAGGCAGATGCTTAACGATTAAGCCACCCAGGTGCCCCTGAGGACTGATGATTTTTAAACTCTTTACATGTCAGATGGGAAACCAGAAGTCTATGATGTGTTTTTGATGTTAACTACCACTAACATAACATAATAAAGTAAAATAAAATTAAAAAAAATAAAAATTTAAAATTTAAATTAAAGGAAATGAAAAAAAGAAAAAAACCCACTATGGATTTCTGTTTGATAGTAGTTTATGTATTTACTTCAATTGCCTAATAAATGAGAATAAAGTACTGTATATTAAAATGTACTGTATAATAAATTATATGTCATTTTTACAAAGGCCATTACAAGTTTTAAAGAAGAGTATGTCATATGAAAATAACATGTATTCAATGCATACACATTTGATGAACACTTTTAATCTCTAGGTTCCCTAATTCCCCTCTGCTTGGTGCCATCCCCTTAGTGAGCTGAAGTGTGCATATGCTAGGTCTCTTCTAGTTTTCAGGGATTCAGTTCACAAAATCTCTTTTAGAACCTTGTAACCTCTCATCAAGTGGTAGAGTCTATTTCCCCTCTCCCTAAATATTGGTGGACATTTTAACTGTTCCAATGAATAGAATGTGCTGAAAGGGATAATGCTGTGTGAATTCCAAGACTAAGTCCAAAGGAGACATACAGATATTTCTTTTCATCTCTCACTGCTGGGGCTGAACCCATACTCCATGATGTGAGGAATCCCAGGACATATTGAGAGGCCACAAATAATTTTTCCAGCCAAGGGTTCCAGAAAAGTTTCAGTTGACAACCACCTTCAAACATCAGACACGTCAGCCTTCAGATGACTTCAACTCCTAACCTTTGTACCACCTCAGTCCTCAGCAGATGTCAGGTTGATGCACAAAATAAAGTTTGTTATTGTTTTAAGCCACTCAGTTTTGGGGTAATTGTTTATGCAGTCATAGTAACTAAAACATGGAGCACCAGGCATTCTCATTGTTTTTTTCTGCTCCTTCAGAATATAAATAAACCCCATAATGGCAAGAATGAAACCTGTCTTATGTGCCAAATGTCTGGCACATAGAATGTATTAAGTAAAAATCAGGTGAATTAATGAATAGAATTTTGGCCGAACTGTTTTTTTTTTTTTAAAGATTTTATTTATTTATTTGAGACAGAGAGAATGAGAGACAGAGAGCATGAGAGGGAAGAGGGTCAGAGGGAGAAGCAGACTCCCTGCCGAGCAGGGAGCCCGATGCGGGACTCGATCCCAGGACTCCAGGATCATGCCTTGAGCCGAAGGCAGTCGCTTAACCAACTGAGCCACCCAGGCGCCCTGGCTGAACTGTTTTAATACTGAAACTTTCAGAAATGTCCTGATGCCTCTCAAAGTCTTTCCTGCCTCAAAGTGCCTTAAGTATTTATACTAGAAAAGGAGTTTCTCTCTTTCTTTGTTTACTGTTACATATTGGATTTTTCTTAGAAGCCCATTAAATTGTTAAGAAACGTCAATTAATAGTAGCCATAAAAAAACCCAAATTAACCCTCTGCCATGTCTTTCCCAGGCTTGGGACACATTGTTCTTGCTCAGGAAGCAAATTTTCCTCAGCCATTCACCTTCTTCAAACCCTCCCAAAGCTTTTCTCTTCTTTTTTTTTTTTAATTTTTTATTTAAATTCAATTAGGTAACATATACTGTATTATTAGTTTCAGAGGTAGAATTTAGCACTTCATCAGTTGCATATAACACCCAGTGCTCATTACATCAAGTGCTCTCCTTAATATCCATCACCCAGTTATCCCTTCCCCATACCCACCTCCCCTCCAGCAACCCTCAGTTTATTTCCTATAGTTAAGAGTCTCTTACAGTTTGCCTCCCTCTCTGTTTTTATCTTATTTTATTTTTCCTTCCCTTCCCCTATGTTCATCTGTTTTGTTTCTTAAATTCCACATATGAGTAAAATCATATGGTATTTGTCTTTCTCCGACCTATTTTGCTTAGCATAATACACTCTAGTTCCATCCACATGTTGCAAATGGCACTATTTCATTCTTTTTGATGGCTGAGTAATATTCTATTGTATCTTCTCTATCCATTTATCTGTTGATGGACATCTGGGCTCTTTCTATATTTTGGCTATTGTGGACATTACTGCTATAAACATTGGGGTGCATATGCCCTTCAAATCACTATATTTGTATCCTTTGGATAAATACCTAGTAGTTCAATTGCTGGGTGGTAAGGTAGTTCTATTTTTAACTTTTTGAGGAACCTCCATACTGTTTTCCAGAGAGGCTGCACCAGTTTGCCTCCCCACCAACAGTCACCACTTAAATCGTCTCACTATTTTTTTTTTTACCCCTTTAGTACTTTGCAAGTATATTTATTTCTTATTGTGATTTGCATAGGATTGATTAATTTAAACATTTTGCATGTGATTTTCAGTACTTTTCAAATTTATAAGACATTAGGAATATATAAAAGAATGAAGCCATGTGTCTCTGCTTTGCTGTTTCAATCATGTATCAGATTCTTGTGGCAAGGAGGCAAATCAGGAAGCATTAGTATTTTCTACAGATTTCATGTAGCGCCCAATATCTGCCCTCCATCCCAGTGGTCACATCCACTTTTTATGTAGGAAAAGTGATTTCTAGCATATTTATTGCTGAGTCAGTCAATACAGTTGATTGCTTTTCTGCCTTAACCTGCTCATGTAAGTGTTGTCCTTTGCTAGCTTTCATCACTGTTCTTTCATTCCCCTAGTTTTACACTAACAGCAGGTGGTTTCTCATAGCAGACCTTTCTAAAGGTTAGGGAGTAGCAGAATGCAATTATCACATAGGGCTGGACATAACTGTTTATCCAATGGCAGATATCACTCTTCCTAAAAATGAATCAGCATTTCCCAGAGAAGGCGATTTTTCACTGCCTATTTTTTCTTTTTAGACATGGGTCTCTTGTCAGGTTGCCAGAGCCTCTCCTTTCCATCTCCAACTTTTAGTTACCACCATTTAGCTTCACATTCTTACACAGCTAATCTTTTGAGAGTGTTTTAGACTTACTGATCTTCTCATACTCATGTTTATTCTTCAACACAGAATACTCTTCATTTCTTCTCTCCCAAGTCTACTCAGTCCACTGTCATCAGGGTCATCGATCCTTTATATCACCTAATCTTGGTGTGAATGACCCTGTCTTGATCCTAACTGAAATCAGCAGTATTTGGCACTGTGGACCAATTCATTATCAAAACTTTCCCCTCAATGATCTTCCAAAACAGCACACTCTTCCTTTTCTTTTTCCAATCAGAATACTCCTTCTTTGTTAGTGCTCCCTCTCTCTGTCTCTCCCCCTCCCTTGATGATTTTGCCCACTTCCGTTGTCTCAGCAACTATTTATACAGTCATGACACTCACATTTCTGCCTCTAGCTTGGCAAAGCTTGAAATAATAGCATCCAGCTTCATGACTGACCTCTCCATCTGAAAACCCCTTGTATGGAAACTGGCATAAACTGCTTAAGAAGTATGTTGAAAGAAAAAGTGACTCATTTGTTAAAAAGGGAACATTGGAGATTGGGGAACAAATGCATTAGTAGTGGCATTTCTAATAGATAGGAACTAATATATCTCTTTTTTTTACACAAAATTAATTTGGGGGAAGAAGCAGGAATTTTTCTCTGTTTATACTTTTATTGAACTTTCTGATGAGACTTTCCACAAGCTTTCTATCATGTTATAAAAGCACAACAGAGCTTTATAGGATAACTTCCCTAGGGAGCTTCTGATAAACAGAGTGGGTCAAACAGTATGTGAAAGCAATTGGGTGCTTTTTTAAAAAAATACTTTATTTATTTATTTGAGAGAGAGAGTGAGAAGGAAAGAGAATCTGAAATAGACTCCATGCTGAGCGCAGAGCCTGACACGGGGCTCAATCCCATGACCATGAGATTATGACCTGAACTGAAACCAAGAGTTGGATGTTTAACCAACTGAGCCACCCAGGTGCCCCAACAACTGGGTGCTCTTTAATGTAATTCTTTATTACCTACATTTTGCCTCTCCAAACATAGCCTGATTTTTTAAAAATTTTATTATTATGTTTAGGTAGCCAACATATAGTACATCATTAGTTTTTGATGTAGTGTTCAATGATTCAGTAGTTGCCCATAACATCCAGTGCTCATCACAACACGTGCCCTCCTTAATACCCATCACCCAGTTACCCCATCCGCCCACAGATGGACTCGTAAGCAGGTGCATATATGGAGCAGAATCCAAATGAACAGTAGTCAATTAAAAAAATAAAACAGGGGCCCTGGGGTGGCTCAGTCATTAAGCGTCTGCCTTTGGCTAGGGTCATGATCCCAGGGTCCTGGGTTGGAGCCCTGGATAGGGCTCCCTGTTCTGAGGGAGGCCTGCTTCTCCCTCTCCCACTCCCCCTGCTTGTGTTCCCTCTCTCGCTGTGTCTCTCTGTCAAATAAATAAATAAAATCTTTAAAACAAAACAGAACAAAACAAAAAACAAAAAAATAAATAAATAAAACAAAGATGACCCTAGACATCCAAGCATTTGTTTTGACAAACTAAGATATGTTGCATTTATATATGAGTCAAGTGAAAAGAGAGAGCCATGAATTACATCCAGAAATCCAGAATCAAATCCTTGAGGCGGAAAATCCTAGAACAACAGAGCCAGAATGGGTCATTTCACAGAGAATAAAATTGAAGAATACGACCTTGCCAAGTCCACATTCACACTGAAGACCACTGGAGTTTATATCCCCTGGATCCCAGTTTATTTTTTAATCTCACTAATTAATTACTAAAAAGCATTTAATTATCCTTTAGCTTACCAAGATAAATATAGCTTTATGGGCATATTTCTGAAAAATTACCATTAGCAAATTTTATCTTATGTGAAGGAACTATATTGATCCAATTAAGAGATTTCAGAAATTTTTATAGTTACCAAAACAATGAAAACATTATGAGAGTTGACACACTTTGCACTTCTGGTTTCACATACCATCTTTTTCTGTACAAGCTAGAATGAATATTTATTCTAGATGAACCATGAAGGACTATGGACTCTGAGAAAAAAACTGAGGGTTCTAGAGGGCAGGGGTGTGGGGGGATGGGTTAGCCTGGTGATGGGTATTAAAGGGCACGTACTGAATGGAGCACTGGGTGTTATATGCAAACAATGAATCATGGAACATTACATCAAAAACTAATGATGTGAAGTATGGTGATTAACATAATAATAAAAAAAGATTTTTCTTCAAATTGGACATTGGTGCAAATAAAAATACTTTATCATCTGCTGTACACTGACAGGTGATATATGTAGACTCTCTTGACAATGAGGTATGACTCAAAACAAGAACCGTACAGCTGCTTTGAACATCCAATTCTAGGATCTTATGCATATTTTCACTTAAAATTTGAACTGAATTAAAATATCATTGGCATATATAAAAGAATCTAATGTGATCCCTTTCTCTCTCCTCTCTCTTTCTCATAAATTTCACTTCCATATTGGAGACTTTCTTTGCTAATCAGAATGAGGTTACAGAGCTATGACATAGCAACAAACATTTCTGACACCCCCAAGTATTATTTCACCATTGATTTTGTCACCTAGTATGTAATACATTTCCATTTTATTTATCAAAGAAAATCCTACATGATTAATATACGGATCCATCTAAATGTTCTTCTCAATTTTATACGATAGTATATAGGCATGTTCATTAAATTGTGCAGAACAAGGCAATAGAATTGTCTGTAGTAATGTAAAATTCAAGGAGTTTATAACTTGTTATAATGTGCATACCTATTTAGGGCTCAGTCGATTCCCAGAAAGAAAGAAAGAAAAAAGTACATGTCAAATCTGTAGGTAATAAAGCATGTCTGGAAATAGCAAAATAAATCACCATAGGAAGATGAATAACTTTTCTTTGTACAACAATCAGGAATTTACTGAACAAAACAAATTATCCCCTGTCAGCCAATTGACTAGCCCCCTCAGAGAGATAAAAGAGTTTTAAATATAAAAGAAGCCTGTTAAATGTGTATAGGCAACTGCTTTGCACATCAGATGGCATGACAATAAATTTCATATTTCTTAAGCTTACTCCAAATAACATTTCACTGCTTTACAAACTTTATTAAAATAAACAACACTAAAGTTTTTTTTTTTATATGAGAATAATTCCTTAAATTTGATTTGCTCTTGAATAAATAGATCAACATGGATTTGGAAGAAAGAACTCATTATGTTGTAAAGAGAATGGCAAGATGAAATAACTATGAGCTTCAGCCAACAAAAAGAAGTGTAACTTTTACCTATATGTTTCTTACAGTTAAAATAAATTTGGTTAGATCACCTAAACTCACAGAAAGGGAATTTCTTAAAAAACATTGTAGAAATACATTGGTTGGTTACATTTTTTATAAATGCAGTGAGATTAGAATTTCTGTAACAGATAAAACATAAAACTGCAAAAACCTTTGTATTAAAACTTCAGTGGTCCCATGTCTGTTTCCATTTTTGAATAGTTATTGATGAGTACCTTCATTTTAAACCCCATTTTGTTACTTTTGGGGATACTGAAATATTATTTTGTGTTCCATTAAAGGTCAAATATAAGCTGCCTTTGGTTCTAAACTAAACTCACTGATCTCACAGACTTCCCAAGGGGGTTTGAATGAGCCTGAGCTGTGGCAAGTATTCAGTCACTGTGAAATAGATCTGGGTTTTCTGCCTCAGATTTAGATTGACCTTGACCTTGAGTTCTGTAAGACTCTTGAATTGACGAATCAATTACAGTGCTCCAAAATCACCTTGGCTCCCTCCCACACTGTTTTCCTTTCCCTCTTGTTTATGCCCAAATATACCACAGGCAGCCAGACAGTATACCTTGAGAAGCCAGACAGGATGTCAGCCAGCCATGGCTCTTTTGAGCTAACCATTTTAAATGTGAAAGAGAGAAGATATATCTCCTGAATACTGTAAGTGTCCTGCCAACAACCTCTTCCATCTTCCTTCTTCCCTGAAATCTGTAATGATGTTTCCCTTTTTAGAGTTTCTATAAAATTTCTTGCCAGTCCAATAATTCTCGGTGTTTGTAATATCATGAAACACATAATATGTATATAGAACAATAGGATAAACAGAAGGCCTCTGACTTTCTTGAGGTTGAAAGATTAATATTTCTTCCAAATTGAAAAGTTCTTACTTAGAAAAATGATGGAACAATATGTTGCGTATATTTTAATTATTTCATATATAGCAATTTTGTCTTCCAAAAATGTATTTTTTGAGAGCATCCTCCATATTTTTGTCATTTCCCATTTCCTTCTATACACTACTGGTTCCACAGTAAAAAGGAAAGAAAGAGAAGGAAAGAAAGAAAGAAGAAGAAAGAAGGAAAAAGAAAGAAAGGAATCAACAAACTCCTTTATTAACTGGTTCTGCTTGATGAGAAAGTTATATAGTCAATACCTATAATATAACTTTAAGAATTGTATTTTTGTGTTTGTTTAATCATCTAACTGGAAAATATAATTTTAATGAACTTCATTTTTGGCTCTCACGTGTTTAAAATCATTATAATTGCACTCTCAAAATGAGGATATAAAGTGCATAGTCTATATTCAAAGAACTTACAAGCTAAGATTATAGCTGAGTGGAATTTACCATAAATTGTTTTACCATAAATTGTTACCCTCCTTGTCTCTCCTCTCCCTCGTAAAGCTTCTGATAAATGCCTTCACAGAATGGTCGTAAATTTACACCTGTGATCCTTCTATCAAAACTGATTATATAGTGTCTAATACCCAGAACAATTTCCATCTAATTATTACAATGGCATTTATCAGCATAATGTTCCTTGACATTTACCACAAATTATACTATTTAGATTTTGTACTTTGGGCGTTTAAAAAAAAAAAAGAAACCTCAAAGTATTTTCTGTCATAGTACATTGTACGTAGTGTACATGTACTTTGATTAGTTTTGCAATTTCCTTTTGAAAATTTGATAACTTTTTACAGGAATCTATGCCACTAGATTAGGTAGAATTTTTATTGAAACTGGCATTTCTCTTGATAAGCTTTTCCATTATTTAGAATGTGACCAACTTTCTTATATACATTAATTATAAAATGTCTACGAACTTCTCTTGCAAGTATAAAATACAGACAAGATGGAACATTAGAATTCTCCTTCAAAGGCTATCAAGGAGAAATAACAAGAACCATTTCAAAAGTCCATACATTCCATGGCATGATTTTAGAGCTTGTGTCATTTGGTTGTGCTGCTGATTTTTAAAATTGGCAATAAAGCTCAGAGAACTTAATCTCTGAGATGTGATAGAAAAATAAAAAAAGGTAAATGGTTTAGATACTTGACTGATTTTTTACATGGAAAATTTTGGTGTAAAAAATTGGCTATGTGCTGAGCAGGCAGTAACTAAGGTTCACATTACTGTCCACTAGCATTTATTCTAATCAGCTTGTGATCTGGCCAATAAGAGCAAACACAGTATAACAAAGAAAACAAAACACATTTCTAATTCCAGAATTCTCACTTAGCTAAAATTCCTCTGCCCAGAGTACAAAATCATAGTGTAGTTCCCCTATCAGTTTTCATTGTTTCTCACTAAGTTACTTTGACTTTATTTCAACGTCTTTGGGTGCTTATTCTTCGGATTCTTGCTCTTATCTTAATTGTTCTCAAATGCACTGCAATAAATAATCACATTGAGATAGAAGTAGCAAAGAAGTGAGCTCACAGTGAAAAGTTAAAGTTGATAGTACACACATAAAGGCACTTTGGTCTTTGGAAAGAAAGGCAGCCCTTGTCCTTTGTCTGCCTAAGAGACAAATTGGAATTTTATCCATACCTTGGTCATTTGCAGTGGCTATTATCACTAATGGTAGGCAAGGGCTGAGTTGGGATTTCATGATCAGTAAAGTTTAAAAAATCCAAATAGGTAAAATAAAATATAATTTTATTTTTCCATAAAGTGAGCTTAACTTAACTCTCCACATTCTATCCAGGAGCACTTGGTCCACTCACAAGTATATCCAGTCCAAAGAGGCAGGACTCTCCAATTTCTGTCACAGGTTATAGGTATACCAAAATATGACTCCTTCAGATACTGAGGCCTCTGGAGGAGGTCTGAGGTAATGGAGCTCTGGAGTTAACTTATTTCACCTATGTGCAGTCTTCTCTATTCACACTGATAAACTGTCTAAGTATTGTCACTTTCTCCTGTGCTTTGATATAATATTTTAGAAAGCTCTAGAGGAAGGGTCTTTTTTGTTGTTGTTGCTTTTGTTCCAGTGAGATTTAATGTCAAGGCTCACACACCAAAAGGGCAGGATAAGGTTGGTGCAAGCTTTTGAATTTAATAATTCACAGGCTCAAATCAGTTAAATTTGTGTTTCATCAGTCACTTACTAGTCACTTAGTTTAAAGAACAAATTGATCCCAAGCCTCATGCTTTCATGTTGCTCTAACCAACTTTATGAATCTTGGACAAAGTAAAACTATTCTAATCCTCAGTGTCCCCACAGCTTTGGAGGCTGGGAGTCCAAGATCAAGGTGCCCACAGGATTGGTTTCTGATCAGGCTTCTCTCCTTGGCTTTCAGATAATGTCCGCTCACTGTGTCCTCACTTGACTTTTCTCTAGAGAAAATGGAATGACTATATATGTGTGGGTCTATTGCTGGATGCTCAGTTTTGCTTCACTCCCTTATATTTCTATATTCCTCTCTATTACTGTCTTGATTACTGAAGTTTTATAAGTTAAAACCAGGTAATTCCTGTTTTCCACTTGGTTCTTGTTTTGATTATTCCAATTCCTTTGCCTTATCAAATAAATTTTAGAGTTAGCAGATCAATTTAAAAGGCTGTTAAGATTTTGATTGACAGTCCATTAAATTTATGGAAGAATTTGGAGAAAATTGACATCTTACCATTATATTTTCTAAACCTTGTACATGCTGTATCTCTTGAATTATTTAGTTTTCTTTCATGTTCCTCAGCAATATTTTGATGTTTTCAATGTATATATCTTGCATATATTCCCATAAATGCATCCCTAGTCCTTTTAAGCTGATAATATAAATAGGATTTATGTATCAAGACTCATTTTATTAATAATACAGAGAAATGTGATTGAGCTTTTTATATTGACAATGTATCCTGACACCTTACTAATTTCACTTCTAAGATTTATCAATGATTTTATAGTCTTTTTAGTGACTTTTACATGTACGATCATGTCATTTACATATAAAGAAATGTTTACTATTTTCTTCCTAATGTGTATAACATTTATTAATTTTCTTGCATTATTCACTGACAAAGACATCCAGTACAGTGTTGCATGAAATGATTAGTCAACTTTGCGTTGATCCTCATTTTAAATAGAAAACAGCGTTTGTCCATTGATTATGAAGTTGGCTGTATTTTTTTATAGGAGCTCTTTTTTTCTTAAAGATTTTATTTATTTATTTGAGAGAGAGAGAATGAGAGACAGAGAGCACGAGAGGGAAGAGGGTCAGAGGGAGAAGCAGACCCCCCCGCTGAGCAGGGAGCCTGATGTGGGACTCGATCCCGGGACTCCAGGATCATGACCCGAGCTGAAGGCAGTCGCTTAACCAACTGAGCCACCCAGGCGCCCTGGAGCTCTTTATTAAGTAACAAAAATCTCATTTATTTCTAGTTTCCTGAGGAATTTTATCATTAATGAGTCCTGCTTTTCATCAAAAGTGGGAATTTTTTGCACAATCTAAATTCTTATGGAGCTTTTGATCTTTGCTTCAATTAAAATGGCGAATTCCAAGATTGATATATGGATATAAAACCCCATATTCTTTTTTTTTTAAAGATTTTATTTATTTATTTGACAGAGAGAGACACAGCGAGAGAGGGAACACAAGCAGGGGGAATGGGAGAAAGAGAAGCAAGCTTCCCGCGGAGCAGGGAGCCTGATGAGGGGCTCGATCCCAGGACTCTGGGATCATGACCTGAGCTGAAGACAGATGCTTAACAACTGATCCACTCAGGCGCCCTTAACCCCATATTCTTTCTACGATAAATTCTACTTGGTAATTCTGTTTTATTTTTATACATTTTTCAATTTGATTTAATAATGTATTTTAATAATTATTGTATTTATGTGGAGAAATACTAGTTTACAGTTTTTTCCTTAGGATTGGTGTATATGTTTTGGGGATCAAAGTAACATAAAGATCTTGATATTACCTTACTTTTTAATGTTTGTAAGATTTGTAGTGATGTTTTTAAGCATATGTACACTTATTTTGTACTCGAAGATGGAAATATATGATTATGTCAGAGCAAAAGATGTTTTAATGTTTTCCATTTATCGAGGCATAAATGCCATCTCTGTAGCTAGAACACAGGTTTATACAGTTACAGACTAGAGTAATATAATTTGTCATTCCAAGATTTGGGATTTATTAGTGTAATAAATAAAGGAAAACACAACATTAAAATACCTGAAATAGTCATCATAATTTGCTCTTATTTGGAGGTGCACCACTTATTCAGATGTTTTCAGCTAATAGAAGTGGGAATACTGTCTTTTCCACAATATTCATTATCTTATTATTTCTTTAACATTATAATTCATTAAAATCAGCTGAACACATCACTACCCACATAAAACTATACTACCTCCAAATTCTTTTTTTTTTTTTTAAAGATTTTATTTATTTATATGACAGAGAGAGACAGCGAGAACAGAAACACAAGCAGGGGGAGTGGGAGAGGGAGAAGCAGGCTTCCCGCTGAGCAGGGAGCCCGATGTGGGACTCGATCCCAGGACCCTGGGATCATGACCTGAGCTGAAGGCAGACGCTTAACGACTGAGCCACCCAGGCGCCCTACTACCTCCAAATTCTTGAGGTTAGATGTAATCATGTGGCTAAGTGTTGGGCAAAACGATGTTGCCAGGTTAAAAAAAAAAGTATCACTTCTGGACATGCTATTAGAAGCAAGGGACAGGTCATACATTCGACCATTTTATCCTTCTGCAGGATGAGCGTATGGATATGGGGGTGGCTGGTGAAGCAAGCCTCTTAGGATTCAAGATGGAAGCCACCTGTTTCAGGATTGTAAAATAAGGAGATAGAATTAGACTTTGGCCCACCTCATGGAACAGAGCTTTCATGCCAGCCCTGGACTAAGTAGCTGAGACTGTGATATGACAGAGAAATAAAATTCCATCTTTTTAAAACAAATCTTTTAGGGGGGGATGGTTGTAGCAGCTTAGACTGCATCATAAGTAATACAGAAGGAATAATAAACAAATATATGACAAAAGTAGCAGGCTATTAAACTATACTTTCCTTTTGCTCCAGAACTGAACACCATGACCTAACTTTTGGAGACGACAGTAAATACCCCTATATGGAGGAAGCTCTCTAACAATTGGAGTTAAATGCTTCCCTTATAGTTTACCAAGAGGTAATTAAACTGGCACTCCTACCACCAGCTACCAGTGCTCCAATGAAACTTCTGTAAGACTGTAAGCAAAACTGAGACGTGAAGAGAGAGTCAAACTTTGTCAGTGTTGTCTGTGATAAGACTATTTCTGCCTTCTCCAGCAGACTATTCCCCCTGAAGCCAAGGGAAGATGAAGAGTCCAAGAGAATAACTTCTATGGTTTGGGTGAGTCCACACTAAAAGTAAACATATTGTTTGCTGTTGGAATCTACATAAAGGAGGAGAACTGGTCAATTATGTTTAACCTGTCTGAGCTGTGACACAGGTCAACAAACCGGTTATTATAATATTCACGTAAAGGAGCATTTTAACCTAAAAACATGTTTGTGACTCATTGTAGATAGTCTTAACCATCTGATACCTACCAGATGACAAATTCATACAGTAGATGCAATGCATGCATTTTAAAGTTGTTTTAAAAACTGAGGGGCGCCTGGGTGGCTCAGTTGGTTAAGCGACTGCCTTCAGCTCAGGTCATGATCCTGGAGTCACAGGATTGAGTCCCTCATCGGGCTCCCTGCTCAGCGGGGAGCCTGCTTCTCCCTCTGACCCTCCCCCCTCTCATGTGCTCTCTCTCTCTCTCTCATTCTCTCTGTCTCAAATAAATAAATAAAATCTTAAAAAAAAAACAAAAATAAAAACTGAAAATCATTTTGACTTTATCACTTTTCCATATTTTCAAATAAACCACAAATTAAAATGTTAAATGACTCAACATTATACTGATGAAGTTCAAAGATCTATGTAATGTTTTGCTTGGTACTTTATGTAGAAATGGAGAATAATTTATGCTAAAATTATTAGAGGAAGCTTGGTAAGCAAGGTCAATTTGAAATGCTATTTTATTTATTTATTTTTTAAAAGATTTTATTTATTTATTTGACAGAGAGATACAGTGAGAGAGGGAACACAAGCAGGGGGAGTGGGAGAGGGAGAAGCAGGCTTCCCGCTGAGTGGGGAGCCCCATGCGGGGCTCGATCCCAAGACCTTGGGATCATGACCTGAGCCGAAGGCAGACGCTTAACGACTGAGCCACCCAGGTGCCCCGAAATGCTGTTTTATTTTAAGAAAATACAAAGGCTTACATCTTTTAAATATTAGAGTAAATTAGCAAGTATGTTTGTTTTCTGGGCTTCCTGAATTGTTTTTATGGCAATGTCACTTTGAATAGAGAGATTAAAAAAAGTGCTAAAATTTTGTCCACATCAAAATAAATTGCCTTGATTAATTTATTTGATAATTTATTGGTTAGATTATATTTATAACCTTAACCTTATCATCTTTTCAAAACATTATAACAATTTGCTAAGATTTTAAATAGTTCTGCAAAACTGAGAGGTCATCAAAATGTAAGGATCTACTAGGAAGAGAAAACATTATTAACTGGAATACATTTGGGAAAATAAAATGCTGCAAAGAATAAATATGAGCAATTGAAAGACACACATTAAAATGTTTTGCTTATTTCTGTAACACAAATGAACTATATTTAACATATTAATTTCTTACATTTGAGGTTTGATAGTCATTTTGAGCAAAGAGAAAGATTAGAATTTTCTTAACAATTTCAATAGATAAGTGAGCATTTCTTAAAACAATGAAAATATTATTTAACATAATGGTTGGTATACACTGGTACATTTCCATAGTTTCCTAGTTCTAGACTAATGTAATGCAGGAGATAGAATTACAAAGAAAGAAAAGAAAAAAGAAAGAAAGAAGCTGCTGAAATATCTCTTTCACAGTGATCTGATTTTTTCTGAAATTTTTGTGTTTTAAGTCCCCAATGATTTAGGAACAAAAATAAAAAAAAATCCTATTTTATATTTCCACATAAGTTCATCAAAGCCTCTGGTTTACCAAAGCATCAGTAATGGTATTTTTTTAATGGAAACAATGATGACATGCAAAGATTAGCATTAGAACCCGGTATGAATGAAATATGCCAGTAGAGATGCAAATTGGAGTACTGAATAAAGAATTTAAGGTTTAAAGTCTTAGCAAAATGCCTAGTATATCTTTGATTCTCAGTAAATGTCTGTCATAATAACAAAGAATGCAATAATAATGACCATGTCTCTATATAAACTTAATCTGATCCAAAGAAATATTAGCTATATTTGGAATAAACTCTTTGGCCTAGCACCAGCTCATTCAATCAGGAAACTCATCATTTCACTTAAAAATACTTGTAGCTATTTTTTTTCATTACTAATTACATGCTTTGATAACATTCTTTAAGACATCCTTTCAAAACTAACCTTCACGAATACCCAAGAGAAGACTGAGAAATTTTTATTTTTATTTGTTACCCTTTTCACTCAGAAACGTATATACTTTTTATGTCCCCAAAGGAAGAAAGCATACACTAATTTATTGAATCTGATTTTGATACCTAGAAATCAATTCCTATTTCATGACATGACTCTCATATTCCAGGTTCACAATAAACACTGAAAATGAGTCAATAACTTTACTTAAAATCTGCTGTAGGTAAAATAGGGCATTGAATACAAGCAATTGAAATCACTGGATATTTAAATAATTATTATAGTTAACTAGTACAATTAGGGCATTAATTAGTTGAAACTCACTACTCTATTCATTTGCCTTATTGCTTCCATTACTACAGGTGTAAGTGTAAGTTCCATAACTTGAAGAATTTATTTGCTTAAGAATGAAACTGATGGTTATGACTGGTTTTCCTTCATCAATTCCCATTTTCATTATGTTTGAATTTCAGGTAAATTTGATTCAAGATCAGTAGCCTATGACAATTCACTGATATGAAGGAAGATGAGAATAGAAAGATGAAAAATTGAACTGACAGGTCTGCATGGAAAGTTGTGACATAGGTCAGTAGACCTGTAGTTGCCTGGATTTCATAAACAGCTCACCTAGGAGGTACACAAGAGAAGCAACATTGATTTATTAAATGATTATTTAACTTGTACTTTATAATGTAACATTTGAATGCTTACATTGTGACCTCACTTCAGAATATTTTTAGTATAGATTTGTATTGAAGAGGACACACCATTCCTAAACTATTACGTCAGAAGTGATAAGTTGCATCTGGAAAGGACAATAATTAGAATTCATAAGATGTCAGGATAACATAAGTTTAGTTAGGAAAGTTGTGTGTGTGTGTGTGTGTGTATAATCACTTAAAGAAGTTTCAAATATAATAACATATAAACAAGTAAATATAGTTTAATCATTTATTTATTCATCCACTCAATATTCAAGGAACTCTTAGGGCATGAAAATACTTGTATACTTGAACAAAACTGACCTTGCCCTTTTCTCATTGAGATCACAGTCCAATGAGAGTTACAGAAAATAAACTATCAATTATGGCCTAGTAGAAAGGAGATTATGAGGTGTTAGAAGAGCCTTATTACCTGCACATGATTGCAGGGAGACATTCCCTGAAGAAAGTGATTTCTAAACTGAAATTCGAATATGATAAACTTCAACTAGACAAAGTGGATCAAGTGTTTCAGGCAGAGAGAAAAACTTGCAGAGCCAAAGGCATAGGTAACAGAAAGCTTGCCAAGTAGAAAAAAAATGAACCATGCCCTTCTTTCTAAAGCATAGGAGACAATAGTAAGAGGCTGGAGAATTAAAATTGAACCAGATCATGCAGACCTAATAAGCTACATTTGTTACTTTTTTACTTTAATTAGGGAGCACATCCATCAAAATGTTAAAAGCTGAGACATGGGAATATTCTCTTAAAATTATTTTGACGGGGTTTAGAAAAGGGATAGTAGGTGGTCTACTCTGATGTCAGAGAGATTGGTTGAAAGGCTGTGAAAATTTAAAAAATGACAGTTATCTGACTTTGGAAGAAAAATGAATAAATTTAAATAACAAACAGGCATTAAAATAGACAAGACATGGTGATATGGTAGTGTATGGATTGAGAGACTATAGGGAGAGAAGGGGGAGACTATAGATAGCCCAGGTTTCCTCGCTAAAACAACCATGGAGATTGTCTTTCTGATAATGAATTCTGGAGAAAAGTGGACTGGGCTGGGGTGAGAAGATGAATTGATTTTTGTTCATATTTTAAGAGGGCCTATTTTGTGCATGTTCTTCCTGGGCCCTAATTGCTGGGTGTATTATCCAGGACTGTCAGTTACTAGCTGTGGATTCTGGGTGTGTTACTGAACCTCTCTGTGTCTTGTTTGTCGAGGAGGGATATTGGTAGGTACAAGTCACAGGGTTACCGGATCGTTGCAGGAGATAATAGAGTAAGGCATTTAGATTAGTGCCAGGTGCAGGTGCATAAGTACTCAATAAATTTTAGATATTGTATCACTTTTAGCTATCTATAAAATACACAAGAAGACAGTCTCAGGAGGAGAGTGGACACACATCTTAGGTGGACAGTCTTTGCCTTGGAGATATAGATTCAAGAACTATCAGAACTTAGTTGTTATTTGATATTATGAAAGAGCAGGGAAGAATATACAAAGTAATAATAAAGGTGTGCCTAGAGTAACACTTTGAGAAGCACTAAATATGGAAGGGCAGGAGAGAAATGAAAATTTGTTGAAAGATTGGAAATAAGCAATTAGAAATTTAGGAAAAAATATGGAATAACAAAGTGAAATGAAGAAATCTATTAAGAAAGATATGTTTCAAAGGTAGAATCCTAGTTTTGCTGAATAAATATGGCTTGGAAGGAAAAAAGTGTCAAGGTAGACTTCACGATATTATATAACCTAGTAAATGGTGATGCTAATTTCTAAGGTTTAATAGGAGATGAGGTTTGAGGTGAAGCCTCAACAAAAGCTCCTAGGCAGTGAGTGTAGATACAGGAGAAAAGAGTTCTGAGGACTGAATCACTTCAGCATTTAAAAGTATAGACAAGAAATGCCATTAATTTTTTTTAAAGATTTTATTTATTTATTAGAGAGAGAGAGAGCACAAGCAGGGGAAACAGCAGACAGACAGAGAAGCAGGTTCCCTGCTGAGCAGGGAACCCAATGCAGGACTCGATCAGGACCCTGGGATCATGACCTGAGCCGAAGGCAGATGCTTAGCAGATTGAGCCACCCAGGTGTCCCAAGAAATGCCACTAATTTTTTATATTGATTTTCTATCTTGCAGCTTTACTAAAGTTGTTAGTTCTAGTAGATTTGTTGTTGTTGAGGCTTTAGGTTTTTCTGCATATGTGATCATGTCATCTTCAAACAGATAATTTCTTTTTTTCCCCCAGGGTGGATACATTTTATTTCTCTTTCTTGTCTAATTGTTCTGGCTAAAACTTTTAGCACTATATTGAATAGAGGTGGTAAGAATGAGCATCCTTGCCTTGTACTGGATCCTTGAGAAAAAGTTTTCAGTTGTTCTGCATTGACTATAATGTTAGCTTTAGGTTTTACATATATGGACTTTACTGCATTTAGTTAAGTTCTTTCTATACATATTTTTTGGGACTTTTTATCATGAATGGATGTTGAATTTTGTCAAATGCTTTGTCTGCCTCTATTGAATTGATTATATAGTTTTTATCTTTCATTTCTGTTAATGTGGTATGTCACATTGATTTGCATACCAAAATCAGTGGCATTTCTATGCACGAACAAAGAACTATTTGAAAAGAATATTAAGAAAATCCCATTTACAATAGCAACAAAAAAGAATCGAATATTTATGAAAAACCTGAAACAAAGAGATGATAGATTATGAAAAACCTGAAACAAAGAGATGATAAATTTGCACACTAAAAATTATAAAACATTGAAGAAGGAAATTCAAGAAGACAGATCAATAGAAAGACATGCCATGTTCATGGATTGGAAGAATTAATATTGTTAAAATGCCCATTTTACCCATACAATGTGATCTACAGATTCAATGCAATCTGGATCAAAACCCCAAAGGCATTCTATACAGAAATAGAAAAAAAAAAGTTCTAAAATTTGAATGAAGCCACAAAAGGCCCTAAAGAGCCAAAGCAATCTTGAGAAAGAACAAATCTGAAAGCCTCATACTTCCTGATTTCAAATTATGCTACAAAGCTATAGTTATTAAAACAGAATAGAGATTACAGAAATAAAAATATTCGTTGACAGCCAATTGATCTTTAACAAGGGTGCCAGAAACACCCAATGGGGAAAGAATAGTCTTTTTAATAAATGATGTTGGGAAAACCATATATCCACAAGCAAAATAATGAAATTGGGCCCATATCTTACAGCATACATAAAAATCACCTCAAAATGAATTAAAGACGTAAATGTAAGACGTGAAACAGTAGAGAAAAATTAGACATAGGGAAAAAGACTTCTTGACATTGGTCTTCTCAATTTTTGTTGACACCAAATGCACAGGAAACAAAACAAAATTAAATAAGTGGGAGTACAGCAAACTAAAGAGCTTCTCCACAGAAAACAATCAACAGAAATTAAAAGGCAACCTATATGATGGGAGACAATATTTGTAAACCACACATCTGATAAGGAATTAATATCCAAAATATATAAGAAACTCATACAGATCTATAGCTCCCCCCTCAAAAAAACCCCCCCAAAATTAAAAATGGGCAAATGACCTGAATAGACATTTCTCCAAAGGAGACAGAGATATGGCCAACTGGTATATGAGTAGGTGCTCAACATCAGTAATCATCTGAAAAATGCAAATCAAAATGATATTATCTCATGCCTGTTAGTATTTTCAAAATGTCAAAAGGTAAAAATGTTGTTGAGGATGTGGAGAAAAGGGAATCCTTGTACAAGTTTGATGGGAATGTAAATTTGTACAACTATCATGGAAAACACTATGGAGATTCCTCAAGAAATGAAAAACAGAACTATCATATGATCCAAGAATCCCTCTTCTGGGTATATATCAAAAGAAATAGAAATCAGGATCTCAAAAAGATATCTGTATTCTGATATTCATTTCAGCGTTATTCACAATAACCAAGAAATGTCCAACTTAAATGTCCATTGACAGATGAAGAAAATGTTATCTATCTATCTATACACACACAATAGACTATTATTCAGACTTAAAAATAAGGAAATTTTGCCATTTTTGACAATATGGATGAATAAAGAGGACATTATGCTAAGTGAAATTAAGCAGGCAAAGAAAGACAAATACTGCATAATCTCATATATCTATATGGAATCTAAAATAGTCAAACTCATAGAACCAAAGAGTAGAATGGTGGTTGCCAGGGTCTGCAAGGATATCATTCCCAGGCTTTATTGTACAACTTACTATGTATAGCTCCAATTTTTATCACCTTTTGAACTTTTCAGAAGTGAAAAGATGACTGTTTTGTGTTTTTGCTCTTCTGAAAAACATTATTGACTAGATGTTAGTCTTATGCATCCTTACTTTTGAGTAGTCAGTCCTCCAATTTTCAGCTAAATTGATTTTAGTCTATCTCCTGGTATAACACAATATTGTAGATCATGCAGTTTTCTCAATTAGACATGCTGTGCCTCTCTGTCCTACTGTTTTTCACCTCACTTGTACACACTTAAAAGATAATTATTAATCAAAACACAATTATTTTCTTGCTTTTCATAACAAACAATAAATGAGGCTAAGTGGTTGTGGTTTTTCTTCAACTAGAGTGGGAAAAAATGGGTATGTACCAAAACTAAAATATAATCCATACTTAGTGACCACAGCTGTTTCCCTTATAAAATAAAAGATATTAGTAATTTAGAGAGCATAAATTTTTTTTTTAAAGATTTATTTATTTTTTGAGAGAGCGAGAATGAGAGAGAGTACATGAGAGGGGGGAGGGTCAGAGGGAGAAGCAGGCTCCTCGCCGAGCAGGGAGCCCGATGCGGGACTTGATCCCGGGACTCCAGGATCATGACCTGAGCCGAAGGCAGTCGCTTAACTGACTGAGCCACCCAGGCGCCCCGAGACCATAAATTTTTTTAATGTTTCCTATTTCTGTATGTTTATGATGAAGGGCACTTACGATGTATGAGAATAAACCCATGAAAACAGATTATTAAGCACATTTTATTCTATATACTTATAACACATTATATCTATATACAACACAATTAATTAATGCAGTATAGTTTTATTCTATAGCTATTACATTAGGAGATTATAAAATTAATGTAGGATGATTATATATAATTTTTAAAATTTTTCCACCAATGGAAAATGGATTATTCTTCTAAATGTTCTATGGATTATTCTTCTAAATATTCTATAAACTTTATTCTAGTATATTTTCTTATTCATCATTAATCCACAGTTATTAACCTACTTGTTATACTAAAAAGAAAGGGTTAGTTCACCTCAAAATCTCAAAATCCACAATCTGGCCACTTCCGATCTATCAGTCCCAAACTTAATTTCCAATAAATAGGAGCAATATCCACCTGTTTCATGCCAGAATCCCTTTTATTCCCAGCTCTCAAAACAAATCTATATCCACATTTATTTGATCTTACCACATGAATATTCCTTGAACCTATTCAATCATCTCTAGGTCTACAATCAAGTCCAAGTTTCTGTCTGTCTGCATACTCCCAATTGACCTTTTATCTGTTCTTGTCTTTTCCCAAACTGTTTGTTACAGTGCAGTGAAAGTTGTCTTCTAAAAATGCAGATTTAATCATGCCATTTCCAATACTCTTAGCCTATAAGGATTCATATCTCTGCTGGCTTCCATGACCCTACATAGTTGGGTTTCTTACTTCCTGGGTTCTGCTAGCATTGGTTCTCTTTCAGTTCCTTCAGTTATCCAAGTTCCTCACTATTATAATGCATTTGCCTTCTGCTTAGAACATTGCTCATGCTTTACTCACTCACTCTTCCTCTCCCTTCTCATATACACTACAAAATCATCTTCTCCCACTCTCCTTTTGTTATTTCACCAGCAAGTGTGACATAATTGCCTTCAGTAATGACTTATCACACATGGTAAAGATATATGAAATCTTCGATTAATGTCTTCTGCCATCATCCCTACCGAACCTTAAGCTTCAGTAGGACATGGTCCATCAATGGGAAGTTTTGTGACATATTAAGATATTGTCAGAAACCTTGGTCATATAGAAATATAATCAAACACCAATGAAAAGTGAATTGATCTTATTTTTTGTTCAATTTGTAATCATCAGATTATTTTATGATTTCAAATGCATCTTATGCTGTTTCTAACACTACTTCCTTGAATTAAAAATTTCTTCAGGTTTCTTGCAAAGAAGCCCCATAAATTTCTTGAAAGAGAGTGTTTATTCCCTTGGGAGTATAAAACATATAATTCTATCACTTAAAATTATTTATACATGTTTATTCAGCTACATTTCCAAAAACAGTGGCATTATTTTCATTACAGAATGAATAACTATTATCACTTCAATAAAATTGTCTTAGAAATGAGAACATTAGATTTACTGAAGTTTCAATTGAAGCTTATCCTGCTTTCTCCTTTTTATTGGAAGAAAATATTCAAACAAAACACATATAACTATTGGGTTTGTATGTAGATTTCTTTATTTCTCTTAATATCAGTGTAAAGTTAATTGTGAATTTATTAGCTTGACTTTTCTTTATGGACAGACTGTTAGCATATATTACAAATATAATCATTTTATTATTGTGATCAATTTACACACTTGGAAAACGTCAAAAGAAGATAAATATACAGATCCCTCATGACCTCATGAGCCCATAATCTGGAAATATTTACTCTTCTTCTTCTTTTTTTTTTTTTTAAGTAATCCCTACACCCAGTGTGGGGCTTGAACTCACAACCCTGAGATCAAGAGTTGCATGCTCTACTGACTGAGCCAGCCAGGTATGCCCCTGGAAATATTAACTCTTGAAATTTAGTTTGATTTCTTTCCAGATTTTTAAAAAAAGCTTTTTTTACACTTTTATTATTTTGTGGTATAATCACAATAGAGCACATGTAAGACACTTTTAACACTTAAAATTACAAAGTGAATTATAAAATAAATATTTTCTCATGTCATTTTATAGATTCAAATTCCATGTGCTATAATATTTCACAGCCCTAATATGTTACTTAAGAACAGAATGATGAATATGCTGCATTTGTTATGTATTTCACTGGCAAATGAATATGTAAAAATTTCTAAAGTTTTACTGTTTTAGATATTGATATGGTGAATATATCTGTCTGTGCATTTTGACCACATACTATTTTCAGATATTTCAAAATTTATCTATTCATTTTAGTTATAATAGTTAATTTAGTTAATATGTTGAATCTCATGGAAGATTATGAAATTTTATTATAATCATATGGGTCATAGTATTATCAAGGTAAGCTTTTTTAAAAATTTAAATTCAATTAATTAACATATAATGTATTATTTGTTTCAGGGGTACAGGTCTATGATTCATCAGTCTTATATAAAACCCAGTGTTCATTACAACACATACCCTCCCCAATGTCCACCACCCAGTTACCCCATCGCTCCACCCTCCTCCCCTCCAGCAACCCTCAGTTTGCTTCCTGTGATTAAGAGTCTCTTATGGTTTGTCTCCCTCTCTGGTTTTGTCTTCTTTCATTTTTTTGTCTCTTCCCCTATGACCCTTTGGCTTGTTTCTTAAAGGTAAGCTTTTAAGGTGATGACTGGTTGAATAAAAACTGTATTTCTTTTTTTATATTTATTGTTCTCTATTTCCAGTATAGTTAACATACAGTGTTATATTTGTTTCAGATGCAAATAAAATACAGTGATTCAACAATTCTAAACATTAGTCAGTGCTCATCGTAAGTGTACTCTTTAATCCTCATCATCTATTTTACCCATCCCCCCACCCACCTCCAGTCTGGTAATGATCGGTTTGTTCTCTAGGGTTAAGTGTTTATTTCTTGGTTTGTCTCTCTCTCTTCCTCTTTTTTCCTTTGTTTTGTTTTGCTTTAAAAGATTTTATTTATTTATTTATTTGACAGAGAGAAACACAGCGAGAGAGGGAAAACAAGCAGAGGGAGAGGGAGAAGCAGAGGCAGAGGGAGAAGCAGGCTTACCGATGAGCAGGGAGCCCGATGCGGGGCTGGATCTCAGGACCCCGGGATCATGACCTGAGCTGAAGGCAGATGATTAACGACTGAGCCACTCAGACGTCTCTGTTCCTTTGTTTTGTTTCTTAAATTCCACATATGAGTGAAATCACATGGTATTTGTTTTTCTCTGACTTGTTACTCTTAGCATCATACTCTCTAGCTCCATCCATGTCGTTGCAAATGGCAAGATTTCATTCCTTTTGTGGCTGAATAATATTCTGTTGTGTATATATACTACATCTTCTTTATCCATTTATCTGTTGATGGACACCTGGGCTGCTGCCATAATTTGGCTATTATAAATAATGCTGCAATAAACATAAGGGTGCAATTATCACTCTGAATTAGTGTTTTTATATTTTTGGGGTAAATACCCAGTAGTGTGATTACTGGATCATAAGATAGTTCTATTTTTAACTTTTTGAGGAACCTCCATACTGTTTTCCACAGTGGCTGCACCAATTTGCACTCCAACCAACAGTACATGAGGGTTCCTTTTTCTCCACATCTTCACCAACACTTTTATAAATAGTAGTATACATATATGAGTTATCATTTCTCTATAATATTTCAAGTGTTATTTTCTCTATTATCAACATTTATAAACAAGTGAAGAGACAATGGTCTTTTATTTGTTATGCTTGTACAGATTTTACTGTTGAAAAGCTGACATTGTATAAATCTGTCCAAAATTTACTCTATACACGTCAAAATTATTTTACAAAATGTATATGGATTGAGCTCTCTTGACATCCAGACTTCTGTATCAGTATCATCATCTAACATCATCTAAGTGATACCACTTTGGTCCACAGCACCATAATCTCTTTCCTGCATTATTTCAGTAACTGCCTAAGTGATCTTATGGCTCCTCAATGCTCCCTAGAGACTATTCTCCATTTTCTGCTATATTCTTTTTCTCTTGAAATGAAAATCATATTATGGCACCCCTTTGTCTTAAATTCTCCACTAGCTTCCAATATCATAGAGAAAGCCAAAATCCTTATGTATGTGGTTTCCAAAGCTGAGTGCATTGGAATCATCTAGGCTACTTTTTAAATTGTGTTTTGCTGGACCTTAACCCAGATCAACTGAATCAGAATTTCCAAAGTTGGTGACAGGCAGGAGTATTTCTTAAAAGTTCTCCAGTGATCTTGATGGGCATCTGGGTTAAGAATCACTGATCTTGATGGGCATCTGGGTTAAGAACCTTGCTGCCCAGACATCTCTTCTCTGCCAGAACCACCTCCTTCTTCCGCTTTCAGAGCTGGTTGGCATGACGCTTCTGGTCTACTCTGTTGAGCTCTTTTCTTCCCTTCTTGCTTAGGATTTTCAGTGCTAGACAGCCTTTGCCATCCTGCTGTGATGCTGCCTGCCTTTATGAACTTTGTTCTGCTGCTTGAATGGGCCAGTACAGTGGGTTAAGTTCCTCCTTTTTTCTGACTTTATCTACCTCATTCTTTCTTACCCATTTCACTGCAGCCATTATGGCTTTCTGACTTGTTCTCAAACTATTAGTGCAGTAAGAGCCCCCCCCCCAACAAAAATTTCCTGCCCTAATACTTTAAATGGTTCTAGTCTGATCTTCCTCTGGTTGCACTGTTCCCCCTAAGCGGTAATCTGTGGAGACAGAGAATGTGCCAACACACATATCCAAAACAGATAGGATTCAGTGTCTGCAGACACTTGGAAATTTTGTTTCCTGGTTACTTCAACTGCCTATCTTCGTCTCTTAAACAGCTTTCAAAATCCTAATGGAAAGTGGATGTTTCGGTAAGATTTAATATATATATATATATATATTTTTAACTAAGTAACAATAGAAAAACATCCATAGTTTACTGAGGTACCTTGTTAAGGCCAAGAAAAGCCTTTTGCAAAAAAGGTAGCAGATCTCTATCTAGGCTAAGGTAGATAACACAAACTTTGCCCAATCACAACCTGTAGTATCCCATCCCTAGTGTTCAAGCCAGTAACAATGAGACAGAATCCCAAGAAGTCCATTCATCTGTGTCCACTTCAGGCACTGCTGAAGAAATCTCACTTTTCACCCAGAATACTGGTTCTGGTCCATATGGATCACAAGTCCATTTGGGGAAATTCGTATCCTGAGATTTTAGCTTCCCATCAAAACTGCACTTAGTGTGGCCATGAATACCTAAAGGCTCCTTGATGTATCCCCTGTGGCCCTACTTTGTTTTCAGTTCCACTGGCTTAAACCACAACACATCCTCTCTGTTGAAGAACATGTAATGCACTACTGCCATCTTAGTAAAAATTTTGAAAGGGTGACCACTCAAAATAACTCTCTTGATGACCATTCTGTCTGGATCCACTGACAACTGATGCCTGTGGTAATGAAGCTGTGCCTCCCATTGCTATTTTGTTTGAAAAGTAGCATAGATGCAGGAGGAAAAGTGATTGGCCATATATTGTTACCACCAAGGCCATGTCAGCAGACAGGAAATCTCTGAAATTTATTTATCTGCTGCAGTGTGCTGAGAGAATAAAGGTGAGGCTCAGAAGAGCCTGAACCCACAGTGGAAGATCAGCCCTTCTAGCTTTCATAGGCTCTGTGTTGCCAGGGTCCCACCATATTCAGTACTGACATCTTCTGTTCATCAGGTAGTAATGAAAATGCAATCAATGGTGTGCTCCTTGCTTGAAGCACTCAACCCCTGAGACAGGGACTTCAGATATGAAGTGTGACAATCAGCCAAACTCAATTCCTTCAACCTCTTTTTTTCCCCTCAGTTTCTTTAAAAATGAATTTCCTAGTATTAGTAAAGTTCTGAAACTGAAAGATCAGAGCATAATCTTGAGGAAGGTTTTTCTTAGGGTCCCATGAAGACGTGCAGAAGCTCTGGAGGCCTCTGTATTTTTGAAATCAAATACTTGCAGCCATGTCACAGGGGGGTCTCTACTTCATCTGGAAATGGCTCTTCCAGTCTTTTTTATTTGTATTTCTCCAACATTGTTTTCCTCAGCCTTTTCATCCATTTTCTCATCATACAGATCATCACATGTGAGCTCTCCTATAGTCAGTTTCACATTCCTCCCCCTGCTCCTCTTCACTACCCTCATCCTCATGTTCCATACCATCATATTGATCTTCCCCAAGACTTTCACCATCCTCATCCCAAATCTATTCAGCTTGGTAATTTGATACCCCTTTGGGAGCTTTCTTTACCAACTTGGAACTTTCCTTCAAGAAATGATTTTGCCTTGTTCAGCTCCTCTTCAATGGGCCAGGTTTGGTCTTCTTCCTTCAGATCTGGGATAACTTCTGTTTACAAAGATTCTTGTCTATCAGGGTCTGCCTTCGTTGGGACCTTAAGGTCTTCCTCTTCCTCCATACCAGCTACAGCATCTGTAGCACAAATCTCCATTGCCACAGCTGGTCCTTTTGGGATTTGACCACCCTAGGATTTAAAGGGAAAGGGTCCTAGGAGCATTTATCTGTTTCTTCTGGAAATCACCCTGTCCAACGATATGTAGCAAGCTATTCACATTCAGAGCCAGCTCACGAACAGAGCCTGAGATTTTCAAGGTGCCCACCAAGTTCTTCTCTTCACTAGGAACAAAGTCAGCAGCATGTGCAATCAGGTAGGCCTGTCAATCTGGAAAGGCAAGATGTCATTGCTTTTGATTAGCCAGCTGCCCGAGTAACATCTTTACCTCCTCTCGAGTGTCTACAGGAAAAGTTTGTCATCAGGAAGGCGCTTCTCTATTGCTTTACTTAGCTTCTTTCTGGCATCTATTTGTTTCTTCAGTGGGAAGCCAGAAACCCCTTAGGCAGCTAGTATATAGGTGGGAAGGCCCTGAGCAGGAAAGATAGTGATCCCCAGTGCTGTCCCCAGCCTTCTAGAGGATCAAGGAGGAAAAGGATGGTATCTGTCACTTTAGCCATGTCTAACATAGTGTGCAGATCCCTGGCCTTGTAGATGTGAAAAACCACTGATGTTTTAAGGGGTGAGGGGTACCTAACAGCATAAAGCTAGTGGTGTTTCCCCATTCAGTCAAGTGTACTGTTCCAGTGTCCTTATCCTGAAGCAGCAAAAGTCCTCCGGCAGGGAAATCCTGTTGTGCAGTGGAACCACCAGTACCCAATGAGGAGGGCCATCCTTGTTGCCCAGACATCTCTTCTCTGCCAGAACCACCTCCTTCTTCCACTTTCAGAGCTGGTTGGCATGACGCCTCTGGTCTACTCTGTTGAGCTCTTTTCTTCCCTTCTTGCTTAGAATTTTCAGTGCTAGACAGCCTTTGCCATCCTGCTGTGATGCTGCCTGCCTTTATGAACTTTGTTCTGCTGCTTGAATGGGCCAGAACAGTGGGGTTACCATGCCGCCACTCTGGTGTATCCAGTCAGCCTGTGTCAGGCTGTTTTAATCAGGGATTCCAAGCCAGTAAGAAACCTTATGGGATTATGGGTACTGATGAAGTCTACATAAGTCTGTAACACATGCATCTGCTGCTGTCTCTGAAGTCTCACAGTGTCCACAGTTGGGAAAGAAAATGGATATGACATGAAGTGAGGAAAGAGTAATGGCAAATTGGAACATGCAAAAGGGAGCCGGAACCTTGAGGTAAAACTGCCAATGTTGATGATTTAGACAACCAGCAAAAATGCTGATGCACTTGACCATAAAACTTTACAAGAACCACTCCCAGGATTTGGAGAACCTGAAAGAAGATATCCGACAGGTGGTAAAGCATCTGCAACTTAGCTGCTTCCCAGGTCCACAAGGCATGTCAACACCATCTTGACATACCTGATATGTAGGAAGAGCACCTAACCTTACTTGCTAAGCATTAACACACTGCTGTTTCGCTGCGCCTTCTGAATCTTCTGCAAATTTCTCTAGGTTAGGCCAACCTCATCCCAGAACTATGAAAGGACAGGAATTTGGAGGGAGACAGTTCTAACTAAACTAAATCAACATAATTTAAAGCCCCCATAATCAATTTCTTGTCACCTTGGCCAATATATACACTACTTTAAACTATACAAAACTTCCAAATAAAGGTAATGGCAAAGTGATGCTTCATCTTTAATGATGCAATTATCCCTCATAACAATAAAAAACATGCTAATCTTTTCCCAAAGAGGATACAAAACATTTTAACCTTTTTGGTGTAAAATATATTCCTCTCCTAGCTGAACCACATTCCCCTTGATTTCTTAAAACTCAAATTTTGAGATATGAGGTCAGCTTCTATTAACACTTCTTACGTTTGACAGGAGGAGAGTGGGAGAGGGAAAGAAGTAAATATTTTATACATAACCAAATATGCTTATTTTGATATAAGGAAGAAATACAAATAACTATTGTAGACCTTGTTTCTGCAACTATTCATGTGGCCATAGCCAGTATTTATAATTATCTTCTTTTCCTATCCATTCATGATTCTGCCCTCAGTTACCACGTTGGCTGGTTGTGTTTTCCCGTCTGATGCGGATGATCAAACCTTCATTCCTGAAGGTTATGGGCCATTAGCAGTCCTACTGAATTTGGGTTGTTATAGTTCCAAATTAATTTTAAGTACAGGATATAGGAGTACCAAAAGGCACTCCAGGGTATCACTTACATCCCAAACAAAATCTTCCTTATACCACTGTAAAGCAGCAACCTAATTTCCTAAGAATACAGTAACCCTTAATCTAAACATCTCACCTGGTAGAGTAAGATTCTTTAATTTTTGATTCACTGTCATTAGGAACCTAAAGTGGCCAGGTGGCAAGTTCAAATTGCAATGTATTGGAACCCTTGTTGAGTCCTCTGGTGAAACTATTCTCCCATGGGAACTAATAAGTGTGTTACAGAGCCCAAAGTTCTGTGCACTTAAGGACAGAAAGTAAAAATTTCACTAGTGTATCACAAGGGAAAATAGGAATGACTCTCATTTCCAACCTTGGTAAAAGAGTTGGCTTAGCAAGTCCAAATGATGGATTTGTTGCCTACTAAATCCAAAACTCTCAATAAACATCATGCTTCTTTCTTAGTAGTATGAGGGGCCAGATGCAGCAACTTATCTTTATGAGCTACCCCAGAATACTAACACTAGAAAGCAAGACCAAACCAGCCCATGTCATTTATTTATTTATTTATTTATTTATTCATTTTTATTTGTGGTTAAAATTTATTATAGTGATGCAGTCAGGATTCACAGCTAGACCACAAAAGAGCAACACACAGGTGGCATCTGGATGAATCCCTGTGTGGGCTTCCTTATGCTCTTTTCTGCCTATGAGGGGTCACACAGAGTACACTCTTCTCCCATCGACAGAACTGAAACAACATATGAAATATTGTCTACTATTAATACTCATTAGAGACTCAGGGCCCAAGACTTTTACTGGGGACTAATCACATAAGCACTCTCTTTTGGGCGCATACCAAAATTCCAGACTCCCAGAAGGAAAGCAGGTATTTAGGAGTAAGTCGCCATTCTTGCACAAATCGTCTAGGCACTGTGAGCCACCTTAATCAATTAATTGTTGACTGGAACTACTTCAAAAACCAAGTTACCAGATGCCAGACAAGGACCAACCTTCTAAGCAGACTTTTTCTAAGAACGGCAGTCTCAGGACTACATTAACTCTTCTCTGCACAGTACCTATCTGCTGTGCTGCAACTGACCATTGATACCAGAGTATTCCCAGGCCAGATGGTCTTTTGGGACAGGATTCTTCTGCCACCTCTCTGATATTTGTGGGCAAGCACCATGTCTTTTATAACTTTAACTCAATTTCTTCTTTTTTAAGGCAGTTAAGCAATAACTCATCTAGATTTGTACATTTTAAGTGTATCCACAATAACTTAAAGAGTAACTCATGCTCATAAAAATATGATAAAACTATGAAATATTCTGAAATTCTGAAAACAGTGATAAAATATTTCTATAATTGTTCAAAATATATTGCTTTGAAGGGTTCTCAGTGAATCCTCAGTGCATGACTCACTTAAGAAATGAATATAAATCTCCACTTTTTGTTGCAGCAGTTCACAGAATACATTTTCTTCATTCTTTCAACACATTTATAGTTTGACTACTGGATGCCTTGCACACTGTGCAGAGTTTACAGTAGCAATCAGAATAGGCCAAGTCCTCATTGTAAAGCAACTTCTTTTTTCTGGAAGGTAAGGGGGGATAGGGAAAAAAAGGCAATAAACAAGTAAAAGTACTACAGAAAATTTCAGATAATATGCTGTGAAGAAAAGGAAACACTGTTAACATAAGAGAGTGATTCTATCCAAAGGAGAGCACTTTTGGATAGATAAGATTATTAGGGGTTTCTTTGAGGGTGTGATTTTTGAACTGGAAACTAAGTGACAAAAAGGCCAGAGGAAACCTGAGATGAGAGCTCCATGAAGACACTGAGGAAGAGCAAGCTTCACATTTTGGGGACTAAGAAACCAGTGTGAATGGAGCATAATGAGAAAAAGGGAAGAGTGGTGCTGGATGAGATCAGAAAAATAAGCTGGACCCAGAATATGTAGGGCTTTATAGATATATAATCAACTTTTATTATATAAATCTGATATGTCAATTGTTTTAAGCATGAGATTTGCTTAATGTAGTTCACATTTTGGAAACTCTCTTCTGTGACTAGATTGGACCCTCCAAAAGTGATGGAATGTAGAGATAGACTAGTCAGGAGGACATAATAGTAGCCAAGATAAGACATAATGATACCTTTAACAGGATGTTACTCTTTGAGAAGGAAAGAAGTGGCTGCAGGGTATGTTGGAAGTAGAACAGAAAATAGGGCGTGTTATATATATTGAATTTAGAGGTATATGAGTGGAAACCAAATCAAGAATCTCTCCTTGGTTTTGATTCTGTGCAACTGTGTGAAATGTTTTGCCACTTAGATGAAAAGCCTGGGTTAGATGTAATTTTGACAAAGAGTTAAAGAGGTGGGAAGTCACGGGTTATGTTTGGACACGTTAAATACGAGATTACTATATAGCATCCAAGTGAAGATATTGATTAGTTTGAACCATATAAAATTGTCTCTCTCTCTTTCTCTCTCTTTTTTTTTTTGTAAGTTAAAACTATCTAATGCCATCAATTTCATGTGGTTTTACCACCTACTAGTATATAGTTGTATATATGAGTCTGGAGTTCAAGGGAAAGCTCAGATTTAGAGAGAAATTTGGGAAGAATTGGCATATTGATGTTATCTGAAGCCATGAAGCTAGATGAAATCATATAGGAACAATGTATAAATAAAAAATGGGCCCATAAGTAAGCCAGGAACACAATAATATTTATAGATCAAGAATAGATGGGAAATACAAGAAACCTGAGGAAAAGCAACTGAAATGAGTACATTTTTTTTATATTTCCTTGAACAAAATAGCAAAACATTTTTTTGGGGTCTGATCTTTTGACATTTCTGTTTTCCATTTCCTGTCATGTTAGAAAGATAAATATAATTTTCTGAGCCACTCTGAGTCTGAGAAGTTGGCTCTTGATCCAACAAAGAACCATAGTAAGTCTTTTCAAATTTTTACAGCCCTAGTATTTACCTACCTGCAATATTTCAATGTTTTATATGCTGCTGCAACTTCCAGCAACTATTCCATAAAGTATTGACGGTTTAGGGTAGACTAAAAAAAGTACACAATCATAATATATTCCGATGTTATATCATTAAATTAATTTGACAGAGAATTTTCAAACCCATATTTACTTCATAAATGGTAGAATGTAAACTGAACATTTAAACTTTCTCTTTTCTTCACTGTATTGTTGACTTTTTCATGTTTATATTCAGAAGCTTGTTCTAGGGCAAATGTATACTTGTTATCAAATTTAGAGGGCATCTCTCAAATTCCTTACCGTTTGTTGTAAAAACAGAAATGTAACATGAGAATTAAATCATTTGGGATAGTATAAAACTGACTTAGGATGAATTTGGATAACCAGACTGAAAAAATGAACAATAACAAGGTAATTGGTTAGCAGACAACAGGCTACTCAAATAAACTGATGGACACCACTCTGGGCATTTCAGCACCGTAAACTCAATTCTGCCACCTCTCGCAAATGCCACCATTGAAACCTTGACTCTGTCAACTTGAATAACTTCTAACTTCTCTTGAAATTTGTGATTCTCTCTTAATATTCAATGCCTAAGTAAGGAAGGCCTGATTCAACAACGCAAGCTCATATGCCTAGGACCTATTAGAGTGTGGGTGTAGGATGGGGCCTTGCCTCCTACCAGAGACACCAGGAAACTAGGGATACTTCTAAATTTAAGAGGTGTTTAAATTATAGCTAATCAACAAGTGGCAATTATCTACTATAATGAACTTTTTTCCTCCACCATCTACATGTATTCCTCTATTTATACTTGTAGAATAATTGATTCCACGTAACATAATACAAGTGTTTCTTACACCACTGAAACAAATTCCATTTCCAAAGGAAGATGACCTAAAATTTGATTAATTTTGCATCCAGTTTTAAGTACAGACTCCTTAGGAAATCCTTATTCCTTTCTATGGAAGAAAGTTGGCTACAATATAGAAATAAATACAAAAACTAACAAGGAATTAAAAATGGATAAAGGTTATAGTCCTTGGTGTTTAAAACTAAACATGAGGCTACAGTACATATTTACAAATTGCCTCCTCCATCACCCATTTCAGATTCTTCTGGCTTTGAGGCAGCACCTCAATTTGTCAAGCGTTTGTACCCACTGGTATGATCTATACTTCTATTAATGAGAATCTGTGATTTTGATAATCCTGCCTGTATAAATTGCAATAACATTTGGTACTCCATGTAGTTGTACTAGTGGGTACTTTAGAGGATCATCTGAGTTCTATTCATATTCTTTATTCCATTATGTAATACTTACTTCTCTGATAGTGAGAATTAATCATGCCAGTCAACATAAATACCCCCTTTTGCCTTTTGACCTAATTGCATGAGAAGCTGCATTGGCGAAGAGGCAATCTCAGCTTCTAAACTAATGCAATATCAATCAATCAATGCAATTCGATGAGTATTTTTGAAGTATTCCTTGTAATGCAAACTTCTAAATCAGTAGAGCCCGGAATCATGGGAGTAAGTACACATTTTTCCCTTAAGTATATATTTATGTGTAATTCAACTTCTATTCTTTGTTTCCTATTGTAATCTACTTATGGGAGCGAATTTTTAAATATTTTTTAGTTAAAAAGTTTTTCTAGATGAACAGGGATATGTAATAGTAATACAGTTTTTTTTCCTTCTCCTTTTAAAATGAAGAAGAATTGACATACAATATTGTATTCGTTTCAGGTATACAACATAGTGATTTGATATTTATATTCATTATGAAAGGGTTACCACAATAAGTCTAGTAACCATCTGTCACCATACAGGTTTACAATATTATTGATTATATTCCCTATGCTATACATTACATCCCAGTGTGTTATTTATTTTATATAACTGGAAGATTGTACCTCTGAATTTCATTCCCTACCCCTAAGAATCATCAGTTTGTTCTCTGTATCTATGAATCTGTTTCTGTTTTGTTTTGTTTGTTCGTTTCTTTCCTTTTGTAGATTTCACATATATGTGAAAACATATGGTATTTGTCTTTGTCAGATATATTTCACTTAGCATAATTCCCTCTAGGTCCATCCATGTAGTCACAAATGGCAAGATTTCATTATTTTTATGGCTGAGTAGTATCGCACTGTGTGGGTGTGTATATGTGTGTGTGTATGCATATATATGTGTGTATATATGTGTGTATGTATATATATACATAACACACACACACACATTTTCTTTATCCATTCATCTATCACTGGACATTGATTTAGGTTGCTTCTGTATCCCAGTGATTGTAAACAATTCTGCAATGAACACAGGAGTACATATGTCTTTTCAAAATAGTGTTTTCATTTTTTCAGATAAATACATAGAAATGGAAATGCTGGAAGGTATGGTATTTCTACTTTTTAATTTTTTTTGACAAACCTCCATACTGTTTTCCATGGTGGCTGTACCAATTTACATTCCCACCAACAGTGCATGAGAGTTTCCTATTCTCCACATCCTTTCCAACACTTGGTATTTCCTATCTTTTTGACCTTAGTAGGTGTGCGGTGGTGTCATTTGGTTTTGATTTGTATTTTCCTGATGGTTAATTACATTGAGCATCTTTTCATGTGTCTGTTGGGCATCTGTATGCTTTCTTTGGGAAAACGTCTGTTACGATCCTCTGCCCATTTTTTAATGAAATTGCTTGTTTTGGGGCACCTGGGTGGCTCAGTCGTTAAGCGTCTGCCTTCGGCTCAGGTCGTGGTCCTGGGGTCCTGGAATCGAGTCCCACATCGGATTCCCTGCTCGGCGGGGAGTCTGCTTCTCCCTCTCCCACTCCCCCTGCTTGTGTTCCCTCTCTCTCTGTGTCTCTCTCTGTCAAATAAATAAAATCTTAAAAAAAAAAAAGAAATTGCTTGTTTTTTGATATTAAATTCTGAGTTTTTTATATATTTTAGATGTTAACCCCTTATCAGATATATCATTTGTGAACGTCTTCTTCAATTCAGTAGGTTGCTTTTTCATTTTGTGATTTTTTTTTTTGCTATGAAAAAGCTTTTTAGTTTGAAGTAGTCCCATTTGTTTATTTCTGCTTTTGTTGTCCTTGTCCAAGGAGATAAATTCAAAATATTGCTAAGACCTATGTCAAAGAGCTTACTGCCTAATGTTGCCTCTAGGAGTTTCATGGTTTCAGGTCTTACGTTCAAGTCTTTAATCCATTTTGGGTTTATTTTTGTAGATGGTGTAAGAAAGTAGTCCAGTTTCATTCTTTTGTATGTATCAGTCAAATTTTTCCAATATCATTTATTGAAGAGACTGTCTTTTCACCATTGTACATTCTTGCTCTTTTGTTATAGATTTACTGGCACATAAATATGAGTTTCTTTTTGGACTCTTTATTCTGTTCCATTGATTTATGTGTCTGTTTTTGTGCCAGTACCATACTGTTTTGATTACCAAACCCTGCAGAGTATAGTTTGAAATCCAGGAGTATGATACCTCCAGCTTTCTTCTTTCTCAGGATTACTTTGGCTATCTTCTGGCTATTTGGTTGAAAATTTCCCAGATTTTGATTGTTAATTTATTTTTTATTTTTTTTAAGATTTTATTTATTTATTTGACAGAGAGAGAGATAGCGAGAGCAGGAACACAAGCAGGGGGAGTGGGAGAGGGAGAAGCAGGCCTCCCGCCAAGCAGGGAGCCCGACGTGGGACTCGATCCCAGGACCCTGGGGTCATGACCTGAGCTGAAGGCAGACGCTTCATGACTGAGCCACCCAGGCGCCCTTGATTGTTAATTTAAAAAACATTTTACATCCTATAGGACAGTATCATAACTTTTCAAGGTTCTATCTCACATGTGACTTTATACTGAATCTTCAGAATCCATATGTGTTTATAAAGTTATTCACTTCTAAGATATATGAGAGTACTGAATGTCATAGACACAAGTTGATGTTTGTTTTGCTATAAGGGTAATTATTTGGTCTGATACCTGTTTTAGAGAACTCAAAGAAGGCCTAAAACATGCATATGCATATAATTAGTGGTGCTGGATGAATGATGATGGGCAAAACAAGCAAATATAAATTTCCGTACTCAAAGACTGGCATGGGAACACCTATTTGGAGACATTGAAATCTGAGGTGTGGGCCCTAGCTATAGTGGAATGAGATATGGGAAATAAAACATGTGGAACTTTGTATTGTACTTAGAAATTCTCTCTTGGATGGGAGAGGGAGGAGATATTAAATATCTAGAACTACTCAAATTGAATAGCATTATGTATTCCCCCTGGTTGCTTTGGATAACAGATGGAACAGAGGCTCTGGAAATAATAGGTGATCAAAGGAAGAGTAATAAAATAATGCATGCTATACTTGGTTTTAAAAAAATGGCCTTTAAGCTGGTGTATTAGACTATGGCTCTGATGGTCTAATTGGAGAGTACTTTTAGGGTATTTACTTTAGTTCTCATATATCAAGTAATATGTGCTTATCCTGATCATCTGTGTAGTTGCCTACCTCTGAGATGACCTCCAGTCACCCCCCCCAACTTCCCTGTATTCATACCACTGTGTATTCCCCTCCCAGCTGTCCTAGGGTTGATATGTGTAACCAATAGAATATGATAGACTGATGGTACTTTGCTCTTGAAGTTAGTTTATGAGAAGTATTGTGGTTTCCATCTTGGTCTGTCTCTTTTGCATCACTCACTTAGGGAGAAGCCAGTTGCCATGTAGCATAGCTCAGTGCTGGAACACGGGTGATAAACAACTGAGTCCTTTGACCACTGACCATATGAGTGAGCTATCATGAAAGCAGATGCCTTAGTCTCTGTCAGACTTTCATATGATTCCAGTCCCAGCTGACAGCTTGACAGAAATCTTAAAAAAGAGCCCCTGAATCAGGATCAGCTTTTAAACCACTATTGGATTCTTGATCTCTATGTGAGCTAATAAATTTCAATGTTTCAAACTGCTGAATTTTGGGGCAGTTTTACACAGCAGTAGAAAATTAATTAAATTTGTTTGCTGGATTATCCAGAAAACTTTATAGAGCTATATTGATAACTATTGCTAGAGGTTCATAGTCCTGCTTATGATTTTTGACCATTGGCCTAGAATCCTTGCAATATCAGGCTTAATAAGATGATTAATTTTATCAATAAACTAAAGAAAGTGGGATAGATCTTGTGATAGAAGTTTTAGTATGCGTAAGCAAGAAAAAATTAAAGCAAATTTAATGTCTGTCAGTGTAAAAAGAGGCTTTAGAAAACACACAGTGAAATCACTTGTTTGATAAAAAGATAATTGATTAAAAATTGAGCTTCTGGTTCACACCATGATTGGCTTAGATACTTAATCAAGGCCTTGTTGGTCTTACCTAATTGCTGAGTTATATCTAAGAAGATGGTTTAACTCATGGATTATTTAATTCTGATATGATTTTTTAAAATTCCCTATTAGTTGAATTTTTTTCCAAGGTGAATCTTAACATTTGTAGTCAATGCAACATGGTTTTCTCTATATTTTTTCCTTTTAGTAGTGAGCACACAGATAGGTACCTCTATTATAGATGTATATGCTTGCGAGTAGGGGAATATATATCTATGGTATTTACCATTTGATGAAGTTTTGCAAATTATACCAATTTTTTTAGTATTTTACTCTAATTAGGCCCATTGTAAATACTTTTTGAATGGAATTTAATTGTATTGCTAATCTCTGATTGACATAGGATTACTATTATTTTATTTTTATTTTTTTTGTAGATGAAATCACTGATTGTTTTTTTAATTTTATTTTATTATGTTATGTTAATCACCATACATTACATCATTAGTTTTTGATGTAGTGTTCCATGATTCATTGTTTGCGTATAACACCCAGTGCTCCATTCAGCACGTGCCCTCTTTAATACCCATCACCAGGCTAACCCATTCCCCCACCCACCTCCCCTCTAGAACCCTCAGTTTGTTTCTCAGAGTCCATAGTCTCTCATGGTCGATTACTATTATTCTAATAGCTGCCATCAACTTCCTTAAATTCCTCTGGGGGAAATATATTGTTCCAAAGACTGTGTGAAAGAAAAATTACCTGAAAGTCAGAATGAATTCTAAAATGCCAACTCCTACAGTTTCTATTTTAAAGACATCTTAATAGTTATAAGGAACCACTTAGGAAAGAGATAAATACATCTTTCTCTTCCTTCAGGTCTACTAAGCAAATTAGCCCTAAAAATACCTAAAGACCCCTCAGTTGAATTATGACAAGTGGCTAAATCATTTATGTATGTGTGTGTAGTGTAAAAGCTGATACTAAAAAGTCTTTTATTTGGAATTTTTTCTTGCACATTTTCTTATGTGTGTGTTTTTTTTTTTTTTTGGTTGTTGTTGTTTTGTTTTATTTTAGGGGGAGAGAGAGAGAGTGTGTGAGCAGGGGAGGGGCAGAGAGAGAGGGAGAGAGAATCCCAAGCAGACTCCATGCTCAGTGAAGAGCCAATTTCCCCATCCTGAGATCATGACCTGAATGGAAATCAAGAGTCAGATGCTTAACCAACTGAACCACCCAGGCATCCCTTGTATGTGTTTTAAAAATCAGGTGACAGATATGTGAAAGTTTCTATAAATAGCAGAGAGCCTTGGAATCTGTGACAATGCAAAAATACGTGGTGCGAAAAATGCTTCGATGACAAGGGTATCTTGTCATTGATTGAGAGATCATATCACAAGTGGCTTAGCTATTTCAAAATAATGCAGAGCAAAAAATGCCATGGGTAATTTACCATAAACAATAGAAAAGTGCATACTTGAATCCAGGTGTTTGCTCTTCCAACCTAGTCTTTGGTTAAACACAGAGATTTTATGGTGGTTGGATGATTAAACTAGAAAGCATGTCTGGAAAGGAGAGCAATGCCAATAAAACAGGTACCTATTGTATTGTCATGACCCTATTTTCTGTGAAGGATAATATAAGGAAAGCTTAGCATCGAAATGTTTATTATAATGATACTTATAATCACAGCAGTGACTACCACATGGCATTGAGAAGCAATGACTCTATGCACCTACCATTTACAAAGCTAACTTTGTATTTTTGTCAAAGGAAATCGGTAGCTTAAGAGAAAATGGCAGGTATTGTAATTAATTAGTAGTATTCTATTATCCAACAGCACAAGATCATTGCAGTTTCTACTCACTCATCTGTCAGGGTTTGGTAGGTACATTTATAAGTTTCTTTTTAACCATAACACCTGCACCTAGAATCTCACAAAATGTTGGTTATGCTAAATATACTTAAGCTTTTCAGGTTTCTGCACATATACTCGATATGTGTTGTATGTTAAATAGCAATAGGGACAGGTGTCACAAACTAGCCTGTTAAGTTTGCTGAGCTTAAAACAAAATACTGCCATGTGTCTTCTGCATTTTAAAAACCTAACAAATACTATACTTGGAGATGATTAAATTTGAAAATCTATTTTTAAGTGTTCCTCTTCTCTCCTTTGCATTTCATTCTGATGGAATACCTTCTGCTTCTATCCATTTCCATTGATATTGTCCCTCTTGCAAGCCCATGAAAGAGAATGTTTTCTAGCTGAAAACATTTTTTTTTTTAAGGGAGCTTTGGCTTGAGTTTGGCATAACTCTTGTTTGAATGACTGATATTGATGGTTGTTAAAATGCTGGGATTATGTTGAGAACTTAATGCTGTATCAAGTCACATTTAAATGTCTTTTTGTGTTTCTTTTACATTTTATATGGACATTTAAAGGTCTGCTCCCTCAGCTGGGGAAGCTCTGCCAATAGCAACACAAGCAGAACATTAACATGGATTTTTCTACTCACCTCTATTCTGCATTCTGTGTGCCTGACAAATCTGAATTATGTGCCTTTGGGACAGATCTGAAACTAATTTTCTGTATTTCACTTTTTGTAGCACCAAGTTAATGTGGAGATTTTATGGGTGTGTGTGTGTGTGTGTGTGTGTGTGTGTCTGTATGGATTGATAACAAATTTATAATATAAATTTAAAAATTTAGCTTGTCACTTTTTCTTCATTTTGTTTTTCTCACATTGTTTTTGAAGGCTTTCTATATGTTTAATCTTCAGATATCATTTCTGTGTATATTTAGTCTTAATATTTCTGAAACTAATATATTTAATATAGTAAATATATTATATATATACACTAATATATTTAATGCTTATGTTTGTTTATTTTGGCTACAAGAACCAAACAATTAAACAAGGTTTTTTAATTATCAGAAATATTTGAAAATACCAAAAATTTTAATCAGAATTTGATTCTTTCTCCTCAGTTGGCCTTTCCCTCTTTAACTGATGTGCAATAAATTCTAATTATTAAGCTATTGAGTTTGCTAAAGTCTCCTCCTTGTAGAACGACTGTAGAGAGAAGAAGATGGATATAAAGAAAGCAGAGAAGTGGAACATGCACTATTCCGTATTTGTCTTCTTTCAGTAGCTATAACTAGCCATATAACTATTTCTAGATAATATTTCTATTCAGTTATTTCTAAGATAGGAAATATTAACTCAAATAGGTATGGTTAGAGCCAAGACAATTTCTTTGTTTAATTTTTAAGCACTTGTAGAATTGGGAAACAAAGCAAAACAAAACACAAGGGATATGTAGAGGGAAATTTAATAGTGAACAAATTTGAAAGTTGAGAAAAACAGGAAGGAAAATGATCTTCAAGGATCAGAATAGAAATGAGCCTGTATACTTTGCTCTCAGGTTCTGGATGTCTGAAAAGAAAAGCACTAAGAAAGCAGGTGTTGTATTAGACAAAGAACTGAAAAAAATCTGGAAGCATGAGACTTTCACTAATTTCAATCATACATGAACGCCTGGATAAACTGGGATTCTAGCCAAATGGAATGGAACAAGGCAACAGAAACAAATCATACTGTGCTTCACTGAGGATATTAGCAGCTTGATAATTGTTCCTGAAATGTTTTTCTTTGTTTCTGTTTAGTTGCCATTAAATTCATCATTTCACACAGAAGTTAAGGCCAAAAGTCAAGGAACATTTTGAGTCATGGCACTTCATTTTAGGACTTGTTTTATCTACTTAAAATCAAGTCAATTTTTCCACCTTACAAGTTATCCATCTGAAGGAAATGATTATAAATGACCTGAAAAATTATAAAGATGGGTGCTAGGAGATCTGTATTGCTGCCTATTTTTCTATTATCCCTTTATTTCTGGTGTGAATTTTGAGAAACATATTTTCCCATTTTGAAGATGGCAATATAGGTAGAGGATTAATGATAATTTTAAGGTGTAGCTAGTAAATGGCCATTGAACCCCAAATTTCTGATTCTAAGTGATGTGTTCCTTCAATTATTCAATGCTGTTGAACAAATAAGTTGCACACACACGTTAGAATTTTTAAAAATTATTAGTTGCATAACAACTTCAGAATGTATCTCCAAGGCAAGATAGAAAGGAGAGGAAAGACGACGCGCTCCTATCAGTGGTGTTGGCACCAGATAAAGGAGGCTTTTAAACTCAGTAAAAGTATATAATTACATATGCCCTGGATGTTATACTCCTGAAAAAAGGTAGTGATGGCAGATAATGACAGAAAAAAATAAAACCAATATTTTCAGTCTTAGATTTACTTATGTTTCCTTATCATCTAGAGCAGGAAATGTAGTTTTAACATTAGTAAGAGAACTGAGTTTTTGGCAGTTGCTTCTTCATGGCATCCGTGCAGGATAACACATCTCTTCTATGCTAAACAACAATGTGGCCAAGTAATTCTCTATATCCTTTCAATTCTCCAGATTTTTTCCTGCCAACATTCGCACCTGGCATAAAGTACAAAACTAGCCAGCCCTAAATCTCTGCCTATGGCAGTCTAAGTCCCACATGTGTTGCAAATCTAAAGCATTTACCAATTATTTATTTACCAAAAGAGAAAATTTTTGTGCAACTTATTTATTACAATAACTCTCTTCCAACATGCATCTTGGAGGTACATCATTTTTCTTTACTTGAGTTGAAATAAATCATATTGCTGTTCTACCTTTGCAATTTACTCAAGTTGTGATATTTCTCCCAATATTGTGATTTGGTGTAAAACTAAAAATCATGAAAATTGGAGAGTTTACTATCTAAGCTATTTAAAAGGATCAATATTTTTAGAAAGTCAAGCATACTCTGGGATTCATTGCCCAATTTAACATTTTTTTGTCCCTACAAATCATTTGAGAAGAGTGTCGTTTACAGGGGCATAACTGACTCATGTTGGGGCCTCTTTCAAATAGAACACTCTATTATGAACATTAATTTCCAAAATGTTTGTAGGCATACTTCATTACATGCATGAACTCCTTCTTATTTAGAAATAGTAATACATACTGAGCTGTGCAAAACCATTCCTATCCAGTCTTATCTCAGTCCATACAAAAGCCTCATTGGAAGGGGACATGAATAGGTTCTTTCATCCTGGTTGGCCTGCCTTCCTTCTTTTCTCTCGCCCAGCAATTTGAGTCAGAAACCATAGGTTCAGAGAGTTTAGCTTGTTGATGAGGAGTATGCATAGACCTAGCAACCCTGCATAAATCTGAGATAGTTCTGATGGGCCATCCTGGCTATAGAGTTCCCTGTGAGGTCTTCTGAGACTGCTTTTTGTTCCAGTTTTCTGCCCTTCCCAATCCTGTTTCCTTTCCTGTATATAGGTAATGATCTGAAGGTCATACCTAACAAGACTCCCATACTCTACTCTCCATCTCAAAGTCTGTTTCTAGGAGCATGCAACAGCTTTCTATAAGAAAACAGGCTTCTGAAGGCATCATTAGGCTTATGTCTTTTGGTTGTGTTCCCTATCTGAAAAACCAATGTCACAAAGCTTTTCCCTTAAATTCAGGGAATACTGGTGGTAGTATAAAAAAATATCCAGAAATCTACAGTGAAGAATAGTGAAAATAACCATGGGCTTGGAGCTTCATATTCTAGTCTAGTTCTCCTTCTCTCTAGTTGCGGAACATAGAGAAATGGTAGGTGAAGAATTCCATGTTCTAAACAACATATAAAACAATATCTGTCACATGGTAGTGCTTTATTTCTAGTATGCCAAATATAAAACCTTTCATCATGAAGTAATCACAACTTCTACATTATTTCAGTTCAATAAATAAAATTAGATTATTTATAGTGGTATTTGGAAGAAAGGGCATGGAAGAGAGAAAGAAACCATTCAGAAACATTTTAGTTATAAATCTCTATTTTAGCAAGACTTTATTTTCTGGTTTTTTTTTTTCAGCTTTTTGAGGCATAATTCATATACCAAAAAAAAGCTGCAATATGCCAAAAGATGAAATTGGACTCCTACTTACACTATACACAAAAATCAACTCAAAATGGATTAAAGACAAACTTAAGACTGGAAACTGTAAAAATCCTAGGGAAAAAGCTTTGTGACATTGGTCTTGGCAATGATCTCATGGATCTGACACCTAAAGCACAGGCAATGAAAGCAAAATAAGCAAGTGGGTGTGCATCAAACTATAAAGCTTCTGCACAGCAAAAGAAACAATCAACAGAGTGAAAAAGCAACACAAAGAATGGTAGAAAATATTTGCCAACCATATATCCCATGAGGGGTTAATTTCTAAAATACATAAAGAACTCCTACAACTTAACAACACAAAAATAAATAATCCAATTAACAAATGAAAAAAAATACTGAATGGACATTTCTTCATAGAAGACATACAAATGGCAAACAGGTATAAGTAAAGGTGCTCAACTTCAGAGACATACAAGTAAAAAAAGAGATATCACTTTACTCCTTATAATGGCTATTATCGACCCCATTCTCCCCAAAAAAGGCAATCATTAGTGAGGATGTAGAGAAATTCGAACACTTGTACATTGTTGGTAGAATGTAAAAAATACAAAATGTATAGCCACTATGGAAACAGTAGGAAGTTTCCTCAAAAAGACTCTATTTCAAACATTTGGGAGTAGAAGTTGCCCTAAAATTATATTTGTATTGTAAAATTAAGCCTGAGAATAGTAAGTTATCTGATGACAATCCTTAGGCAGTCATTCAGGTATTCTTGTTTAGTTTATTTATAGACTGAGTGACCATAGAATTTATTATTCAAACCAGATAACTTTAAATGTAAATGGGGCACCATTACTAATTATGCAAAAATGAAAGGAATAATCGAGGACTATACTCAGCAAATCACCACATATTGTCTACATTATTTATAGTGTTTCCAGGCTGAAATGTATGTTCAGTGGAATATTACTTGCCATGATACATGCTCTGATAAAGAGCAATTGGCTCTCCTTAATTTCAGAGGCTGTTAATGTTTGAACTCAATCATGGAGGCATAGAATAGAATGAAAAAATCCATCTTGAACATGAGTCCATGGTTTAGTTTTCTGGGAACTCTGAAAGACACCCTCATAACACTGATGCTTCTCATATATCACACAGGGAATAGAATAAGAGAAACTGAGCACATTTTAATTTATTCATTGTTGGAAGATCAGTAAGAAATCATCTTGGGTGCATAAATATTTTAGCAAGTAAATATCTTGACTTTACAGCACAGATGTAGTATTACTTTACTTCTATGATTTTATTTCACTGTGTGTGACCTTTATCAAGGCTTCTCAAATACTCCTAAAAATATAATCACATGGGAATTTGGAAAAAAAATGCATGTTCTGATTCAGTAGGTTTTGAGTAAGGCTCTAAGAATCTACATTTATAAGAAACTCCCAGTAACAGTATAATGCTGTTGGGCCAGGGTACATACTTTGAGTAGCAAGAACCCCTTTTAAACTCTAGAGACATCTATTATTTCAAATCTATTTACAGCCAGTCATATCAGGCAATTCTAAAAACAATGAGATACTTATCTTACTGTAACTTTGGGAAAGTATAGTGTTCCCTGTCCATAAGTTACTCAATTTCTGACAGGGCCAACACCCTAAACAGAAAGATTATATCTTTCCTATAATTTTTAAATTAATAAATATAATTAGTAAAAATATTAATAGCAGCTTACCAATTATAGCATTTATTATTTACAAAGTACTTTTAAATTGGTTCATCTCATAATCAAGGGGAAAGCTGGTTACCCCTTTTTTTTTAAAACAAGTATATCCATATTTAGACAATCAATTTTTTTAAGACAAGTATATCCAAATTTAGAGAATCAATACATAGTAAGTTTAAAATGAATACTTTTAGAATATTAGAATATTAATTATTTTTATTTTGATAGTTACACTCAATCTTTTAAATGTCAAATGCTAAAGAGTTAAGTATAAAAACAATGTTATCGGGGTTTTTGTGGGGCTAATAAATACCAACTTTCTTTGTTATCTGAATTCAAAACCAATTAAAAGATAGATTCAAGTTTCAAGACAGATAGAGTTCTAACTCTCACCTTTGTTAGTAATGAAGCTGACCCTGAGACACATTTCTTAGGCTATGGCTCATTCATCTTTATCCCTGAATGAAACACCTGTGTTTACCCAGTCACTGGCACAGAATAAGATTGTAGGTCTCTCCAGTGGGGAGAACTTAATAGAATTCTGCAAACTCATCTGAATAAGTTTGGTAAATAGTATACATCAATAAGAAAAAAAACGATGTTTTTAGGTAATATATAAAATACATATAGTACTTTAAAGTACATTTGCTGACACAATCTATCATATGTTTCACAATTCTGTGTTAGCACAGTGCCCAGCTCGTAACAGAGCTAAGAAATTTTACGTATTTTTATTTGTATTATTCTAATCCTCATTTTGTATAGGGAACTAATATTCAAAGTAGTAACTGCTTATGTAACTAGTAAGTAATGGAATTGAAGCTCAAATCTATCTCCAGTTCTACCACTAGTACTGTATATCTATTCCAATACACTGAATTTACAATGTTTTTTGGTCAATATCACTTTTTTGAAACCACACAGTGAAATGGTTAGTTGTAAAAATATGTGGTCTCCAACTAAAAAAAAAAAGATGAGTGATTCTGTTTGGAATATTTATGAGAATAAAATAAGGTGATTAAAATGAGTGCTCCTAGAGGTTCTCTTTATTTTTTATGAATTTAGATAAAATAGTGACCAAAGGTATGGACAAGTGAGTTAGAATGTTCCAGTTCAGTATTCTGTTTCATCTGTAAAAATTAATTTTCTAATCTACTCTGAAAAATAGAAATAATGATAGCTCTCATATAAAGAGATTGGGATGTCTTTTTTTTAAAAAAAAGATTTATTTATTTTAGAGAGAGAAAAAGAGAGCATATGTGTGTATGTGTGTGAGTGGAGGGAGGGGCAGAGGGAGAGAATCTTCAAATAGACTCTCTGCTGAGTGGGGATCTGAAGGCAGGACTCATCTCAAGACCTTTGAGATCATGACCCATGAGATCACCACCTGAGCCAAAATCAAGAGTCGGACGCTTAACCAACTGAGCCACTCAGGCACCCCAAGAGATTAGTATGTCTTATTGAAATGATAAATGCAGTGTCCAGCTCAAACCACTTAAAACTTAAATGGATTGCTTCTCTTCTTTCTTTTCTTCCTTCTTCCATAAAGTATTTTGGTGACTTAATTTAATTTATATCAGGCAATAAAGATACAGATGCCATACTCAGGAGACTTATAGTTTAGTGAAGAAAAGAGACCTTAATCAAAGATTAAAGGATGGTATAAAGAAATACAAACTTTCAATTATGATAGGCACTAAGAAAGGCATATCTTCATGCCGTAATTTAAGGATTTATCAAGAAGGATTTTCCTGAGAAAATAATAACTGAGTTGTGGTCTTAAGAAAAAGCATAATTTGGGGCGCCTGGGTGGCTCAGTCAGTTAAGCGGCTGCCTTTGGCTGGGGTTGTGATCTCGGGGTCCTGGGATTGAGCCCCACATCAGGGGTCCTTGCTTAGCAGGGAGCCTGCTTCTCCCCTGCCTGCCACTCCCCCTGCTTGTGTTTGCTCTCTCCCTTTCTCTCTCTCTCTGTCAAATAAAATCTTAAAAAAAAACCCAAAACATAATTTAACCAGTTAAAGAGGGATGCCTGGGAAGAATCTTCCAGTACAACAGATACTGGGGAGAAGAACAACAGCCAACTCAAGGCAGCTGGTAACCAGACAAGATTAAGGAAGATCAGGTTAAAAATGTGATATTACATGCTAGTGGTAAATAACCCAGACCAAAAAAATGTTGTAAAAATATAAACCAAAAATAAAACCAAGAAACCAAGATGTGCTTGGCTCATGGAATAGGTAGACATTATCAGTTATTAAAGTTAATTTAACAACAAATTATATTGTTATTATTTTTCACTATAATTGATTGTATAATTAATATTTCGATAATAAAAGATTATTAGCAACTTCTTTCTAGAATGTATATCCTACCACTCAATTCACTAATTACCTTTGTAACTAATACTGCAAATGGAACATATAACCAATATAAACAATTTCTAATAGAGACTACAGTGAGCCAGAATATTTGCAAAAGTAGACAATTAAAATGCAGTACATATGGCTAACAGGGGTTAGCCAAATTTTATTAGGACCACAACACATATTGCCAACTGTTTTTCTACATATTTTGCATCTCACTGAACATATTGGGCAACTGATGACTTGTGCTACATTCATGGTCATATTCAAGTGTGCAGAAAGGTGAGAATTTCACACAAATTCATTAGTAACACCTGGGACACCCTGCGTGCCAAGAAAGCATATTAAGCTGGAAAATGGACTGGAATAAGAATGACTACTAAGAAATAGAATGGTTTCTTATCACCTTGTTTCACATAGACTATTATAAAATGCTCCAACTGTCAAGTGATGGCTGTCTTACCAGATGGAGGTTCTAGAACAGTAGTCTCACATTGTAAATGATCTTGGATAAGCTCTTTATCAGATTGCACTTGACTATGAATGGGACATTTTATTTATGAGCACAACAAAAAACAACACAAACTCTGATTTTACCTCTTTCTCTTTCCTTGTTTTCTTTTCTCTTCAACCTTTTAAAACCTGGGATGTTAATGTATGACAATCTTACATGTAATTTTGACTTTGGGTTACAAATAGCCAGAGAGTTTTGTGACAATTGTACTGAACTTATATTGATACTGCAATGAGTGAGAGAGAACTTGTTCAAGGTTGTCAAAGAACTACAGAATATATAGATTCCAAGGGGGGAAAAGATGGCAGAGGAGAAGGGGACCCTATTCCAACTGGTCCCCAGAATTGAGCTGGATATCTACCAGACCACTCTGAGAACCCACAAAATCAGCCTGAGACGTAAGAAGATAGATCTGGATCTCTACAAACAGAAGATCGCAGGTGGTTGGTTTTGAGGTACAAAGCGGGGAGCTGTGATTCTGCGGGCAGATACCAGAGGATAAATGGCAGCGAGAGGGAGCCTGGCTGTGGGGATCCTACACTGCGGGTGAGCAACAGCCTCCTGTGCTGGGGACGGGGCATAGACACGCAGACCAGTAGTGGCAGGGAAAGGACTTTAGGGCAGCCCCCTTGGACTGAAACCAGAGCAGCGGGGTGTGGGCGCACAAACTGGGGGCAGCTGGCAGTTTTAGAAGCACAAAGGGCAGAGATGTGCCCTGACCTGGAGGTGAGGACTGGGAGCGCTGCGGAGGGGCGCACAACTCAGGCCACTGCAGTTTATAGCAGCACAGACAGAAATGGTGATAGTGGGGCCTGGAGAGCTCACTGAAGAACAGACTGTGATCTCTCTGCTCTGAGGCAGAGGGTTGGAGATGGTCTCTTCTGTGCCGGCAGCCACCTACATAAGCCAACAGTTAACCAAAATAAAGAGTCATATTGATAACAATACGTTAATTGTAGGAGACCTCAATACCTCACTCTCAGCAATAGACATATCATCTAAGCAGAAAATCAACAAAGAAACACGAGCTTTGAATGACACACTGGACCAGATGGACCTCATAGATATATACAGAACATTCCACCCTAAAACAACAGAATACTAATTTTTCTCCAGTGCACATGGAACTTTCTCCAGAATAGACCACATACTGGGTCACAAATCAGGTCTCAACCAATACCAAAAGATCGAGATTATTCCCTGCATTTTCTCAGACCATAACGCTTTAAAACTGGAACTCAATCACAAGAAAAAATTGACAGAAATTCAAACACTTGGAAGCTAAAGACCACACTGGTCAACAATGTTTGGGTCAACCAGGAAATCAAAGAGGAACTTAACCAATTCATGCAAACCAATGAGAATGAAAACACATTGGTCCAAAACCTATGGGATACTGCAAAGGCAGTACTAAGCCTCACTCAAAAAAAAAAAAAGAAAAATCCTGAATTCACCAACTAACTTTACACCTTAAGGAACTAGAGAAAAAGCAACAAATGATGCCTAAGCCATGCATTAAAAGAGAAATAAAGATTAGAGCAGAAATCAATGAATTAGAAACCAGAAACACAGTAGATCAGATCAACAAAACTAGAAGCTGGTTCTTTGAAAGAATTAATAAGATCGATAAACCACTGGCCAGACTTATCCAAAAGAAAAGAGAAAGGACCCAAATTAATAAAATTATGAATGAAAGGGGAGAGATCACGACTAACACCAAGGAAATAGAAACAATTATTAGAAATTATTATCAACAACTATATGCAATAAATTAAGCAACCTGGATGAAATGGATGCCTTCCTGGAAACCTATGAACTCCCAAGACTGAAACAGGAAGAAATTGACTGAATAGGCCAATAACCAGTAACGAGATTGAAGGAGTGATCAAAAACCTCCCAGAAGGGCGCCTGGGTGGCTCAGATGGTTAAGCGTCTGCCTTCGGCTCAGGTCATGATCCCAGGGTCCTGGGATCGAGTCCCGCATCGGGCTCCCTGCTCCTTGGGAGCCTGCTTCCTTCTCTCTCTCTCTCTCTCTCTCTCTCTCTGTCTCTCATGAATAAATAAATAAAAAAAAATCTTTAAAAAAAAAAATAAAAAAAAAAAAAATAAATAAAAAAAAAACCTCCCAGAAAACAAGAGTCCAGGGCCTGATGGATTCCCTCAGGAATTCTACCAAACATTTAAAGAAGAAATAATACCTATTCTCCTGAAGCTGTTTCAAATAGGAAAGCTTCCAGACTCATTCAATAAGGCCAGCATTACCTTGATCCCCAAACCAGGCAAAGACCCCATCAAAAAGGAGAATTTCAGACTGATAAACCTGATGAATATGGATTCCAAATTCCTCAACAAAATCCTAGCTAATAAGATCCAACGGTACACTAAAAGGATCATCCACCATGACTAAGTGGGATTTATCCCCGGGATGCAAGCGTGGTTCAATATTTGCAAATCAATCAATGTGATAGAACACATTAATAAGAGGAGAGAGAAGAACCATATTGTCCTCTCAATTGATGCAGAAAAAGCATTTAACAAAATACAGCATCCTTTCCTGATTAAAACTCTTCAGAGTATAGGGATAGAGGGAACATTCCTCAAGTTCATAAAATCCATCTGTGAAAAACCTACAGCAAATATCATTCTCAATGGGGAAAAGCTGAGAGCCTTTCCCTTAAGATCAGGAACACAATAAGGATGCCCACTCTCGCCACTATTGTTCAACATAGTACTAGAAGTCCTAGCAACAGCAATCAGACAACAAAAAGAAATAAAATGTATTCAAATTGGTAAAGAAGTCAAACTCTCTCTCTTCGCAGATGACATGACACTTTATGTGAAAACCCAAAAGACTCCACTCCCAAATTACTAGAACTCATACAGCAATTCAGTAATGTGGTAGGATACAAAATCAATGCACAGAAATCAGTTGCTTTCTTATACACTAACAATGCAACTGTAGAAAGAGAAATTAGAGAATCGATTCCATTTACAATAGCACCAAAAACCATAAGATACCTCGGAATAAACCTAACCAAAGAGGTAAAGATCTGTACTCTAGGAACTACAGAACACTCATGAAAGAAATTGAAGAAGACACAAAAAGATGGAAAAACTTTCCATGTTCATGGATCGGAAGAATAAACATTGTTAAAATGTCTATGCTACCCAGAGCAATCTATGCCTTCAATGCCATCCCGATCAAAATTCCAATGACATTTTTCAAAGTGCTGGAACAAACAATCCTGAAATTTGTATGGAATCAGAAAAGACCCCGAATCGCCAAGGAAATGTTGAAAAAGAAAAACAAAGCTGGAGGCAACACATTGCCCGATGTCAAGCTATATTACAAAGCAGTGATCACCAAGACAGCATGGTACTGGCACAAAAACAGACATATAGACCAATGGAACAGAACAGAGAGCCCAGATATGGACCCTCAACTCTATGGTCAAATAATCTTTAACAAAGCAGGAAAAAATATGCAATGGAAAAAAAGACAATCTCTTCAATAAATGGTGCTGGGAAAATTGGACAGCTATATACAGAAGAATGAAACTCGACCATTCTCTAACACCATACACAAATATAAACTCAAAATGGATGAAAGACCTCAATGTGAGACAGGAATCCATCAAAATCCTAGAGAAGAACATAGGCAGTATCTTCTTTGACATCGGCCACAGCAACTTCTTTCAAGATACATCTCCAAAGGCTAGTGAAACAAAAGCAAAGATGAACTTTTGGAACTTCATCAAGATAAAAAGCTTCTGCACAGCAAAGGAAACAGTCAACAAAACAAAGAGGCAACCCACAGAATGGGAGAAGATATTTGCAAATGACACTACAGACAAAGCACTGATTTCCAAGATCTATAAAGAACTTCTCAAACTCAACCCCCAAAAAACAAATAATCAAGTCAAAAAATGGGCAGAAGACATGAACAGACACTTCTCCAAAGAAGACATACAAATGGCTAACAGACGCATGAAAAAATGTTCATCATCACTAGCCATCAGGGAAATTCAAATCAAAACCACATTGAGATACCACCTTACACCAGATAGAATGGCAAAAATTAACAAGGCAAGAAACAACAAATGTTGGAGAGGGTGTGGAGAAAAGGAAATCCTGTTATGCTGTTGGTGGGAATGCAAGTTGGTACAGCTACTTTGGAAAACAGTGTGGAGGTGCCTCAAAAAATTAAAAATAGAGCTATCCTATGACCCAGAAATTGCACTACTCGGTATTTACCCCAAAGACACAGATGAAGTGAAAAGAAGGGCCATATGCACCCCAGTGTTCATAGCAACAATGTCCACAATAGCCAAACCGTGGAAAGAGCCGAGATGCCCTTCAACAGATGAATGGATAAAGAAGATGTGGTTCGAACACTTCATCTAAAACTAATGATGTAATGTATGGGGATTAACATAAGAATAAAAAAAAAAAAGAGTACACTAATCTTGATGAGCACTGAGAAATGCACAGAATTATTGAATTACTACATTCTACACCTGAAACTACTATAATACTGTATGTTAACCATACTGGGATTAAAATTTTTAAAATAAACATTAAAGCAAAAAAAAAAAAAAAGAAGATGTGGTCCATATATACAATGGAATATTACTCAGCCATCAGAAAGGATGAATACCCAACTTTTACATCAACATGGATGGGACTGGAGGAGATTATGTTAAGTGAAATAAGTCAAGTAGAGAAAGTCAATTATCATATGGTTTCACTTATTTGTGGAACATAAGGAATAGCATGGAGGACATTAGGCGAAGGAAGGGAAAAATGAAGGGGGGGGGAATCAGAGGGAGAGATGAACCATGAGAGACTATGGACTCTGAGAAACAAACTGAGGGTTTTAGAGGGGAGGGGGTGGAGGGATGGGTTAGTCTGGTGATGGGTATTAAGAAGGGCACGTACTGCATGGAGCACTGGGTGTTATATGAAAACAATGAATCGTGGATCACTACATCAAAAACTAATGATGACTAACATCACCATTTATACAATACGTTACATCACCAATAGGAAAATGTTTTAATATGAATATGATACTGAGAACACAGTTGTATGCAAAACTCTAGAGTAGGAATGACAATATTTTCAATATCAAGGACCATCTTTATTTTTCTACCAATTCCTGTATATTTACTAAGCAATAATCATCATATTTTCCTAGTTTAATTAAATATTGACAACCACACACCCAGAAACTGTATTCAGAAACCTAAGAGAGTCAGCCTTCTTTATCTCTTTAATTAATAAAATCATTAATACTTGACAATATTATTTAATAATGTCTCTTGAATTAATTGGCTCCTATCCATCACCACTGTAACTATCATCCCCCAAGCAAGCATTATCTCTCAGTTGAATACATCCAATTCTCTATCCTTTCCTATCTGCATTCACTATCATTTTTTTAACCGGTTAACTTTGTAAACATAAGACATATATTACATAATTTACATCACACCTATACTAAATGCTTCAATAATTCCCATTACACATAAAATGAGATCTTCATTACTTGCCATCTCACCCATATCACCCTCTCTGGCCTCATTTCTAGTCAACATGCCCCCTGATCAGTATGATCAAGCTATCCTGGTCTTCCCATTCCTCTCCCACACTGTCTTTTCTTTAAGCAGTTTTCATAGATGAATTCTCTTAATTTCCACTCTAATTATTCTCAGTGGCCACTCATTCTATCCTCCAGATCTCAGCTCAAGTCTCATCTGCTTAGAGATGCTTTTTATAAGAATGCTAGGAAGGTAGGTCCAGTTAAGCATTCTTTTTTTCCTTCATGGCTGTTACTGCATTTTCTTGTTTTATGTTTTTGTATATTTTTTCCTCTGAATTCTTCAGTAGACTGTATGCTTTACAAGGGCAGCAACTTTGTAGTTTTTAATTTACCATTTATCCTTGAGAATTGGCAAAATTGTTTCAAATAAATAAGACTTCTTTTAGAAAATTATTAGAATTAGGAAAAGTGTAAAAATGGTCCCTCGGTAAAACATAAACTCTCAGACAGACACACCCACACTGACACACATACATGTTGCATGTAAAATCTAACAAAACACAACTCGAGTAGACACTTTTTTTTCCCTTTAGTTTAGAGTAATGAGAAATCAGTGGAAAAAGTCATAATCTTGTTTCACATTTCTCCTATAAAAAAGAGAAAATTATAAAAATAAGTTTCTTGAAATTATTTAGACAGAGAAAGAGAAAGGAAATATTTAGTAATAAAATTAATTTGAATATATATACACTGCTTTATTAACTCTTTCAATTTTGGGAGGCTATTTTTTTTTTTTAAGATTTTATTTATTTATTTGACAGAGAGATAGCGAGAGCAGGAACACAAGCACGGGGAGTGGGAGAGAGAGAAGCGGGCTTCCTGCGGAGCAGGGAGCCCAATGTGGGACTCGATCCCAGGACCCTGGGATCATGACCTGAGCCAAAGGCAGACGCTTAACGACTGAGCCACCCAGTCGCCCTTGGGAGGCTATTTGACTAGTAAAATATTCAGTACTCAATTCTGTAAAGAATATTCCTTAAATGGGCTTACTTTTATGAATATCACAATATTTATTTTAATAGAGTTTGTCACTTTGGGTATCTAGATACAGTAATACCTAAAGGAATTACCTAACTTGAAAAATATTGAAGAAAAGAAAAGATCTGTGATAAGGAATGGATCCCTATTCAGAACAATGATCATGAACAGTTTAATACACATATGAATATATAAATAATTCTAAAAAGATACAAAATTTTGGCCCTCATTCCTAAGGAGCTAAGATTAACCTTTAACTTGTAGCTTTGGAAATTATCTTTGTTTTGTTTTTCTCTCTACAATTCATGTTTCTTTTTTGAATGATATCCTTCTATAGTTTTTCCTTTCACAGTAAATCATTACATCTTCAATGTTATTTGTGTTTTGTTAGTTATCTATTGCTCTGTCAAAGAATAGTCTGAAACTTAGAGGCCTGTAAACACAAGCATTTACTATTTCACAGTTTGTGTGAATCAGGAATTTAGAAATGGCTTAGCTAGGCAACGCTGGCTCCATTCTTTCAAAGTTTGCAATCAAGATATCAGCTTGGGCTGTAGTCACCCAAAGGCTTGACTGCGCACAGGAGAATCCACCTGTGTTGTGTTATTTACATGACTGTTGGCAAGATGTCTTAGTTGTTCACCATGTGGGCCTCTCCATAAGGCTCTTCACTGTCCTCACAAAATGGCAGGTGGCATCCCCCAAGTGAAAAATAGAGGAGAGAGTTGACTTTGGGGTCCACATGTAATGTGGATCTCAACGTGTCCACAAATTTTAACTCATTAGGTTTTATAACACTATGAGAACCACATCCCTCTTTCCCTTGCCATAGTGACAATCACCCTGTATAGGACGAGTGGAAAAGACAATTTAATGGAGAGTATTTATTTTTCTAAGAGTAAAGTAAGTAGGCTTCTACCACTCTTTAGATTCAGAACAATCTTTGGAGGACTAAGTGAATTGTAGTTTAGCTTGTCTCTACATTTAACTTCTTGACTACAATTTGATTTTTATTTTAAACATCCTGGAGGTTGGAGTAAGAAAATTTAAGCCTGAGTAAACTTCTATGTCAAAACCCCTTTATTATATACCAGCATGTAGCAGTTGTAGGTCCCATACCTTTTTGTCAACACAACACCAGGTCTTTCAGTTTGCGTTGAAAATGGATGTTAATTGCTCTTAACAATAGCTACACTATGGTTCCTTTCCATTAGAGACAAATCATCACAAATAGTTTCCTAAGATATTTTCCTGGGGACCAAATAGTTTTTGAATAGAAAACAAAGTAATATCTAGCTGCTTTTCTCATTGTGTATCTCATTTGTTCAGGCTTTTTTCCACGCCATTTTCTTATGTCTGAAGTCATGTATGTTTACATGAGGTAAAAGGCTGAAGTCCTTGCTCTGCTAATGCATACCAGGATTCCTGTAAGACCAGCACACTGCAGTGTTCAATTTTCCATTGTGGTACTCTATTAAATATTGGTAGCTGTTTCCTACTGGTACTTTGCTCTGAAATTGTCTCTCGGTAGGATTTTGAATAGCAATGAGATATGTCATTAACCTTAATCATGAGAAAACATCTACTGCATCTAAAAAGAAATGCTTTATTTTGTGATGAGATATATGAATCATCAACTTGGTGAGGAATTTCTCTTTCACTCACCTAGGGTTTTTTGTGCTTGAGGATCCCAAAAATTGAAATTGCTCTTATTTTAAAAAATTATTATTTTTAAGGCAATAATTAAAAGTCAAGCTATATTTAATATATATTAATGATCCATAGTATCTGTATGCCAATCTAAATTTGTGGAAAAGAGTGTAACAGGATTCTTGGCTTTTGTAAAGCATGTACTTAGTTTCTTCCAAAATTAGAAATTGTGTTCATTTTTAAAGGATAAATTGTGTCTAAAAACAAAAATATATTCTCAAATTCTTCATAAGAGGCTAGAGATATCAAAGAATAAAATAAAAATAAAACATTTCTCCTACATTACTATTTGAATCTAAATGTAAATTGCTATAACTTCAGTGGTTAATATACAAAGAGGAATGGGTGGTTGTGTAGGAAAATAATCCAGCTTATGTTTCAATTTCACAATATGTTTTACAGTGATAAGATAACCAAATTAAATAGATTATATTTTCATTAATCAGTTGTAATTTTTCTTCTAACCACTCACTAAACTGGCTAAAAGTTTAGTTGCAGTTCTGATTTTTCTAAATTTCTACATCAACTTTTTCCCTAATTCTAGTTTATGTCCAAATTTTATTTAATTGACATATTGGGTAAGAAAGCAGATTTTAAAATTATGGTTATACAAACTTATTATTCTAATGGTGGAATTTTGTTTCAATCATTAATAACTTTATCATTTAAAAATAGTTAATATTTTCAAAAAACATTCACACTCATTTGGTGTACCTTTAGATCTTATGGGGAATTTCTGTTGTATTTAATTACGATTGATTTGGACACATTCTTTTCTAGATAATTAATTTCCAAAGGACAATATTTGTAGGAGCAATGGTAGAGATTTGTATAAACTAAGATTTCTTGTCTAAAATTATGCCTTATACTTATGCAACTTCAAGATCATATCATCACCACCAAATTGGTCATTTATTGTGTATTATCTTTCATGACTTGGTAACCCATTCCAGAGAATGACAGATTATTTCCTAGCACCACAGGGATGTATTTCTTAAAAGTGAGCTAAAAAATAAAGCAAATGAACTAAAGCTATGATAATGCATCTTGGAAGTAGTCAAGGTGTAAATCTTAAAGAAATGAACAAATGTATACATTGTCAACTAAAAAAGTTATCATGTATCAATGGCTTAATCTTAGGTATTAGAAAAGTTGGATTCCCCAGGAAATGTAAAAACAGATGTGAGAAAATGGAACAAAACAGAAGATGGATTGACAATTGTAGGCAAGTTATTTGAAAGAAATATAAGTATTTCAGATGGCATTTGTGGCCCATAGGAAGACAGTCTGTTGTACCCTGACATGTCATTTTAAGATGTCTTAGACATTTTGGCCCCCTTAGTCCAGAACTTTTTCTCATTAAAGACCATCTTCTTTCCTTATTTTTATAAATGTTCCTGGTCTTGCACCTTCAGCCACGCATGCAACCATCTAATGAAGCCACAGTCCTGAAGTTGGGCTTCAGTGAAACATTAAATCATTTTCTAGGTTTCCCTGCTGTCTGTGACTTTGTGAATTCACCATGCCACCATGCAGTAGTTGCTAGGTTACTAGTCCACATTGACTAGTTGCACATATGCATCCTTGAGTTCTTGGCTTTTTGAAGAATATTATTTCATTCAGACAGATGGACAGAAGGTGGAAGAACATTCCTTGCAGAAAGCACAGTGTGATCAATGTACAAAGACATATATAGGCTTAGTTGATTATTTAAGAATGAGTGGGCCCATCAGAAATAGAGTAATTAGAATAGATATAAGACTCAGATTCAATTTCTCTTGATCCCATACACTTTTTCATGCAGAATTAAAATACACATGACCTCTATTTATAATTCCTTTTATAACTATATATTATAATAAAAATTATTATTTGTTAAAACATTGGATATATATTTTATGATTTGGGGGAAAATACATAAAATAAGTATTGTTTTAATATTATATATCTAAAACATATACAATATTATAAATAGGCCCTTAGTAATGTAATGTACAATTCTAAATGCAATACAATTAATTTGAAAAAAATATACCTGTGAAAATATCCCCATAGGTACAATGGGAAATTGCATATTCGAAGTCTTCTAATATTTATGCATATACGTGGGAGGGTATATATGATCACTTTAGGCTATGCAGTTCTATTTTAATCTATATCTCACCATATTACTTGTTTTTTGTTCTTTTTTTAAAAGATTTTATTTATTTATTTGGCAGAGAGACACAGCAAGAGAGGGAACACAAGCAGGGGGAGTGGAAGAGGGAGAAGCAGACTCCCCGCCGAGCAAGGAGCCCGATGAGGGGCTTGATCCCTGGGACCCTGGGATCATGACCTGAGCCGAAGGCAGACCCTTAATGACTGAGCCAGGCAGACGCTTAACGACTGAGCCACCCAGGCGCCCCACCATACTACTTGTTTTATCCAAAAAAAGTTTTCATTTTAATGGCCACAGATTAATCAAAGAAATAATGTTGTTTCCATTTATTCTACATTTTATTATATATAGGGTATATGTCTTTGGGCAAATTATTTAGCACTTGAAACTTGAATATTTTTGTCATAAAAATATCCATGATGTTTTGATAAGAAAATGATTATTTAGCAATATAGACCATTATGAACTGGGCTTTATGTATCATTTGAAGACAAGGAACGTATTTACTTAAAAAATACCCCAACATCTTCAAATAATCCCTATTCCTCTAATAAGGCTGTATTTTTTACAAGGCACTATTAACCATTCTGGAATGACTTTTCATACATTAACAGAGTTGTACAACCATCATAATCAATTTTTGAACATTTTCAACATCACCTCCTCAAAAACTTTATATCCATTAGCAGTCCCTCACCAGGGTCATTCCTTTCTACCTTAGAAATTCTCAATTTATAGTTAACTCCAAGCACACATAATCAGTTTTTTCTCTGATGTTCTTTGCTTTATTTTCTCAATTTGGTAGATAACACAAGTGATTAGCAGCATATTTAATCCCCTATTCTTTGGCACAGTACAGCTAAATAGTTTTTAGCTACAATATAAAATAGTTTATAAGTAATCTAATTCTTTTGGTAACACTAAAAATGACATGAAAATATAATAACTTCCCTTAAAATGACCTCCAAGCATCTCTGGCATGGTAATATGAATATTTAATTGTAAAGATGAGTTTATTTAATAAAAAATTAGCACTTACAATAAATGTTATTTACCACTGGGTGTGATTTGTCAGCAAAATTAGCAAAATGCTTGATAATTTTTTTTCTTATAAGAACACAGAAAGAGAACTGAAATTTGTTTCAGTTCAAAAAAAGAAAATAAAGTTTATGTCATCTATCAGGTCAATGGGGCAAAAATGGGGAAGATCTGCTTCCCAAGCAAAAAAGACATCATTCTCTGATCTACTCCTATCTCCAAGTCTGAACCCTCTTTATTACAATGACATAAAGTCACCTCCATGGCAGCATTCCTTGTGACCCATGGGTATGAGACTGTCTTCCAAGTAAGGTATTCTCACTCAAGAAGTTAATTTTTTTCTCTGTCATCATATCCCTGATAAAGCCATGTCCAGGGCAGAAATCCTAACTTCACATTAAATAGCTTTGCCTCCCAAGAAGAAAGTGGCTTCTTCTGTTTGTTTGTTTTTTTTTCTTAGACTTTACTTATTTATTTGATAAAGAGAGATTGAGAGCACAAGCTGGGGGTTCGGCAGGCAGAGGGAGAAGCATGCTCACCCCTGAGCAAGGAGCCCAATGTGGGGCTCAATCCCAGATCCTGTTATCATGACCTGAGCCGAAGGCAGACACTTAACTGACTGAGCATACACAGACGCCCCAAGAAAGTGGCTTTTTAACCATGTATTTATTATTGAGGGAATACAGAAAAAGTCAGTTTCCAGAGGGGAATTGATATATTTTATAAATATACATGTATTCTACCAGACTAATATGCCTAGGGGGAGTGGTGGGTCCTCTGAATCAAATGATATTGCCTAGTTGTGTTTGCAGGATGGATTTCCCAGCACCACAATTAGTGCTCTGCAAAACACAAAGTACACAGGAGGTGTGGATGACTCAGTACACGGCCTGTTAATGGCTTAACTCAATTATTACCTGGGTTGTTTTAGAAACTAACTTACCAATCTAAAATGTACTTGGGGCTGTAAATCACATCTTAAAGAGACAAATACCTTCACAAACATTGCTGCAATATGGACTGTCTTCCAGACACTTAGCCACAAGACTTCATGATGGAATTATAAACACTAGCTTCGTGTGCATTACAATGATGTTTCTCCATAGCAGGAGTCTCAGAATTTGATTTCATACTTTATCTAAGATTAAGCTTGAGGCTTTGCACCAAGGCTCTGAAACAGATGCTGACCCCAGGGTATAATTCTTGTTAAGACAGCCAAGTAACGTGGCTTCTAGGACGAGACACTGCTATCACTGTGGATTATAGACTGCTAGGCCTGAAAGAACTAACTTGGAAATGGAGTTTATAGATTTTTCTCTAACTGTGAGCTTTCAGCTGGTAATGCAACAGTTTGGCATTTTGCTTTCAAGGTACAATTATCCACTGACAATAGTCCATGCTTTCAAATTTTAGAGTAAATGAGTAACAAGACTTACATTTTACTATAACTTTAAACTTCTCAAAATATTTTCATATGTTACATATTTTGTTTGGTTACACAATACTTAAAATATCATCCTTTACAAAAATATAAGTGAGGAATGCTATCTATTAAGTCTTCCTGGAAATCAGTACATTATTCACATAAACGTAAAAATAATTTTGAAAAAACATTTTATTCAAAGTTATAGCACTCTCAATTTAAAAATGTTCAGTTTTGAAGGAGCACCAAATCATTTTCTGAGTGTATACTTATTATTTAGCAAAATATTTAATTTCATAATTGTTTTTAATTCTGTATAAGATAAACTAAAAGACAGACAACAGGGCAATAGACAAAAACAACCATTTCATAGAAGAAATTAAAATTGCAAACACACCTATGAAAATATAGTATACTTCATTCGTCATTAGGAAAATGGAAAGTAAACTATAGTAAGATGATATGTTATAACCACTAGTCAGGCCAAAACCAAAGTGAAGGCAAAGACATGGAAAAACAGAAACCTCAAGCATAGACGGTGAGAGTGTAATTGGCATAACCATTTTGGGAAATAATCTGAACTTGTCTGATAAAATTAGACACATGTAACCTAGGGTACATCAGTTTCTATCTTAGTTACGTAAGGTAGAGAAATATTTTTATATATGTCAAGTACAGGCAGAGGCTGTTCATAGCAGCATTATTTACAGTGTTATTATTTGTAATACAAAAATTGGACACATTCAAAGCATGGGTTAATAGAAATATTGAAAAATTATGGTACATACATAAAATACAATATAACAGATATTGATGGGACAAAGCACTGTTACCAAGAAAATGAATCTTAGAAATATAATGTAAGAAGGACAAAAAATATCATTTTTAGAAAGCTCAAGACCAAACAAACATAAACAATATTTTTATAAATGATACATATATGACATTGTTTTAAAAAAGAAAAAGAAAGAAATGATAAACATTAAATTCAAAATGTAAGTTACTTCTGGGGGTGGGGGTTCGAAGTGTAAGTTGGTGAGAATGCACAGCTGTATTTTTATGGGATGCTTCCTGGATTTTTATACACATAATTTCTTTTTTTTTTTTTAAGATTTTATTTATTTATTTGACAGAGAGAGACACAGCGAGAGAGGGAGCATAAGCAGGGGGAGTGGGGGAGGGAGAAGCAGGCTTCCCACCGAGCAGGGAGCCCGATGTGGGACTCGATCCCAGGATCCTGGGATCATGACCTGAGCCGAAGGCAGACGCTTAACGACTGAACCACCCAGGCGCCCTATACACATAATTTCTATATCCTTGAAAAAGTTATTGCATAAACCATACAAAATTCTACAACATTGCTATCTAAAAATATGTCTTGAGTTTCTATCAAATATAATCCTAAAAAATTATAAATCCATTATTTTGAAATGTCCAACTCAATTTTTTATGTCTATCAATGTTATTAAAGTCAAAAACATGGTCCTCTCATGTTATATTTGAGAAATATTTGAGAAATGGAAATTCTTAATTATTTAAAAAAGAAAAGAAAAAAGGAAATTCTTTATGTCCTTGCCATTGTGCTCCACTTGACTGTCAGCCAAAGGATTTTGGCAAATTCTGTAGATCACAGTATATATTGAAAAAATTGAAAAGCTTATATTCATAAACCATAGTTTCACAAATTTGAGAATCTGTACAACATTAATAGCTACTGTTTAGAAAAAATGTGGGCCCCTTCTCATGACCTAGCACTTATCCAGGGAATGTACAATAACTTTTAATTTGTATTTGGAACTAATCCTTTTTCTTATTTTTGTTTTTGTACCATGAGTACAGATGTCACTACATATTTTTGCCAGTTTATTTAATGGCGTGTTAAAAAGGAGCATAAAGACTTGAAAACTCCCTTTGTCAAAAGTTTTACAAAGTAATAAATCTTCCTTGTATTTGCCTATCTAAAATGTGACATCAAATAAACAAAATGGAGAGCTTCACAATATTCATACTTCATTAGTTTACTTGAAAACATTTCACATATTCTCAGCATTTGTTAAATCACCAACTGCACTAGATACAAAATGCTACTGATTCTATTTTCATAGCAGGTTGTCACCTAAAAAATGTGTTCACAGTGTTACTGAGGAGAAAACAATGAGCTTTTTATATCTAGTCTGTTCTTCTCTCTTACATGTTATTAAGTAAAAAATATATATATATATTTAATATGTTAGTGTTTTAAATATTAAAGGAATATAGCCTTTTATAAACACATGAAGCATAAATACAGAACATGAGAGATTCACAGAGCAAGTTTTGAAAACTGCTCTACAACCTTCAGTCACGGAAAATGTTAATATTAGAAAAAAAATTAAAAAGGAAACTTCTAAAGCAATATTACATAATCACCATAATTGCTGCCTTTCAGAGTTTAGTTATAGCCTTAATATTTTAAATGAAATAAAGAGAAAATATAAGGGGCATCATGGTGGCTCAGTTGGTTAAGCAACCGACTCTTGATTTTGGCTCAGGTCACAATCTCAGGGTTCTGGGATCGAGCCCATTGTCAGGCTCCATGTTCAGTGGAGAGTCTGCTTCAGGATTGTCTCTCTCCCTCTCCCTCTGCAGCCCCCAAATTAATTAATTAATTCATTAAAACAAAAGAGAGAAAATATAACACAAGACATGCTTTTGCTCAAAGCAGAACTTTTCCCCAGAAAATAATGAATGAGATAAGCCCAATTCACATCCCAGAACTGTGATCAGGACACAGGGATAGTTTCTTCCATTATAGTACGCTGAGTATATGTCAAAAGTTACCAGCTTAGAACAACATGTATTATCTCCCAGTTTTATAGCTCAGGAACCTGTACAACCTGGCTTATCTGGAGCCTCTGCTTCAGGGTTTCTTAGGGATTGCAATCAAGGTGGCCACCAGGCTGCAGTCAGTCAGCTGGAGGCTCCTCTGTGGAAGTATCACTCCCACACTCACCATTCCATACTCAACTGTAGTTGGCTGGATTGTGCTCCTTCCTGGCAGTTTAACAAAGAGTTTCAATCCCTTGCTAGCTGCTGGCTGAAGATAACCCTCAGCTTCCTGCCATGCATGCTTCTCCATGGAGAAGTTCACAAGTTGGCAGCTTGTTTCAAGTGAGAGGGCAGGAGAAAGTATAAGCAAGATGGAAGTCACTAATAAACTAATTTTGGGGCCAATATCCATCAGTTTTGCCATATTCTACTTATTGGAAGCAAGTAACTGGTTTCAGTCCACATAAGAAGGGAGAGGATTTTACAGTGAGTACCAGGAAGTGGGATTGTTGGGAGCCTCAGAATAACAAATTTATTTCTCAGGTTTCAAGACATGAATACTAATTTCAGAATCATCACTATGATAGAATGATAGGTGAATATTTGTAACACTTTAAGGAGGCCATAAATGATGTTGAAATATATATTTGGCTAGTTGACTTTTACATACTAGGGCTGAAAGTTAATAGAAGATTTGGGCCAGATATTAAGACTGAAACTGAAGTGTGATGTATGCCTGGGTGTTTTGGTCCTTACTGCCACTATATTATAATTTTAAGCAGGTATCCAAGTCATTTCCCTGATTTTAGGTGAAACATTTGATCATCAAATATGATATTTTATGTACTTTCGGTACTTTTACATAACTAAGGAAATTTCCATCTATTTTTAGATTTTTAAAAAAAGATTTTACTTATTTTATTTATTTTATTATTTGACAGAGAGAGAGAGACAGCTAGAGAGGGAACATAAGCAGGGGGAGAGGGAGAAGCAGGCTCCCGGCTCAGCAAGGAGCCTGATGCGGGGTTCCATCCCAGGACCCTGGGATCATGACCTGAGCCAAAGACAGACGCTTAATGACTAAGCCACCCAGGTGCCCCTATTTTTAGACTTTTAAAAGAGTTTTTATATTACATTTGGTTTTTGAACTATCTCAAATGTTTTTTATGTACATGCAAAGATAATACCATTTTTTCTATAGTTTATGAACGTGGCAAATTATATCAGTAGGTCTCTTTGATGTTGCACCATACTTTAATTCTCAAGACACACACACACACACACACACACACAAACATGCTTCAAGAAAATATTTTAGGCTTAATGAAAACATACGTAGTATGTACCTCACATTCCACTCATCTCTATGTTTATCCTTATACCAACACCATTACTGCAGATCATAATTCTCTTGAAATCACATGGTGTAAGTCCTCTCATTTTGTTCTTCCTCTAAATTGTTTTGGATAATCTAGGTTCTCCTATACATTTACATACAAATTTTAGATCATGCTTCAAAATTTCTAGAGGAAAAAAAGGAAACCCTCTAAAAATTTTGACTTGGATTGGATTAAATCTCTACACACCAATTTAGAGAAAATTACATATTAATTACATATTACACATTAATAATATTAGACATTAATACCTATTACATATTAATTACACACTAATTTACATTACATGTTAATGTAATTGCATTACATATTAATAATATTACATATGATTTTATATTACATATTAATAATATTGAGTCTTTTGGTCAATGAACATAGTCAATCTTTCTGCTTATTTAGTCCCACTCAGAAATGTTTAGAAATTTTTAGTGTACAGGTCTGACACATATTTTGTTCATTTTTTTCCTAAGTATTTTGTGTATGTATGGTTTTATTTTGGATGTCTTACAAATTATATTGTTTTATAATTTCAAATTCCCATGTTTGCTGGTGATACAAGAAATAAAACTGATTTTATATTGGTTTTTATTTCCCAAACTTGCTACCTTTATGCATTAGTACTAATTGTTTTAAGTAGAGTCTTTATTATTTTCTCCCTAGATTATGATATCCTCTTCTAATAAAGACAATTTTATTTCTTTTTCAGTCTCTTAAGGAAGTAAGGAAGTTTTATTATTATAATGTGCTACCTGGTAATATTGTAATAGGACAAAATATGGCTTTCATTATATGAATCTCTCACTTGGCTTTCATTATATGAAGGCACTTGATACCTACTACAAAGAACCTCTTAATTATGAATAATCAGACTGATTTAGGACAAATTTTGTATATCTTATCTGTTCCCTTTCCTAAAGGAATCATATTTTATTGAGAGAATTTTTTTTCCAGTCCTCTTTTAGGATTAAATAGTCCCTCCACTTTAATCCCATCACCAGTTTTTTTTTTTTTTTTTTTAAGGGAGAGAGAGAGAACATGTGTGGGGCAATGGGTGGAGGGGAAGAGAGACGAAAGAGGGGCAGAGGGACAGGGAGAGAAAGAATCCCCAGCAGGGTCCACGCTCAGCATGGAGCCTATTGTGGGGCTGGATCCCATGACCCTGAGATCATGACCTGAGCCTAAATCAAGAGTTGGATGCTTAACTGACTGAGTCACCCAGGTGCCCTCCAAAAAAAAAAAAGCTGGAGGAAATCTCTTATTTCTGTAAATGAGTATAGAAGCCTGCACAAGTCCCAGGGTTACCTCTGTGCTGCATGTGAAAAGGATAGACCCAAAGCAACAAAGCAAAGTCTGAGAGAACTGAACCTGTTTACATTTCCACCAAACTATCAAGCTTTTGTACATGCATTGGGAAGACACAAAGAAGTACAGCGAAGCTTTGAGAAATGGACTAAAATTTAGGCAACCACCCCAAATTCACACTAATTCCTAAGTGTTAACATATGAGGGAAAGACCCAAACAACAGAACAACGTTTTTGACAGTTGAACTGATATTGAGACTACAGACCACAGAAGGCAAGGCAGAATTTGTGGTCAATCTGGGATTGTTTCTGCTGAAACAAATACATAAATATTATCAAGAGCAAACTGTTGACAAACTAAAGCTCATAGGCCAAGTCCAGCTCCTGACTACTCTAGTGAATAGTGTTATTGGACCACAGCCACACATATTCATTAATATATCATCTGTGGCTATTTTTGAAGTACAATGGCAGAATTGATTTGTCACAATAGATGCCATATTATATGCAAAGTTCAAAATATTTACTTTCTAGTCCTTTACATAAGAAGTTTGTTTACCTCTCCAGTAGAGTATTTTAATGGGATCAAGAGTTTATCTTCAGTATAAGAGCCAGAATGACTCAATAAACCAACACCCAGAGAAATTACATTAATTCTCAAGGAAGAAGACAATCAACAGATGCCAATCTAAAATGACCCAGATATTGGATTTATCAAATGAAGACATTAAAGTTGCTATTATAACTATGCTCAATGATATAAAGGTAACTACACTTGAAACAAATGAAAAAATAAAAGTTTTCAGCAGACAAATTAAACTATAGAAAAAGAATCACATGGAAATTTCAGAAATGGAGGAGAAAAGATGGTGAAGGAGTAGGGGACCCTATTTCAACTGGTCCCTGGAATTGAGCTGGATATCTACCAGACCACTCTGAGAACCCACAAAATCAGCCTGTAATGTAAGAAAATAGATCTGGATCTCTACAAACAGAATATCGCAGGCAGTTGGTTTCAAGGTATGAAGCTGGGAGCCATGATTCCGCAGGCAGATATCAGAGGATAAACAGCAGCAGGAGGGAGCCTGGCCATAGGGATCCTACACCGCTGGTAAGCAACAGCCTTGCATGCTGGGGATGGGGCACAGACTCGCAGACCTGCAGCGTTGGAGAAAGGACTTTAGGGCAGCCCCCGGGAGGGAAACCCAGAGCGGTGGGGTCGCGTGTGTGAACTGGGGGTGGCTGGCGGTTTTAGAAGCACAAAGGGCAGAGACGTGCCCCGACCTGGAGGCAGGACTGGGAGCGCTGTGGAGGTGCGCACAACCGAGGATGCTGCAGTTTATAGCAGCACAGACAGAAATGGAGATAGTGTAGCCTGGAGAGCTCACTGAAGAACAGACTGCAATCTTTCTGCTCTGAGGCAGAGGGTTGGAAACAGTCTCTTCTGCTCTGACTCTCAGAAGAGATGCAGAAAGCCGCCAGGGAAAGCCGCCAGAGAACAAAAGCCCCCAAAACTGGTTCCCACTGAGCCCATCCCCTGCCACAGGGGGGCAGGGCAACTCTGCCCAAACAGGGTTGCCTGAGTAACAGTGTGGCAGGCCCTTCCCCCAGAAGACAGGCTGGGAGAACAAGAGGCCAGCAACCCTAAGGTCCCTAGAAAACAGGTGCATCTTGCTTGGGTTCTGGTCAATAATTTGGACTCTATGCATTCCCTTAACCACTCATCAACAGAATGACTAGGAGGAGGAACCCCCAAAATGGAAAAGACTCAGAGATTATGATTTATGCAGCAGATTTACAAATGGATGCAGATATAACCAAGATGTCGGAGATGGAATTCAGGCTAGCAATTGTGAAGACAATAGCTAGAATGGAGAAATCAATTAATGGCAACATAGAGTCTCTAAGGGCAGAAATGAAAGCTGAATTGGCAGAACTTAAAAATGTTATCAATGAGATCCCATCTAATCTAGATAATCTTACAGCAAGGGTAAGTGAGGCAGAAGAACAAATAAGTGACCTGGAAGACAATTTAATGGAAATTTCAGAAATGAAAAAGTTCTGAAATAAAAATTCATAGCATAGGCTCAAGAGCAAAATAGCAATAATGGAGGAAAAAGTGAACTTGAAGTTAGATTATTTGAAATTATCAGCTATGAAATAAAAAGAGCAAAGAGAAGAAAATACTAAACAAGTACAGAATCTCAGAGACCTGTGATACAAAAAAAAAAAAGATCTACTATTCATGTCATTGAAGTCCCAGAAGAAGAAGAGGAGAAGGATAAAAAAAATACATGGAAACATATGCAGAAAAAATACAGGAAGAAATATGGTTTAATATCCCCTAATATGGTAAATATGTAGATTTAAATCTAAATTTAGATCTAAAACAGACTACATTTAAAGAAAATTATGTCCAAACACATAATAATCAAACTGCTGAAAACAAAGATAATTAAAAACCTAGAAAGTAGCTAGAGACAAAGTACATATTACACACAAGGTATAATCACTTGAATACTGTGGACTTTTCATTAAAAACCATGGACCAGAAGCGAAGGCAAAAGCATCTTTTTAAGTACTGAAAGAAAAACAAACAAACTTTGCCAATCCAGAATTCTATATCCAGAAAAGTAAGCACATTATCAGGTGAAGAAAAATTAAAAGAATGTGTCACCAACCAGACCTGCTGTAAAAGAAATATCTACAATATGAAAGGAAATGTCACCATAGACAATGTTTGAAATTAGAAAGGAAGAGCAAGATACTCTTTTATATATTACTCTGAATAAATATAAAAGAGTATCTTTCTCCTTGTAAGTTTAAAAAATAGTCTATGACTTTTGAAAGCAAAAATGTAACATTGGTGCTTTTTAGTGTCTGTCAAGATGCAAGTGAGAATAAAAGGATCTATATGGTTGTAAAACTTCAATATTTCAGTTGAAGTGGAAAGTAATTAATTTTAAGTAAAGTGATGAAACTAAAACTTATATCTGATGGGTTTTCAAAATGAGTAGATGTAATATGCTTGGTGTAATTATAACATATCATTCAATGGGTGAATGGGGAATTGGAAAAAGGACTTAATTATTGTAGCACTTCTACTTTTACTTAAAAGTGGTAACATATAACACTAGTAGACACTCAAATCTTGGAGATAAATAATCTCCCTGGAGTAACACTAAGAAGATAATGTAAAAAAAGATGTAGCCATGAAATAAAAACTATAGTGAAATAAAAAGGAGATATTAAATATATATAAATGATACAAAAAAAGAAACATGGAAATAGTGAAAAAATAGAAGGCTAAACCAAAAATAGATGTTAAAATGATAGAAGTACATTAAATTATATTAATAATCATATTATATGTAACTGGGGGGGGAATGACCTAACCATATGCTGTCTGTAAGAAACCAATTAGGGATATGAAGACAAAAAATAAAGAGGTTGGGAAAAGGTATACCACAAAACATAAAGCAAATAAATGCTGGAAAAAACTAATGCTTCTAGCCAAGATAAGGTAGAGCAGTAACCAAATGTAATCTCCTTCTTGAAAAAAATTAAAAAAAAAAAAAAGAAACAATGGTTTTCAAGACACAGGATATCAAGCAATAAAGGATAGTATTCCCAGACATGAGGTAACAAATGAATTGAGCTCTATGATTACCCCAGCTTAGTGTCTTGTCCCACTCTTCTCTGGCTACTGTAACAAAATAGAATAGACTGGGTGGTTTAAACAACAGAAATTTATTTCTCACAGTTCTGGAGGCTGAAAAGTCTGAGATCAAGATGCTGACCAATTTGATTTTTGGTGAGGGCTTTCCCTGGCTTACAGCCAGCCACCTTCTTACTGTGTTCTCACATGGTGGAGAGAGAGCTCTGGTGTCCCTTCCTCTTCTTATAAGGGTGCCAGCTCTATCAGATTAAGGCACCATTTTTTTTAACTTCATTTAACCTTTATCATCTCCTGATAGGCCCTGTCTCTAAACACAACACTGGGGATTAGGGCTTCAACATACAAAGTTTGGGGAGACACAAACTTTCAGTCCATTACATGTCTTTATAGAGTTCTAACCATAGTGCAGGAGAAGAAACCTACGTGAAGCTTGGCAGTTGAGGAGATGGAGCTGACATTTAGTAAGGCCAGTGTGACTAGTATTTACAGGACGTGGTACTGAAGCAGAGAGAGCTGTACAGAGAACAACTTTAGAAATATGCAGAAGTCCCCTTCAGTTATTTGGCAAAGTACTAACTGTGGCATCTGTCCTCCTGTTACCCAAGACTGAAGACACAATCTTTTCAGGGGAATAGAGGGAATAGTGCCTGGCACTCACATAAGGCTAGAAATAGTGCCTATTCTCACCAACCAGATTAAAAAATTTTATAATTCAAGGGGTATTGAGCACAGTTTTCAGAAAGATCTTAGTAGTAAGTAATGATCACCCTAAGAGTAAAAGTTGCTCTGATCTAGTCTAACTAATCTTTTTTTTTGCATGACTTCAACCATTTTATTTTTTAAATTTTATTTTATTATGTTATGCTAATCACCATACATTACATCATTAGTTTCTGATGTAGTGTTCCATGATTCATTGTTTGTGTATAACACCCAGTGCTCCATTCAGTACATACCCTCTTTAATACCCATCACCAGGCTAACCCAACCCCCCAACCACCTCCCCTCTAGAACCCTCAGTTTGTTTCTCAGAGTCCATAGTCTCTCATGGTTTGTCTCCCCCTCCGATTTCCCCCCTTTCCTTTTTCCCTTCCTATTAAGTTCTTTTAACATATAATGTATTATTTGTTTCAGAGGCAAGGTCTGTGATTCAACAGTCTTACACAATTCATAGCGCTCATCATAGCACATACCCTCCCCAATGTGTGTCACCCAGCCACCCCATCCCTCCCACCCCCCACCACTCCAGCAACCCTCAATTTGTTTCCTGAGATTAAGAATTCCTAATATCAGTGAGATCATATGATACTTGTCTTTTTCTGATTGACTTATTTCACTTAGCATAATACTCTCTAGTTTCATCCACATCGCTGCATATGGCAAGATTTCATTTTTTTTTTGATGGCTGCATAATATTCCATTGTATATATACACCACATCTTCTTTATCCATTCATCTGTTGATGGACATCTTGGCTCTTTCCATAGTTGGCTACTGTGGACATTGTTGCTATAAACATTGGGGTGCACGTACCTCATTGGGATCACTACATTTGTATCTTTGGGGTAATACCCAGTAGTACAATTGCAGGGTCGCATGGTAGCTCTATTTTCAACTTTTTGAGGAACCTCCATACTGTTTTCCAGAGTGGCTGCACCAGGTTGCATTCCCACCAACAGAGTAGGAGGGTCCCCCTTCTCCACATCCTCACCAACATCGTAGGTCACAAATCAGGTCTCAACCAGTACCAAAAGATTGGGATCATTCCCTGCCTATTTTCAGACCACAATGCTTTGAAACTAGAACTCAATCACAAGAGGAAAGTCAGAAAGAACTCAAATATATGGAGGCTAAAGAGCATCCTACTAAAGAATGAATGGGTCAACCAGGAAATTAAAGAAGAATTAAAAAAATTCATGGAAACAAATGAAAATGAAAACACAACTGTTCAAAATCTTTGGGACAGCAAAGGTGGTCCTAAGAGGAAAGTATATAGCAATACAAGCCTTTCTCAAGAAACAAGAAAGGTCTCAAATACACAACCTAACCCTACACCTAAAGGAGCTGGAGAAAGAACAGCAAATAAAGCCTAAACCCAGCTAGAGAAGAGAAATAATAAAGATCAGAACAGAAATCAATGAAATAGAAACCAAAAGAACAGTAGAACAGATCAACGAAACTAGGAGCTGGTTCTTTGAAAGAATTAATAAGATTGATAAACCTCTGGCTAGAATTATCAAAAAGAAAAGAGAAATGACCCAAATCAACAAAATCATGAATGAAAGAGGAGAGATCACAACCAACACCAAAGAAATACAAACAATTATAAGAACATACTATGAGCCAGCAAATTAGATAACCTGGAAGAAATGGATGCATTCCTAGAGATGTATCAACTACCAAAACTGAACCAGGAAGAAACAGAAAACCTGAACAGACCTATAACCACTAAGGAAATTGAAGCAGTCATCAAAAATCTCCCAACAAACAAGAGCCCAGGGCCAGATGGCTTCCCAGGGGATTCTACCAAACATTTAAAGAAGAATTAATACCTATTGTTCTGAAACTGTTCCAAAAAATAGAAATGGAAGGAAAATTTCCAAACTCATTTTATGAGGCCAGCATTACCTTGATCCCCAAACCAGACAAAGACCCCATCAAAAAGGAGAATTACACACCAATATTCCTGATGAACATGGATGCAAAAATGCTCACCAAAATACTAGCCAATAGGATCCAACAGTACATTAAAAGGATTATTCACCACGACCAAGTGGGATTTATCCCTGGGCTGCAAGTTTGGTTCAACATCGCAAATCAATCAATGTGATACAATACATTAATAAAAGAAAGAACAAGAACCGTATGATCCTCTCAATAGATGCAGAAAAAGCATTTGATAAAGTACAGCATCCTTTTGTGACTAAAACTCTTCAGAGCATAGGGATAGAGGGTGCATACCTCAATATCATAAAAGCCATCTATGAAAAACCCACAGCAAATATCATTCTCAATGGAGAAAAACTGAGAGCTTTTCCCCTAAGGTCAGGAACAGGGCAGGGATGTCCACTATCACCAGTGCTATTCAACATAGTATTAGAAGTCCTAGCCACAGCAATCAGACAACAAAAAGAAAACAAAGGCATCTAAATCGGCAAAGAAGAAGTCAAACTCTCACTCTTTGCAGATGACATGATACTTTATGTGGAAAACCCAAAAGACTCCACCCCAAAACTGCTAGAACTCATACAGGAGTTCAGTAAAGTGGCAGGATATAAAATCAATGCACAGAAATCAGTTGCATTTCTATACACCAACAACAACACAAAAGAAAGAGAAATTAAGGAGTCGATCCCATTTACAATTGCACCCAAAACCATAAGATAGCTAGGAATAAATCTAACCAAAGAGGCAAAGAATCTGTACTCAGAAAACTATAAAATACTCATGAAAGAAATTGAGGAAGACACAAAGAAATGGAAAAATGTTCCATGCTCATGGATTGGAAGAACAAATATTGTGAATATGTCAGTGCTACCTAGAGCAATCTACACATTTAATACAATCCCTCTCAAAATACCATCAACTTTTTTCAAAGAAATGGAACAAATGATCCTAAAATTTGTATGGAACCAGAAAAGACCCCGAATAGCCAGAGGAATGTTGAAAAAGAAAAAGAAAGCTGGTGGCATCACAATTCCGGACTTCAAGCTCTATTACAAAGCTGTCATCATCAAGATAGTATGGTACTGGCACAAAAACAGACACATAGATCAATGGAACAGAATAGAGAGCCCAGAAATGGACCCTCAACTCTATGGTCAACTAATCTTTGACAAAGCAGGAAAGAATATCCAATGGTAAAAAAAGAGTCTCTTCAACAAATGGTGTTGGGAAAATTGGACAGCCACATGCAGAAGAATGAAACTGGACCATTTCCTTACACCACACACAAAAGTAGACTCCAAATGGTTGAAAGACCTAAATGTGAGACAGGAGTCCATCAGAATCCTAAAGAACACAGGTAGCAACCTCTTCGACCTCAGCTGCAGCAAGTTCTTCCCAGAAACATCGCCAAAGGCAAGGGAAGCAAGGGCACAAATGAACTATTTGGACGTCATCAAGATAAAAAGCTTTTGCACAGCAAAGGAAACAGTCACCAAAACCAAAAGACAACTGACAGAATGGGAGAAGATATTTGCAAATGGCATATCAGATAAAGGGCTAGTATCCAAAATCTATAAAGAACTTCTCAAACTCAACACCCAAAGAACAAAGAATCCAATCAAGAAATGGGCAGAAGACATGAACAGACATTTTTCCAAAGAAGACGTCCAAATGGCCAACAGACACATGAAAAAGTGCTCAACATCGCTTGGCATCAGGGAAATCCAAATCAAAACCTCAATGAAATACCACCTCACACCAGTCAGAATGGCTAAAATTAACTAGTCTAACTAATCTTAATAGAAATACCCAATAAGATCAAATTGGTTCCAAGTAAGTTGAAAATCACTGACCTAGGTAATTCTTGAAAACTCCGTTCGAAGGCACCAACATTTCACTTGGACCTCAGTCTTTAAATAATGTGATTTTCCTAGTATAACTTTGATTCCACAAAGAAGGAAGCTAGGAAGCTGTTTAAAAAAAAAAATTTTTTTTCTATAGAACTTTAGAATTATTAATTAGTCATAAAATAGCATTAATGGCTGATCTCATTATTTAATGGCCACACAGATCATTCAAACTTTTGGCTCTTAACATCTCTGTCTGTTTATCCTAATGGAGTAGAAAAGATTTTGGAATATGCTATTATATCTGATCGATTATATTTAAAAGTATTACATTAAATATTTTTTTTGAAGAGGAGCTTTGCTAAAGTGATCTAATTATATACTAGGAAATTAAGCCATTCTATGTAATTTAATAGCTTAATCCAAAATTTTCAAGAGGAGCCAAATGGAATAGTATTTCATTCATAAATTCAGCATACAAACCAACCAGAGATTTCCACAATTAAGATGATGAAAAATTAAAATGTGACTAATTACTTCTATATACTGTCCTTAATGAGCATAAACAGTTTCAAAATATATTATCCTAAAACTGACATTTTTCTCAGAAATAATTTAGATAATGGCACCATTTAAAGGCCCACAGTAATAATTGATTTTGCATCTAGACAGAAAAAAAATTAAAGTCAATGATTCTTGTTAAACTTGTATCTGTGCTTCCTAAAGTCAACCCCTTAATTTTACTTTTTAAGAAAACATTAACAAATGTTATGTTTAGTCATGGAATAGAAAATGTGTAAATTGCAGTACAAAAGCAAAGATAAAATTAGATTTGTAAAATGGACATGTTTAGCATATTATCAATGTTTTAGAGGGAAGGCTTCAGTTATATGAAATCATATGAACATAAGGGTTTTTCTTAAAACTGTTAAATTATTGTATAATCATAGAGTTAAATTAGCATATCATTTTACTGGCAATTTCCCTTTTACCATACAAAGGATTTATACTCCTCATTTTATACAGATTATGGTTTCAGCCTGTTAGAACTCATGGAATTGGTGAAGAAACACATTTAATGTATACATCTAGGTTTATTCTTATTGGAATATCTTTTTCTCATGGCTTCAAGAAATAACTTTCAGCTTTGTTTCTTTTGCAGAGCAAGTAGGACTTACAGAGTCTATTTTTCAGTCTGGAAAACAACATGGTCATTTGGGAAAAAATGTCATAGAATTCCTGCTAACCACGAATCCAATGTTCATTCCAGATGTTTAATGAAGAAATTTGGTTACAAGTACTACAAACAAATCAACTAAATTTAACTAATAAAAAGGATTTAATAATTAAAAAAAATAAAGATCTAGAATAGGTTCTAGGATTGCCTGAATTGAGTGATTCAAATAGAATCTGGATTTGGTTGCACTGAACTGTTTCTCTTTTCTGTTTGTGAGTTGACTAACTACCCCTAGTTCTTTTATATGAATTGTACTTAACTGCCCTCATTCATTATGAGTATTACTCATCCTCATAACTCTGAATTCAAAGGAAAAGAGCGTATGCCTCTTTTTAATTTGGAAAATTCAGTAGAAGACTGATTTATCTGGCATAATTTGACTCATGTCAAATCCCTAAGTGTTTGCAACATTACTATATCTAGAGGGATAGCTCGGCAATCGGCTTATCTTGCATCATGTACTTTCCTCTGCAGCAAAGAGAACAGTAGACTGTTCTATGTGAATGTTAGATTTTTTTGTTTGTTTGTTACTTGAGGCTGTTAAGAGGGCCACAAAGAGGAAAATTTGATGTTACTTAAAAAATGAGTATTCAATTAATCAATAATTTAATAAAGACAACTCTTGAATTCAAGATTCAGACATTTTAAAATTCAATTAGTTATAATAATCACTATCAAGGATGCTTTCATAACTTAGTTAATAGTATTCCTTTAATTATTTAAGTGACATTTTAGATGTACATATTTGAGTATCATTTTATGCATTTTAAACCTCTGATATAACAAACTTACCAAAAAACTAAACCAATCAAATATCTTTAATAAATACATTAATTTCCTGTAGCTTCTATAGTATTTACCACAAACAAGGTAGCTTAAAAACCAATGTTTTTTTTTGAGAAATCTGTTCCTGGTCTCGTGTAGCTTCTGGTTGCTACAGATATTCCTTGGCTTGTGGTAGCATCACTCCAACATTTGCTTCTCTTCACATGACCTTCACTGTGTGTGTGGATCTGTCTCAAAACTCCATTTTTTGCCTATTGAAGTAAAATGCGTGAAGAATCCAAAGCAGCTGGGTGGTTTAACTTCCAGTATGATGGAATCATTATTTTGTGTCCTTGTGGAAGCATTCCTTCCTCTGGAAGAAATAGATAGATTCCTCTAGACAAGTAGACAAGTAGAACATCTGATAGATTTGTCCTCTAGACAGGTAGAACATAATAAGGTCATGGAGACATGAAGCAAAAATTTGCTAGTGGATCACTGGGGTAATAGCAGGTGATGCCACAATAATTTCCACTCCTTGATTCCCAGAGCCATAAATTGTGGAAGAAATAGCACCATGTGTTGGATGCTGACTTATATACAGCCTCCTGGAGGACATTGCCTCTGCCTTGTAAGATACTGCCACCTAACCTAGGAAGTACTGTAACTGAGTCTTCAAAAGGCTGTTCTATCAAGCCAGTTACTCCAGGAAAATAAGAACATGGTGAGATCAATGAATTCCACGAACATCGGTCCACTGCCATACTTCATTTGTTGTGAAGTGAGTTCCTTGATCAAAACTAATGTGTAGAATACCACAACCATGAATAAGACATTCTGTAAGTCCACAGATGGCAGTTTTGGCAAAGGATTTCATGAAGAAAAAGTAAATCTATACCTAGACTATTTCAGTAAGAACAAAGGGCTGGCCCCTCTATGGTGGAAGCAGTCCAATATAATCAATCTACTACCAGATAGCTGGTTTATTACCCTGGAGTATGATGCCATATTAGGAAATCATTGTTGGTTTCTACTGTTGACACGTTGGGCACTCAGCCGTGGCTCTAGCCAGGTCAGCCCTGATGAGTGGAAATTTATGTTGCTGAACCCATGCAAAACTCTGATCCTTGTCATCATCCTTTGATGAACAATTATTCAACACAAATATTTTTGTGTTTTTGTCCATTCAGAGATGTCTATCCACATACTTCTTCCCTAAATTTCCTTGTCACCAATTTTCCAATTATATTCCTTCTAAGTTCCTGACCATCCAGCCAAACTATTTTCTATAGCTTATAAATCAGTAAAGTCTCTATATTAGTCAGAGTTCTCCAGAGAAATAGAAACAATAGGACACAGATAGATGGGTAGATAGATAGATAATTCTATATGCCCTAATTGGGCTAAGGGATGGCCAAATAGCTGGTAAAGCATTTTTTTCTAGTTGTGTCTATGAGAGTGTTTCTGGAAAAGATAAGTATTTGAATTATTAGCCTGAGTAAAGAACACCCTCACCAAAGCAGGTGGGCATCATCCAATGTCCTTCAACATCAACGCTCCCAATTCTTGGGCATTTGGACTTGAACCAGGAACTGCGTTATTGGCCCCCCACCCTACTTTCAGACCTTTGGACTCAAAAAGGGACTTACACCATTGGCTCTTAAACTGAATTTACACCACCAGTTTTCATGTTTCTGCAGCTTGCACATGGCAAATCATGGGACTTCTCAGTCTCCATAAGTGCATAAGCCAATTCCTATAACAAATCTCTTCATATATATGAAGAGATGATATATATCATATATGATATATATAATATTGGTTCTGTTTCTCTAGAGAACCCTCACTAAAACAGATTTACATATAGCAAGAGCTTTATTATAAGAATTTGGTTCACATTATTATGGAGTTTGAGAAATCCCAAAGTCTGCAGCTGGCCAGCTGGAGACCCTGGAGAGTCAATGTCTATAGTTCCAGTCCAAGACCAAAGGCCTGAGAACCAGAAGAGTTGATGGTATAAGTTGCAGTCCAAAAGTGGGCAGGCTCGTGCCCCAAGAAGAGCTGATGTTTCTTTCAGTTCAGGTTCAAAAGCCAAATAGGACCAATGTCCTAGCTCAAAGCAGTCAGGAAGAAGAGTTTCCTCTTATTCTCAGGAGGGTTACTCTTTTGTCTATTCAGCACTTCAACTGTTTGGATGAGGGCCACTCACGTGAAGGAGGGCAATCTTCTTTACTCAGTCTGCTGATTCAAATGTTAATGTTAGTCTCATCTAAAAACAGCCTCAAAGACATATCCAGAATATTAGTCACATTTCTGAGGCATAGTTTAACTCATATCTCGGGCTAAAAACACGTATTTTCTTTCTTACATACAGGCTAGTTGGGTGGGAACGTTATTTCCGGCATTGGTTAACAAATCATACATTCTGGGACTAGAAATTAGCATGCTCTTTTCATAGCACAAAGAAGCACGAGAAGCCAAGCGAAACTCTGAAAAACATTACAGCCTCTGCCTGTGTCGTATCCTCTAGCACTCTATTTTTGAAAACATATAGCATAGCTGAATTTAATATCAATAAGAGAAGAGTTATGTTTCACTCTAGAGGGAGCTAAGTCATCTTGCAAAGGGTATACTTGTGTAAACCTATTAGAGAAAAGGAGTAAAAAGTTGAAATAACAAAAAGCAATAATATAAACATATACAGCATTCTTCCCCATGCTGATTTTGTGTGCAATGTAATTGAGCTTCTGAATGCCTAGGATCTCAAGCAACATGTCTGAACACTTAGCCATACAGTGAACCTTAAAATTACTTCCAGTTATCCATTTGATGATCAAATATTTTAGTGATACTTGATTTAAACAATGCGTCGAAGAAATGGAAGCATGGTAATGCCACATCTAACCACATCTTCATCCTAAATTTGATTACTAATTGATTAATAATGCCACAGCATTGATTCACAATAGACACTGATCAACTAAAGAATGACATCTTTATATCTATCTCTTTTTCCTCCTTTGTCAACTTTACCCTATTTAAATAGAAGTAAAAGTTCAGTGGACAGTGTAACACATAAGAGATTAAAGGTTAATGACTAAAGCATGATTACATTGCATTTCATATAACTCTAAATCATTTGTAGAAAAGGGAAAATATTGATAAATTTTGGGAGGCATTTGAGAGTTTCTGGTCTGATAGTCAACTGGAGTCACTCTCATGAATCAGATGCTCATTTATTTCCAGCTTCATACTATCTAACGTCTGTACTTGCTATACCTGTCTGGTTATCTCTGTGGGGTTTTATTGACTTATAAACTTGCAGTTTAAATGTTTCTTACATTATTTCATCCTTTATATTGTTATTCTTACTTAGCACAATCAGCTTTACTGGAGAATATGGAGAGTTCACTGTTAATTAAATACAGCTGAATAGTTATATTTTCATGGTTAATTTAATCAATGCCATGGAAGCAATTATATTGGCCTCTCTTTTATATGAAATAAGAAAAATATCCTTAGATAGATGTTAATGTAAGCTGCCTTTTTATTTAGAATCATTTGTGGAAAACAAGACATTTCTAAAAATAATGCAGAGAATCTCAAATTTCAATAAAGATTCTACAAATCATTGGCTTTTTAATAATGAATAGAAAGGTGTCACATTTCTCAGGTTCAACTATGAGAATAAAGCTTCTTTGTTCCAAATTCTTTCAACTCTCTCCAGTTTATCTTTTTTCTTTAATTTTTGAGCCTATAATCTCATTACCATTTATTTGGTGCTTTGCTATTTCTGAGCAATTGTTTGCAGCACAACCTCCTGCGATTTCTTTCACTTTTCTACACTCACCTTTATCCCCTCAGTTCAAGCTTTGCTTTTACTAATCATGCCTTGAACAGTTAAGCCTCACATAGGAATCTTGGCAATACTGGCTTTTTCTCTCAATTGGACACTATAGCCCAAAAGTATTATTTCCCCCCATTCTTTTTTCTTTTCAAAATAAATGAATCTTTTAGTGATTTATGCTTCTACTTACACACTATATAATACCCTAGATTTACTGTTTTATCTATTGTGGTGGTAGGAATTTCAGTTCTTTTCAATTAATCCAATTAAGATTTTCACTATTAGTATATTGATAAATTAGACTTTATTTAAAAATCCTATTACCTTTCAAAAATTTCAGAATAATTGAATACATATTTTTTGAAAGAAAACTCAGTGCATTGATAGCTTCATACCTGCAGCCCCAAAGACTATTTTATTCCTTCCTGGATATAGGGTACAAAGATTTATCTACTACTTTAAAGAAAATTTGATCATATAATGCCAAAAAATAAAATGAATGTGTAACATAATAAGGCTGAACACATTTCATGCAACCACAATTGTTGTAATTAAAAGTTATCTCTAGGGGCGCCTGGGTGGCTCAGTTGGTTAAGTGACTGCCTTCGGCTCAGGTCATGATCCTGGAGTCTCTGGATGGAGTCCCGCATCGGGCTTCCTGCTCGGCAGGGAGTCTGCTTCTCCCTCTGACCCTCCCCGCTCTCATGTGCTCTCTCTCTCATTCTCTCTCTGTCAAATAAATAAATAAAATCTTAAAAAAAAAGTTATCTCTAATTGAATTGTATTACAACAGTTGATGCATGACTAATTTTGAAAATATTTCAAAGATACTCATACATTCACACATGCACACACATATCTCTTCTTGTACAGTAAAGCTTCGTATGCAATCATATTAATTAGTTCCTGGTATATAGTTTTTAAATATCCTTCATGCTCTCACATTTTTTTTTGTTTTATTACATCTCTTTTTAATTAGGGTCCCCTTGCATTTCTAGTAGTTTTTTTTTTACATATTAAATTGCTATATTGCTTACACATAGAATTTGATCATTTATGTTATTTGTGAAGTGTGCCTTGAATGACTTTATAATTTTAATCATATTATTTGCTATTAACATTGCATTCCATCTGGTCCAAAATTAATATTGCCACTTCTATTTTCCTTTCCTTTGCATTTGTCTATTACTTCTTAGTTCACTCTTTTAGTATGTCTTTCCTCATGAGTACAGTCATTGTTATTGTTTTTGTTGGTTATAAATTTAATAAAGTTCTCTATGGTTCTCTTAACCCTACCTGACAATCTTTTTTTAAAAGAAAAGTTTAGGGGCGCCTGGGTGGCTCAGTTGATAAGCGTCTGCCTTCGGCTCATGTCACGATCCTAGGGTCCTGGGATAGAGCCCCGCATTGGGCTCCCTGCTCGGCGGGAAGCCTGCTTCTCCCTCTCCCACTCCCCCTGCTTGTGTTCCCTCTCTCACTGTGTCTCTCTCTGACAAATAAATAAATAAAATCTTAAAAAAATAAATAAATAAAAGAAAGGTTTATTTTATTCACACTTTAAATGATTGCCATATCTGTCTTCATCCTTTTAATCTTTATTTTGAATAATTAATTTAGCTTACTGTTACATTTTCTCTGTACATTTTCTAGATTGATAAAATTTCTAATCATTCTCTTATTTCCACTTGCAAATTTGGATATTATTTTCAATATTACCATTTCATTAATGGATAACTTCACTCACCCCTCATATTCAGACAAATTTCTATATTATATTATTTAAAATTTAATATTATTTATCCCAACAAATTTACCTTTTCCCTTCCCTATGCACTCTATTTTTCTTCCACTTTTTTTCTCTCAAGGGTGCTTTTGATAATATCTATTATATTTTCAAATCATAATATTTAATTTTTCTCTAATAGAATGTGAATAATATAATGATATTTTAAGACCTCTACTTTTATTAATTCTACTTGTAATCTTTATCCTTCAATGTATAATAATATTTCACTGTTTTATATCTATTTACTTTTACATTGTTGATGTTTATGACAGTATTTTCTTCAAATTTAGGTCTCTTTCCTTTATTTGCATAAGAGGAAAAACACAGATTACTAAAAGTGAAATTTAAAGAATGTGGGGGGGAACTAAGGATGCAGAGATAAAAGTCAAAAGTCATCTTCAAGGGTGTGTGGTGGCTCAGTCAGCTAAGTGTCCAACTCTTGATCTCAGCTCAGGTCCTGATCTCGGGATCTTGGGTTCAGGCCCCACGTTGGGCTCAAAAAAAAAAAATGCCATCTTCAAATTTGAAACTCAAGAGACATTTTTTAGAGTGGACTCTATTTTAAACAATTATAGAATGAAAACTATCTACAATGGTCCTGAACTTCACTATGTCTATTATATTTATTTGCAGATAAAACATGGAAGACCATGAATATTCTTGCATGCTTATCCATAGAATGATAAAGTTTAAAATTTAAATTTTAAATTCTAAATTTTAAAATTAAAATATAATTCATAATTTATTGCACAGTCATTTCTTTTCTTGTATAATCAACAGTCCCTATAACTGTAATGCTAAATTTATTTAGCCCTTGCTTTATGCCAGCCATTTTTCAATATGCTACAAATTGATGAACTTATTTCATCTTCAAAATAATCTGTAGACTAGTACTATTTTTATCAATACTATTTATTTTTTACATGTGAGGAAACTGACACACAGGGAATTTAGAAAACTTGCCTAATTTCTCATAGCTAATAAGTGCAGAGCCAGTAGTTGAAGTCAGCAGCCTAGCTCAATATCCCATGCTTTTAAACACTATTCAATACTGCAGCTCTTTTCTCCCTAAAATTTCAAATTGACTTATATTATTTACCTTTATCAATTTTTTTTCTCAAACTTTTCATTATATGATTTGGTCTACTGAGTTCCATTTTTCTCACAGGCCTTTATTTAACTCTAGGACCTGTCTCTTCCTGCTCCTGTTAGGACTGGAACCTCTCTAAGCACACCACACGTCTGAAATCTGGAACTCCCCCTCGCTTCTCTTCTGGTTTAGAAACAGTTTCCTGGACCTGAGCTTCTCTTCTTTCTCTGTTTACTCTTTGGTACTGCTGAAATCATGTACTTCTCAGAAACAGTCATGGGAAGTAAATCTTCCAACCAAATCACTTAATTACTTCTGCCAACACATTTGACGAATAGTATAGTTCCATAAATAATTCTAATTTTAAAATTATTTTTCTACCAAACATATCGTCAGTGGATTTGGTTTCTTCTGAGGTCTCTTCCCTTTGCTTGCAGATGGCTGCCTTATCTGTGCCTTCACGTGGTCTTTTCTCTACTGTCTCTTTATTTGTCCAAATTTCCTCATCTCATAAAGAGGCCAGTCAGATTGGACTAGGGGCCACTCTAATAGTCTAACTTACGTTACTCATTTCTTTAAAGGAACTATCTCCAAATATGGGTGCATTCTGAAGTACTGGGGTTTAGAGCTTCGACATATTATTGTGGGAGGGATATGGCTGAGCCCATAACAATTGCTAAACAGTATTTCATGGTATGGATGTACCATAGTGTGTTTATCATTCACCTGTCAAAGGACATCTGGGTTGATTTAAGTTTTTGGCTATTACAAATAAAGCTGCTATAAATGTTCATGGGCAAGTTTTTGTGTAAGTCTAATTTTCTTCTCTCTGGAATAAATGCCCAGGAGTACAATTGTTAAGTCATATAGTAGTAACTTGTTATTATCATTATTATTATATTATCATTAACATTGATTTTTTAAATGCAAACTCTCAAATTATTTTCCATAGTAGCTGCACAATTTTACATTCTCACCAGCAGTATATGAGTGATCCTGTTTCTCCACATCCTTGCCAACATTTGATGTTATCCCAAGGATTTAATTAAGCCATTCTGAGAGGTGTGTAGGGGTATCCAATTGTGGTTAATGGCTTAATGGCTAATGTTGTTGAACAATTTTTCATGTGCTTTTTTTTTTTTTTAAAGATTTTTATTTGACAGAGAGAGATACAGCGAGAGAGGGAACACAAGCAGGGGGGGTGGAGAGGGAGAAGCAGGCCTCCTGCCGAGCAGGGAGCCCGATGCGGGGCTCGATCCCAGGACCCTGAGATCATGACCTGAGCCGAAGGCAGACGCTTAACGACTGAGCCACCCAGGCGCCCCTTCATGTGCTTTTTTAACACCAATATGTTCTTTTTGGTGAAAATTCTCTTCATGGCTATGCTTATCTTCTAATTGGTTTGTTTGTGGGGTTTTTTCTTCTTTCTTTAATCTCCTTTTTTTCCCTCTTTTTTCTTCACTCAGACCCAAAGTATCAACACTCACTAGGGGAACTGCTGTTAACAAAAAAAATATTGCCATCATTGTAGTTTTTTCTCTATTTTCACTGTTGATTTTTGAGACTTCATTACACATTTTAGATACTAGTCTTTTGTCAAATACTTGACTATCAATACTTTATTCCAGTGTATTGCTTGTCTTTTCATCTTCTTAAAAGGGTCCTTCACATGGCAAAATTTTTAATTTTTATGATGTCCAATGCATGCATTTTTTTCCTTTTATAGATTGTGTTTTTGTTGTAAAGTCTAAGTCCCAAATACAGGTGTTTTGCTTCTGTGTTTTCTTTCTAAAATTTGTATACTGCTCATATCGCATTTTACATTTATATTCAGTCTGTTATCCAATTTTTGTATAAAATTTTAGATTTATGTCTACTCTTTTATCTACAGATGTCTAAGTCCTCCAGTGGCACTTGTTGAAAAGGCTACCTTGCTTCCATTGAGTTTTTTTTTTTTTTTTACACTTTTGCCAAAAATCTGTTAGGGGCATTTGTATGGAAATGTTTCTTGGTTGTCTGTTTTGTTCCTTTCTTCTGTGTGTCTCCCTAACAACCTGCAGTACTTTCCTACTAGCTCACACAATTGCTTAAAAGCTCCCTTATTTTTTGTTTCGACATGAATGGAATCAGTTTATCTCCCTTACTGAATTAGTTTCTCTCCCTATTGGAAGAGTCTTGAAAAAACCCTTCCTTGTCATTTTTAACCAGTGTCTAGGGCAATTTCTCTTTGACACTTTGTATAGCTTTTATAGTGATTGCATTACATACTGTATACATATATACACTGTCCACTGGTGCTGTTTTACCAGTTCAAGGAAGTATAGAAACATTAATCCCTTTATGTCAGTTTACCCTTTCCATTTATAATATAAATATTTTTAATACTTCCTCTATATACATTTGCAAACACACCAAGAAATGTTATTACTTTTGCTTCAACAGTCAAACAAAACTTAAACAACTCAAGAAGAGAAGGAACATCTACTGCATTTAACCATAAATTTGTTTACCATACTTTTTTCTTTCCTCAAGTTTCAACTTTCCTTATTATATTGTATCTTTTCTGTTTAGAGAGTTTTATTTAACCATTTTCTAGGGTAGGTCCACAGGGGGAAAAATCCCTTAGTTTAACTTGTGAGAATGTCTTGATTTCCTCTTAATCCTGAAGGATATTTTTGCTTGCTATAGGATTCTGAGTTGACACTTGAAAAATGTTGTGCCACTTCCTCGGCCTTCATGGGTTTTAATGAGAAATCCCCTGTCATTTGAATTATATTCCCCTTATAGGTAAGGTGTCATTTCTCTCTCACTGCTTTCTAGATTTTTTTCTTTGTCATTAGTTTTCAAAAGTTTGATATGCTGTATCTTAGTGTGGATTCCTTTGAATTTATTCTTGCGTTTGCTTAGCTTCTTGAATCTGTAGGTTTAAGTGTTTTGCCATATTTGGCAAATTGTCAGTCATTAGTCTTTTGAATAATTTGTGTAAAAACATCCTCTTTCCCTTCTTCTAGGACTCCAATGACACAAATCTTAGAACTTCTGTTACAGTTCCACTGGTCCTTGTGGCTCTGTTCATTTTATTTTCAGTCTTTCTGTTCTATTTTCAAGTTCACAGATTTTTTGCTGTGTCTCCTCCATTCTGGTGTTGGGTCTATCCACTGAGTTTTATGTTTTTTAACCAGCTATTTTATTTTGTTGACATACTATTTCTTTGCCAAGACAATTTTCTTTCATTTATTTTGAGAACTTTTTGTACTTCCTCATCATGACATTATTATGATGGCTGCTTTAAAATCTTTGTTGGATAATCTAACCTTTTCATCAGCCTAGTTGCCTTTATTGATTGTATTCTTTCATTCAGTTTGAGATCTTTATGGTTATTTGTATGACAAGTAATTGTTTTTTTCTGTTTTTTTTGTGTTGTTGTTTTGTTTTGTTTTAGATTTTGTTTATTTATTTGAGAGAGAGAGCACAATGAGAGGGAGGGGCAAAAAAAGGATGCTCTTTGTTATGTAGGTCCCTGGCTCCTCATTACGCCTTCAGTAATATCCCTTTGGCTGGAAAGGTTAGTATTGCATCATCCCTACATTCCACTGATACGTTAGGGGAAAATGGCTTCGTAACTCATGCGTAGAGGTAAAGTTTTTTGTTTTTTTTTTAAATTTTTTTAAAATTTTTTTATTCTTATGTTTATCCCCATACATTACATCATTAGTTTTACATGAAGTGTTCCATGATTCATTGTTTGTGCATAACACCCAGTGCTCTATGCAGAATGTGCCCTCCTCAATACCCATCACCAGGCTAACCCATCCTCCCACCCCCCTCCCCTCTAGAACCCTCAGTTTGTTTTTCGGAGTCCATCGTTAGAGGTAAAGTTTTTGACTCTTCCTTGGCCTTTTCTTTTTTTAAAATTTTTTTTGCCTTTTTTTTTTAAGTTTTTATTTAAATTGCACTTAGTTAACATACAATGTTATATTAGTTTCAGGTGTACAATGTAGTGATTCAACACTTCCATACAACACCTGGTGCTCATCACAAGTGCACTCCTTAATCCTGATCACCTATTTAACCCACCCCCAGACGCACCTCCTCTCTGGTAGCCATCAGTTTGATCTCCATAGTTAAGAGTCTGTTTCTTGGTTTGCCTCTCTCTCTTTTTTGCCCTATTGCTTGTTTGTTTTGTTTCATAAATTTCACATATGAGTGAAATCATATGGTATTTATATTTCTCTCCTTCGCTTTTTCTGATGTTAACAGCAGGGAGGAGGAGTGCCTCATTACTGACAAATTGGTTTGGAAATCTAAGCTTCTTGCATAATCCCCATACAATCAAGGGTGGCCTTATTATTGCCTCTTAGGGATGGAAGACATGGCTCCCTAGTTGGCCTTCCTTCACATCACCCCACAAGGGGAATTGGGAAGCTTCCTCACAACACAGTGATGCTGGAAATCTAAGCTCCCGCTTGGACTCTGGTATCATGGTTGGGAGTAAGACCGTTGTTTTTTCTATGCTATTTAGCTACAGTAAAGCTGCTTTTTTCCCTAAAAGTTTCTGTTTTGTAAGTCTGTCCCTTTTCTGGATCTTTGGCTAGAGATGTAGACTTTTGGAGCTTTTTTTTTTTTTTTGTCTGCATGTGTGGGTGTTCTTAAGGTGGTAGTTTCTTCCATCCCAAGTCTGTGAAATATGTGGTAAAAAGAAAAACCAGGAACTAATAATCATGCCATTCCTCAAGTTTTGATGTCTAGTCACTCTGCCTTCTCTCCGCCTCTCAGAATCTTCTTATGTTTGTTTTACATATAATATCCTGGATTTATAGTTGTATTTAGTGGGGGGAAAAGAAAAATTTTACTCCTTTTTATCAGAAGCAGAAGTCCTCAGGTTTTTTAATTAATTAATTATTTTGTAATATTTTCTTCATATGTGGATGTCCTTGATTGTGTGGGGTTCTTGGTTTTGTGTGTATGGGATGTGTATGGTAAGCAGGCAAGTTGTTAACTTTTATATGGTAAGCAGGCAAGTTACTAACTTTTATAATAGATGATACCTAATTGTCACCTATAGCTTTCTTGTTTTCTTTTTTGGTGCTAAGCCTTCCTTGGAGTGGGATTTTCATACCTCGAACAATCATCAAAGAAAGGATGTAGTTTCATAATACATACATTGCCACTGAAGTCCCAATCTTATAAATTTATTAATCAGTTTTCTGTTACATTAAAGATGCATAGCAAACAACACCCAAACTTTGTGATTTACAACAACAAATATTTATTTTTCTTGTTCTTTGCTCAGTGGGCAGGATGAAATTAGCTTCAGGCTGTGAGTCTGGTAGAGTTCTATTCCACATATCTCATTCTGGCACTAGTGGCAAGAATATGCTGTTCTCATAGAGATGGCAGAAGTATAAGATGGCAGAATTAAAAGAGTCCCAACCAAATCACCCAAGCACATCTAAAACATCTATTTTCATCACACTGTCTAACATTCTAATGACCAAATCAAATCCTATGGCCAAGGGCAACACGAATGGGATAGGGAAATATATTCTGTGTACTGCAGTCAAAGGCACTCCAATGTAAAACTGTAAAGAGCCTGGACACCCAATTCTCTAACAGTGAGGAAGTAAACATTGGGGAAAATTAATCATTCTACCACAATTAGCTTTATATCTAGAAGTGAGGAAGCAATTCTGAGCTGGCAAATCATCACAAGTGTCTGCTCCACCAAAATAGGTAAATTATAGAATTAGATCAATTACTGCCATGAAGCTAATTTGAAACACTAAGGCATCATTCAAATGTAAAATCATACATCTTCAAGTAAAACAAAATAAATGAAAAAATGGATAAAAAGCTTTGATTATTACACCCACCAGTATGTTTTCATTTAAATAGTAACCTCTAGGAGTAACCACAGGGAAAAATGTCTGCAAGAAAGCTTGATGTGTGAAACTCAGATTGCTAAAGCCAATTCCTCCGAAATGCAATAAAATAAAATGGAAACTTGTCAGTAACCCAGCTTAGCTAATTACATTTATCAAACTTAGTTATATTAACTGCCTAATTCCTAAAGCTTCACTTCACTTATTACTGTGAAAGCACAAATGTGGCACATTCTATTTTAAAAGGCAGAAAGGAAAGTCACACTATGTCAAATAACTCCTTAAAGAAATAGCCCAAGGTTATACTGACATGCAGAAAATGAAGTGGAAAATTGAGATAATTATTTAGATAAATCAAGCAAAAAATAAGACTAATCTTTGCCCTAGTTGCTTAAAAATTCTGAACAATTAAAATGAAATCTAAAAATGTCAAAACAGGGCGCCTGGGTGGCTCAGTTGGTTAAGTGACTGCCTTCGGCTCAGGTCATGATCCTGGAGTCCCGGGATCGAGTCCCGCATCGGGCTCCCTGCTTGGCAGGGAGTCTGCTTCTCCCTCTGACCCTCCTCCCTCTCATGCTCTCTGTCTCTCATTCTCCCTCTCTCTCAAATAAATAAATAAAATCTTTAAAAAATAAAAATAAAAAAAATGTCAGAACAGTTGTTTCAAATCTTTAAGCCAATTTATGAATACATTTATGCCAAAATATATTATTATTTAGAAAGAAAAATATTGTACTCATAGTTTTTGGTGCCATAGACCTTATATGCTAAACACGTTTCTCACTTTACTTTTCTACTTTGCTTCAGTGGACTTCAGAATATTTTTTCCAGACAAAACTCCATAATTTTAACTGTAAATCTTTTCCACTTAGAATCTCCATATTTAAAGGAAGGATGGGGATAGATTAGATCAGATTCATGAGCTGCCTTATTTTTTATACTTTTGACTGTGGTAATACCTGATATATTAGAGATTTCTTTCTCAGCCTTGATCAATGAAATTGTTCATTGAAACAAACAAACAAAAAGTACCCTCCCACCTCTGCCTTACAGACAACCCTACAAAACAAGAATGCAGCTAGAAAATGCAGTTAACCCAGCATGGTATAGTTTATATATAATTGGTAGGTTGTACAGACAGAAACTGAAAGTTCACTTCCAAGTCATGTTCATTTAACTATAAAAGCTAATGTACACTGAGGAATTAATATAAGTCAGCTACTGCACTAGTTCTTTACAGGCATCTCATTGACACCTGTGAACAACCGGATAAGCTAAATTCAATTACCACCAATTTCCAGATGAGAAAAATAAGACTTAGAGTGATTGATGCACATTAAAGGAAAAAACTTTTTCATTATTCCCAACACTTCTGACACCAAATATGTGAATTTTGCATACTAAGCAATTCTCCAATTCTTTGTAGACACCAGCTGGGTGTCCCACAATTTAATTCAATTTAACTAACTACCAGGGGTTAATGTAGAAACCACAGGTTAAGGGCTCAGTCCAACAAGACTACCCCCTACTTCAGAAGCCATTGCTGAATGACTCATTCCTCAGCCCCTCTCTCCTCCTTGGAGGTTTGGATGGGGCTGAAGGTTACAATCCTCTAATCACATGGTTGGTTCCTCAGACAACTATTCCACATCCTGAAGCTCTCCAGGAATCCATCAAGAATCACTTCACTCAGAGTCCATAGTCTCTCATGGTTTGTCTCACCCTCCGATTTCCCCCCCTTCATTTTTCCCTTCCCGCTATCTTCTTCTTTTGATGTAATGTATGGTGTTAACATAACATAAAAAAAAAAAAAGGATTACTTCACTAACATAAACTCAGATGTGGTTGAAAGTGGCTTTTTATGAATAACAAGATACTCCTTTACCTTCTTCACTCAGGAAATTACAAGGATTTGGGAGGTTCTATTCAAGAAACAGGGACAAAAACCAAATATACATTTTTATTATATCTCAGTATTACACTTGTCCAAGATTCATCTAGTATATAAATGGAAGAGCCCAAATACTGTTAATCTAGAGTCTTAAATTAAATTCCATATGATATCTTACATGTGTATGGGAGTTTAGAAGGAGCTAGATGTCATCACCAAAATTATGTTCTTTTGTTTTATCTGGAAGATTTAGAAACTTTCCTGAGATAAGAACTTGTGTGTTGGTGGTAACTTGTTTGGAATGCTATTCCAGAGAGCATAACTGAAGGAGCGGGGCAATGAAACAGGAAAAGAAGAAAATTTTTAAAAGGATGTTTTATTAAACTGGCTTTTTCTTTGGACAACTAGGACTCAATTCCACTGGGTACCATCCCAGGAACCTTGTAGAATGTGCCTCAGATTTATATCCCCAAAGGATGGAAAGTCCAAAGCATTTGTTCAATCCCCATTTTCCCTGGTTGAGGTTTACCTCCATCAACATTAACTTCCTGAATTTATAGATTGTAACCATATGCGGTCTATGTGGCATTCCATGGCTTAGGAGAAATCCTTGAGGTACAAAAGCAAAGCCAAGCCAAGACACAAAGCTTGAGATATAATACTGGTCACATGCATAGAAATGACAACCTCAGCTGAGCTGAAATCAGGTGGATGGACAGCATCGTATGCATCTGCTAAGGTCACATCAAATGGGTGCCCAGCAGTTCTCCAATGAACTTACAGAGGCACTTTCAGATATTTTAGATTTAAGGGAAACACAACAGATATTGGATACTGCTTCGCAAACTATTTTCACTTATGTGTATTTTTTCCAAATAGCTACTAAGTTGTTAGGATATAAATATTCATACTTATTAAGGTATTTATTAACTACTTATTAGAGCTCTTAGAATTTTTTGGTAGGGAACTAGTAATGCCATGACAAATATTATCAAGACACTAAGTGCATCATGAACCAAAAACACATAGAACCTCTTATCTACTGTAGACCACCCTGAAAAAGCAGGATGGACCCCCATCAAAAATTTGGTTAAGGGGCGCCTGGGTGGCTCAGTTGGTTAAGCGACTGCCTTCGGCTCAGGTCATGATCCTGGAGTCCCGGGATCGAGTCCCGCATCGGGCTCCCTGCTCGGCGAGGAGCCTGCTTCTCTCTCTGACCCTCCCCCATCTCATGTACTCTCTCTCATTCTCGCTCTCTCAAATAAATAAATAAAATCTTTAAAAAAAAAAAAAAAATTGGTTAAGATGTCAAGGCTGATGGTGTCACATAAACAGTAAGAGAGTATGAAAAGATTTGTTACTGACATAACAAGGCTTTCTTGGGGAAGCAAGGCAGATCCCAAAATGGCTTGAGAGACCAAGAAAAGAACATTGACTTGGCATTATTATGGTAGTTTGGAGATCGGATCAGTATGAATGTTTCCACACATGGCCTGAATTTCCCACCAGTACCAAAGGCAGGAACACCAAACTTTTTAAAATCAGTTTATCCAGATGTGAGACAGAAGGAAAAGGAGGGGAAATGAGGCTTAAAAGCTGTCAATAGTCAAATATCAACAAAGGAGTCAGACTATTTATGACATTACCTAAGTAACTTCTTTACGTAAGTGATTTCTCTTGGATTTAATTACAACATACAATGAATTAATATCATACATATCTTTTATATACATGTTCACTTGGACATTTGATGTATAACCACAAAGTGTCCAATGTAATTTAGACATTAAGCTAGGTGCTGAGTATTTGGCTAAATTCCCCTGATACGATCTTTCATGAAATTTATAAGCTAAATGAGGAGTGCCATAAATGCAAACTAGAAATGAGTTTGAAACTGTGGTAAATATCATGAAGGCTACAAAGAGGAGGCTATGTAACAAAGAAACACAGATGATCTACTTTATATTATGCTATCTTTTAAGGCCTCACTGATAAAAGTGAACTTCGTGCTGAGTCTTGAAGGATGAGAAGGAGCTGATCATATGGTGGAGTGAAGGAAATTGTCCCAGGAAGACTGAGTATTATAGATAGAAGGCAGAGTTTGGAACAAGCTAAGTGTATTCAAAAAACTGAAGGAAGCTTGACATGATCAGAAATTAATGTCTGAGGGGTAGGGATGCATTCTGTGAAGTTTGAGACATTGGTGATGAGTTTCGCATTAATTTTAAGTGCCTTGGGAGACATTTAATGCTTTTTAAGCAAGGGAGTAGTCTGATGTATTTTTAAAAGACCAAATAGGGCTAAAGAGATCTCTAGTTGGCATTACTGAAGAAAATAAAATGTTATGGAAATAAGAAAATGTTACCTTGAGAATGTAGAAGAAAACCAAGCAAAATATAATTCATGTTTCAAAATGAAGTATCAAAACTGATGAGATTTTTAAGGTCCATGTTTTATTTCCTTACTCATGGACCATCTAATACATGCTATAAAAGGAATAAGGGTGTAATAGTAAGGGAAGAGGAGATAATTATTTTTCCAAACAGATAAATTGGTTCTACATTAAAGATTAATGGATAAAAGTGTTTATATATATATGTTTATATATATTTTATACTCTATCTCTAGAGTTTGAATAAAAATTAACTATGGATATTATAATTTGTCATAAACATTCCATTTTTAAATACACTGATGTTAATTGTGAAAGTTTCTTAACTCATTGATTTTAGTGTTATCTAATCATGAAAAAGCCAATACAATAAGTTAAACACCTTTAAAAGATTGAGTTAAATATTGCTTTGTGAATTTTATTTTATTTTTTTTGAAGACTTATTTATTTATTTTAGACGGGGGTAGGGACAAAGCGGGGGGAGAGAGAATCTAAAGCAGGATCCCTGCTGAGCATGAGTCCAACACAGGGCTCAACCTCATGACCCTGAGATCATGACCTGAGACCAAATCAAGAGTCAGATGCTTAACTGACTGAACCACACAGGCACCCCTGCTTTGTGAATTTTAAAATAGTTTTTATTTTCAACTTGTTGGGGATAATGGAAGAAAAGGCAATACAATTAAAACGTTTAATATGACCTTGAGTTATGGTGCAAAAAGATAATTACTGAAAGACAAAAATTGGTTAGATACCTTGATATGACATTGATCACCTTTCCCTTTTAACATTAAATGGAGTATAAGAATTTATAAAAGCCCAAATTTTTAAAAAAATGAAATTATGTAAATTCCATTTAGTTCAAACAACTTGGATAATAGACAGACATATTTTTTCCAAGTAAAGGAATAGATTCTAAATGAATTTAGAGCATTCTTTTGTTATCATTTTGATGCAGAGAGGGTATATACATTCAAAGCATTTATTAGCTTAATTGTTAAATGATTTAATTATATATTTCATATATATATATGATTCCTATGAATTATATATAAATCATATATTTTCCATACTTCTCTCCAAATTTGCCCACATGAAAACAGGAATATATTTATTTCAAGTACCTAATGTCTTTAAAAAAATACATGACACAAAAACACTTTAAAAATATTTAGTATGTGCAAATACACTGCATTTGACATGCTAATTTACATTTTAAAGAATTACATACATGTATCATTTTTATTTTTATAAAAAACATAAAGCGTCGAAGTATAGATACAGTCTCATCTCTCAAATGAAGGCATTAGGACGTAGACCTTAGGTCTCAAAAGAAATTACTGAGGGAGATTCCCAGCCTTGGACTAATTTTCCTAGATTTTTTGGGCAATCAGTTAATGTAATAGATAAATTATTTCCTCAACCCTACAGGTTTCTTTATATCGATGCTCTACTCTTATTTTTTATAAATTCTTCTCCTTGAATGTAGGTTTTCAAATTCTCAGTTTCAACAATCAATCATATAACAGAGAGAAAAACAGGAAACAAGGTTCAGCTATGATGAAAATACTTTGGAAAGTTTTGCAATCCTATGAATGAGTAGTAATGGGGTTAGCAGGCCCAGAAAATGACAACTCCTAAGTAGAATATGGATAAAATGAAAAATACCTAACCCCTAAGACAGATCATCAAAAAACTCAGAAAAATGCTAGGACCAGAGATGAAAGAATGGTGCTAGATAAGGATTGGTTGAAACCTGTTTAAGAAGCAGTTTGATCCTTAGAGTCCCTTCCAAACCTATTTTATTGGTTAATTGCTCTTTCTCACCTATCAGAAAGTTAGAGGTTTACACTTTGGAATGAAAAAGCAGAGACCACTGGATGACCACAACCAGAGTTAGGAACATGATTACAGTAGCCAAATCAAGAAAATTCAGTAAGTCTAAGGGTACAACGTATTGAATCCTGAAAGTGCCTAGTTCTATCCATGCGTCTCTAAGAAACTGTAAGCTAGTCCTTTACCATCCAAGCAGCATACTGAGATCTTCACTAAGAAATCCAAGTAGACCACAAGAAGAACAAAGAGAAGAACGAAAAATTATTGACATCAGAAATTTTTCAAAAAATAGTCCAACTAAAGTATCTACAGTGATGTTCAAATTCAACATGGATCACCAATTCATTCAGAGACTTAGATTGGGTTCTTTGGAAAAACTTTGATGAAAAGTTGCACTTAGAATATTAATGGCAGGCGCCTGGGTGGCTCAGTTGGTTAAGCGACTGCCTTCGGCTCAGGTCATGATCCTGGAGTTCCGGGATCGAGTCCCGCATCGGGCTCCCTGCTCAGCGGAGAGTCTGCTTCTCCCTCTCCCGCTCCCCCCTCTTGTGCTCTGTCTCTAAAATAAATAAATAAAATCTTTAAAAAAAAATATATAAAAAAAAGAATATTAATGGCAGGGGTTACCCTTGGTAAGTACATACCAATAAAGAAACAAGGCACAGTTGGACCTAAGAAGTTGGCCTCTAATGCCATTGTAACTGACGCCTAAGGAGCTCTGTAGCTGGGATGGACTTTCCGAATTGTTCCCATCAAAGAATTAATAGCCATCCCTTTTTATCCCTCAGTGTTTATCAGAACTGCTACTGAGGATAACTGATTTCCAAGTGCCTTTGAACATCTGTGATTAGATCCTTAAAGACAGGATGAAAGCTAATCAGCTTCAGTAAGTTAACTGGAGAGTCTGGTAAACTAATCTAAGAGGAAAACTTGCTTTACCCCTAACCCAACCCAAAAATGAAATGCTCTTTTCCAAGCAGTTGGAAGGCTATGAGTACAGGAGGGATTAGTCTGTCTTTATGATGATGGTGACTTAATAACATTGACACTGATAATGATGTGATGGGAGAGGGGGTTTGGGTAATATAATCTTGGTCGTCTTACATAATTTTGCTTTTGGGGAGATAAGAATATATTTAGAAATATTTACTTACCTACTTGCTTAGAATGCATAGAGTTGCATGATCATCAAAAGAGCAATATCTTATGATACAAAGGGTACACAATCACAAGAAATGAAAAGATGGCAAGTGGGGTAGAGCTCTTTAGATGAATTTTGAGAAATGCTTCGGTGAAAAAAAAAAGAGGATATTGATGGTGTTTCTAATTCTATAACCCATGATCAATGTTTGAGGCATATGAGTGTTTCTCCTACCCCAGTTCTACCTGTTAAAGAAAAATGGCAAATTTATTCTCTATCATTCTATGTCCTTGTCTGGAAGAATTTAGATTCAAGTATGATGGCTGTGATTTGGACAAAGAAATATTTGAACAGTTGGCTGAAATTACCCCTAAGATAAAGCCATCACATCTGAAAAATAAAGTTTGAAAGGCTGCTCATTCAACCTCTGAGATTCTTAGCCTTACTGCAATAATTTGGATGAATGACTGAGGAGTGGTGTGCAGTCTTAGGGTTGTGAGATATAGGTGATTAAAGTGCAATAAACCTTAAGGGCCATGAGGATGAGACCTGAAGGGTCAGGCTCTGAAACTTTGACGGTTGGATGCTCTGTGATTGAGAGGCAAAATGTAGGGGTGAGCATATAAAGTGGAATCTGTGGCTGGAGATTTTATTTAGTGGTTGTGTCACCTGGACTTGAATGCATACTTAGTATGGAAATTGTTTGTGAATGGGGTATGTGGCTTTTGTCCTTTTATGAAGATGTTGCTTCATGCCAACTTTCACGTGGTTTGAATTGGTCACGCTGAATGGGAGTCACTGGAATTGTCCTGGCCTTCCTCCGTAGTAACTATTTAGCAATACAGAATTCTAGGAGGTCATGAGGAGTTCACTGATCTGATCAAAGAAACTGTGGTCGGAATATTGATTCCAGATGGTGTCATGTTGAACAGTACTGTCTGGCCAGTGCATAAGGCAGATGGTTCTTGGAGGTTAAAACTAAACTGTAAAGTAGTAGCTAAGTGGTTCTTCTGTTTGTGTCAGCTATTCTTGAAGTGACTAAACAAAAAACAAACAAAAACTATACAGAAAGTATAAGAGGCCAAGGGGGCTAGTATAACATTATAAACCTGGCTAATTACATCTTTTCTGTTCCAATTTCAGAGTCCAGCCAGGCACAATTTTCATCCTCATAGAATGGAATCTACTATGTATTTGCAAACTGCCACAGGAATATTTAAAATTACTGACAGATTTTCATAACTCGCTCTATGATGGTGGAATATTCTACATATACACTGTCTAACCTGGCAGCCACTAACCACATGTGGCTATTGAGTATTTGAAATGTGGTTAACAGGACTGAGTATCTGACTTTTTCTTAAATGTTTATTAGTTTAAATTTAAATAGCCACTTGTGGCAGGTGGCTTTCATATGGGACAAAACGAATCTGAAGACGTTAATAATAATCAAGATCATATTAGTGCACTGTTGATATTATGATATTATGTCATCAGAGGAAGAAGTTCAGGAGGAATAAAGGACTTTAGAGACATGTATGACAAAGAGAACCTGATTCACAAATCCAATCCACATTCAAATCTCAGTTCAATTTGTGCATTCCTGGGAATTATATAAATGGGGCAAACAGAAACAGAATCAAATCATGAAAATTAAATTACCTCTAATAGACCCTTGCAATATATAAAAAGTCCAGAGAATAGCAGAACTATTTGAATTTTGGAAAAATCATATTACTTATTTAGGAATTATTGTAGGTCCTACTTACAATGTCATTAAAAAAAGACATCTGAATTTGAGGGGATTCTGAGAAGAAACAATTGATTAAAAAGAACAAAAAAATAGAGTGTAGCACAAGTATCTCATTTAGACCTTATGATTCAACTATTAAGATAAAATTCATCATATATGAATAAATAAGAATAAGAATAAATAAAGTGAATAATTTGGCAAATAATTAATAGTACTTCTTAGAAAAAGCTATTTCGTTTTGGACTTGAAGTCTTTCTGAGACAGCTGCTCATATAGCCCATCTGAAAGGCAGTTGATAACTTCTGAACTGCTTCTACCATTGAAGGACATAATTCTCAAGCTATCTTGATAATTCTCAAAATAGCTTGTCTTGGTTAATTCCAGAGATATTTTTGAAGGGGTGACACAGCAAAGCTCATTCAAAGTGGCTTCTCCAGTTATCAGGCCAGTAATAGATCTCTTTGAGAACTCTCTGCCCCATCACTCTGTGGTGTGAGCCCTACATCTTTTTAAAAGAGGTAAAACAAGTTATTCTGAATTGAGGGTTATACAGCTGTATGGAAATTAGCAGCAATATTCCTGGCAAAAGATAAATCTCAGGAAAGACAAGTTAAAGAATTGGCAGAGTTGAGAGATGTTCACTTACATGTAAATGAAGTTAGGCTCCTGCTTTCCAGGGAGTACTTACATAGTCTTGGTATATAAGTAATCTTGGTGTATAACCAATAGCCTCACTATGTGGTAGTCATGAGGCTCTGGATGATGACTAGCTAAAAAACAAAACAAAAACCTCTTATAGTGGCACTAAGTATGGAAATGTGTGTGGGAAATTAGAGGAAGAGTTAAAGTGGGTCATGTGAATGCCCACCAAAAAGTCCCAATGATGATCCAGAAGGAGACTGAAATGCTAGGACAGATAATTTACTCAGGTCCATAGAGGGAGATAGCTGGGTTCCTGATATTAGCACGCATGAATAGGAGATATTCAGGCCATGTGCCGGTGGGATGAAACACCAACCACATACCACCTGATAAAGAAATTGAACTCAATGTCAATAGAAAAGAAAATTGCTGTGGGTATATTTCCCCTGATATTGCTGGCAAATAGATTTCACTGAACCTTCCTGGGGGCACAGGAGAGTCACAGTTAGATGTTATGAAGTTTGACACCTGTGGCCTGTTAGGCTCTCCTTATCAGTAACCAAAGCACTTTGGAAAACACAATTAATATTTTGGACAGTAAAGTCTTTATCAGTTTTGTTCACTTTAATAAATTTTATCTTATAAAGATGCACATTTTCCTGATACAATGTCCAAAATAAAATATTGGTATCACTGAATTTAACATTCATATTTCTAAAGCATGATTCATGACTCATAAGTTCATCCCATGTAGCCAAATTAAGGTTAATTGTAAATTTAATTCTATTACCTAGAGGAAGGGTCAGTTCTGTGAGTTTTTACCTTTCTAATCTTTTGACATCTGCCAGACTGTGATGCCAAGGTGAGTATTAGTAAAACTGCTGTTACATACTTGCTCTGTGAGTAAATAGTATGCCTGTTGTTTTGGAAAGGTCAATTGTGGGATAATAGTGAAAATCAAAACAGGGAATAAATGGAAAAAGAAGATGGACAAAATTATTACACACAGATAAAGTGCTCAGATAATTGGATTTCAATCCAGTACAGAGCGCAATCACTTGTTTCCACAAGGAAGTATCAGAACAAGAAAACAAAAATACTCTTGGCTATCTCTTTCAGATCTAGTGCTGACTAATGGCTGATGTTTGGAGAAATTCCCCCAGACTTCTTTGCTTCAGAAAAAAAATATTGAATTCATGTTGGTTTTCAAATTCTCCTTGAAGACTCTCCCTCAATAATCTGTTGGAAAAAGAAAATGATACAGTTCCCCCCAATGACTCAAAGTATATGTACTTCCTGCAACTATCTCTGATTCATGTTTTGTACATTGTGATTATCATTCTAGTAATTTATTACCACATTTATTATTGTTTCCTCAAGTTTGCTTTATTTTGGGAAATATGCATAACTTTTATTTAAGATGCTATTACTCACTATCCCTGACAAAATGTTCCTTAATATCTTCTTTCTTTACTTTTTTCAAGTTGGAAGAACTTATTTTAAATGATTGATCATGATAGATTTATAAAATATGACCATTACATCACACCCAGACAAAAAGAAACTTCAAAATGAGCATCCTCAAAGTTTCTGCCTTATTATTATTATTTTTTTTGAGAGAGAGTGCACCTGCACAAGGGCGGAAAGTGGGGGGTGGGGAGGGGCGGGTTGGAGGGGTAGAGGGAGAGGGAGAGAGACAATCTCAAGCAGGCTCCATGCCCAGCATCTAGCCCTAGGTGGGGCTCAATCTTCCAACCCTGAGATCATGACCTGAGCGAAATCAAGAGTCAGACACAAGGGGCGCCTGGGTGGCTCAGTCGTTAAGCGTCTGCCTTCGGCTCAGGTCATGATCCCGGGGTCCTGGGATCGAGCCCCGCATCGGGCTCCCTGCTCCGCGGGAAGCCTGCTTCTCCCTCCCCCACTCCCTCTGCTTGTGTTCCCTCTGTCGCTGTGTCTCTCTCTGTCAAATAAATAAATAAAATCTTTAAAAAAAAAAAAAAAGTCAGACACTTAACCAATCGAGCCACCCAGGCGCCCCTCAAAGTTTCTGCTTTACAAGTCTTTTTTTTTTTTTTTTAATAAACAGTTCTCTTCCTACTATTTATTAGCAGTACCTAACAGTGATTCAGTCTCTTTAATGGTATTCTCACTGACTTTTACATCAGGTGCAGGGGAAACTACGCTGGACTATTCAGTTTCACATTCTCACGTGTAGATCTACAAACAGCTAAATGTCCAATGAAAAGGTTCATTTCTCTATGCCATTTATATATTTTAAAAATAGTTCTTAACCTAGGACTTCAGAGTGCGTTTAGTTGCCCATGCAGTTTTCTGCCAAGTGGGTCCAGAACAATAAGTTGCCAAACTTTAAGGCAACTCAATTTCTTCATCTTTCTGCTTCTGGTGGATTTGGCTTGAGGCAGAATAACTCAGATGTATGCCTAACTCTGTCTTCACATGATCTTCTTTTTGTTTCTTTACTTTTTATAGGAGGTTGGCTTACACTTTTTTTTTCTTTTTGGGGACTGTGGGATTGGTCACATGGTAGAAATAGAATCAATGATTATAATGACTTGCTGTATAGTGGGAAGTAGATGGATTTTGGACTCAGATATTCTAGAACTTAGATGCCTCCACTACATGCTACTGACTGCATAATTTTCCACACTAAGTCACTTACACATTCTGAGCCTCAGTTCTCTCATGTTTAAAATGACAATAATAATACTTCCTTCCTATGATATTATTTAGTAAGATCCTATGTGGAAAATAGGACCTTTACTGATACACAGCAGGTAGTCAGGTAATGATTGTTTTCTTTCCCTTTCTCTCTTTAATAAGTATACTCGTCTTAAAAATGTCTGAGATCAAACAATATTCTAGGTCACTATGCGAAGTATTCAAACTATTGAACATATTTTTCTATCCTTAGGCATCAGTAAAGGATATTTTATTCAATGAGATTTACATTTGAACTATCATTGCCCTTGCAAACTTTGTTAGAGATGTAAAATATAACAATTGCTCTTTAATCAAGTATACCACATACAATTAGTGTCAAGAGCTATAAATATTAAATACTTCAATAATTTGCTGTATGCTGTATTCATACTTTCTGGGTCAGAAATTAAAACAAAAAAAGAATATTGCCTCTTTCAATGTAAACTTTTGTCAGGTTATTTTAGAGAAATCAAGAGAGCTGGCTAAAAATAATTGCTTGGTTTGTTGATGAGTACCTGATTTTCATTGAAAGTAGTATAAAATTCAAACAATGCACCTGATTTAGAAAGGATATAACCCCCAACTCTTCCTATTTAAAATTTTTTATCATGCATAAATCCAAACTCTTCAAAAACATTGAAATTAAGCCTGCCTTATTCTAAAAATAATAAAAAGATAGCTCTAAATTCTGAACATTATATTATTGATTAAAGCACTGTTGGAAAGGAAAATTAGCAAGAGTACATGCCAGGTTTATTTCAGTTTTATTAAACTAACATTTTGCTTGTGGGCACAAGAAATTATAAAAGCAGTCTTTTAGCTAATTAGCTCATTTTTAAAGATAAACCTTTTTCCAAGTAAGTTTCAAATCATTATGTTATGCAGTTATAATGGTCAAATCATTTTGGACCCATATGGATACTGTGAAAGAATTCTAGGATATATATTCTTTAAACAATTAAATCCAATTGAGTTATAATTCCACTAATCCAGAAAGCAGAATTTAAGAATCCCTATTTTAACACACATGTTAACCCAGAAGCAAGTGAAAATTACTGTCTTTTTTTTTTTTTTATTTATTTGAGACCGAGAGAATGAGAGACAGCATGAGAGGGAGGAGGGTCAGAGGGAGAAGCAGACTCCCTGCTGAGCAGGGAGCCCGATGCGGGACTCAATCCCGGGACTCCAGGATCATGACCTGAGCCGAAGGCAGTCGCTTAACCAACTGAGCCACCCAGGCGCCCTGAAAATTACTGTCTTAAAACAAGGAATTATATGCCTTTATATGGAGCTTTGTAATACTCCAAGCTCTTTTTCGTACTTAATCTCATCTGATCCTCACAGACACTATTATACCTGCTTTTATTATTTTTATTAGACTGTACTTCATTGGCCTTTTTTTGTTTTTTTTGGATTTGCAGAAAAACTGAAAGGATAGTACAGACACTTTCATGTGTCTTGGACCCACAGTTTCTGCTCTTACTGACATCTTATATTAGTATAATGCTTTTGTTACAATTAATGATCAAAATTACTATATTATTATGAACTGAATCCATGTTTTCTTTAGGCTTTCTTAGTTTGTACCCAATGTCCTTTATTTATTTATTTATTTTTGAAATTTCAGGATCCCATCCTAGATAACACACTCTATTTAGTTTTCATGTCTCTGTCTCTTTAGGCTCCTTGTGGCAGTTATGTGCACTTCCCTTGTTTTTGATGACCTTGACAGTTTTGAGAAATGCTTAGGTATTTGTAGAATGTCCTACTATTGGCATGTTTTTCTCATACTAAAACTGGGGTTATCATTTTTTGGGAGAAGAATGCAAAGGGGAAAGTGTCATTTCCACCACATCAAATCAGGTGTATATACTATCAACATGATTTATGAATGTTGAAGTTGGCCCTGGTCATTGACATGAGGCAGTGTTCATCAGGTTTCTCCCTTGTAAAGTTAGTATTTTTCCCCTCTTTTATTACTGTACACCTTGGAAGCAAGTCACTAGGCACAGCCCATACCAAAAGAATGGAAAATTATGTACTCTTTGAGGGTTCACTATCTATATATATTATGTGGCATTATTCTGCATGGGAAATTTGTCTCTTTTCTCCACATATTAATTTATACAATGATGTATTTACATCAGATTGAACTCAGATATTTATTTTATACTTTAGGTTATAATCCACTACCACTTAATTTTTTTTTTTTTTTTTTTCTTGTTGCTCAAATTTTCCACCTCTCTACCTTTCCACCATTGGGAGCTCTTTCAGTTGGTTCCTGGCTCTTTTGGGAATACCTCAATGAATGTATTTAAAAAAATTTTTTTTAATACTTTCTTACTTTTCAGTACTATAAGATGCTCCAAACCCATCTTGTATATTTCCCCTTGCGTATGTGTCCCAGGCCTAAAAACACTGCTATTTCTCCAAGGATCCCAGCTTCCTTTGATTAGAAAATGGTATTAGAAACCAAGATAAGGGCATTAGGCATGCGAGTGGCTAGTGGGGCATCATTTGTTTTAGGCTTTCAGCCGACAGAGCAAAAATATACATTTTTTTATTATTATGTACATGTTAATACTAATGTGTTTGTATATACATCTATAAATATTTCTATATATAACCATTTGTGTCTATATTAACCTAAACATGAGTTCATATTGCTCACCACTGATCATTTTACTGTCTTTATATCTTTTTGATTCCCAGAATGTCATATATTATAGTCATATAATATGCAGCTTTTTAATACTGGCTAATTTCACTTATTAATATGCATTTAATTTCCTCTATGTTTTTTCACACTTTCATAGATGCCTTTTATTGCTCAATAACATTCCATTATAGGCATGTAACACAGTTTGCTTATTAATTCAGTTATTGAAGGATCTCCTGGTTGTTTCCAGTTTTTGTAAATTATGGATAAAAGTGCTGTAAATATTTGTATTTTGACTTTTGTCTGAACATAGGCTTTCAAATTAAATGGGTAAATATGAACATGACTATTGGATCACATGATAATACTAAGTTTGGCTTGAAAAAGGCTGCCAGAATGGTTTTCAAAGTGACTGTGTCGTTTTGCATTCCCACAAGCAATGAGTGATTTCCTTTATTGTCCCTGTTGCCTCACATCCTTACCAGCCTTTGGCAGAGTCAGATTTTTGGATTTCAGCTATTCTAATAGGTCTGTAGTAGTATCTCATTGTTTTAATTTGCTATTTCCTGTTGACAAAATATGTTGATCATAATTTCATTTATTTAGTTGTCATCTGTGTATCATGATTGGTGATGTGTTTGTTCAGATCTTTGCATATTTTTTATTTAGTTTTTTTCTTATTGTTTAGTTTTAAGGGTTCTTTGTATATTTTGGATACAAGTCTTTTATCAGATACATGTTTTGCAAATATTTTCTCCCAGTCCATGGCTTGTCTTTTGATTCCCTTAACAGTGTCTAAGTAGAAGTTTTTTAATTTTAGTAAAGTCTAATTTATTAATTCTTTTCTTTCATAAATCATGTATTTGATATATCTAAACACTCATCAACATACCGGATTTCCAGTAGATTTTCTCTTTTGTTTTCTTCTAGAAGTTTTGTGTTTTAAGTTTAGGTTCATGATTCATTTGAGTTAATACTTTTGTGGAAGGTGTAATGTCTATGTCTAGATTCATCTGTCTGCCTATGGACATCCCATTGTTCCAAGACCATTTATTAAAGAGATTATCAATTCTCCATTGATTCACCTTTGCTCCTTTGTCAAAGACTAGTTGATTATATCTGTGAGTCTATTTCTCAGCTCTCTATTCTGCTGCATTGATTATATGTCTATTCCTTCACCAATCCATACCGTCTTGATTACTGTATCTTTATGTCTTAAAGTTCTCCAGTTTTGTTCTTCTTCATAACTGTGCTGGCTATTTCACATCTTTTGTCTTTCCCTATAAACTTTAGAATCAATTACTGAAACCCACGAAATAACTTGCTGGAATTTTTATTTTTATTGTGGTGTGATCAAGTTGGGAAAAACTCACACATTATCAGTATTAAGCCTTCCAATCCATGAATATAATATCTCTCCATTTATTCAGTTCCTCTTTAACCCCTTACTAGAGTTTTATATTTTTCCACACATAAATCTTGTATGAATTTTATAATATTTATATGTACATTTATTATATATTTATACATTTATAAGTGTTCTAGCTATTTGGCACTGTTCTACATGGTGCCACATTTTTAATTTCATATTCCAATTGTTCACTGCTGGTATATAGGGAAGCAATTAACTTTTATTTATTAACCTTGTATCCTGCAATCTAATGCTATAATTATATATTTATTCCAGGAGTTTCATTTCTTCTTTTGCTTTTGTTTTTGCTTTTATTTTTTGTTTTTGTTGATTCCCTGGATTTTTCCACATAGACAATCAAAGACAGTCTTGTTTCTTCCATTCTGGAATATATACTTTTTTGTTTTGTTGCACTAGTTAGTTGAGTAGGAGTAGTGAAAGGGAACACCCTGTGTTTATTGTTCCTGATCTTAGGGAAAAACCATCCAATTTCTCACCATTAAGTATAAGGTTAGCTGTGGGACTTTTATAGATACTCTTTATCAAGTTAAAGAAGTTCTCTCTATTCCTACTTGAGTTTTAATCGTGAATGTGAATGGGTGTGGATTCTTTTCCAGTGCTTTTTTGTCCTTCGATTGATCTCGTTTTTTGTTTTTTTTTTCCCTTTAACCCATTGGTATGATAGATCACTTTGATTGATTTTCAAATGTTAAATTATCCTTGCATACCTAGAACAAATACCACCTGGTCATAGCATGTAACTATTTTTATGCCTAGTTGGATCTAATTTCTTAATATAGTTGAAGATATTTGCATGTAAGTTCATAAGAGATATTAGTCTCCAGTTTTCTTTTCTTGCAATGTGTTACCTGGTTTTAATATTAGGGTACTTTTGGTACTATTGAATGAATTAGGTATATTTCCTTCTGCTTCTATTTTCTGGAAGAGACTGTAAAGAATTTTTATTTCTTCCTTGAATGTTTGGTAGAATTTACCAGAGAAACCATCTCAGCTTGGTGCTTTCATGTTAAGGTGAGTAATTATTGTTTCAATTTCTTTAATATATTATAGGCTTATTCAGAGATTTATTTCTCCTTTTTGAGTTTTGGTAGTCTTTCAAGGAATTCACCCTTTTCATCTTAGTTGTCACATTTATGGACACAGAGTTGTTTATGATTACCCTTTGTTTTCATTTTCATGTACATGAGGTCAGTGGTGATGACAACTCTTTCAGGGATAATATTGGTAACGTGTGTCTTCTCCCTTTTCTTGGTTAATCTGGCTAAGGTATTGTCAATTTTATTTATATTTTTAAAGAACCAGCTTCTGGTTTTGTTGATTCTTTCTTTCCTTTCTTTTTCTTTTTTTTTTCTGCTCACTTTAGACTCAAGTTGTTCTTCCTTCATTAGGTTCCTAAGGTAGAAGGTTGGATTATCTATTTTAGACCTTTCTTCATTTATAATATATTCATTAAATGCAACAAGTGCTAATAATTACTGCTTTTGCTGCATCACACAGATTTTTGATAAGTTGCATTTTCATATTCATTTAAAAATATATATATTTTTAAAGATTTTATTTATTTATTTAACAGAGAGAGACATAGCGAGACAGGAACACAAGCAGGGGGAGTGGGAGAGGGAGAAGCAGGCTTCCCGCAGAGCGGGAAGCCCGATGTGGGACTCGATCCCAGGACCCTGGGATCATGACCTGAGCCGAAGGCAGACGCTTAACGACTGAGCCACCCAGGCGCCCTAAAAATATTTTTTAATCTCTCTTGGGACTTCTTCATGGTAGTGTATGTACCTTATAATAGAGTATAATTCCCAATTCCTCCAGTCAGCCCTTTATAACATTGCTGTCATTCGTTTCATTAATCAATATAGTATAATCATCAAATACACTGTTATTGTTACTATTTTGAGCAGTTATCTATTAGATTAATTATAAATAAGTAAAATAAAATATCTTAATTTATTCCTTCTTTGATGATCTTTCTCTCTTTATGTAAATCTGAGGTTCCAAACTGTATCATTTTCGTTCTCCATTAACTTTTTTGTTTTTTACCATTTTTTACAGTATAGGTCTACTTGGTGATGAATCCCCTGATTTTTGGTTTCTCTGAGAAATTACTTTATTTCCACTTCAATTTTGAAGGACAATTCTGATGGATACAGAATTTTAGTTTAGTATTTTGTTTGTCTTTCAACATTTTAAATATTTCACTTCACTTGCTTCCTATTTACCTGGTTTTTGAACAGAAGTAAATGTAATTCTTGGGGCACCTGGGTGGCTCAGTCATTAAACGTCTGCCTTCGGCTCAGGCCATGATCCCAGGGTCCTGGGATGGAGCCCCGTGTGGGGCTCTCTGCTCAGCCCGAAGCCTCCTTCTCCCTTTCCCTCTGCCTCTCCCCCTGCTCATGCTCTCTCTCTCTCTGTGTCTCAAATGAATAAATAAAATCTTGGGGAAAAAAAAAAGAAGTCAATGTAATTCCTATTCTTGTTCCTCTGTAGGTATTGTTTAAGTGTCTTGACTAGTTCATAGCTCTGGTGGCTTCTGCTCCTGGTAAGCGCATCTTGAGTATGATTATTTGCCTCTCTCCAAATTTCTGAGCTGTGCTTTGCCCAGTAACCTCAATTCCCTGAGAGGTCCAAGAAAACTCATTGATTTCAGTTTGTTCAACTCTTTTCTTACAGCACAGGAATGATGATATCACCAACTCTAACCATACTGGAGCTGAAATTGGAAGTTATATATTTACTTTTAATATGATAAAACCCGAGTCATTCTTGCTTTCACCTTTCTTTTTTGTAATTTTATATCTTCTTATTTTAAAGATTTTATTTATTTATTTGAGAGAGAGAGAGCGCACATGAGAGGGGGGAGGGTCAGAGGGAGAAGCAGACTCCCTGCACAGCAGGGAGCCCGATGCGGGACTCGATCCCGGGACTCCAGGATCATGACCTGAGCCGAAGGCAGTCGCCCAACCAACTGAGCCACCCAGGCGCCCTGCTTTCACCTTTCTATGCAACCAATCAGTCAGTCTTGTCATTTTTACCTATTAATTATTTAATTTTCTCCTTTATCATTTCTCCCAGATCAAGGATCAATTTCCATTCTTTCCGCATTTGCAAGTCATTCTCTCCAGCTTATTCTCCATATGGAAGCTTGCTAAGTGGCTTCTTATTAATTTAAAGGTAAAATCCAAGAACATAGAATTTTTCCCAAGAATACCACAAATTCTCTCTCTGGCATTGGCTTGCCTTCCTAGCCCTCCCATATTCCAACCTTACACTTCTAGTCACAAAATTTAGCAAAATATAATATACTACCCCAACTATTCCAGAACAACATTAACACCTTAGAATAATTTAATTTCATATATTATCCTTTTACTTGTATTATTTTAGGGATTTTACATACTTTCTTAACCCTAAAGGACCTTATTTTTTCATATTATCTAACGTGTATAGATATATCCAAATATTTACCTCTTTTGATCTTCATTCTTTTACTGCCTGAAATGCATTCTTTAAAATTTCCATGGGCGCCTGGGTGGCTCAGTTGGTTAAGCGACTGCCTTTGGCTCAGGTCATGATCCTGGAGTCCCTGGATCGAGTCCCGCATCGGGCTCCCTGCTCGGCAGGGAGCCTGCTTCTCCCTCTGACCCTCCCCCCTCTCATGTGCTCTCTCTCTCTCATTCTCTCTGTCTCAAATAAATAAATAAAATCTTTAAAAAAATAAAATAAAATAAAATTTCCTTTAGTGACATTCTGCTGGTGGTAAATTGTCTCTTGTTTGGTTTGAAAATGTCTTTATGCTATCTTCTTTTTTGATGAGCACATTTGCTAGGTCTAAGATTCTAACTTAGCAGCCATTTTCTCTTAATGGATTGATTGTATCATTTTTCTATCTTCTGACTTCTACTCTTTTTTTTTTTAAGATTTTATTTATTTATTTGAGAGAGAGATAGAGAGAGAATGAGAGACAGAGAGCACGAGAGGGAAGAGGGCAGAGGGGGAAGCAGACCCCCCAGTGAGCAGGGACCCCGATGTGGGACTCGATCCCAGGACTCCAGGATCATGACCTGAGCCGAAGGCAGTCACTTAACCAACTGAGCCACCCAGGCGCCCCTGACTTCTACTCTTATTTACAAAAAGTCAGCCACCATTCCATATGTAAATTTTCCCTCTTTCTCTTAACTTCTCTCCACTTTCATTGTACCTCTACACTGTATTTTTATCATTTCTTTAATTTTATTTTCCACTTTACTTCTCTCTCTAGTGGCGTCCGATTTACTATTAAAAGTTAAATGAAGTATTTATTTTAATATGTTACATTTTATCTCCTAGAAGAAGTCTTTGACATTTTAAATAATCTTATCTTTACTCATGTTTTCAAATCTGTATTTCTTGGGTATACTTATTTTTATTCTCTGATAACTAATATTTGAAGAATTTTGATTTGATTACACTTTCAGTTGTTTCTACTATCTTTCATTTATGATAGCTTGTTTCCTTATATATTTGATTGAACTTCTCCTTTTCTTTAGAAATTTATTCATCATAATCTTTTGGGTCCTAAAAATGTGGGTTTTTCTTAAGTGATTTTGCATTTGTTTTTGTCAATTGCTTGGGTCTGTAGGTTTGGGTCTCACTTTTAACTGGGCTTAAGAATTTACAAATTACTTAGGTATAAGAATTTAGGCTATAAATCCACATGAGTGCTAGATTAACTTCCTTCCTTCCTTTTTCCTTTCCTTCTTTCTTTTTCCTTTTCTTTCACCACAAAAGTTTTCAACCAAGCAAGTTTTCTTTTTCTTTTTCTTATTCTTTGTAGTTCGTATTTTCACTGAGTGTGTATTTCTTTGTGTCCATCCTGTAGCAATATTTCTCATTTGAGACATGTGTTAGACCTTGTCCTCTGTACCCTAAGTCCCACAAGACCATACAGTTTTTGCTAACATTTACTTAATTTAGCAAATGCTGTAATGTTGAAAACTCATTTCAGGCTCCATTTATCATCCTAGTTTGCTGTGATTTAATTAGCTTTTAGTGTATTACTTTATTTTTATTTTTTATTATTTTTTAAAGTTTATTATTTTTTAAGCTTATTATTTTTTAGTAATCTCTACACCTAATGTGGGGCTCCAACTCACAACCCCAAGATCAAGAGTTGCATGCTTTTCTGACTAAACCAACCAGGTGCCCTTTAGTGTACTACTTTTAACTTTTAATTTTTATTTTTATTTAAAATACAGTGTCCTGGATCAATTTTTTCAGTGGGAAAAATGATCCAAGTAACAAGTCAACTATATTGTTGGCAATGGAATGTCTGAATTACTATACAATACATATGTTAACAATTTGATTTTACATTTGCACAACTTTGTGTGTGTGTATGTGCAAATAATATTGGTTTAATATGGCTCATTTTTTCCATCACTTATTTTATGATGTAGACTTCCTTAGTTGAAATCCTGGCTCTTAAATATTTTATTTAATCTTTCTATGCTTCAATTTCTCTACCTTCATGGAGATTAATAGTAATACCTGACTCGTAGGGTTCGTTTGAGAATAAAATACATTAATGTATTATCTATCACCTATAAAGCAATATTTACATGTTAACTATTACTATTTCTTTAATTATGTCTAAGCTTAGGGAATTCTTTCTATTCCCGAGGGCTAATAACTACTCAACTATGTCATGCTATCTGTTCAGAGCTTTACTCTTTCATGTATAAATATTTAATCAGTTCATGCTTTTATTTTTTTTAAAGATTTTATTTATTTGACAGTGAGAGATACAGTGAGAGAGGGAACACAAGCAGGGGGAGTGGGAGAGGGAGAAGCAGGCTTCCCGCTGAGCAGGGAGCCCGATGCGGGGCTCGATCCCAGGACCCCGGGATCATGACCTGAGCCGAAGGCAGACACTTAATGACTGAGCCACCCAGGCGCCCCAGTTCATGCTTTTATACATTTTAATATACAGAATGATGTCTGGGTTTCAAATAATTATTTCTCTAAATAGCTAAATGTTTTTACATTCAATAAGTTTCTTTTGTGCTTATTCTTAGATTGAATTATTTTTAAGAAGGTCTTTCTGGTGTTCCAATTTTGTCTAGGTTATGATAGTTACAGAATATGACATTGGATTCCACTCATTTTCTGACTTGGATTTCAAGTGAGACTTTAAACACAACAGAATGGAATCTAAGACACTGTTAGAATCTTAATGCTGAAAAGAAAGTTGGCTTCAGATTTGTTGGCCTATGAACTGAGCATGAGGCAAAATGGAAATGAGGTCTTTGATTCATCTTATTTCACCTTACTCTACCTTATTTTCTGAAATTCCTAATGTGTTTAAACAATTATTTGAAAAGTCATTGTGTAAGATATAATACCCCAGGTCTGTGCAGTGCTCAATTTGAGATCTTTTATCTTATGTACTTTTTTTTTTTTTTCAGATATGTGGGAAGAATAGCCTCTTCTTAACTCAAGGTTGATAGCCCAGATTAAGAGAAATGATTCACTCCAGATCTGAATTATACTTCTGGTTTAAGTAAGTTTTCTCCTCCCAGTTCTCATTTTTGTCTGTTGACCTCTAAGAAGTATGCTAAGAGGTTAAATAGTTTAGTTATGGGGGCATTCCCTTATTCCTGAGAGAATAGTTGAGGACATGTTTGACTTCTAAAATCATTAATAAGATTCTTTGTCATGCCATATTTCAGAAGCTTGTAAAGATATACTCAATTTCTATGTTTTGTTCCCACTTCCCATCAGCTCTGTACCTTTAATAAATAATATTCATTTCTACTTTCTAGGCTTATAGAATCATAAAGAAGAATTCTCCCAGAAAAACGCTCATAGTTTATTGGTAATAGGGATAAATACTAAATTTTAGATATGACAATTGTCAAAAACCAACAGTATAAAATTGTGTTACTGCAATAACCACATATGGAAATGAAAGATTAAGTCACAGCAGCATATCACATTATGTCCTAAGAGTTTGCTGAGTGCTCTTAACAAAGTAAAAAATATAAAGTAAACATAAATCATAAAAATATCCACACTGTAGTCTTTATTTTCTTTTTATATTTTTTGAAGTACTTAATTAGCCTTGAGACAATTCAATAGGCAATTGGGAACCTGAACTCCTTCATATTTCTTCAGTATAAATGCTAAGGAGAGAATTCGGCATTTAAAATGGAAATATAGAAGGAGGAAAAATATCCTTAAAATAATAAAAAAGCATATATGTAAACATTTATAAAAACTGTTTATAGTTATATTTAGAAGAGTTCATACTTCCTTTGAAGATTAAAAACCATCTACAATCACAAAACTGTTTAGAAATGCCTAGATACTTCAGGTGTAATGGGTAAGTGCTCATTAATCTTGAAAAATGTCCTGATATGCATAGCATTGCCTTTACTCATTGGAATTTGACTATATGCATTTAAATTTCCAAATGACACATTTTCTTTTCACAAAGTCATTCCCTAGGATGAAAATCTCACTGCTGCCCTAGAATACAAAAATGCATTCGTTTAAAAATAAAGATGGATCACTTTTGTTTAAAAATCAATTTAAATGTTCTGGGGAAAATTGTATCATTGCTGCAATTCACACCTGTCCAAAATCGCTGGTTTCTCTGAAAGGAAAACAAAGCTGACAGATTTGAAGACAATTTCTGTATATGAATATTCAACTGCATTTTTCTGCTCACTGTGGTTAATCACATCCTAATTTGTTATTTGAAATATTTTAATACATCAGCTTGTGATCTTTAGACACAATATGTTAAATATAAATATACAAGAAACATGATATTCTTCACAATTCTTAGAAAGTGCACGTATTTTATTCTTGAAAGTAACCTGAAAAACAAGTCAATTTATGTTACACCCTCAGTTCTTACATTAGTAAAGAATATTAATGTTCTATCAAATACTTGTTTTTTGATACAATGAAAAGTTTGGATATTTTCAAAAATCAATATTATACTTATAGCAAGGTAGAATAGTTAAGAACTCGACTTCAGAAATGAATATGAAATTTTCAATAAACATTTTTTCTCAACATAGTCCAGCTTTGGTCAAAGCACACTGTAAACCTATGACCATTTTTTAAATACAAAAGATATAAAACAAACAAACAAAGGAAAATAAACCAAATGGTGTTTAAAGAATGGATATAATTTTAAAAGTTTACTAATCCTTGATTTAGACTTTGCAGTTAACAATCATGAAACAAATTCCATGGAGGCTGTGAAAACCAAGAGCATTTCATGGGAATGTATGTATTCCCAACAAAATCTCATTTTAAAATTGGAACATTTAAAAGTAACACCCGATCTCAAAGTGCTTGGAAAACAAAGGAAGTTTATCACCACGCAATGGACAAGAAGCTGCTTGCTACATTCATAGTGGGAGGCAGATGGGGAATGATCTGTGTCCACACTTTAGAGGCTCTCAGATTTCAAACGAGGGACTGTTGATACCCAAGACTCTAAGAATGGTGACTAAGTTTTCTAGCTAACCCTCAGCAGCGTCAGACTCAGATAACTGCTATTAAGACAAAGGAAAAGAAAGATTTCTCCTTGCCGCTGGGAAAAATGCAGAGGTCACACCACATACAGGAGGATAACACTGAGGTTTAACTTTCCTATTATGATATTGATTCATAGTTGATGGAAAGAGCCTTTTTGAAAAGCTGGGTGGGATAGTTTTTCTCCTGCTGTTTCCAACGATCCCTTTGGGATATGTCCCTGTCAAGATGCAGGGCTCTGGAAACCGAGCCAGTTACTTTCTTGGAAGTTCAATATAGTGTGCTATCTAATGTTGTTAGGGAGAAACACTACGTGCAGTTTTCAGGGTTTTGTGGTGGAGAAAGAGCAGCAGAAGCACAATGAGGTAAGCTAAAGTGAGTCTGGCGGCAGCCGTATTTCTAAATACATCCCTGTTAAGCACACAGCCGCAGGCCGGGCTAACTCCTGACGGGCAGATTTAGCCAGTAAAATACAACAGGCCACTTTTAGACTCAGTTTATTTACATATTCAACAAAAGTTAGAGCAGCAAAAGGAGACAATCCACGCTCTAAAAGGGTGGAACTGAAATAGAAGGACTTCAGTGATAATGCAGTGCAAGCTTAGGAGCATTCTAGGAAGTGTTCATAGATTGCAGATGTACCCTATGGGTCTGAGCAGAAAGCCTCAGACCTCAGAACCTAGGAGATGGTAAGAAACTGAGTCATGACAGCCTCCCAGGAAACATAAGGAGGTGAGTAGAAATTGGCCTCAGAGCAGCTTCTCATAAGCTTTCTATCCAGTAGAATGTTCCAGGAGGATGACAAGGTGTACCTCCAAGAGTCAGAAAAGCTGCAATTCAGACCTCTCTTGTGTGGCCTATGTGAACACATGTGAAGCCACTAAGGTGCCATGATGCAAGTCTTCATCTAAAATACCAATGAAATATAAGTTTTTAATGATACACTTAGTGCCTAGGATGTGATTTTCCTTTCTCTTCAACATTCCATTTTTTCCTTTACCATCAACACACACACACACACACACAGAAATATGAGCACAAAAATATTAAAATTGATTATAAAATACTGAAACTGCCATGGAACCAGTCACAATTTCTCCATGTAGATAAATGTAACTTTAAAATCAAATTTATGGGGGTGCCTGGGTGGCTCAGTGGGTTAAGCGTCTGCCTTTGGCTCAGGTCATGATCCCAGGTTCCTGGAATCGAGCCCCGTATTGGGCTCCCTGCTCAGCAGGAAGCCTGCTTCTCCCTCTCCCTCTGCTGCTCCCCCTACTTGGGCACGCACTCTCTCTCTCTTTCTCTTTCTCTCTAATAAATAAATAAAATGTTTAAAAAATAAAAAATAAAACTTACGAATGTAAGTAATTACAATTATATTAACACAAAGCAATTTTAAGGCCAAATCTCACTGTAATAATTTCCCATCTTGTGTACCATCATTGGATAGACTGGGAAAGAAAAAATGGTTACAATTTTTCTTTTCTTTTTTCTGTATCTATGCTTGATTAAAAATGGAACTACCATATGATACAGCAATCCTACTTCTAGGTATATATCCAAAAGAATTGAAATCAGAGTCTCAAAGAGCTCTCATGCTCATATCAACATGATTCACAATAGCCAAGGTATAAAAACAATTCAAATGTCTATCAAAAGCAAATTGATAAAGAATATGTAGCATACACATGCAATGGAATATTATTCAGCTTAAAAAGAAAGAAATTCTACCATTTGCAATAACATGGATGGACCCGGGAGACACTATGCTAAATGAAATGTTAGTCACAGAAGGACAAACATAATAATAACTCCACTTATATGATGTTTCTGAAATAGTCAAACTTATAGAAGCAGAAAATAGAATGGTGGTTGCCAGAGGATGGCGAGGGAGGAAGTAGAGAATTATCATTCAGGGGGTATAAATTTAGTGATATAAGATAAATAAATTCTAGATATCTGCTGTACAATACATACATGATACATGCCTATAGTTAATACAGTGTTGTTCTCTTAAAAATTTGTTAAGTGTAGGTGTCATGGGAAGTGTTCACACAACAATTACAAAAACGCAAACGGACACAAAACTTTTGGAAGTGATAGATATATTTATAATCTTGTTTGTGATGATGGTAAATTGGATGTATGCATATATCCAAATTCATCAGATTGTATACATTAAATATGCTCAGTGTTTTGTATATCATTTATACCTCCATAAAGTTAAAGGGGAGAGTACTTTTCATCTCTTTCCTTAAAGAGATTAAATCTATTTATTCAACCTTTTAAATAGCATTAGTGTTTTGACTTGCTTTTGCTAATAGAACACACCAGAAGAGATAGGGTGCCAGTTCTGAGGTCGAGGGTCTTTGTGCGCTTTCCTCCTCTTCCTTAGAACTCTTAATAATACCATCATGTGTGGTCAGACGCCACTGTCACCAAAAACATCTGTATGACACCATCCAACAACTGACTTACAGTTTTGCATGAGTTCAGGTTTGCCCAGCTGAGTCCAGCCCCAAATAATGAGCTAAATGCATTAGTTATTTCAAGACATAAGTTTTCGTCTGGTTTGGTATGTGGCAGAAGGTAACTAACAGACATATATTCATCCTCGTAGCAGGAAGGGTATTCTATCGGGGGTACCTTTGGGGCATGGAAAAGAGTTACCTAATATCTGAGAGATTTCCCAACTTTTCATGTATGTTCAAGTAAAGATAGCTTTGTAATTCCCAAAATTAGTCACTCCAAATTGGAAAAAAAAAAAAAAAAAAACTTAAAAAATTTTTTTTTTTGGATGTAAATATTTAGTGTCTTCATTTCATTCTATTATTTGCACGAATGACTCCGGTACAGCAGTGATGATCAAAAGAAGTACAAGAAGTATAGTGGCGATTTTATTAAAATTCATACAATGTACTTGACTATTCTTAATGACTAAGCATCTCAAGCTGTGACTTAAATAACAAATGATAAAAAAATCTACTCAATTTTTTTTATTGTATAATGAAAGTCAGTGACCTGCAGGAAGTAATTTAATGAATTGAGATATGGATTTATAGGTGATGGTATAATCACTTTTAAATTTATCCCCTCATTTTAATAATAGGATTATACTGGATCTTGAATGACAGTGCTTTTTTTGTGTTTTGAATTTTATTACTTAATAATTACAGATAAAATATTAAGTGAAACATATGGCATATATTTTTTAGAGATTTAATACTTTTTTTGAGATTTAATTATTTTGAAATGTATTCATTATATGTAATTAAGAATATGAGAATACTTGAGCAAACAGCACTTTTACTTTCAACATATGGAACTCAGGTTAATAGTGGCAAAAGGCATACATCTGAATATTAAAAAACCCACAATATCTTTTGTATCACACCTGACCTCTATCTATAATATGAAGATAACATGGAAAGTGGTTAAATGGTCTCGTATTTCTAACATATCATGTACCATTTGATTGTGTAAAATTGGAACAATTTTCAGTTTTTTTTTTTTAAGATTTTATTCATTTATTTGTCAGAGAGAGAGAGCACAAGCAGGGGGAGCGGCAGGAAGAGGGAGAAGCAGGCTCCCCACTAAACAGGGAGCCCGATGCAGAGCTCAATCCCAGGACCCTGGGATCATGACCTGAGCTGAAGGCAGACGCTTAACCGACTGAGCCACCCAAGCGTCCCCACGTTTCAGGTTTTAAAAAAAAATATTTAAAAAATATCTTTCAAGTAAGAAATCAGGTCTTGCTGTAGGCAATATAAAACATTACAACAACAAAAAAATACTTAAAATTAAACATAGTAAATTATTTTCTTTTGAAATATTATAATTTATTTTTTGTGAAGGTATTCCTACTCAATATAAATAATTGAAGTAATATAGATGAAAAAGAAATGAAAACCAATAAAATCTCACCACTGGAAAATATCAAGTGATTATCATTCTAGATATCCCTTTATACACACACAGAAAAATTCTATCATCTATCTATCTATCTATCTATCTATCATCTATCATCTATCTATCATCTATCTTTCATCTATCATCTATCTATCTAATCTATCATCTCTTATTTCTCTCTAAAAAATATATGTATATATATTATTTATATTCTGAGTCAAGTTCTTCTTTCTTTTCACCTATTTCCAGAGGTGTTTCCACTAATCTCTAATTCCTTCTAACTTCTGATCACAAGGAAAACATATCCACTCTGTATATTTCTCTCCACATTGTGGTAAATGACTTTAGTGAGTATTTTCAGAGTTTCCATTTTTTATTTTTTTATTTTTTGAAACTCATCAGTGTGGCTCATAGAGGGTTGTATTAGAAGCATCAGTACTTTTTTTCCCAAAACCCTCTAATCTTTTCACTGGCAACAATTTTTCAACCTATCTGGCATAAGGTCAAGCTCTTTTCATTATTTGTTTACTGGTGACATTTTTCTTATGGTATGTGAGGATCATTTCATTAAGTATTGAATCAAAAATATTTATAATAGACTTTCAAAACAGTTTAAATTATAATTGGATTACCACTTAAGATTCAATCAATATTGAACAAGTATTACTAAGCACAATGGCAATAAAACAGAAAATATAAAGTGTTATTCTAGACAGAAGCATAGTCTAAACTTGCATTTTTTTAAAAACTTGCATTTTTTATGAAAAAAAGTTCATATAATTGAGTATTTGTGGTATGTATTCTTTTTGTGTATCTATTCTAATTTTAGAAGGCTTTTAATTTAGTTCTGAGATTACCACAAATTTTTTTTTCCTTTATTGTGTTATACTTTTTATTCTCTACATTTTTTATGATTATAAATCTTATGGAAAAAACAATGTTTATCTTATTTTAAAGTGGGTTAGTATTGCATTTAGGGGAAATACAGTTGAGAAATTGCTATCAGCCATAGCTCGTTTGACAACAAAAGCTCTTCAACAACTGAAGGGATAATTAATTAATTTCTTCTTAAGCAGAAAGAAATATGAGGAATAGACTACAGTAACTAAAATTGAACACCCTATATCCTTATATTGTATTTAGCGCATCCTGACTTAAAATTAAGTCAATTCATCAGACAAGGCAAATAGGTAAGACTAATCCTTAATCTTAGAGACACTTAACTGATTTTTTAAAAAATTACTTTTCCCTATTTGAAGCACATTTAGATTTTATGCCTTAAACTGTTATAAAGTAAAGAATACGATGCTAATTACGAGCTATGAGAGTTATCTCAGAAATGAATGATTTTCTTTCAATTAGTATTCTAACTTAGTAAGAAAATTATTTAGTTGAGGACTTGATTATGGATTCAATCATAGAACTTTTGAGAACTGTGAGAATGTGTCAGAAAACTTTCAAGAACTGTGGAAGTTGTTAGATTTCACCTTACAGGCGAGCTAACAGGTAATCCTGCCACAGTTTCAGAGACGTTGACAGAAGACATGGGACTTTTGGGTCAGACAAAGGACTTTATCACTCATGTCACAGCAAGTAACATGCACTTCATGTTTGTGCTTCCTTCTCTTCTCCTTCAAGATGGGTGGTGACACAGAGTGGCCCAGTTAAATGTTGTACACCCAGTGGGTTTGTGTCACAGATAAGGAACCTTAGTTTTTTATAATAGGTGTCAGCAAAATGCCTCAAAGGGTGGCATTATTTTTATTAAACTGGAGAACGAACAAACATGTCTTCTGCTTTAGCAGGAGACACTATCTCTACCATCCAAAATGTTTCACTATATAAACAAATTTGAAAAGACAGTTCAGAAAAAAACCTGTCAGTTTCTCTGCTTGTAGGATATGCAGAAACACCAGAGACCTATAGAACATTGTTTCTCAACAAAACTGTGGTATCAGAGCATAAAAGATTCTTATCAATACTTCTGATAAACAAAAACAATAGTGTTCAATTTGAGCTATAGTATAAATCTGGCAGTATGCATTAATAAGTTGAGATTAAGAATTTAGATATTTAATTGATTTTTATTGGCTCTTAGATATTCATGACTAATTAACCCAAGCTCCCAATGTAACAGATAATAAGTTATATAATTTTTCTCTTTAATATCTAAAGATAGTTTTAACCTTAGCTACTTTCACAGGAATAAGTGTCAAGAACTTTAAATGTTCTGAGATTTTACCTCATTTACAAGTTAAAAATTTATACTGACTCCTGTCCATGGATGCTGTTAGACAACACAGACTACTAGCTCAAAGATAAAGGGCAGTTTATTACTTACAGCAATAGCAGTAGGCAGAGTAACAATATTTTTTAATTGATTTCCCAAGTTTCAATCCCTACACACTGTCAAAAGACCAAGTGATACCTGAACACATAATGGGTTACATAAGAGAGGAACCCTGAGCTTAGGAACCCCAATTATTTGATAATGACTTGTCTCTGAAGTAGATATTATCTCTCTTTGGAGGTTATCCAATATATAAACATTCTTGAAAAGCATCCAGAAGATAGGGCAATTAGATTCTTACTTAAAAGATATGCAAATATGTGAAAGACCCATAGAAATTGTCTTCCAACAATGAGTTGTTACAAATCATGAGGAGATTCATAGAATAGAAGATATATATATATATATATATTTTTTAAAGACTTTTATTTGAGAGAAAGAGAGTGGGTGAGAGAGAAAGTGAGAGCACGTGGGGAGAGGGGCAGAGGAAGTGGGAGAAGCAGACTCCTTGCTAACAAGGGAGCCCAAAGCAAGACTTGATCCTAGGACCCTGGGATCATGACTTGAGCCAAAGGCAGATGCTTAACTGACTGAGCCACCCAGGCACCCCCAGAAGATATATTTTTACAGAAATAAATACAGGTGCTAACATGAAGACATGCAGTTATTTATAACTTCAACAGCAAAATATTGTATTGAAAAACATTGTTTGTTTGGTTTTGCTTGGAATTCAAGAGGTTTGGAGGGACATGTCCTCCAAACTTTCGGTTGCACATCTGAAACAAGAATTTATCTATTACAAGCCGGTAACCTAGTAGAAAATGACACATTTTTCTGGCAGAATATTCTACCTCTTTTCTTCCTATTTACTCTGAATTTTATAATTCTATAGAGATAGCTAATAGAATTTGAAGCTTAGAGAGGCTTTTCACTGATATATATAATATACAAATGTAATGTCTTATAATTGTTCTGGCAATTCCTATAATCTTCCTATAATCTTATATTATGAAAGATTACAAGGCAGAGAAACAGAAAGTTGCCTGCATATTAAAGTAAATAATTTCTTTCAGTACTAGAAAGAAACATATCATGTAAAGAGCATAGTCTTCAAATTAGTAACTTAAAACCCTAATGAGATGGTGCATTTCTGAAACTAGGATGTATCTAGGTTATGTAAGTAGCCACCCCCCAAATAAATAGGCCATATTATCGGAATCACAAAGTCCTCTCTAAGTAAACATTTGCCAGTAGGGATACAGGTTTCTATGCTTAAAAATGCTTACTCAGCTTTATGAGTGAGAAATAGTCCCTTTTTCTTGTTTTCATCTTGAGCGGACCTAACACAACTCTTTTCCTATAATGCTCACAATTTCTATATAGTTTTCAAATGGCTGCTACTTTATACACTCTATTTGACTTTGGGATAGTACTGTAGGTATCATCTACTGCATATGGTAAGCCGACTGTCCTATAATTAAAAAGAAATACATCTCCTTGTTTTTTCCATTCTGTCACCACACTGCAAGTAGCAAGATACTCTAGGTTGGTTCTTTCTATCAGGCACTATTCCAGCCCTCTCTTTTTACTTCATCTTATTCAGTAAAATGGTAATAAATTAATCACTTGATTAGTTATTGTTTAATAACATTGAGGTCTGTGAGATAAGTGATTTTTTTCTCTACTCTGTCTAAAACACTTACAGCACAAGCAGACAATAAAGAAAAATAGTTCTGAATGGATGAATGAATCTTTTATAGTCTACCTAAAGTCCTCCATTTATTTAAAGATATACCTTCAAAGATTCCCTTCGGGACTCTATTCATGCCCAAGTTATTCATATTTGTTCCACTATATCATTGACTAGTTTCTTCTCCATCTTTCAATCTTCCTATTGCTCACAGGCAATTTTTATTGCTCTTCTTGTTCAGATGTTGCCTGAGTTAGCCCAGAAGACAAATTTCCCAAGATCTCCTTTCAGGGTCTTTTACTTAGCCATCTGCTTATATTATCTTTTCTTCCCTGAGGCCTAAAGCAGAGCTGTCCAAATTTACCCACCTTCAGGATTTTCTACGGCCTAAAAGGAGATACCTACAGGCTGGAATCAATCTTAGGTCAGTATCAATAGGTTAGTTTCATGAAAGTGAGCTATTCAAATTCAAGACCTTCCAAAGTGGTGAATACAAATGCAACACACTATATAATTACAAGAGTGTTTGTCCTTTTTCTTGAGTTTTCAGCAGTTATAGAATAATTGTTTATGTTTAGGAAAAATACCTCTACAATTTTTCTTTTTGATGTCCATCATATCTTTCCTAGTGATTTGACATATTAATTTCCTTTGCACAGATCCTGGAAAAACAGATGTATGTTATTCACCTTTCTAGATAAAATTTTTATCTGGTATGTGATGACATAAGAATAAATATAAATTATATTGATAGGTGAATTTATGCTAGTGCAAATAAATACATTCTTTAGCACTGAATGTATTCTTTTACTTGAGGATTTTCCCTAGGTGTTTATTTATTTATTTGTTAACACTAAGTCGTGGAATTTTTTTTTCTCATCCTTTGGTTTTTTATCTTCCAAACGGCTATGAGACTCATTTCTTGTGAAACATTATATATATGGTTGATTATTCAGGCAGAAGCAACGGTCTATAAAGTATCATGAACACACAGTTTTATTAAGTGTCATCTTTATTGCTTTTCTAAGCCAGATGATAGCTTCCAAATCATCCAAAACTCTTCTCTTAAACCTGCCCATGGAATATGGACTTCAGATTCAATTTCTGGGAAATATATGGTTATTTGTTATTTCTTAGTTTCACATTGACTTTCAAGTTGTTTGTTATGGTAATAAAGAAAAAAAAAAAAGAAACAGTTCTAATCCTTGATAACATGGACTTAAAAGATGAAAAAGTGCCAGATGATTACTTTACCATGTTAGAATCTATCCATATTAGCTGAAAAAATAGAAATTAGCCTCAACTCTATAAAAAATTAGAAATATATTGTGGATGTATTAATTGTTTTTATTGGAGCATTGCATGAAATTTAAACCTTCGACTTGTATTCATCCAGTTACCCCCTTTGTGTATGAAAGAAACCCATTGTAAGAAAAAAATGAAAACATAAAAGACTAGTAAGTTCCAAAACAATAGTGCTTCAGAAGGTTTCTACTCTATATAAAAACAAGCAACTATATAATTATTTAAAATATTTAGTATTTTAATATAACCATTCTACTGATGTTTGTTACTTTCTGATCAGGCCAGTGCTAGGTCTGCCTCTCTCTACTCTTTAATGACATCCACATCTAAAAGCACTGCAGCAAATCCAGTGACCACAAGTAATTCAAAGGTTTATTACTCACTCAGGCATAAGCAGAGTAAAGGAGTTCATCAGTGAGGGGTCCCACCAGGTCATGTGGACTCCTGGACTCTTTGATGTCCTTGAGGAGGGAGGAGAAAGGAGAGGGAGAGAGAGAGAGGGAAAATAGGAGGGAGCAGGATGGAGACGAAGTAAGGAGTAGGGAGGGAGTGGGAGGGAGGAAGGGGGGAGAAATATCTATTCAATAAAATATTACAAGAACACAATCACAAGAAGAATCACAAACACAAATCACAAGAAGACAGCAGGCAGGATTTTTGAATACTGTTAAACTTAATTTTGGGTAGCCAGTTGCATTTTGGGGAAAGGGAGAGGATGCTGGAAGAACAGAGGGGCAGGGCTGGCTGCCTCTCATACAACTTGTTCTTTGTCCAACATAGCAGAAGTTGAATAGGTGCTGGGAAGTCTGATGATGTCTGCCCCAGTACATATTAATGGTATAGCCAGATTTCATTTTGCTATGTGTGGGTGACCTACTGCTTCCAATTTATATATATATATGTGCACACATATATGAGCATACGCAATATTGTATTTCTGATTGCTACCTTCATTTTTATTAGTTAATTTTTAAACACCAAGGTTTTAATATGGTAGATTTGTGTGCTAATTTGTTTTTGGTTTTTTTTTCCATCACAGAAGCAATTTTGAACTCTTATTATTTTCCTGCAGGGTATGGGTCATCAACAAAGTATTAAAGTGTTTAGATACATTTTCTGTTGGGCCTTAGAAATATTAACCAATTTCAAATTATATTTTGTGTTTTATCAGTTGTGATTTCTTTTGATAATTTTGTAAACGACTAGAGTTCGGAAGTATTGTACATAATTTTGGAATGTAGGATTGCCTTGAGCATCAAAACATTTGTATATTTATTCACACTTTCACCTGAAAGGCTGTGTTTCACTTGGATCAGTGTATGAGAATGAGAATAATGCAAGGGTATTGCTCATAAGTTATGAACTCTGGAGGCTGCTGATTCCATTACAATGAAAAATTTCATAAATATTGTTTGTCCTCCTTAATTAAGATACATATTTGACACATAAATGTAGAATAATTCAATATTCTATTTTCAGTGTTCATCTTATATGATAATTTTTGTGCTGTTTGTGATTATTGACCATTTTTTCTTTATTCAAACTCTCCTCTCCATTGGCTTCTCTCCTTCCTGGCTCTCAGAACCTTTTCAATATGGATTATCTTTCTCTGTCCCTTAAAAATTGATATTGACTAATGTTCTATTTTTGACTCTTTTCTTCCACTTGACATTCTTGCTAGGTTTATTCACATTATCCCATGATCTCAAATAGTACATACATTCTCAAAACTTACAAAGCTATATCTCCATCTCTGTTTTTAACTAAACACTATAGTATATGTATGTATATTCTCTAGGCATCTAAATTCGAAATACTTGAGATCACATTAATTATTTCTCACCTAAAATACCTTTCTTTATTGTCTTTTATCGTTTTATTGTTTCCTGCCTCTCCCAACAGTGGTGTCACTAATTAATCAGTAAATGTACATTTAAGAATGCAGAGTCTTCCCTGACTCTTCCCACTCCAATCCCTCTTCTCAAAAAAATTAGCAGGTCCTTTGACTGTTATGTCATAAAAACTTCCATATCTGGGCACTTTTTTCAATCCTACAACAACTCCTAAGAGTTCAGCCTTCTTCTTAATTTTCCAGACTGTCAGTATCTCCCTTTCTCTAATGTATAGTTTCCATGATACTTAGTTTTTTTTTTTTTCTGCAGTTTCGGTATGACTCTTTTCCTAAGATACAAACATGGACAAGTCATTTGACGGCTCTGAGGATTTGATATTTTCTCATCACCTAATGCCTTAGCATAGCACCCAGGGCCTTCAGATTCTAGCTTCAGGAACGTCTTCTGGGACATCTTTTGCACACAACCTTGCCCTTCCGGCCATGCAGGACACATTCCCATTTTCTATAAATACACATCCTTCTGCAGTTCAATACTTGTTTAATCTGGAATGGCCTCCTTTTTTTCTCCACCTTCCATTGCCCAGTTCATTCTTACTCATTCTTAAAGACTTAGTGTCGTACATGCCAGGAACATTTTACATGCTCCTTTGATTTATACAGTCTATGTCACTGAATTCTCAAAATAACCTCTTGTGTTAGGAATTACTACTGTCCTGATTTCCAGGTGATGGGGCTTTGAGGGGTTAAATAATTTTGACACTTCCATTTGGCAAACAAATCTTTGACTATGTGATCTTAATCATTATGTAACATTGACTATCCTATGAGCTCCTCAAGAGAAACAGACTTGAAATTTTTACTGCATCCTTGTTTAATTCCTAGCACAGAGAGCCTCACAAATTAAAGTTGTTTAGTGAAATTTTGATTTAATTAGCCAGGTTAAGCTATGTGAATACTCTACAGTGAAGGAGATCTTTCTCCAATGGAGTGATGCCTCTTAACTAAAGTCCCCAAACATGGTTTAGTCATGTGTAAGTTAATAATAACAATAATAGTAATAACATATTGTTACTGAAATACATAATACATTTCATAATACATTTCATTTGAAAGAATCAAATACTATAATTTATATCAAGTTCTTAGAATTGATTTCTAGCATATAATGGGCACTCAAAATAATTATTATTATTTTTCTATTTTAGTATTATTATACTTGTTGTGTCCAAGGATATCAGTGTACATGCCAATACAGTCTGACTGTAGATGACCTTTATCAATGTGGCATATTTAGCACTCTGGTTAATAAATTCCAAGATGGGTAAATACCAAGAGCACCCCTCATTTCAATCTGTTTTTAAACACTTGCTTATAAAGTGTTTTATGAGAGCCCACATAGCAGGTTCCCATACTGATAGCTTTGAGAACAAATTTCCAGTATTCCAAAATCTTCAGAGGACATAATACATATTTCCAAAATATAATAAACATTAAATAAAGAAGACTCAAGGTGCCAAATTTTACATGAAGTTTTTTAGTTTGTTTCTTTGCTTGCTTGGATTTTCTTTGTATAGGATAGAAGTGAAATTTAAGATAATCTATAAGGAAAGGTGAAAGACAATCAAATAGATGTAAAGACAAGTTGACAGATACAAGCACTAGTATCATGAAACCAAGGAGTATGTTTTATCACTTCTAATAAATAGATAAATTATGTGGAAAACAAAAATCTTATTTTGAGTATTCACAATTGTGATGAGGGATCTGAGGGAAAAGAGCATAAGAGTAAATTGATAATAGTCAGTAACACTTAAAAAGCACTGGCTAAATACCAGGTGTTTCTCTATGTACTTTAAAATTATTGACTCCTTACTGTTCATGGTAATTCTATTGGATAGGTATCAGTTAAAAAATTAATAAACAACCTAACTCTATACCTAAGGGAGCTAGAAAAAGGTGAACAACAACAGCAAAAAACAAAACAAAACAAAAAACACCAGTAGAAAGAAGGAAATAATAAAGATTAGAGCAGAAATGAAATAGAAACTAAAAAAAACAATAGAAAATATCAATGAAACTAGGAGCTGGTTATTTGAAAAGATAATAAAAGATAAACCTTTAGCCAGACTCATCAAGAGAGAGAGAGAGAGAGGACTCAAATAAACAAAATCAGAAATGAAAGAGGAGAAATAACAACCAACACACAGAAATACAAAGGATTATAAGAGGATATTATGAACAATTATATGCCAAAAAATTGGACAATCTTGAAGAAATGGATAAATTCTCAGAAACATGTAATCTTCCAAAACTGAATCAGGAAGATACAGAAAATCTGAACAGATTGATTACCAGCAATGGAACTGAATCAGTAATCAAAAGCTCCCAAACAAACACAAATCCAGGACCAGACAGGTGAATTCTACCAGACATTTAAAGGGGAGTTAACACCTATTCTTCTCAAACTCTTCCCAAAAAATGAAGAGGAAGGAAAATATCCAAATTAATTATATGATGCCAGCATTACCCTGATACCAAAATCAGATAAAGGCATTACAAAAAAAGAGACCCATAGTCAATATTTCTGATGAACATAGATGCAAAAATCCTCAATAAAATATTAGCAAACTGAATCCAACAATACATTAAAAAAATCATTCACCACAGTCAAGTGGGATTCATTCTGGGATACAAGGGTGGTTCAATATTTGCAAATAAATCAACGTATCACATCAAAAAGAAAAAGGATAGGGATGCCTGGGTTAAGCATCTGACTCTTGATTTCAGCTCAGGTCATGATCTCAGGGTCATGATCTCAAGGTCCTGTTATCAAACCCCATCTCACATTCTGCACTTAGCATGGAGTCTGCTTGTCCCTCTCCCTCCTCCTCTACCCCTCCTTCTGCTCGTGCTCTTCTTTTTATCTCTCTGTAGCTCTCTCTCTAAAATAAATAAATAAATAAATAAATAAATAAATAAATAAATAAAATAATAAATAAATAAATAGAATAAAAACCATATTATCATTTCAATAGATGCAAAAAAGCATTCAACAAAGTACAACATCCATTCATGATAGAAACCCTCAATACAGTAGGTTTGAGCATACCTCAACATAATAAAGGTTATATAGGGAAACCCACAGCTAACATCATACTGAATGGTGAAAAATTGAGAGCTTTTCCATTGAGATCAGGAACAAGACAAGGATGTCCACTCTCACCAATTTTATTCAACATGGTACTAGTCACAGGAATCAGACAAGAAATAGAAATAAAAGGCATCCAAATTGGTAAGGAAAAATAAAACTTTCACTATTTGTAGATGACATGATACTCTCTCTATAAAAACCTAAAGACTCCCCAAAACTACTAGAAATGATAAATGAATTCAGTAAGGTCATAGGATAAAAAATCAATATACAGAAATCCATTTCATCTCCATACGCTAATAATGAAGTAGCAGAAAGAGAAATTAAGAAAAATTTCCCATTTACAATTGCTCCAGAATAATAAAATACCTAGGAATAAACTTAACCAAGGAGGTGAAAAACTGTACTCTGAAAACCATAAAACACTGATGAAAGAAATTGAAGACAACACAAACAAATGGAAAGATACTCCATGCTCATGGATTGGAAGAACAAATATTGTTAAAATGTCCATACTATCCAAATAAATCTACAGATGTAATGCAATCCTTATCAAAATACCAACAGTATTTTTTTACAGAACTAGAACAAATAAACCTAAAATCTGTATGGAACCACAGAAGACTCTGAATAGCTAAAGCAATCTTGAAAAAGAAGAACAAAACTGAAGGTATCACAATCCTACATTTCAAGATATACTACAAAGTTGTAGTAATCAAAACAGTATGGGACCAGACACATAGATCAATGGAACAGAATAGAGAGTCCAGAAATAAACCCTTTCACAAAGGAGCGAATAATATGCAATGGGAAAAAACATCGTCTCTTCAATAAATGGTGTTGAAAAAATGACAGTTATATGCAAAAGAATAAAACTGGACCACTTTCTTACACCACACACAAAAATAAACTCAAAATAGATAAATGTGAGACCTGAAACCATAAAAATCCTAGAAGAGAGCACAGGCAGTAATTTCTCTGACACTGGCCATAGCAACATTTTTCTAGATATGTTTCCTGAGGCAAGGGAAACAAAAGCAAAAATAAACTTTTGAGATTACATCAAATTACAAAGTTTCTACACAGCAAAGGAAACCATCAAAAAACTAAAAGACAACCTACTGAATGGGAGAAGATATTTATAAATGACATATCCAATTAAGGGTTAGTATTTGAAGTATATAAAAAGCTTATACAATTCAACATAAATAAATAAATAAATAAATAAATAAATAAATAAATAAATAATAACAAATCGCAAATAATCCAACTAAAAACGGGCAGAAGACAGAACAGACATTTCCTCAAAGAAGATTTACAGATGTCAAACAGACACATGAAAAATATGCTCAAGGTCACTCATCATCAGGGAAATGCAAATCAAAACCACAATGAGATAGCATCTTGCACCTTAGTCAGAATGGGTAAAATCAAGAAGATAAGAAAGAACAAGTGTTAGGGAGGATATGGAGGAAAAAGGAACTCTAGAGCACTGTTGGTGGGAACGCAAATTGGTATAGACAGTACGAGTTTCCTGAAAAAATTAAAAATAGAATTACTCTGTGATCCACCACAAGATATTTATGCAAAGAATATTAAAACACTAATTTGAAAAGATATATGCATCCCTATGTCTATTGCAGCATTATTTACAATAACCAAATTATAGAAGCAGCCCAAGTATCCATAGATAGATGAATGGATAAAGATGTGGTATATATATACACAACGGAATATTACTTACACATAAAAAAGAATGAAATCTTGCTATTTGCAACAACATAGATGAATCTAGAGACCATTATGCCAAGTGAAACAAGTCAGTGAAAGAAATACAAATACCGTATGATTTCACTCATATGTGCAATTTAAGAAATAAAACAAACAATGGAAAAAGCCCCAACAAACCACAAAACAGGCTCTTAATTATAGAGAAGAAACTGAAAGTTACCAGAGAAGAGGTGGGTGGGAGGAGGGACATAACAGGTGAGGGGGATTAAGAATATACTTATGATGAACACTGAAGAATCTACAGAATTGTTGAATCACTATATTGTACACTTGAAACTAATAATAACAATATATGTTTAACTATTGTTATGAATAGTTAAACTAATGTTTAACTATTCATTAAAAGTTAAAAAATAAAGTTCAACCTATAAAAAATAAAATTTAATTAAAAAATAAAAGTAAATATTATAATAAATTAAACAATAATAAAGCAGAGCCTGAGACAAGTTCTAACTATAAGTAGTTTATTTCGTTGATGCCAGAAAACACACTTAGGAGAATGGAGCAATGAGACAGAGTAAAGAAGGCAGTCAATAAAATGTGTTATCAAGCAGGCTACCTCTGTAGACAACAGGAACTTAATTTCACAGAGTGGCCAGTTCAACTAAGCAAAGAGAGTGGACCATTTTTACATCAACTTCTATCATCTCCAGGGCTTATTAATTCCATGAACTTCTGGTAAATTAATAATTTGTCAGTGACCAGAGAAAGACCTTAAGCAAATGAGACCTCTCTGAAGTGATCAAGCCCAACGATATAGGTGAGGCATTGAAAGTGTCTGCTCAAATGATGTTATTATTATACATCATATAGCAATTCATTTATTTATTTGCATTTGTGTCTATACCAATAGATTACAACTTGTGGAGGGCATAATTTTTTTTTATTTATCTCTGGATCTACTACTTCTTATTATGTTGCCAAACTCAACAAACGTCTACTGAATTAATTAAAATAAAATAATAAGAAAATAACATGCCATTGCAGTCCCTATTATTTTCCTAACATTGTAGAAGAGCCCATCAGCTAAAACTTTCTTTTTTTTCACGATAAGCACCTAGAATAAGAACCGTAATATAAGACACATTTGATTTTAGTTCCTCCTTTAAAGTTGGAGTGAAAAAAAGGATGTATGGTAAATTGGTAGATCTAGTTTTGAGTTGTGCTAAAACTATTGTGCTCTGCACTTTTCAGTGCTGCACTGAACAGATAGTGGGTCATCAGGCAGAGACTGAATTACCTGGCTACAGGTTCAATAGACACGTTAGTTCAATTACTTAAACTGGTAGTGACCACTCTGTGCTTTTTTGTGGCAGAAAATCACTAGCTGAGAGGGAATCTATGAACCAGGAGGCATTTTACTGAAGCTTTCATTTATAAATAAGAGTAACTTTAGGCCAGAGGGAAAATAATAGCAAAGGAAAGGAACTTACAAAAAATAAAAGTATGCTAGTTTCCCCTTTAAAAAATGGATGCTTAACTTTCTAACTTTCAACTAATCAGGTCCATATATAGTCTGAATGTTGTAAATCATAAAATGTACCCTTTCATAAATTGCTTCTGTTATATGTATATGGCTATGAGAAAAAAACTATATGCAAAAACCAGTTAATAATTTAGGGAGTTTTGTTAGAGTATACACATGAAAAAGGAGGCGTCCTTTCTAATCACTTACGAAGTCAATTCTGTCCTCCCTTTCTCTCTCTGACATGTATTAATAATTCCTCAGATTGCATTTCTTTCCATCACTAGAGACTATCCCATCAAATTAAAAACATACAAGGGAGGGAGAAAGAAGCATACCCTAAACAATTTGGGGCTAAAGAAAATTAAGGTCTTAATGTGACATTAAGTGCCAATACAATTCTGCGACCTTGTCACATGAATGGTTTGAATCTCACAAGTAGACGCAAAGCCATGGCAGCACCTGAGAAGCTTCAAGGCCTGATACTCAGATGTGGAAAAAAAATTATGAAGGAAGTAAAGGAGGATCCTAAATTAGATTATTTTACCTGAATACATAAATTGGTTTATTTTTATGTCTGTAATATTTAAATTTGATTTGGTCATCTTCTTTTTCAGAAAAGATTCAAAGATCGAAGATTCCTTTTAATCCTAGCAGCAACCCTTTTGGATAAATAAATCAGTAATGGTTTATGACCTTTAAAGAAAGCAGTGTATGGTGACATGATTTTTTTGTATTAACTCACAAACCTTTTGGTTTTGCATAAGCCTCACTAAAAACCAGAATCTTTACTGATCTTTGGCAGTTTAAGAGCTAAAATTTATCATCCTTTCCCTCACACCTGTATCCAGTTGAAAGGCAGTGGGGCCAAGGAGGTAAAGATTGAAATACATGCTTTATGTGATAAAAGCTGGACTGAGGGTCTGACTTAGCCGTGCTGCCACCTTGCCTTGCTAAAACCGCAATCCTGAATTAGATTTACACATCCAGCCCATATTCTAACTGAATGACCACGGGCCTTTGCCATCTAAAAGGCTCACTACTTGGAGAACACAGACTGTGTGCTGCATATGAGGTGGCTCCAAAATCAGCTGATATTTAAGCTGAACAAAGTTATTCCCTTTAACAATTAACACTTGGGGGAGAGGCCAGGATTATTACTCTAGTTCAGCATTTCGAAAAACAGGAGTGCTATTTAGCATTATGGGAAGAACAATTTCAGTATTGCTCAAGACTGGCTTAAACATTGCTGGAGAGTTTGCTTCTTGGCCCCCCTCATATAAATGACAATGGTGCCCCACCCTGTCATTGTGACACGACCACCACGCATGTGTGTGCTTGCGCGCACACACAAAGCCACCAACATTTCTGAATATCTCTTGATTTAGTTGTAGTCAGGCTGAGGTCTATCCCAATGAAACATGAAATCAAGAAAATTTAAACCCCATCCCTAATAAGTATAATCATTCATCAATAACTAATCATATATTAATTTTGTGCAACTTTGTTGTCTTAAAGATAAATAAATAAGGGATCATATATTGCTTCTATTTTACTAACCTAACATGAGCTGTTTAATTCTTAATTAGAAATACATTTAAATTTAAGATATTTTAAGAAAAACTTTAATTCTAATACAGGTATGAATTAATTACTTTATGAAAATTTAATTTCATAGTAAGCACAAAGATCAATTTATTCTATTGTAGAAAACTATACAGATTTACAAATCTGACAAAGCAGGAATTGGTTTTAGACCAATAGATATAGAGACAGTATGAACTAAGAATGAGATAAAGAATCATTGAACACTACATCAAAAACTAATGATGTACTATATGTTGGCTACCTGAACATAATAAAAAAATTAAAAAAAAGAAAGATAAAAAAAGGAAAAACAGAAGAAAAATCATGATTATTCTCTCTGGTCAAAAAATCAAAGATACTGCCGAGTACCTGTTTCTACATATAGCATTCTGGTCTAAAGGCCATAAATCACTCCTTTGGGCCCAAACAACTCTAGCCAATACCCCTTGCAATCTGTGATCATCCACATCCAACTCTTTAGGTTCAGTTCCTCTAAAATCCTTCATCAATCGACAAAACAGTTTTGTCAGTCCCAACACCAAGTGGAAGTTTTGTACTAGCTGTTACATAAGGAGAAGTATTGGTGGCCAGGAATGAGTATCATTGACAGTTATGGTACTCATAATAATGATGATGCTATTGATACTAATATTAATATTAATAATATTAATATCTAACCTATACGTAAAGTCCAGATTTATTTTAAAGTGCTTTTCCAGTACATTTTACCTATTACTGTCATGTTGGCTTATAGCTTCTTTGGGGCTATAGCTTGATATTCATTGCCTGAGGTATAATTCTCTGTTGGGACTGGAAAACTGATCTTTACCCTCCCTAATAGTATGAGCTTTAAACATCTTGCCTTGTCCTTGAGCCCTGTGGCAAGGGAAAGGGCATTGCTCCCTATTTTCTCAGGCTGTTCTTCAGATTTCAGTTGTGAGAGGGAAAAAAACGCCCTGAACAAAATCATTTATAGCCACATGACTTTAAATGGTGTCCTTTACATTGACTTTATTTTTATTGCACTCATATATATTATATGCACTATTCTTAGCTCTGAGTTTTCAAATGTAACCCAGACCAACAAGAACATTTACATTATAAATTTCTGCCATTTTATGAGAATGTACCTGATAGTGATATTTGTGAAAACCAAGCATGCATGCTTTGGACTACATGCTTCAATTTTCCCAACTGCTTTTATTTTTTAAGATTTATTTATTTATTAATATTTTAAAATATTTATTTATTATTGGGCAGAGGGAGAGGGAGAGAGACAATATCCAGCAGACTCTGTGCTGAGCATGGTGCCCAGTGACACAGGGCCCGATCTCACAACACTGAGATCATGACTCCTTCTGAAACCGAGAGTTGGACACTCAAACAACTGAGCCACCTAGATGCCCCCCAACTGCTTTTAAAGATCTAATAGATTAAATTTATTTATTTTTCCTCAGGTTCTTTTCTCCTCCTTATGCCTTCTTAGGTTATGAAATATATTGTTAAGTGCAAATTACAAAGCAGTGTACCCTGGTGTATGCCTAGTGATACAAAAATATAAACTTCCCATTCAAAACCCTGAGGTACTAAAAATACCTCTTACCCAAAAGAACGACTCCTCAATTAAGATACTTACCTCATTCCTCAAGCCTGTTAAACTACTGTCATTTCAGTGAGTAGTAGCCTTATTACCATGAATAAATATTGCATTTCTATATTTATAACTGTTCTTATAGGTTTCATTTTCAGGACTTCATAAAAATGATGTGAAAATTCTATTATCTATCTATCTATCTACTATCAGTCACCATCTAAACTTTCCTTTGTGTCAATATAGTCTTCTTAATTAAAAGCTGCATAAAAATACTGATATTCAAAACTCTGACATTTATGTTTGAACAGAATTAGTAGATAACTTCTCTCTAAAATATTTGTCATGTCTTATTTCAAGCTGTTACACAATTCATTATTCATTGTAATTGAAACTTTAAATGTGATAGAAACCAGTTGTAATAGCAAATATGGCCAGCATTTTTGGTACATCGGATTCAGGAATGTTGACTTAAAGTGAAGGCAAATTGAATACCTTTTTATATTAGGTCTATTTCACATTCATTATAGAGTTATCCTGTAAGCTTGGGCATATTGGCCACTGAATGACTCTAACAGGTTTATTTAGCAATAGGAAGCTCAACTGCTTGCAGTTTTCTCATGATTTTATACACTTTCTGGCTCCAATCTTTGCAGTTTTCATTCTTGTATCTGGAATGACTGTCCAATGTTCTTCCCTTGGTTATCTTGTGCAATCTTTATGGCTAGGCTATAGTTTTTCTCCTCTGAAAAGCCTTCAGTGAACACCCCTACCATGCTCCTCTCCAAGTGATGAACACACATTCAGACGTACAATTAAAGTCAGAAATATGTCCCCTTCTTTATACTCCAGTAACACCTATATTTTGATGGCATCTTTCATAATTCATGAAAATTTCTTGTTTGTCTTTCTTTCATAGTCTTCAAATTCCTTGAGGACAATGATTATCCAATTTGTCCCCAGTGCCCATAACAGGACTCAATTTGATGTGTATGTTAAATGAATTGATAAGTTAATAACTGGATCTCACCCAGTCTCCAAAATAAACTATATTTTCATGGTTAATTATAATTTTATTGATGTCAGTTACATTCCAAAGACATTTCAAAGAATGCCTTTGCCTTGGCTTTTATTTTAAATTTCTTTGAAAAAATTATTTTATTTAAAACATTTACAAACTCCAATATTATTTATAGTTGAAGATCTTACTTATTTAGAGGCCCACAGGGATAGTGATGTGTGTGGCAGGGTACTCTCTTGAAGATTAATTGTAATTCTGAACATCTGCTAAAAGTGGAAAATGGATTCTTTATAAATATATAAAAAATTACATACCCTTCAAGTTACACAGAAAATCATGTGCACCTTAAAGGGATTGCGAATTAGTGGATTTTATAGAAAGAAAATGTAATTAGGAGTTCAAAGGTCTATTTGTTCTGTCTTTTCCACTATGAAATTACATATTATTTAAAAAATCATTAGCAGTTTTATGACCTAGTTGTTTTTTAAAATCCCTTTGTAAAGAGTGTTAGAATATAGAATATAGTATTAGAATAACAATATAGTCTTAAATTTCTATGAGATAAATGACAAAACTCCCCTCCAATGTACAGGTATCCATTCAAAACCAATCAATATAAACAGTTCTTGTATCTTACAATGTGAAAGGATGTGTATTAGCTTCTGTCAGAAAGAAAAAAATACTACATAGATGATTTTTTTCACTCAAGTTACTTATTGTTTTGTTGCAAAAATTAGTTTAGAAATACATAGATAATCAGCACTTAATATAATTTGAGAGCAGATGCCACACATGATGCTAGCAATATAGAAAGTACTAAAAAATACATTTGAAATATGAAGGAAATGTTTTTAAGAATCCATAATACAAACAAAGTTGGGATGAGGGGCCTAAGTTATTTGAGTAAGTTACTCATTTACACTGTTTAATTTTGTAGTTGTAAACATAATCTACTTCTTTATAGAAGTGTTGATTTTTGTCAGAATAGGAGGCTCTGATCATTGAAAATATTCCCTAACCTGATGTGTCCAGAATATATTTTTCAGTCAATCATAGGTTGCATGATGCCCAAGTCACACATGTTCAGTACATACAACCATTCCCAACAAAACAAGTTGGTTTAACTTCAAATTCAGATACTTATCACGAGTTCAGACATCTCTCCTGACTTAGAGATGTAAATACCCAACACCCTATTAGAAATCTTCACATGAGGGTCTAAAGTTCAGTTCTCAAAAACGAAACTATAATGAACTTGTCATCTTCCCAACCAAGCTCTCAAACAACAAACCAAAATAAGCAAAATAAAATAAAAACTATTTATTTCAAGTATTCCTATTTTAGTAAATACAACCAGACTTGGATCAATAACTCATTTCTACTTGAAATAAAAATCATCTAAAAATTACATATATTTAAAATTACATTTATGCTTTATATATAAAATAAAAATCATCTAAATATATATACTTATGTATATATACTTATACATATATTTAGTATATATATGTTTATACATATAAAATATATATTTAGTATAAAATATATATAGTATAAAATGCTATAAACATTTGTGAGTATGTTTTTGTGTGGCCATAAGTTTTCAAATCAGTTGAGCTTATATCTAGGAACACAATTGCTGGATTATATGGTAATACCATATTTAGCTTTGTAGGAAACCACCGCAATGTCATCTAAGTGGTGTAGCATTTTGTATTGCCACCAGCAAAGAATAAGAATTCTTGCTGTTCCACACTCTTGCTAGCAATGGGTATTGTCTGTTCTTTTGTTTTGATTTTAACAATTCTAATAGGTTTGTAGTAGCATCTCATCATTGTTTAAATTTAAAATCCCTTAATAAGAAATTATGTTGAGCAACTTTTCATATGCATAATTGCTATCTGTATATCTTCGTTAGTGAAATGTTTGTTCAGATATTTTGCACTTTTTAAACTGCATTGTTTGTTTGGTATTGTTCATTTTTAAATTGGAATGTTTTGGATAAAGGTCCTTGATCAGATGTGTGTTTTTTTAAATTAACTTTTTTATTTTATTTTATTTTATTATTTTATTTATATCTTATTAAGACTTTGTTTTTCAGAGCAGTTTTAGGTTTATAGAAAAATAGAGGAAAGGTTAAGAGATGTCCCATTTACTTTCTGCCCCCACACATTCATGACTTTCCCCACCAACATCCCCCACCAGAGTGGCACATTTGTCACAATTGATGAACCAACAATGACACATCATAATCACCCAAAGTCCATGGTTTACATTATGGTTCACTCTTGGTGTTGTACATTCTATAGCTTTGGACAAATGTTTAATGACATATGTCCATCATTATAGTATCACACAGAGTATTATCACTGCCCTAAAAGTCTTCTCTGTTCAGCCTATTCATCCCTTTCCTACTACACTCCGGGCAATCTCTGATCTTTTAGCAGTCTCTATAATTTTGCTTTCTCCAGGATATCATATACTTGGTATCATACAGTATGTAGCCTTTTCAGATCTTTTCAGATTGGTTTCTTCTGGGCGCCTCACTGTTTTAGTGTGTTAAGCATCTGACTCTTGATTTCAGCTCAGGTCATGATCTCAGGGTCATGAGATCGAGCTTCCTGTTGGGCTCCATACTGGGTGTGGAGCCTGCTTAAGATTCTCTCTCTCTCTCTGCCCTTCCCTACTCTCTCTCTAAAAAAAAAAAAATGGTTTCTTTCACTTAGTAATATGCATTTATGGTTCCTCCATATCTTTTCATGGCTTGATAGCTCATTTCATCTTAGTGTTGAATAACATTCTGTTGTCTAAATGTACGACAGTTTATTTATCCTTTCACCTACTGAAGGATATGTTGGTTGCAGGTTAAGTTTTAGCAGTTATAAATAAAGCTCCTATAAACATCAAGTGCAAGTCTCTGTCAGGGCAGGTTTTCAAATATTTTTGGTAAATACTGAGGATCACAATTGCTGGATCCCACGGTAAGAGTATGCTTAGTTTTAAAAGAAACCACCAAACTGTCTTCTAAAGTGGCTGCCCATTTTGCATTCCAAGCAGCAATGAATAAGAGTTCCTGATGCTCCACATCCCTGCCAGCACTTGGCATTGTTGGTGATTTGGATTTTGGACATTCTGATAGGTGTGTTGTGGCATTTCATTTTTGTTTTAGCTTGCATTTCTCTGATGACATATGATGTGAAGCATCTTTTCATATGCTTATTTTGTCATTTAGCTATCTTCTTTGGTGAGGTGTCAGTTAAGGTATTTAATGTGTGGTTCTTGGTTTCCTTATTGTTGAGTTTTAAGAGATTTTGTATATTTTGGACAAAAATCCTTTATCCGAACTGTCTTTTGCAAATATTTTCTTTGTGTCTTATTTTTTTCATTCTTTTGACATGGTCTTTCACATATCACAAGTTTATTTATTTATTTATTTATTTATTTATTTATTTATTTATTAAGATTTTATTTATTTATTTGACAGAGAGAGACACAGCGAGAGAGGGAACACAAGCAGGGGGAGTAGGAGAGGGAGAAGCAGGCTTCCTGCTGAGCAGGGAGCGGGATGCAAGGCTCGATCCCAGGACATCAGGATCATGACCTGAGCCAAAAGCAGACGCTTAACGACTGAGCCACCAAGACACCCCACAAGTTTTTTATTTTAATAAAGTCCCACTTATCAATACTTTCTTTTATGGATTGTGCTTTTGGTGCCTTTCTTCCAAAGGATATAGATAGCGAGGAAAAATAGTAACTTAGGTGTTGGGAAATGTGACAAATTTTATACCTCAAATGGAAGATCAAAGTTAACATCAATGATTATAACTCTTATTGATATTATGTGCCCTTGAAATAATGAGATGGAAATCACATTTTATATCTGTTTTCTTCTTCCTCAAAACATGTAAACCTATCTAATTATGAGAAAAACATCAGACAAATCCCAATTGAGGGATATTCTACAAAATACCTGGCAAGTTCTTTTCAAAACTGTCAAAAAGGAAAGCCTAAGAAACTGTCATAGCCAAGAGGCAGCTGAGGGGACATGACTACTAAGTGTAATGTGATATACTGGATGGGATCTTGGAACAGCGAAAGGATATTAAGTAAAAAATTATGGAAATCTGAATAAAGCACAGAATTTTATTGATAATAACATAGTAATAATTGCCATAAAGGTAGCTAATATAAGATGTTAATAATAGGGTAACTGGGAATTCTTTATATCTTCTCAAATATTTTCCAAATCTAAATTGTTCTAAAATAAAAAGTTCACTTGAAAACCAGTAAAGTCCCATATGAATGATAAATTCTTTTTATAATGATGAACAACATGAAAATACTACATAACTTAGAAAACAAATTTATTAAAAAGATATTGCATTCCTTACAGAATTGCTGGAAATACTAGTTAATGTACCATCTATATTTGCATATTGCAAGATATATTTTATGGCCTAAAAATGATCAATTGCTCTAAGTCACATATGGATGCTTGAGAATATCATGGGCTCACCAATAGTTGGATGCATATTAGATTAAAGTTGGTTATTTTATTTTCAAAACTTCTATGCCATCATTGATGTCTTTAAAGCCAGTTTGACCTAATAATAATCTATATTGTCATGTTGAAACTTCCCAATATGATGGATTGATCTATTTTTTCTTTTTTTTTTTTTTTTAAGATTTTATTTATTTATTTGAGAGAGAGAGTGAGAGAGAGAGCACAAGAGGGGGGAGCGGGAGAGGGAGAAGCAGACTCCCCGCAGAGCAGGGAGCCCGATGCGGGACTCGATCCTGGGACTCCAGGATCATGACCTGAGCCGAAGGCAGTCGCTTAACCAACTGAGCCACCCAGGTGCCCAGATTGATCTATTTTTTCTTGTAGTTTGTTTTTTTTTGCTTTATTTATCTTGATTTGACTTTATTAGGTGGATACGTGATATTTTATTATTATCTTCCAGTTCAGACATTTAAAAGTAAGACTAATCTGTCATTTACTCATTTCTAATTAGGCTTTTCATTTCACCATTTTTATAGTTAGGTTGTATTCTCTGTGTGACAATATAAACTTGTTGAACTATGACAAGGGCATTGATGCTAACCGATATGCTATTAGATTCCATACAACTCTTATTATCTTTGAATTCATATGGGATCCTATGAATAGTTTTGGGTCAATGAAATATAAGCAGAAGTGTCATAAATTATGTCTGGACTGAGATACTGCAGATCCCATATACAATTTTTTTTTAAGATTTTATTTGTTTATTGGACAGAGAGAGACACAGCGAGAGAGGGAACACAAGGAGGGGGAGTGGGAGAGGAAGAAGCAGGCTTCCCACGGAGCAGGGAGCCCGATGCGGGGCTCGATCCCAGGACCCTGAGATAATGACCTCAGCCAAAGGCAGACGCTTAACGACTGAGCCACCCAGGCGCGGCCCCCCATATACAATTTTCAAGACTCCATCTTCTCCTGTTGCAACAACCTACAGGGCTACAACATAGGAAAAAAGATAACTCGAGTACCTATGTGGAACAGAGCTTTCTGATGATTTATGTATGACAGATGACAAGAACAGAGCAAATAATAAGTTGATGTTTAAACTGTAACTGTAGCATAGCTTATCCTACTCTATAGGTCTTAACATTCTAGAACTGTGGTTTATTTTTCTTACCTGACTTTCAAAGAGCCTTGGTTTCTTTTATTTTTAGCAATATTTGCCATTGGGGTGAGGCTTGATTTTATTTTATTTTTTTTTAAGATTTTATTTATTATTTGAGAGAGAGAGAGAGCAGGAGCAGGGGGAGCGGCAGGCAGTGGGAGAGGGAGAAGCAGGCTCCCCGCTGAGCCCGGAGCCCCATGCCGGGCTCAATTCCAGGACCCTGGGATCATGACCTGAGCCGAAGGCAGACGCCCAATGACTGAGCCACCTAGGCGCCCTGAGGCTTGATTTTAGTCTGTGGAAATCCTGTAGGACGATGTTGAGAAATCTCCCATTCAAAGATGTATTTCTGCTTTAGTTGAAAGATAGCTTGGTTGTTCCCATTCCAGGCTTCCTTAAATTTTACCTCAAATAATATGTACTAAGATTTGGCTTTCTTTCCTCATTTCACTTCCAGTGAAAAATACCCCATAACTACTCTGAGGACTGCCCTATGTCTTATGATGATTGTGATCCATTTAGCTGATTCCTCATTGCTCGTGCCTGGCTCTCTTCCGCAGGCCTGGCCACTGACCTTTGTACTTCAGGCTCAAGTATGTGTTCTGGCCTCTTGGTACAGAGGCACTGTTCCTGGCTATCCTAATGTCCATCTGCCTCCAGGGCCTGACTGACCTGTTGTTTCGTTGTGTGCCCTCTTCTTTGTTTCTATATGTATTTTGCAAGGAGGAATTCATGAAAATACCTCCTATCTCTTTTGAATGAGCAATTAATCAAATAATCTATAGTACTGAGCAACAAAAGGGTGTCCCATAACTCCTAGTTACTTGAGAGATTATGTCTAGTACTTTTTAAATGCTTCAGGTCCATTCAGTGTAATTTTAAAATAGCAAAGCTAGCTTTTGTTTTGTTAATGTTTTTTGGGCATATCTTTTTCCACCTTTGTTTCCAAATTTTCTGTGTCATATTTTAGCTCAATCTCTATTGAACAAGATATAGCTATATTTGGTTTTTGTTTTTGTTTGTTTTTAATAACCCAGTCTCACAATCTTTGTTTTGTAATTGGAGAGTTTTAGTACATTTACATTGATTGAGATTGTTGATAGATTTTGATTCATTTCTGCTCTCTTGGTTGGCCTTATCTAAACCTACTTTTTCCATTTTTTTCTCCTTTCCATAAACTTTTTCGATTGATTAAAAAAAAAAGGCGTTTCATTTTTTTCTTTAAGAATATTCTCAAAATAAAACATTTGTCTCAAGCAATTTAGAAGAATATTCAAATTATCCATTTCAACATTAACTATTAGAATAATTTTGTTCAACCTCATTTTATTATCATAATAGTAAAAAATAGATGTATTGCTCACTTATTATGAATTACAGTACCATTACTTCCTTTTCTGTTCTTTCTAATATTACACAGGCAATATAACTTTCAGTGTCCAGCATTTTGTTAAACCTTGTCTAAAAAAGCATGTGATTTATATCATCTGTACTCTTAGGATCATACCATCAAGTTAAAGGAGAGCAAGATATATGCACAGATAAAAGAATAATACTACATAGGGTATAGAGCAAGAACTAATTTAGTCCACATTTAGTCAGCAATGAATGTTTCATATTAATAAATTTCTAAAATAAATTTACACTATTAAGAGTACACAATTCTTCATATTTTTGACTAAACTCTATCTTAAATGTATTATTCACAATGTTTCTTTTTTAAACAGAAAGCCATCAAACATAATTTAACATTTTCTCAGTACCACAGAGTCATTAGTTTCATTAATTAAAGTACATTAGTTTTACTATGGCTTCCTAATGCTTTCAGTTTCAATTCTGCTTCTCAGGGTATCTGCCCTTTCAATTTGCTGCTTATTCTCTGCTGTGATTTGAGAAAGTCAATAAGTTACTCTGAATGTACTCTGGCTAAATAAAAAAAGCATCAAGAATTGTAGGAGTCCAAGGAAGATGCAGTGTGAATGAAAGACCAGAGTCCTCTCCCAATGTTTCATTGAAAAAAAAAAAAAAAAACTAAAATAACTGATATGGGGAATAATATTTAAGCAAATTTCTGATTTAAGCAGAAATTTCTGTAATCCTCCATTGGGCTAAGAAGCAGATGTAATCTTATGTCTTTCATTCAAGGTTTTACAGTTGGACAAATAGAGGAACACTACTCTTTGTACTCTTGTCTCAGTCTTAGCCTTGAACTTTCTTGGAACAGAAGTAAAGAGAGACTGCATCTCTGACCTCATTTCTAGCCTGAAGCTTGAGACGACACAAGTGGTATGAATCCTGGGAATTGCTTAATAAACTTACAAACACTCTACCCCAGGAACTGCCCAATGAGAAAGGGAGAAAGAGGTAAACCCGGCCCAACCAAGCTCCAATCTTTAATTCCATTAAGAAGCAGTCAAATATTGAGCTTTCAATACCACCACTGACATGTCTGAATCCAACTATAGAAATCCAGGGAACATCTGCTACTAAAAAATATAGAATTCAAATCAGCCATCTTGCTAAATACAGGAATTCCAAGAAACTACCAAACACATGTAATTCTAATGGAAAAATAGTAACCTGAATTCAATAAGAAAGTTGTACAGTTCAGAGAAAAATTTAAAAAAGAAAAATAAGGCAGAATATGAATCCCATCTAAAATCATTTTCCCATAGAAAAAATTTAGGAGAAAAATGTTTTATACATCTTCCAAAGGGATGGACACATGTCATGAATGCTAAAGAACTATTCCAGTCTTTATCAAAATTTGTCTATACTGTAGAAAATTGTCCTTATGGAATAATTTTCAAATTAACAGAGAACACCTATTTTCTCAAGTTTTACATTTTTCCAAATAGTTCATAAACATTGGTATTTATTCACATCAAAGTGATGAATTCTGGCTACTAAGTATCTGACAGGGTGATAAGTATAGTATCTCTTCCAGCCATTAGTATTTTGTTGTGATTGTAGCCATTGATACCATTGTTGTTAAAATATTATCTCTCAAGGATACTTATATTGTCTGGTTGAAATACCTCTCAGTTGTGTTCAATGTTTGAACTCTAGCTTACACTTATATCATCTAAAATTTTTCAGGATGAGTAGCTGAGCATGGGGAAGCAGGTGGGAGTGGCCTGCTTCCAGGTACACCTGTATGTTAGGTTAGAACCAATTATCATCCACGGTCATACAGGTCCTAGAGTTGAAATCAAGTTATCCAAATTTCGACTTTGATGTAATAAATAAGAGCTCAGACCCTGGGGGCAGGTTGCTTAAGCTACTGAGTCTTTCCCTTGCTAACTGTGTGATCTTGGGCAAGTTACTTAACCTCTTTCTGTCTCGTTTTTCTTAGCTCTAAAATGAGGATAATGACAACCCTCCTACTGTCATTATAAAGATTAAACAAGTTTATAAAATTAAAAAAAATTAGAACAGTGCCTTGTACATAGGAGGTGCCATGTAAATATTAGAGTTTAACCACTGAGTTCTCCTTAGGGGGATCTTGGTGTGTTTCTCAATCTATTTAAAAAGTTCAGCATCTAAATTCCTTTCCTCTCAGGAAGATCCTTGTTCCTTATGATGCTCAACTTTCCTGAGCTCTGCATTCCAAGATATTTTTGATGGTAACTTCTGTCTAGATACTGAGATCCAATTTCCTTTTTTTCCAGACCAATTGGAAAGTTTCTGAGCTCTGCCTTTAAATGAATCTTCTGAAAATAAAACTTGCTGACTCCAAGTTGACAATCTTAAAGGACTAGCATCTCAAGCAAATGTTCATCATAACAGGGCACACAGCTACCTGAGAAATTTTACAATATGACCACATTTCAATACATGTTCTTAGTCAATTATTTGCGAAGCTCAAGGTAAAACGTTAGTGAAAACACTGAGCTGTGAACAAAGACAGAGTTAAGCCATCTTTTCAGTGGTGGATCCAAAAAATGCCAGAATTTCTATATAAAGCATTTCAACCCTGCTGAAGAACTTGGGCAAGTCCTCTGTTGAGACTGGAGAAGATGATATATTTATAATTACTGATCACCAGAGCTATAAATGTCCAATGTTGAGGTTAGAAGAGTTAACACTAAACGTTGTTAATTTTTCTGTTAGAAGTGACTGTTTAGTACTGTTACTTTAATATTAGAACTGTAAACCAGATGTAGCATATCTTACTGTTTTTTCTTTATTAAAAATGGCAAAAAAATTAGTGATTTCTTATACTACTGTTATTAAAATTATATCAGCATGATACTTGTTTTCCTTTTTGCAAGTTATTTAATTATTACATGCTTTACAATTAAATTTATGTCAAGAAAAATGGGTATTTATATATAATTCTTTGCCAAATGTATGTGACTTTTCTACCGCCTCCCAGCACACAGACTCTCCTACGCAGGTAATTTTACAGTATTTGCCCATTTAAACACAATCCATCTTTCCTTTTATATAAACATGTCGCCAGTACCCATGGGCCGTTCTACAATATTTAGAACTGTAAAAATTATTATGAAAAATTAAATAATGTATTTAAACACTATTCATGATCATTTATGTTCATTTTTATTTTCTTTAATGTTCCTCTTTAATAAAATGCTAACTTTTTCTAAAAGAACAAACTCAACATTCATGGACTGATAGTAGTTCAGCTATTTCATTTCATAGACTCCTAAAGCAAACAACCAAAAACTGGGACTTAAAGGGGACTGGAAGTGCAGGCATGTGAAGGAATGTACACCAGATACCACAATTAGAGTCAGAATTGGGATTCATCTCCATATTTGTCTGACTTACATCTGTATAATCTTCTTAGCATTGCACAGCTCCCCTAAACGCATTTAAAATACCCAATGTCTTTAAATACCTGGATAAATGATGGGGTCTTTCACTTTATATCTGGACAATTAGTCTTACGCAGACACAGTCTGATTTCTAACTTCTCTATTGATGATATAAAGGGGATAAACACATTTTCAATGTAGATAACATATGTATTATTTTAAAAAGTCACATCTCCTCTCAGTATGAAGAGCTGTTAAATAGCCGTGCCCAGAATGTCTTTGCCATCATCAACTATCAGTTACTGAGATCCACTGGCACTGTGCTAGACACAAACCAGGCATTTCAAATGCTTCTTGAGCTTCAGTTAATCTGCACAGATTTATTCCAGTGATATGTATGCTAAAACACTTCTTTGGAAAAAAATGCAATGTACCATCTGTCAGTGCTTATTCCAAGAAAGAAAATGCCTTTTTTTTTTTCCAAATCATTCGTAATATTGAAGAGAGCTAGAAACACAATTGCATTCCATAGTTCCTCCTTCATGCTTCTGTCACTTTCTAAATGAATTTGGCAGAACCAAATTAATAGCTGAGAAAGACTGGGAAGAGAAAACAATGGAGGAAAAAACATTAATGTTTTCAAATATTAACATTCCACAATGAATCCACCATCTTTTGTTTTTATTGCTAGATTGAAAATGGCCATCATCAAACCATGGAAATACTTTGATTTTCAGTAAATTAAGAATGAATTATGCCTAATCTTCTAAAGAATATATGAATATATGGAATTTAGATAAGTGAACTCACAAATCATTCTTAAGTTTTTTTCAAAGTGTATCTTCTTGGTTAATATGAATTTTAATGTGTCCACTTTGCCCTACCAAGCAGCTTAGCAACAGATTTCAGGAAACGCAAAAAAATCTTTTCAAGATCATGGCTTTGAACTATATTGCCATCACTTTGAAAAAATAATCAATTGGGTTGAGTGTTTAGAGATTTGTTATAAATCCCTTAGTCATAGGAAACCAAGAATAAAAGAACTACCTCAGTGATGTTGAGTTGGTCATATCTACAGGTCACCACTATCTGTTCTCTGTTTCTAAGAACACAAGAAACTTGAATTCCCTCACCCTCTTAAAGTTAGATATGGTCATTTGACCTCCAATGGATAGTGATATATAGTCAGAAGACATGTGTTTAATTTCCAGTTGGAAGCATTTAATTATTGGTGCTCAGACTTCCAGCCTTGCTCCCTTCCTCCTGTAGTAATTGTGGAAGCATCTGGTGCTATGGAAACACAATACTTCGCTGCCCTTGAGAAGTTGCTTAGACCTGCAGTGGACTTTGCTTGTTTCAAGCCACTGAGATTTTGAAGTTTGTCTTTATGGCATAATTGAGCCATTCTGATGAATATGAGTACATGTAATCACTAGAGATTAAAATGCATATATTAACATAAAATATAATTTATAGTTTGTTTTTGACTTCATAATGATAATGTAAATGTAGGATGTCAAAATTAATTGTTCTAATTTATAGTAATATTTCTATGTTTACCTTATTTTCTTTGACAAAATTTTTTTAAATTTTTTTCCTTAATTTAAAAAAAATTTTTTTATTGTTATGTTAATCCCCATACATTACATCATTAGTTTTAGATGTAGTGTTCCATGATTCATTGTTTGTGCATAACACCCAGTGCTCCACGTAGAATGTGCCCTCTTTAATACCCATCACCAGGCTAACCCATCCTCCCACCCCCTCCCCTCTAGAACCCTCAGTTTGTTTTTCAGAGTCCATTGTCTCTCATGGTTCATCTACCCCTCCGATTTCCCCCCCTTCATTCTTCCCCTCCTGCTATCTTCTTCTTTTTTTTTTTTCTTAACATATATTGCATTATTTGTTTCAGAGGTACAGATCTGAAATTCAACAGTCTTTGACAAAATTTTTAACAAAATCAGGCCTGAGTTGTACTCTGTTTGGCTTAGGAGAGAATGATACCTCCATATCTGTATATGTATCTATCTATGTATCTATCTGTCTAGATTATTATATATCTATTTGGTCTTATTTGCCTATTAGCATTGTTCTATCCTTTTTAAAGCCCAACTCAAATTACACCTCCCCCACTATTCTTCCACCCCACAAGTAATTTTATTTTATGCTTTACTCTCATAGCACATCATTACATCTTTAATTTTTTAGTTCTTAAAGATGTTTGAATTGGCTTGGTCATATTGATACCTCCAAATTTGCCTATGGGTTTTCAAAAAGATGAAAATTCCAGTCCTTCATATTTTTACTTTGTGAATCTCTCCTGTTCCATCTTCTCAGTATCTACAAAACATGTAGATGTTTTGTCCTGAGCTCTTTAAATGCCTCCTTGGTTCTCATTTTTCTCTTGTGCTTACTGAAACTTGAAGTGAGGGTCTGTATCTTTTTGCCTAAGGACTTTCCTCGTGGAACTTGAAACTGAGTTCATCTTGTCTAGCAAGCTCTACAATATGTTATCATTATTATTATGATCTCTCTTCATTACTCCCTTGCACAACTCACAGTTTCAGTTTCTCTGTGTCTCTCTTGGTTTTGCTTTTTTTTTTTTTTTACCCACTTGGCAAAATAAAATCATTATTATATTAAACTATCTGCCTCCTGTATACCTTTACCAGCACAGCTAACATGGCTGAGAATAATGCGCAACGCTGCTGACTTGTCTGAAGCTAAATCAGCATCATTTGGTCCATCTTGTTTCCTTTTATTATTCATGGGCCTTCCCTGATCCTAGATAAGCCAACCCCTGTGCTGGTGTCTAGACCTGGGTTCCTAGTCTTACCTAACTGAAGAACAAGACTCTAACAATTGCCCTATCTCTCATTTATATGATCAAATATTCGCTTTACTGGATCATTCCACAAAATACATGAACATGTTATTATTTCTCCCATTTTATTAAACAAACTTACAAACAAAAAGCTTTGTTGTTCTCAGTGCCCCTCCAACATTAACCAACTTATCTCCTTATCTTTAGAGCCAATCTTCCTGAAATAGTTTTTTTTATTATGTTATGTTAGTTACCATACATCAGTAGTTTTTGACGTAGTGTTCCATGATTCATTATTTGTGCATAACACCCAGTGCTCCACGCAGTACGTGCCCTCTTTTTTTTTTTAATTCTTATGTTAATCCCCATACATTACATCATTAGTTTTAGATGTAGTGTTCCATGATTCATTGTTTGTGCATAACACCCAGTGCTCCATGCAGAACGTGCCCTCCTCAATACCCATCACCAGGCTAACCCATCTCCCCACCCCCTCCCCTCCAGAACCCTCAGTTTGTTTCTCAGAGTCCATCATCTCTCATGGTTCGTCTCCCCCTCCGATTTCCCCTGCTTCATTCTTCCCTTCCTGCTACCTTCTTCTTCTTCTTCTTTTTTTAACATATAATGTATTATTTGTTTCAGAGGTACAGGTCTGTGATTCAACAGTCTTACACAATTCACAGCACTCACCATAGCACATACCCTCCCCAATGTCTATCACCCAGCCACCCCATCCCTCCCACCCCCCTCCACTCCAGCAACCCTCAGTTTGTCCCCTGAGATTTAGAATTCCTCATATCATTGAGGTCATATGATACATGTCTTTCTCTGATTGACTCATTTCGCTCAGCAAAATACCCTCTAGTTCCATCCACGTTGTTGCAAATGGCAAGATGAAATAGTTTTCTGTACTTCTGTACTTACTCCAAATTCTGTCCCCCCACTTCTTTTTTTTTTTTAAAGATTGATTGATTGATTGACTGATTGATTTTTGAGAGAGAGAGAGAGAGCACGAGGAGCAGAGAGAAGGGGCAGAGGGAGTGGGAGAAGCAGGTTCCCTGCTGAGCAGGGACACAATGACAGGCTGGATCCCAGGACCCTGAGATCATGACCTGAGCTGAAGGCAGCTGCTTAACTGCCTGAGCTACCCAGGTGTCCCTCCCCACTTCTGTCTTGAATCAACTCAAACCAGGTTTCAATTTCTCCCATCTACTAAAGTGCTCTTTAAAGATCACAGAAGACCCACACTTTGTTACATGAAATGGTCATTTCTGAGTTCTTATCTTATTTGATGTGGCAGCATCATTTGAAGTATTTATTTTTCTCCTCAAAACAAGTTCTTCACTTAGCTTCCAAGACACCATTCTCTCATGGATTTCCTCCGTTCTTTCTGCCCATTTTTTTTTTAGACTTTCTTATCATTTTACCAACCTGGAAATGTTGAAGAGCCCCAAGGTTCCATCCTTTAACTTGAATGGGTTTCTAATCTCCACTCTCTCCTTAGAGCTTCTCTAGTCTCATGGCTTTAAATATCATGTCCATGATGATGACTGCCAATTTTTTTTTTAAGATTTTATTTATTTATTTGACAGAGAGAGGCACAGCGAGAGAGGGAACACAAGCAGTGGGAGTGGGAGAGGGAGAAGCAGGCTTCCCGCCGAGCTGGGAGCCCAATGTGGGGCTCCATCCCAGGACCCTGTGATCATGACCTGAGCTGAAGGCAGACGCTTAATGACTGAGCCACCCAGGCGCCTCGATGACTGCCAAATTTTTAACTCCTGCTTAGATCTCTTCTTTGGATACTCAAGTATGCAAGTGGTTTCTTGCCATATTCTCTTCACTGTCTAATAGGCATTTTATAATCAATATGCACTATACAAACGTTTTGATATTTGTCCAATGCTATCCAACCTAATGTGCTCTTCTTGAAGTACTTCTATTGAAGTATTCTTTTGGTTGCTTGGGGAAAAACAGCATCATCCTTTTACTCCTCTCCTTCTCTTACCCTACACATTGAGGCTGACAGCAAATATTTTTTGCCTGACCACTCTTTACCACACTCACTGCCACTACCCTAATCCACATCGTCCTCTCTCATCAGGGATTTTGTAATAGTTTCTATAATAGGCAGAATTTTAACATGACCACTGAATGACCCATGACTTTGTAAGATATCTTCTTGTTTGGGGAACAACCTGTAATTTGCTTCTAAACAGTAGAACATCCTCAATAATGAAATAGCTCAGCTTGCTGATAAATCATAACATCTCCCTGTGCTTATGTTACATCATAAGGCAGAGGTGAAGGGACTTGGGAGATGTGATTAAAGTCCCAATTAATTGAACTATTCAAAAGGAGATCATCCTGGTGGGCCTGACTTAATCAGTCAAACCTATAAAGAGGTCCCAGAGGTCAGAAACAGAAATCAGATTCCCCCGCTGACCTTGAAGTAAGCTGCTGTGTTGTGAGAGGACCATGTAGCAAGGAACTCTGGGAGTCTTAACCCAGCAGACAGGCACCTCCATCCTATAATCAGAAGAAACTGGATTTTGCTAGTAACCTCCAAAGCTTAGAAGAGAATCATAAGCTTCAGATAAGAACAAAACCTGGCTAAAACTTTGATTGAAGCCTTGTGAGACCCTGAAGAGAAAGAAAATTAAGCCATGGTTGGATTTCTAACTCATGGAAACTGTGAGATAACAAATGTGACTTGTTTTTTTTTGTTAACTAGCTATATTTGGGTAATTTATTAGCAATAAAAATAATACAAGTCCCTAACTGGTCTCATGAATCTAAAATTACAACTCTCTCAACATTTTACACTTCTCCACTCTTTTAATTTAACCTAAAGCTTTTTAAATCAATTAACCTATTTATATTTAATTATTCACTTTGTGCATTCTCTCCCCCAAAATAGAAGCTCTATAAAAGCGGGGACTTTTGTCGATTTTGTTCATTGACAGAAGATTCTAAATACTTTGTCAATTTTGTTCATTGACAGAAGATTCTTAATACTTACAAGCATACCTAGTCCATAGTATATGCTCAAAGAGCTTCACAGAATAAAAAACTACCCTTGTATCTGTAATACAACACTGCCTTAAAGTTCATGGATCCTAGAAAATTCCAATGCCCATGTTTCTTTGGCCATACTTTGCAGTATACTGGAGAGCAGATTGGGAAGAAAAATCATTTTCACTCATATCCATATATGGATATTTCACCATTTATTGTGTAATCTTAGAGATTGAGAGGTAAAGTTTATCTTTACACCTTAAATTAATAACTTCATAAATAGTGCTACATAAGCATGTGTTTGGCCATTTAATTTTAGCTCTTGCATCTGGAACATACATGAAAGTAATGATAAAAATGGAAAAATATACATTATAACCAGTCTTAAATCTTCTCAGATTTAACTACAAATATTGCTCCTAACTAGTTAAATAGATAATTGCATCATGTGATGCTTATACTTTTCTATGAAAAATTATATTAGATATAAATTATAAAAACTCCTAGAAAATAGTCTTATAAATCTAATTAACATCTAAAATAATCTTTTTTTTACTTCTTAATATGAGGAAAGTGACTGCTGACATTATAGAACTTCTTAGGGACATGAGTCGCTGGTCAGTACCAAGAAAAGAATAGTGTTAGACACAATGATTTTTGACAGATACAAATTCTGACAGACAGCAACCAAGGAGAATAGAGAAGAGAGGACAAGCAAGGTTAAATGGAATCTTACAGAAAAGGAAACAGACTGGCCTAGGACAGAGTTTCTCAACCTCAGTTCCACTGAAATTTGGAGATGCTGTCCTTTGCATTATAAGATGTCTAGCAGCATCCTTGATCTCTACCCAGTAGATGTCAGCAGCATCCTCCTTCCAGTTAGAGCTACTAAAAATGTCTGCTGGTATGGCCGAATGTTTTGGAGAGTGGACTTGCTCCCCTCTTCTTCCTCATTGAAAATTATTGGTATATAAAAATAAGCAGGATATTAAAATACTAGATCCGGGTTATCAGAAGTCATAAAATTCTAAATGGATAATTAGCAAGCAAAAATCACCTAATTTTCTTTCTTTCTTTCTTTCTTTCTTTCTTTCTTTCTTTCTTTCTTTCTTTCTTTCTTTCTTTCT